>NC_141875.1:38120000-38745000 GCF_056163025.1 Triticum urartu
CCCCGCGTAGATGGTTAGTGCGTATAGGCCAGTGGCCAGACTCAGATCAAATACCAAGATCTCGTTAAACCTGTTATCTTGAAATAACCGCGAATGCCGACCAGGGCCAGGCCCACCTCTCTCCTAGGTGGTCTCAACCTGCCCTGTCGCTTCGCCACAAAGATCCACACAGAGGGCCGTTGGGACAAAGGTCCTTTCAGCCCCCAATCCGTGAATCACTCGCGGGTGCTCCACGAGCCGACCCGACTTTAGTCACCACATGTATCATGTATAAAGTATATAGTATATACCCGTGATCACCTCCCGAGTGATCAGGACCCGATAGTATAGCATGGCAGATGAAAAACTAGGTAGGGCCACTAATGATAAAGTAGCATCCTATACTAAGCATTAGGATTGCAGGTAAAGGTAACAACAGTAGTAGCAAGGACAGGCTATGCATTAGGATAGGATAAACAGAAAGCAGTAACATGCTACACTACTCTAATGCAAGCAGTATAGAGAAGAGTAGGCAATATCTGGTGATCAAGGGGGGGGGGCTTGCCTGGTTGCTCTGGCAAGAGAGAGGGGTCGTCAACACCGTAGTCGTACTGGGTAGCAGTGGCGTCGGTCTCGGTGTCTAGCGAGAGAAGAGGGGGAAGAAACAATAAATATAATGCAAACAAAAGCATGACGATGCATGACATGACAAAGCGTGATGCTAGGTGTGCCCTAACGCGGTACGAGGTGGTACCGGTGAAGGGGGGAAACATCCGGGAAAGTATTCCCGGTGTTTTGCGTTTTCGGATAAATAAACCGGAGGGGGAAAGTTGCGTGTTTGCTATGCTAGGGATGCATGGCGGACGAATGGTCTGCGTATCCGGATTCGTCTCGTCGTTCTGAGCAACTTTCATGTTGAAAATAATTTAATCCGAGTTACGGATTAAAAGATATGATTTTCTAAAGCTTTTATTAATTTCTGGAATTTAATTAATTATTTAATTTAATTCGAAATAGGATTTATGACATCAGCATGATGTCATGCTGACGTCAGCAGTCAACAAGGGTTGACTCGGTCAAACTGGCGCGTGGGTCCAATGGGACCCACCTGTCATACTCTGTTAGGTTAATTAGGCTTTAGTTAATTGATTAGGTTAATCTAATCAGGATTAATTAGTTTAATTAATTCTTTAATTGATTAATTAAGTTAATTAATTATTTAATTAACTAATTAATTTTTTTTTTTACATTCTCCTTTTTTTTAAACATTCTGGGGCGTGGGGGCCTCGTGACATAGGCCCAAGCGTTGGTTCGGGCGAGGCCATTGGCATGGCCGTCGGCGCCCATGACGCCGGCCAGGGGAAGCGGCGAAGGTGTGGAACTGGAGCGGGAGGCCGGCGCAGATGGCCGCGGTGGCCGGCGGGGTCGCCGCGGGCGGTCTCGAGTAGATTCGGTGAGCGGGGCGACGTGCGCGCGCGAGGAGCCGCAGCGGGCAACTGGAAGCGAGGCAGAGGCAAGCGACAGGTCCAGCGAACTGCAGCGGGACGGCGCGGGGCGGTGGTGGTCGCGAGCGGGCGACATGGGGAACTGGGCGGCGCGCTGGCCGTGGCCGGAATAGGCGCTGACTGGTCGGAGCAATGGCGGCCAGTGGCGTGGACGGGTAGGTTCGGGGTGGCCACGGCAGCAGCAGGAGCGGATGCGCGCGGGCAGGCAGCGGGCGAGGCGACGGTGGTGACGGCAGCGCGCAACACGGCAGAGCAGCAGAGCGGAGTAGGAGAGGAGCGGCAGCAAGCACGGCGTACGGCGCGGCACGGGCGCGTGCGGGGGCGTGCAAGGGAGCGCGAGGCAGCGCGAGCAGCAGTAGGGCGAGGCCGTGGCCACGATGGGAGCAACGGCGAGTGGCTTCGACAGTGTCCATGGGCAGCAGCCGCAGCTGTTGCAGCGAGGCAAGGCGAAGAGTGTCGCGTCGGTGTACACGGGGAAAGAAGGAGGGGGGCTCACGGGGTGTTGTAGGGGCGGGGCAGTGGGGGTCGTGGAGGAGGACGGAGACGCCGAGCGTAGGGGAGGCAGGCCGGCGAGGAGGTCCGGCGATGATGGACGGCGACGGGCGATCCGGGCGGCGGCGTTGACGGTCTCCTCCCTCGATCCCGATCCAATCGGGGGAGAGGGGGGAAGATATTTTGGTGGGAGTGGGGGGTGTCGGTGGTTGACTGGGAGGGGAGTGGGGGTTAAGGATTGCGGGTGGGCCGGCCAGGTGGGTCATGGCCCAGTTGGGCAGGTGGCCTGCTGGGCCGAAGCCCAGTGAGGGGGTTTGCCTTTTACTTTTCTTTGTTTTCGGTTTTGTATTTTCTTTTTCATTTATTTAACTTTCTGTTTTCTATTTAGTCCCAGCTATCAAATAAATTTTTTTGAATACAAAACTTGCCACATAAATATTGGGTCATATAATGGAGCTACACGCAAAGTTTCAAAACATTTTGAAAAGGATAAATATTTGTTTATTTTTAAATGGTTAATTTAAATGTTGTTTGCTCCTATTTTAAATATCGTAGAGGCATATTAATATTCCCAATAATGTTGCTTGATGTTTGTTAATTGGTTAGTGAATACTTACAACCTTTTGAACATTTTTAATTCATTGTTTTATGAAATTATAATTTGACTTGTTATTTGAATATGAATTTGATCTCAGTTTGAAACAAGTGAGGTTGATCAAAAGTTTAATTATGATGACCTGGCATGATTAGCAAGGGTTTACTGTAGCTTAATTACCCGGGTGTCACAATAATATAGTAGCAATGACCCCCTTTCGAAGAGAAGAGAGCCGGACCCCAAACATCAGAGTGAATGATATCAAAAGGACGCTCGGACACTAACTCACTATGAGGGTAGGGCAGCTGAATCTGATTACCAAGTCTACAACCCAAACAATCCAACGAAGCATTACCGGAGATAGACCCCAGAACACCGCGATGAACCAAACACGAGAGACGAGAACCACATAAATGGCCAAGACGATGATGCCATTGCTGAAAAGAGCTGGTAGGTGCAGCTACAGGGCTGCGAGACTGGCGGCACTGGCAACGGAAGGAAGACGAAGCCAGTCAAGCTCCCATAGACCATCAGAGCGTCGAGGGCCAGCACCAAGAAGAGCACCCGTGCGGCGATCTTGAACAGAACACGAATCAAAGTCGAGAATGACCCTACAACTAAAGTCAACAATCTGACCACCAGATATGAGTTGCATGGTAAGTCGAGGAACATGAGAGATAGAGGGAACATGAAATGAAGAAGTGCAAAGAGTGCCTCGACTAGCTACAGGGAGGGGAGTGCCATCAGCCGTAAGAACACGAACAGGAGACTCGACAGGTCGAATAGAGGTCAAAGTGGAAGAATCATACGTCATATGAAAAGATGCTCCAGTATCAAGAATCCATGGGGATATACCTGAATGCCAGAAGAGTTAGTCACAGAACCTGCAGAAACTGTCGGTGAAGAGTCCCAAGCATCAAGCAGGCATCGCAACTGTGCAATCTCATGCGCAGACAGGGACACGACAGAAGCTTCGGTAGAAGAGATGGACTTCAAACATCTGACGAAGATGAGCAGTCGCCACCACCCATGGAAGCCGGATGTAGAGTTAACCGAGAGTAGCGAGTCAACGTAGAGCCACATGTGGAAGCCACATGGGGAGTCAACGTAGATCGGTCGCAGTGCGTGCGCGGAAGCCACGAGAGGAGTCGGCATAGAGTGATCACCGCCGCGCGCGAAAACCGTGAGAGGAGTCGGTGTAGAGCAGGCACCAACCTCGTGGGCGAAATCAGCGAGAAGAGTCGATGAGTAAAGACCATCACAGCCTGCTGAAGATACCATAGAGGACAGCATCACACACGGACGAGCACCAAGCACCGAACAACGGTGCAAGTGCGAGACAAGATCAATATATGGAACACCGTCGGGAGTCTGTAGGCAGCGACAGAAATGCAGGCGTGTCGTAAACGCCATAACAGTTTGTTTGTTTTTCTCTCTTTTTTTGCACTATGGGACAACCAACAGAATCAGCCCAAAAGGCAGACGTGCACCCAGCGTGCAATCAGTCCAAAAGGCACTCACACGCGAGGCAAGCACCAGCGCCCGAAACCAGAAGAAGCAGCGGCGGAAATGGCGCTCGATCTAGAGGACGAGCACGAAGAGCGCCCCGATCGAGAGCGCCGAATCGGGAGATGGGCGTCCCGAACTGGACGTCGGACCGGGTCCAGTTCCCCTCGTCTTCTCTCCATCCAGAGGAAAGGTTCGATGGCGGCGGCGGGTGGAGAAGTCGCAGGGCCGCGGCCGCGAGGAGGCGGCGGCCGGCTGAGAAGTCCGAGGCCGCGAGCTGGGAGGAGGCGGCGGCCGGCAGACGTGCGACCAAGGCAGACTCAATCTAGAGAAGGAGAACGGCGGCGGCTCGAGCCGCTCCTTAGAAGGCGGCAGAGGTGTTAGAATAAATTCGAGGCATACCGTTGATCATCCAAGGTCAAGCAATCACACAAGAATGACACCTAGATTTGTTAACGAGGTTCACCGATATGGCTACATCTCCGAGGCCTGACTATGGGCGCTCCTCCCCATTGACACCGTCACAATACCGCACCCGGTCGCCCTGGACACCGGCACATGCCGCCGGCTTCCCCTGCGCTCCGGTGCTATTATGTTGGCATAGGTTACATCGTGTGTCCACCCCTGATATATATAAGAGGCATAGGATACAAGTGTCCTACTAGGACACGACTCCATATCTTATCTGAACACAATACTACTCAGAGTCCAACTGTAACCTACGTTGTACACTATATTCGACACAACTCTAACAAACTCCACCTTGTCGAATATTCTCCACCACCCTAAATTTGTCCATGTGTCAAACTTCCATGTACATTGGACTTGAGCTTATATCGTGAGTAACGCTGCTACTCCAAAGACTCCATATGACTCCACCTGCAACTTGTAGTCCCTTCTTTTGTTGACCACAGTCAACGCTCAAGCAAAATTAAGTTCCTCATTACTCTAGTTTGTGCTCCCAACTTCCAGAGCATCAGTCCAACGTCATCACAAACTGATCACTGACCCGCGCGAAAGTGAATAACTCACATATTGGGTGTCACACGTAAGAGTTACCTGAACTCAACATCACCGCTCCTTTCCTGACCGCCTGTCTGAAACTTGAAGAAATTTCACCGTTACTTGTAGTCATCCCGAGTAAAATTCGCAGTTGTCTCACCACATGTATGACCACCAGAGCCCTGTCCCGTCTCCCTGCCTCGTGCGTACCGCACGCCTCACCGCTATTAATGCGTCAAGCCTCCGTTGTCCCAGTAGTCTCAAGGATCACGAACCCACACCACTCAACCCCCACTGCAGAGTACCACCGATCATCACCGACCGATGACGAGTTTCATGCTTCCATCAGAACACTGGGCTCTAGTCCAAACTACGTGTCACTCCCTTTTCCCGCCACTGAATAGGCTTCGACTCTCGTGCACTTACGCCGTAGCCCCTCAATCAACACAGAGTGAAGTCTTCCGTCAGACTTCAACTCCACCTTCAACATGACTCCATGGTAGATGATCAGTCCATCCCTGCGCCTCATCGACTTCAAGCTCCATGTATACACCACCTTAAATCAATCCAGCGCCATAGTCTTGTCGAAGCCACACAAACCCTCGGGGCCTGCATCACGTGTTTCCACGCCCAGAAGTCGGTTACCATCACCATCACGCTCCTATGGAGGCTTCGCCGATCTCACCACCGTCTTCTGTACCAACCGACTTGTGTCGATCCGTCAGACTGTCCAGTCCGACCCAGCCGAACTTGTTTGACTGCAACGACACGCTTCAAGGCTCCCAAATCATCTTCCTTCAATTTCTATTCATCACATGATAATTTCATCTTAGCTGATATGACTTCCTGCAATACCTTCAAGCATCCTTGTTGTATCAACTGAACTTTTCACGATGCAATAGTACATGAAGCAAACCGTTGTCACCTTCCGGTGCGGAAAGAAATTTAACCAAACAGTTTTGGCTTCACGTGGTGTAGCTCCAAGGCTCAACTCCCAATCTCCACTACTACTAAAAAAGCAAACTTAAGTTACCCCATAGCCACACCAATAAATGTACACGGGATTACCAGGAACGTCCGATCAACCCACCTAAATCACATCTAACAATCCAAATTACATCAAGAGGTCTGCCTTATAAACCAATGCGCCAAATTGAATGTTCTGCCGGCAGACTACCCGTATGTCCTGCCCGATGGCCAAACCTTGATCACCTCCACCGAATCTCCGCTAATTGTGCCACTGCCACACCGAGAATTCCTCTCTCTCCCTCCCGGTTTCACCTCTGGTCTCTCTCTCTCTTCCCCAAACGCGCAACAGCGCTAGGGATTTGCGTAGATCATGGAGGGCGGCGTAGGAACTGTCGAATCCTGCGACCCACGGAATCCTTCTTCCTCTCCTTCCCTTCTCCATACCCAACAAGGCGATTGGGCGGACCGGCAACTGGCGGGGCAACGGAAAAGGGTGGGGGACGCCGTGACGAGATGAGGGAATGAGGCGGAGAAACCGAGCGGACGAGCAACCGGACAGGCGCAGGTACATCCACACAGGTGATCGATTAATGGATCGATCGTTTTTTTAACAGGCGCACGTACATGGAAAAGGGATCGATTAATCGATCGAACCAATAGCTGCTAGGCAGGCGTGGATGCACGGTGTGCTGGCCGGTGTCCAGATCCATTAATTACGGGTGCCCAGCCCAAAAATCTGTACTATGTATAAGCACGAAATTTACCTGGTGCGTCTGCCCCTGTGTCTACTAAGTACAGACGGTGTACTGTTCTATCCTAGCTTGTTCTGTTTTTTTTTCAACCATTTTTTGTTGTGTATTCCTTGTTAGTAAATGCCTCAATCTTTATTATCTAGGGCTAGGCACCATGTATTTGGTAGTACAATGAGTTCATGTGAAATCCTCCAAAATTTTGTTATCTCGATTTCTTCTCCAGTTCGGCGGGAGCAGAGTAGGAAATCATGGAGGTGACAGACGCAATGACTTAGCACAACGGATGGTTGGCCCCAAGTTTCTACAACTGAGTTCGAGTTTTCTGTGTGTGGGTAATAAGTACAATACTTGTACTGTTTTATCCTTGTACTATTCTCTTCACCCATTGATTGTTGTATACCCAATCTTTATTAACTAGGCAGCACGTATTTCGTACACAACCAGTTGATATGAATTATGTCCAATATTTTGTTATCTAGGTCTAGGTAGTCAAAACATCTTCAGTCCGCTTACTAAAATTCTTCTGTTTTTGTTGCTGCAATGACGAAAAAACTGTTGTGCCAATGGAGAACTTGGATCAATTGATAATATACCAATCTTGGGTGCTAGAC
The DNA here is from genome assembly GCF_056163025.1 of Triticum urartu. Lineage (NCBI taxonomy): Eukaryota > Viridiplantae > Streptophyta > Magnoliopsida > Poales > Poaceae > Triticum > Triticum urartu. The sequence goes on from NC_141875.1 coordinate 38,127,412, forward strand.
ATCTATTTCATATCAATGTTTGCTACTGACATATGGTAGTTGTGTTAGTTAATGTTTCTTGCTCCATGTTGTTTCTTCTTCTGAAAAATCAAGAGTAATCTATCATATCATTCACAATCTTGCAAATGTCTTTTTTTCACAAAAGCTATTTTCTGTCTTTCAGTGCCGGTTAATTTTTTTATCCATTTATGTATTTCTAATACCAAGGAAGAGGTTTTCTACAGAAGCTATTTTCGGTCTTTCAGTGCGCAAATTTGAAGAATATACATGCATTTGTATGTCAAGATATGTTGATTGTTGCAACCAGAAACCATTTACTACTTTGCTAACCCATGTCTCACTCCCAAGTATTTTTTTTATTTCAGCTCGAGCTTCCTTCTGTAGACTTGGCGGTAAACCGAGTGGTAGTCTTACTATCTTAATACTCAACTGCCTACTATGCATGAGAACTGTATTTCTGATTTTATGAGAACTATGGAGCTATGATCTAAAAATCCTATGGAGTTATGATCTAAACAAGAACTATGGAGTTGTGTGCAAAGAAAGAGAAGGACATAATGTTTCTCAATTTTCTCTTTGTATCAGTATATGTTTCACATTATATCATAGGCACAATTAGTTGAGCTCTCAAGCAGAACTACACTTACAATGCCTTCTGAGAATTTTGTAGAAGGAAATATTTCGCCCATGAAAACCTGACACTAAGTAGCCATGGTGTTTGCAGTTTATCATGGTAGGGTGAAACCCTGTTTTTTCTTTCCTAAGTAGATATAGTTATGTTTTGATATGGTATAATAAATATCTTTTCTAAAATTTGAAAATACATATCATTTACAAAACTAAATACCAAGAAACTAGATGGAAATTAATTGTGAAATAGCGCTACTAATTTCCTGGTGTAATCTAAAGAAGAATAACAGAACAATTGCTTTTTGATCAAGCAATTAGGCAACAGCAGTGCCAAGGTTCAGTTCAGCAAGGAGACCAACTGCCCCTACATTGTCCATTCCTACAACACCCTGGCCTGTCAAACGAGAAGACTCGATGCAGCCAGCTACGACTATGGCCCACTCGACAACCAAGCCAGACAACACGCAAAACAAGCCAAGAACATGCAGATGAAGTAAGCACTAAGTTGGTGACTTGGTGTAAGAGTATGGACTTGAATACGATGAATGATGTGCTCGCCGGACAGACACATGTTTTGTCTATATATTTACCCATGACTATGTTTTCAGAATTGGTTAAAAACACACACACACCCTCAGTTCTAGAAACTTAGCGATTTTGTTTTCCATTTATGCTGGTATTCGATATACTTATCAAAGTTTAAAGAGAGCAATCTTAAAAAATCAACCTATTTTGTGTGAGAACTTCTTAAATATATTGGGCAAAAAATATATTTGGTCTTCCTTCGGCTGTATTGCAACACTTCAGTTTCTGCCTCTTATGTTTGATTTAATGTATACATCGATTTTTTTCATGGTTATGCCTTATTTTTGGAATCTTCACAATACAAATTTAAAATTTATAATCACATAAATTTTCTGTGTATTGGTGGAGACGTCCGTTGCACGTACATGCTTACTAGTGCTAATTAGTAGTTTTTGCTTTGTCCTGCCTCTGCCTTCCAATGGACGCACATCAATCAATGGGTTTATTTCCTTCGGCCAAATCGATCCACTAGTAGAAAATGGGGCAAAGGTCCAGGCCGGGTCAGCCCATTAGTCCCGGTTCAGTCACGAACCGGGATTAATGTAAGCATTGGTCCCGGTTCGTGCGGCTAAGCCATTAGTCCCAGTTCACCTGAGCCCTTTAGTCCCGGTTTGAGTCACGAACCGGGACTAAAGGGTGCAATGCCCTTTAGTCCCGGTTTGTGTCTCAAACCGGGACTAAAGATTAGACCTTTAGTTCCGGTTTTAGACACAAACCGGGACTAAAGGGTGCAATGCCCTTTAGTCGCGGTTTGTGCGGTCCCATTTTCAAACTCTACCCCCCCCCCCCCCCCCCCCCGTGGATCGCCTTTTTTGTTTCGAAAAAATCAAAAGAAAATGATAAAAACTTCAAAAAATAAAATCCTTCGAGAGGTTGTTATATTACTACATCTACTAGTTAGGAAAATTTAAAAACTTAAATTTGGACATGTTTTGCAAAAAATGTAGGGAAAATGTGAAACGACTATAACTTTTGAATTTTTAGAATCCTCAAATTCTAAAAGGAAAAAAAGTTATGCTCAAGTTTTAGTTTTTTTTTGAATTTTTGTTAAATCTGGTCAAACTACTTATTCAAGAAGTATTAGTGTTTACTAAATAATTATTCAAGAATATTAGTGTTACTAAATAATTATTTCAGTTTTTTTGAATTTTGGTAAACTATGGTCAAACTGTGGTCAAACAATGGTCAAACTACTTATTCAAGAAATATTAGTGTTACTAAATAATTATTTCAGTTTTTTGAATTTTTGGTTAAATCTGGTCAAACTATGGTCAAATTGTGGTCAAACTGTGGTCAAACTAGGGTCAAACTGTGGTCAAACTACTTATTCAAGAAATATTAGCGTTACTAAATAATTATTGATTTTTAGAACAATAGTTTCAAACTCAAACAGTGAAATGTGTGACTTCATGCTCAAGTTAAATTCCTGAGGGTCAATAGGATTGACATCTTACTATTGTCAGGAAAACAACAAGTGCGGACTTGGAAACGAGGGAGAATAGAACCCGGAAGTTAAGCGTGCTCAGGCTGGAGTAGTGAGAGGATGGGTGACCGTTCAAGAAGTTAGATGATTTGGAATGATGAGGGTGATTAGAGATTAAAGGTTAAATTGAGCAGTGATGAGGGGTGATTAGAGATTAGAGGTTAAAATAATTCAGAAATTTGAAATTCAAAAAAAAAATCATAAAATTTCCTTTAGTACCGGTTGGAGTTACCAACCGGGACTAAAGGTGGACCTCCAGGCAGCGGCCACGTGGAGGGCCTTTAGTCCCGGTTCCAGTAAGAACCGGGACTAAAGGGGAAGGCTTTAGTACCGACCCTTTAGTCCCCGTTCCAGAACCGGGACTAAAGGCCCTTTTTCTACCGGTGATCTACCGCCTCTATTCGCATCATACAAGGACTCGGTACTCTTCTTTTTGTCCAAAAACAAATCCCTCGTGAAGTATCAATCAGATCTGCACCGCAGCCTTACACGCAGCACCTAGCCGCCACTTTCCACGCCTGGTCCGCGATGCCTGGTCCGCGAACAGAACAGGTGCACCAGCTAGCCCCATAGGCCAGCTTACACCGCTCGACTTCAGAGCCACGCGCGCCCACGCCGCCTGGTTGCCGCCTGCATCTGCTGCGAACTCAGAATCCGATCTTCACAAATCGTCGAATTGCCTTCGCCTGACGTATTGTACAATCGATCTCAATCGCGTAAATGATGCCGATCAACACATCAAACCTTCCTCTAGATCAACATGACCGGCCTTGGATCTCAAACCTTGCTCTGATACCACTTGTTAGAATAAATTTGAGGCATACTGTTGATCATCCAAGGTCAAGCAATCACACAAGCACGACACCAAGATTTGTTAACGAGGTTCACCGATATGGCTACATCTCCGGGGCCTGACTATGGGCGCTCCTCCGCATTGACACCGTCACAATACCGCACCCGGTCGCCCTAGACACCGGTACATGCCGCCGGCTTCCCCTGCGTTCCGGTGCTATTATGTTGGTATAGGTTACATCGTGTGTCTAGCCCCGCTATATATAAAAGGCCTAGGATACAAGTGCCCTACTAGGACACGACTCCATATCCTATCTAAACACAATACTACTCAGAGTCCAACTTTAACCTACCTTGTACACTATATTCGACACAACTCTAACAAGAGGAGATCCAGCGAGCGGATCGGCTGGAGGCGTGTGGGTAGCAGAGGTCCAGCGGGCGGGTGCGGTGAAGCAGCAACGGACAGCCACGGGAAAGGAGCAGTGGCTGCCGGCAGGGAAGAAGACTGCGACGGCCAGGAGTACCGGCGGACGTGAGATGGATCGGAGGACGCACGAGTTGCGCGTGCTGGAAAAAAACCTAGTGCTCTAATACCATGTTAGGAACAACAACTTGTATTATTAGGAGGCCAAAGCCAACATATATACACATACATGAGGATGCCAAAAGGCTATAGGAGTATGCCAAAAGACTAAATGCAAAAGGTCAAAAGGCGTCACTAATATAACTCTAACATAATCTTCTAGATGGATGAGCTCTTCGTGTTCAATTAGCATACGTGTGCTAACGTTGTCACTGGCTCAGTCGTACAGCTACCGATGAATAGGCCATAACAGCATTCTCGTCCCACCGATCATGGAATTGAATCATGCGGGAGAAGTAGACGTCCAACCTCCACACCACGTACGTCTCTGCATGTTTTGACCATCCACGGCACGGAAAGATCTCCACAATGCTAATCTCTACTTCTAATGTCTGAGTTGGTTAAACAGTACGGTTTATTTTCGTCCCACCATTTTCATCCGTTTTTTGCTGGGTTTTTTCGTCCCCTCTCCCACCTCCCGTCCGCTGGTTTTACCATTGCGACAGAACTGGTGGACTCCCTTTGTCAATCCCTAGCTAGCCCGACCTCGATAGCTCTGTAGCCACTGTCGCCGCCCTGACCATCAGTTACCTACCATCGTTGTTCCACCCGCCTTTCCCTCAGACACACCTGCATACCTATCTACCTAACCAGCACCCACCAGTCCTAATCGATCTGAAATCTAACTCCTGATCATGACCAAGAGTTGTTTTCTTAATTTATTTTGGTACTTTATTGGATCTTGGTTACACCTCGTCTATCTGAGATAAACAATTGATCTGAAGAATTATGGGACACTGGGTTGATTGGCCTGAATCACCCGTGACCCCCTTAGGGAGATTTCTCAAATGCTTTTATAATTCTGGTTCTGGTTCTGTATAGATGCACAGTAATGAACAAGTAACAATCGTGACTTGGACACAAGTAGATTTTAGTGTTGCTCACGCCAAATGCAGGAGTTGAATTCAGATTTGCGCACCAACTTCCTAACAAAGAATCTTGGGATTCCAGTTTGACTGACTCTGTTTTATTAGCATCTATTGTTCACTGCTGGAATTTGCACATGTAATCTTCGGTACTACAGTTTCTTGATTCTATAGACAAGTTCATACTAGCACTTGTACTAAATGAAAAGTTTTCATGTTCTGGTATGGATCCCATGTTCTGAATTTAGGTGAAAAGTTTTCTTTCTTAAATTTTGTCATTATTACTAGAACTGAAATTTCGCTCTGTTTTCATGACCTCTAGCTGCATAGATAAACCATGCTGCCACCGAGGGAGCTCTGGGTTGCATTGCAAGCTGCAGGCCTTGTCAACTTGCTCGTGTCACTTAAGTGCCAGAACCTCGCCCCGCTCAAGATGGATAGTTTTCTGCAGGTTCGCCTGACCCGCTTCTTCCTATCCTACTACATTTGGATAATGACACTAAGTTCTAGCAAAAACTGCAACTTAACATAATGTCACTCAATGATTTCCGTTGCGGTTATAGCAGGGCGAGGATGGTGGGAAGTTCGTGGCACGCGCTGGAGGAGATTCCTGTGTTGTTCTGTATGTGCTAGGCCATGGCATGGAGTGTCAAGTAGCGAGGATGCCCGGAAGGCCCCTCATCAACGGCGGGACCTCCGCGTTAATCTGCTTGAGCCCCTTCTTCTTCGACTCCGCCAACCGTGCAGCCACCCTGTCGATCTCCTCGGCCCTGTGGTTGATTTGCTACTAATCTTTCTGCACTAACTACGGACCAGATTGGCTTTATCAGGGTGGATAGTGATAATTTGAACAATGTGAAAGTCGATAGGTGGTTGCACAGGAACGCATTTGCCACGGTGTCTCCCGCAGAAATCTCAGGTTCAAGCCCATCGAAACTGCAAAAATTTGGTAAGATCGTCTTCTGGTTCCTGCTTGCTAGCTTACTATGGACACATTTGAGAGTTGTCTCAGCCCATAGGAAATTTACATACTAATTATATGGTGAAGTGGATGCAAATTATATGGTAGTTTAGGGACTATGTCCTGAAGATTCTTTCAGGTTCACCGGAAATGACTACCAACTTGTTTAATTCTGCAGATGCGGGTGTTGCCGGTTGATGGTGGCCTAAGCATTGGAGTGTAACTGAAAGTGAACGGGAGCGATGTGGTGAAAAAAATCTTAGCACAGAGGCTGAATTTGTATACTACTTCGAATTTATTAGGTACTACTTCCTACACTTTTATATCACTTCTGAATACAAGTTCAGGATATTACGTAGTACTATTGAATTTTAGGATTGATACTCGAAGTATTTTAAAAGGTTACTGTATTTTGTTCCAAGTCTACTGTTATGTATATGAAGAACATGATCTAAAATATTGATAATGCATATGAAATTGATCATTTCATTATGAAATCATGCCACTAATGAGATATGTTCTAGTCACTGATTTCCTAACAAGTTTCCATTGTTCAGATTCTGACATCATTTGTAGATATATTTTAATTTTTGTATAAGAGAAAGAAACACTTTATGACTGGTATGTCAAAACTTTAATTAGTCCGTTCTGGAGTCATGGCGGTGATTTGGATTCTTCACTAATTTATGATACGCTTTCAGTTTGGGGGCTCTGAAACTTTCACTAGTGCAGAACCGGGCAATAGCACTGGTTCGTAAGGCCCTTTAGTGCCGGTTTGGTAACCGGTGCTAAAATGTAGGCACTAAAGCCCCCCCTTTAGTACCGGTTCAGCACGAACCGGTGCTAAAGGGCAACAACGTGGCACGAGCCAGCTTCGGGGGCAGGGAGCCCTTTAGTACCGGTTAGTGTCACCAACCGGTATTAAAAGGTTGGGGGGTTTTGGGTTTATGATTACTTTTTCATTTAATTTTGTGTTTTCCATTTAATTATTTTTCGTTTGCTGGTATTTTACGATACTACATATTGTACACGTTATGCATATATATAAATAGAATTTCTAGTAGAACCGATCATAATATATATATATATATATATATATATATATATATATATCATCGAATGTCTCACAACCACCATTAATTAATTCACACATATATACAATTTCTCCAAATTGGTGCCTTCGGAGCCAGTGGCATTAGCCTAGCTAATTGGTGCCTTCAGAGCATGATAACAATTGGAAGTGGTTCATAGGGGCGGTAGCGGGTAATAGTATTCTCCTTTGGGATCTATGACCTGGTCGAGAAAAAATCCCGCTATTTCCTCTTGAATTGCTTCTATGCGGTCCTGTGCTAGGAGCTTGTCCCACACCTCTTTGAACTGTTAAGAAGGAAATCAATATGCATGTGTATTAGTTGTGTGACTAGATATCGATAATGGTGTAAAAATTGTGAATAGTGTTCTGACAATCGATATCGTACCCACTCCTGTCTTTGAGATTTGCTCCTTTCGGATGCCATCATGCGAATGTTCTCGCAAACGTAGTATGCACATAGATCATTCCCCGGCGCCTGCTTCAGGGCCTTTACAAGAATGGAATTTGATCAGATAATAATTAATCAAGCATGATAATTAAAGATATGGCAGCTAGCTAGTACTACTTAATTACTTACCTTGGGTCGATACCATTTCAGATTTTGTTTCCATGGGCCTGGAGTGGCCCTGATGAACTTTGCCCAAGCCCTGCCCGCCGACAAAGAAAATGAATAAATGGGTTATTAAATAGTTGTTATCAGGAAATGATGAACTAATTAAATAGGCCGAGATATAGTTAATAATGATTGAAATTACCTGTTGACTATCCCCTTCACGATGGTGTAGTCACTTGCTTTCTTAAGTAGTGAGTCTAGTACTTCAACAGTTCCTTCATCAACTTTAATGATTAACAAGATCCAGTGAAATCTGCATGCACACACATTTGCATGTCTTAATTAAGTAGGCATATGTAAGCAAAAACATGTAGCTAGTTAGTAGGGAAAACAGAATTTGTAGTACAAGACAGTGTGACTCACTGGAAGTTGTTAAGAAGTAGTATATCTTCATTGTATTTGAGTTCCTTGAAGAACTGTAGCATGCTTTCCTCTACACTTTTTTCATGATATGGATCTATTTTCCATGTGTATTCATTAATGGTATTTGGGTCAATGAACCCAATGCCATAGCGTCCACCTTTTTTCATTTCATAAATCTTCATCCTGCATAATACCACAGAAAAAAATATAGTGAGGATAATTACAGGTAATGATTGATCAAAATGATCACTACACTAGCTTGAGACTTAAATTACAGAAAGAAATCACTTACAGACAATAGCAACTGACGATAGATTTGTCGAGTGCGTCTTGATTGTATAGCTGAAATAGTTTTGAATACTCAACGGTCACAGCTTTCTCATGGTAGTAATGATCCTTGTTGACATTCACCATGAGGGACTCTCGATTGGAAATCTTGGTAATGTCCATGTACCATTGATGCAATTCATACATTCTCGTTGGGAGCTTATGGACCTCCTCTGGCTCAACCAAAGGTTGGCCCCGGGCATATTTCCGTTTTATTTCCTCCTCTCTAGTCGGAGACATGGGCTCGATATCGAGGAGTTGTCCAACAGTGATCCCGATCGATTCAGCCTACGCAATATGCTCCTCGGTTATTACCACATCGCCCACCCCGGGAACGTTAACGGTTTGCCCACAATAACATTGGGCGCGCCTACTCTCATGTGTTGTTGGCACAACAAGCGGGGGGATTGATTGCGCCGCCTGTTCTCCCAGCTAGGGAACGGTTTTACCGCTCCTTTTGCCAGCTGATTTGCTCGAGCTCAAGCTCGCCTCTTTCTGTAGACGTGCTCGATTTAACTTCTTGATGTGGTGCTCATAGTCTGTGTCAACAGGCTTGGTAGCTGGTGCTCTAGCCATACGAATGAAGTGGTCAATCTTTTCCACAGGCACTTTCTCCCTTGGCGGCAGTGGCGGTTTCGGTGCAAAATGGGCTTCCACCTCGGCCTTCGATATGGCTATGTTTTCCTCCTCGGACTTGTTGTAAGGCCTCTGCGGAAGAGGCGCGAGGCTTGGACCATATTGAAATCCCTTGCCTCCGCCTGTACCTCCAGTACTACCTCGACTTGTACCGCTACGCACCATAGATGAGCCGGCTCTGTTCCGTGATTGCTGAGGCGGCGAAGACGGCTGACGTGGCTGAGTTGGAGGAGGAGGAGTGGCCTGAAGCTGTGCCGGACTTGGAGGAGGAGTGGCCTGACGCTTTGCCGGAATTGGAGGAGGAGGAGTGGCCTGAAGCTGTGCCGGACTTGGAGGAGGAGTGGCCTGACGCGTTGGTGGACTTGGAGGAGCGGGAGTCTGCTGACTCGGTGACGGACTGCGACGAGGAGTCGGATGACGCGGTGTCAGTGGCCTTCTAAAGATGATGCAATCCTTTCTCCATAGGATGATACGATGGTTGGCCTCTCCTAGTGTGTGCTCATCGTCACCTCTAGGAATGTCAAGCTCTAGCCCTGAATATTGGTCCACCACCTCATCAACCAAGACACGAGCATAGCCCGCTAGAATCGGGTTGCAATGGAAGGTTGCCTCGGGGGGATTTGTAAAAGCAAGGGCGTCCGCCACCTTCATGGATATGTTCTTCATTTTGAAGTGTAGCTCGCAGTTAGTGTTCTCCATGATGTCATCCACTGGGTAGCTATCCAGCAATGCGTCGCCCGGGGCGGAACCCACGCTGCTTCTCGGCATGGATGGGACGGTGCTATCCAATGGTGGATCATCCGCTAGCTGCTGAGACCCCCTTTGCTGGCTAAGTGAGTCGATCTGCTCCTGCTGCCGCTGGAATTTGACTGCCAAGTCCGCGTGCGCTGATTCTAGGCCTTGAAGGCGTTCATAGTCTAGCTTCCTCTGCTCCTCCTCCATCTTCGTCTTCTTCTCCTCCGCAATCTTCTTTCTCGCACGGGTTCTGTAGTCGGCGTTCCAGTCCGAAAACCCCTCATACCACGGAATAGCACCCATGCCTCGTGTTCTTCCCGGGTGTCCAGGATATCCCAGGGCACGCGTAAGCTCGTCGTTCTCTCTGTTGGGCTCGAACAATCCCGATCGAGCCTCTTCTATTGCAACAAGTACCTTATCTTCGGCTCCGTCCAGACATGCCTTCTTCGAAACTTTGCCTGTCTTCGGGTCCAACTCCCCCCCATGCGCATAGAACCAAGTTCTGCACCTGGGGGGCGAGCTCAATGTTTCTGGAGTGACACCTGCATCCAGCATGTCTTTCTCAGACTTATCCCACTTAGGCATTCCCACCGAATAGCCACCTGGCCCCAGCTTATGGAACTTATCCTTTTTTGCGGCATAGGCCTTGTTTATTCTCGACCGTTCCTTAGATAATTCCAAATCCTTGAATTTTATGAAATCGTCCCAGTGAGCACTTTGCTTCTCTAGTGTTCCCTCGAATACTGGAGTCTTCCTTCCTCCGTTGACGTACTTGGCCCATTCACGAATCTTGTGGTTCTTGAATGCAACCGCCATCTTCCTAAGAGCAGCGTCCTTGACTTTCTCCACATCTGCATCTGTGAAATGATATAGTAGGGTGAAATGTTCCATGAGCTTTTCCCAAAGCAGAAGTTTTTGTCTGTCGTCCACAAAAGTAACTCCTGGACATGGCTTTGCTGGCTCTCTCCATTTTTGAAGGGAGATCGGGAGTTGGTCCTTCACAAGAACTCTGCACTGACGAATGAACTTGTCCGCAATCTTCTTAGTCGCTAATGATTCGACATTAGGTATGATGGCCTCGATATTGTACTTTACGCCCTCCTTCAACTTTTTGTTCGGGCCACGTTTCCTGTTGCCTGAAGATTTGCTCGATCCGGATGGCTGAAAGAAGAAAGATTGATTCGTTAATATATCTTCAAGTCATTTAAAACATGTGATGATCACCAGATGCCTTCTTATATAAATATATATACCTCACCGGTCTTTGTTGTTTCAAGATCAACATTTTCTTCGTCATGTTCATAGTTCATGACTTCATCAATTCGGTCGTTGCGATCGAATATCATATCACCCTCCCCGGTGTTGTTTAGATATTCGGAGCCGTCATAATCTTCTTCATTCAGATCATCATCTGTCCCGCGAGGATTGCGTATGATATTGAACATGGCCTCTTCTCCCTCTCTGCTGGTATTGTCCGCCATAGGTTTTGTTTAACTAATCCAAAAGAAATGTATTCAAATTACAATGCATGAATGCAATCAATTAATAAGGAAAAACTGAATCAATCATAGTACATAATAAGCATCATCTAATATAATCTCGAATACATCGTCTCGAATAATAGATATAATCTCAAATACATCGTCTCGAATAATAGATATAATATTGAATACATCACTAGCTAGCTAGCTAGCAAGCTAATAAAGATCGAATACTATAGAGTAATCTAGGGCACTCGCGGTTCCTGAGGAGCGGGCGGTGGACACCCAAAGAGAAGGAACCATCACTGGATCATAGCTCGGGTGATCTCCCAAAAGAACCTGCCAGGTATTGGAGAACTTGACGTCCATAGCAGCCATGTAGCGATGGACATGCTCGTCCTCCTCCCTGACACGGCGACGTACCACCTCCGGCGGGGCCGGCTCCCTCCGCACCAAAAGTGGCCCACGCGAACGCCACCAAAGGAGATGAGGGTCGACGATGGGACCCGGGGCCGGGTTCGTCACCAAGCATCGCGCCCCTGAAGGTAGCACCTCCCAGTGCCAGTCCGGCGGAGCCCAGTCCCGGACATGGGTCCTCTGAAGCAGGACGTCGTCGCGAACGGGTCGACGGCGAGGATGCGGGCCCGGCATCGTCGACAACTAATACTATATGCCGCAAAAGTAAAGTAACATTTTTTTTAAATGATGGATTGTGATTTCATATATGCAAATTCTAAATTTTATAACTAAAACTAACATTTCCAATATTTCTATAACTAAAACTAACATTTCTAATATTTCTATAACTAAAAAACATTTCTAATATTTCTATATAACTAACATTTCTATATAACTAACATTTCTATAACTAAAACTAACATTTCTAATAATTCTATAACTAAAAAACAGAAAGATTGCTAACAATTCTATAACAATGTGTATGTGTGTGTGTGTGGTTGGCGGCCGGGGCATAGCTCACCGGCAAGGCGCGACGACGGTGGGCGCGACGGGGACGGGGACGGAGATGGAGACGGGGCGGCGACGACGGGGACGGGGCGGCGACGACGGGGACGGGGACAGGCCGGGCGGGGACGACGTACGGGAGGATGGGCCGGGCGGGGACGACGGGAGGACGGGGCGGGGCGTGGCGACGGGGCGCGGCGCGGCGACGGGGACGGGGACGGCAACGGCGACGGGGGCGGCGACGAGGGGCGGCGGCGATGGGGCAGAGGAGAAAGAAGGAGGGAGAGATGAGAAACTGACTTTTTTTGAAGTGTTTTCTTATATAGAACAACCTCGACGGTAGGCCCAGAAGGTCCGTTTTGGCCAGGCCAAGCGGTGGGAACGGTACCCCTTTAGTACCGGGTGGTGGCTCCAACCGGTACTAAAGACCCCCCCCTTTAGTACCGGTTGGAGCCACGATCCGGTACTAAAGGGTGTGCGCTGCCAGGCAAGGGGCGCAAAAGTTTAGTCCCACCTCGCTAGCCGAGGGGCACTCGCACCTGCTTATAAGCCCCGCCATCGCTGCTGTCTCGAGCTCCTCTCTTAAGCAGGCCTTCTGGGCCGACCTCTTCTGCGATGCCCTGTTGGGCCTACTGGGCTAGCGGGCCTGCATCCTGGCCCAATTAGAATTTGGGTTTCTAGTCGTATGCAGGCCGTTGTGGCCCAGTAGGTGGGCTTTTTTTTCTTATTTTTTTGCTTTATTTATTTTTGTTTTATTTATTTTAGAGTTGTTTTTTGCTGTATTTAGAGTTTGTTTGTGAATATTTTTGCTTTAGGTACAAAAAATGACAAACTTTCTGTTAGTACCGGTAGTTTACAAATTTGAATAGTTTAAATTTTGAATTATTTGTAATTTGTGTGAATCACTAGTTTGTGAATAACTTAACTTTGAAAATAGATTTTTTAGTGATTCTTTTTTATTATGTTTAATATTAGTGTGTTTTATCATTATATTCAATTTGGTAATGCTTAGGTTATTTAAAAAATGAAATGCCTATGTAACGGATGAGTTTTCGTCCGAAACCCTGATACTTCGAAAGAGATTGTCTATTTTGTACACGAAGTGCATCCAGTTTTTGCGGTAACCCTCTCTACTTTTTGCACATGCTATGTGGGTGAAATTATGATACCATGCCAACCTTCAACCTTTTCTGATTTCATTTTGAAATGCTTTTCAATTTTAGGGTCATTTAGCTGAAAAAATCAGTAAATGCATGAAAGAATTTGCTTGCACATAAAATTTCTTCGCGTTTCAAATGCCAAAACACATAACTAGCTACCCTAACTATTACAGAGATTCCCTCCTGGGTGTGAAACACAGAAGAAAGTGATGATAGTGAAGCCGATCACATCCCAGATCTTTGGGTGTGAAACTTTTTCTTCGCGTGTGTCCCTTTGCGCCGTAGCCATGGAAAATCTTCATCATTTAACTGGATGCTCAGGTCAATATTCACTGTGAATGGAGCAATTTCACCAAACTTTTCATAATCTCCTGACATGTCTGTCTTGTCATCCACTCCCATGATGTTTCTCTTCCCAGAAAGAACTATGTGCCGCTTTGGCTCATCATACGATGCATTCGCTTCCTTATCTTTTCTTTTTCTCGGCTTGGTAGACATGTCCTTCACATAGAAAACCTGTGCCACATCATTGGCTAGGATGAACGGTTCGTCTGCATACGCAAGATTGTTGAGATCCACTGTTGTCATTCCGTACTACGGGTCTTCCGTTACCCCGCCTCGTGTCAGATTGACCCATTTGCACCGAAACAAAGGGACCTTCAAACCACGTCGATAGTCAAGTTCCCATATGTCCTGTATATAACCATAATATGTTTCCTTTCCCGTCTTGGTTTCTGCATCAAAGTGGACACCACTGTTTTGGTTGGTGCTCTTCTTATCTTGGGTGATCGTGTAAAATGTATTACCATTTATCTCGTACCCTTTGAAAGTCATTATATTCGAAGATGGTAACTGGGACAGCAAGTACAGGTCATCTTCAATAGAGGCGTCATGCATGGTACATGTCTGCAACCAGCTGGCGAAACTCCTGGTTTGTTCACGTGTAATCCAGTCATCAGACCGCTACGGGTGTTTCGAGCGTAGCAAATTATTGTGCTCATCCATATACGGAGCCACCAAGGCGGAATTCTGTAGAACTATGTAGTGTGCTTCAGTGAGAGAATGTCCGTCCATACATATTATTTGTTCCCCTCCTAGCGTGCCTTTTCCATCCAGTCTGCCCTTATGCCGCGATTCAGGAACACCAATCAGCTTAAGGTCAGGAATAAATTCAATACAAAACTCAATGACCTCCTCATTTTCATGGCCCTTGGAGATGCTTCCTTCTAGCCTAGCACGGTTATGAACATATTTCTTGAAGACTCCCATGAACCTCTCAAAGGGGAACATATTGTGTAGAAATACATGACCCAAAATGTTAATCTCTTCACATAGGTGAACTAGGACGTGCGTCATGATGTTGAAGAAGGATGGTGGGAACACCAACTCGAAACTGACAAGACATTGCACCAAATCATTCTCTAACTTGGTATGATTTCTGGATCGATTACCTTCTGAGAGATTGCATTGAGGAATGCACATAGCTTCACAATAGCTAATCGAACGTTTTCTGGTAGAAGCCCCCTCAATGCAACCGGAAGTAGTTGCGTCATAATCACGTGGCAGTCATGAGACTTTAGGTTCTGGAACTTCTTCTCTGCCATGTTTATTATTCCCTTTATATTCGACGAGAAGCCAGACGGTACCTTAATACTGAGCAGGCATTCAAAGAAGATTTCCTTCTCTTTGTTTTGGAACAAACATTCCAATCGTGGTATTATAAGAGCATACCACATCACCTTGGCAGGAATCTTCTTCCTGGGGCGCTCGCCCTTGACATCACCAGGGTCATCGCGGCTGATCTTATAGCACAATGCACCGCATACTGGGCAAGCGTTCAAATCCTCGTACTCACCACGGTAGAGGATGCAATCATTAGGGCATGCATGTATCTTCTGCACCTCTAACCCTAGAGGGCAGACAGCCTTCTTTCCTTCGTACGTACTCTCGAGCAATTCGTTCTCCTTTGGAAGCATATTCTTTATCATTACCAGCAACTTTCCAAATCCCTTGTCAGATACATCATTCTCTGCCTTCCATTGTAGCAATTCAGTGTGGTGCCCAGCTCTTTCTTGTCACCTACGCAATTCGGGTACAACAATTTTTTGTGATCCTCTAACATGCGCTGCAACTTCTTCTTCTCCAAATCACTTGCGTAGTTTCTCTTTGCATCGGCAATGGCCCGACCTAGATCATCAACGGGCTCATCCGATGCCTCTTCTTCAACTTCTTCCAGCATTGCCGGCTCAGCTTCTTCCCGCATTACCGGCTCAGCTTCTTCCCTCATTGTTGTATCATCGTATTCAGGGAACCCATGGCCAGGATAGCTGTCATTGTCCTCTTCTTCTTCATTGTCTTCCATCATAACCCCTCTTTCTCCATGCTTGGTCCAAACATTATAGTGGGGCATGAAACCGGACTCAAACAGGTGGACGTGAATGGTTCTTGACGTAGAGTAATTGTGACCATTCTTACAACCAGCACATGGACAAGGCATAAAACCATCCGCCCGCTTGTTTGCCTCAGCCGCAAGCAGAAAAGTACGCACGCCATTAATGAACTCGGGACATAATCGGTCATCGTACATCCATTTCCGGCTCATCTTCAATACACAGCACCGAAAACACCAAATTAATACAATACATAAAGTTCATACATAAAGATCATACAACACTTAAATGCAACAAACAAATAACTCTCTAGATAAAGAATTTAAATGCAACAACAAATGCGATCAAGATCGCAACTAAGGTAACAATTGATCCAATAGCATAATGATACCAAGCCTCACTATGAATGGCATATTTTCTAATCTTTCTAATATTCAAGCGCATTTTCTCCATCTTAATCTTGTGATCATGGACGACATCGGCAACATGCAACTCCAATTCCATCTTCTCCCCCACAATTCTTTTCAATTTTTCCTTCAAATCCTCATTTTCTCTTTCAACTAAATTTAACCTCTCGACAATAGGGTCGGTTTGAATTTCCGGTTCAACTACCTCCTACATACAAATATCTATGTCAACTTGATGGGCATAATTTGTCATAAACACGAAATGCAATGAATAGTTTTAAAAGAAAATATACCACATCCGAATCATAACCCGGACGAGGGCCCATGGGGACGGATATCAAAACCATGGCACTATGTATAACAAACAACGTATGGGTAAGATAATTATACGAGTAACTATATATCCTAATCACACAAACATCAATTTTTTATATAAAACTTCATGAACAAGAGGCTCACCACAAGGTGGTGCCGGCGACGGGACGTTGCGAGCGATCGACGGTGGTTACGACAGAGATTTAGAAGGTAATAAGTAAAGCACACCTACATATGCAAACTAAGTGTTATTTTTGACCTCAAATTGCATATAAATCAAATACCAGCACATATATATAATTCCTCCCAAATTACTAAACTCAAAAATCAATCACTATATAAAGCATTGCATGAGCTAATCTAGCAATGAGAGATGAAAGGACAAAGTTGCTAACCTTTGTGATCATTTGAATGGATGGGGGCCTTCAAATCTTGACAAATTTTGGGCAAAATGTGTGATGAGCTTGAGAGGAAGAGGGAAAAGAACAAAGAGGAGAGGAGAAAGGGCAAGAACAGAGCGAGCTCCGGTGGACGAAGGGTCTATGTAGGACAACCTTTAGTACTGGTTCGTGATACGACCCGGTACTAAAGGTGCTGGAGGGGCCCCTGACTGACAACATCCTGCCACCACTCACTTTAGTACCGGTTGGTGGCACGAACTGGTGCTAAAGGTTCGCCACGAACCGGTACTAATGAGAGCGGCCAGCTAGCCGTTGGAACCGGCACTAATGCACACATTAGTGCCGGCTCAAATTCAAACCGGCACTAATGTGCTTCACGTTTGACCCTTTTTCTACTAGTGTTTATGTATTTGCTGTCATTTTTTGTTACTGCCATACTTTATTATTCGTGCTTATCATACCTCGTGAATACACGTGAGTGAAATTGGGGATAGTATATATACATTCTTCAGGAGTTTGAAGAAGGATAACACAACAATATTTCTTAGGGCTGTGTCATAGCTGTGTGGTACTTCTGCATTTGCAGCATTTACAGATCATGTACTTACAGCTTAATGCAATCATTGGAATTGATTATAGATTTCCTTTGATTTAATTTTTTGAATGTTAACAACAATGAAAACTTGTGACATTTGTAAGTTTCATTCCATTGAGAGAGAGCGGGCAATGGATTATGAGATGGAACGAAATTGAAAGCCAACTGATCTGACCAT
This sequence comes from Triticum urartu, assembly GCF_056163025.1. Classification (NCBI taxonomy): domain Eukaryota; kingdom Viridiplantae; phylum Streptophyta; class Magnoliopsida; order Poales; family Poaceae; genus Triticum; species Triticum urartu. Next base: position 38,145,032 of record NC_141875.1, read on the forward strand.
GGCTGGTTGTCATAGGATCCTTGTGATCTGTTCTACTTTGACTTGGAGCGTGCAGCTATTATATTGTAAGTGATGAGTTTATTTTTCCTGAATCTACTACCGGAGGTCAGTCAGATATGGTAATTATTAGTGGCAAAAGAAAGAGGTGGTAATTATTACACTTTATTTGCAAAACAATGAGACTGAAACAATGCTAATTGAGTATGTTCTGTACTTGTAGGAAGGTTGTGATGGAAGTGTTCTTCCCTTATTCTTTTTATGAAGGTAAGGTCTTGTTATTGGATTCCTGCTACTCTAGATTGCTTGGCTACTCCACCATTTTCCTTCAACACTTGATGTTTATTTAGTTTTCTTGGTTGGCTTCTTTTCGACAGTGATAAGATTTAAAAATTCGAGCATGTTGTCACTTTAGCATTACTAAGTTCAGTGTTCAAGCTCTATCCTATTTAAATTACTTTTCAGATGGAATTCAACACAGTAAGAACTGTATGCTTGCTGAATGATGTTCAATGCATTTACTTGAACATCTTGATTTTCCCGGCCGAGGTATGAAACTGACAGCTTGATGGGTGGGGAGGAGGACTACGATGACCTGGCCCTCACAACATTATTAGTTTACCATGAATTATTGCTTGTTAATGCCAGTAAAAATGCAGGATCATGCCGTTTCCTATGTCTTGCCAGGTTGATGTATCTGAATATTTTGATCCCCTGTTTGGGTAAAATCATCTCCACTTTCTAACTTTCTTTCTACTTTGTTTGGTTAATTATTGCGGTGTTTCATTTCTTTTTGTTTGTTTTTGTGAGCAGAGCATCCTCCTTGTGGATGACAAAAGAATTCGTTCCAGATAATTCGTTCTTTGAAAAAAACAACTTCTTTGGGGATGCCAAAATATATTTCAGTTTTCTTACTAATTCACCACAATTGGTAAGGATAGAACAATGGCAGTTTGCCTTATGTTGGTTTTGTACTAAACCTAATCATTTATGGAAGACATTCACGTAAATCTATACAGTATGTAGCTCTTTGGGCGTTCTCTCTTAGTATTACAATATAAATCCTAGTTGGGTTTGTAAGAAATTGTGTTAAACATGGTTATTAGCTTATTGGATCTTAAACAAACTACATTACATGTGTAGTAATTTTAGTAGCTAGACCTACATACTCTGCTATGTTAGATTTAGGGGAAAGAGTTCTTTTATTCATTCATCCTTATTTTTTGTTTATAATGCTGATCTATTGTTACATCTTTTGATCTTCTTTGCTTCAGTTGTGCTCTTGTTACTCTGTTTACAAGTGAGCATGATGGAATTTTTCGTGCAAACATGATTCATGGTTGCTGGGTGCCGCGACACAGAACTGGGAGCCCCCTAGGAACAAAATAAAAAAGGCCACATCCTGCTTATCATAAAAACTTGGCATGAATTTTGTTTCTTACCTATATCTGACCATGGTTACCTTTTTCGAGCATGCTTTAGCTTCTAATGGGGATAAGGCCTCACATGAGTGACCGAAAATTGGTCCCTTCTTACAGTTCTTGCCCTTATGCTCAGAGACAGGAGTTGGGATTGCAATGGTTTGATGTGTATTTTCATATTTTCACTTGAAGGACTATGGTTGTAGCTAACTAGATTTGTACTCTCATAGTTGATGTGCAAGTTGCTAAATGTGTGGCTTCCTTATCACGACCTTGATTCACACACCCTTTGCCGACGGCATGCCATGCACCAGGCAGCAGGGTGGGCAATAACTGAAGTAGCTAGCGGTGTGGATCGCCACGCACTACACTACCACAGGCCGCGCTGCACCCACACACGGAAGGCAGAGTTAGGCCGATTCAGGCAGGAGCCCTGCTCCGGTGCTTCCCCCTAATCTAATTTCGGAGGGGTATTTTTGTCCCCGCGAGTTTGATTTTTTCCTGGCCCGCCGTAGCCCAGATCCAAGCCCTGTCTAGCCCTGTATAACCCAGACCGTATACGTACAGTACCCTGGTCCGAAAAAAACATCACACGACCCCACGTCCACGTAAGACCTGCCGAATCCAATCATTCATGCAACTCCATCAATCTCGCGAGCATTGACATAGCTCCATAAGTCACGTAGTAGATCTCCAGCGGCGGCTATCTCGTCGGACAGTGGGCGCGACAACGTCGAGCACCGGAGCAGGGCTCGCACAGGTACCGCATCCCGCGTCCCCCCTCTAGTCTCGCTTGCGGCAACATCGAACGAACTGCCGCCGCCAGTGGTAGTGGTTAACCTAGCGGGGCGGGTAACCGAGCTACCCGGCGGCGCATGCGATCGTGGATCTTTTTTCGGTAGTGCAGCTCCTCGTGATCTGGGTTCACGTAGCGTCGGTTGCCATCGGCTGTGCGCACCATCAGTATCGTTATTTGATGTGGCGGCTAACCTAGGTATCCGACGGTAGAGGTAATCACAGATCAAGCTAGGTTTCGAGATCGTGCAGTTCCTCGCGATTGAAAGTGATCACGACGGGTGCCGTGGCCATCTTCCTTACTAAGTTTGGCTGATCCGAACGACCTCGGTTGCGGTTGTTTACATAACATCCGTGATCATGTGCTATGTGTTATATATTTCATCATTGATAATGTTTGCACATGTGATGATACATATTATTGGTTGTAGGAAATGGCGGACGAGGAGTTAACTGATATCATGGTAGACATGGAGTTTGGAGAACTGATGAAAGACTGGATAGAAGATTGGTCAGATGATGAAAATTCAGATCGTGAAGATCGGCCAGAGAATGGGAATGAATGGGACGATTTTAATGTGAGTCGCATTGTCTTGTTGTAATTTTTTGGTGGCATCCGACAACATTAAATCTTTGTGTTGACAATTTATAGATCGATAAGCTTGATGATGATCAGGATAACAACTCGGAGCTCTCGAATGAAGATTACATTAGTCAGGTACGTAAGTGAAAAAAAAAATTGGCATGCAAATTGAATTTGTTCTGGAATATTATATGATAAGTAATTTTGTATTTGTGTTGTTTTTTCAATTCATTTCCGAATGTCATAATGTGTACGATTATTATGGTGAATCCGACGCGGAGACAGGCCTTAACGACGAATCATTAGATGCACCTGATTCTAGGGAGTCCTAGTCGTTGGTCATCATAAGTGAGGTATGTGTGTAATCAATACTCTATGTAAGTAAGTAATGTTAAACCAAAGAAAACTATTTTCATGGCTATGGTTTGATTGTGTAGGTGACACAAGATGATGGGGCAAAAAATGTCCAAGATACTGCCAGTGCAGATGATAAGAGGGATATGTTCATGCAGATAATAGAAATGACCTTTACGTCTCACGATGCTGCATATGATTTCTACAACAGCTATGCTAGACATAATGGTTTCAGCATTAGAAAGAATAAGGTCAGGTATAGCAAAACAGAGTCATGTCATATGCGTTATAGGTGGTTTGTTTGTTCCACACAAGGGAAATGTGACAGCAAGTTGCGAACCGAGGAAGGACACGGCCGTAGGCTCAGAGCCGAGACACGCTGCTTTTTCAAAGCGCACCTGACCATCAAGCTTGAACAAAAGCGTGGGGTTTGGTATGTTGAAAGTTTTGAGTACAAGCATAGCCATATGTTGGCAGGACCGGACGAGGTACCTTTTCCATGGTCACACAGAAAAAATCAAAGAGTACTAGAAGCATGAGATAATGTCCATGGGAGCTGCAGGGGTTAGAATTCATGACATGATGGATTGCTTCATCAGCAAACATGTATGGTACGACGGTGTTGGTTTTACCAGGCGTGAAATATACAACCTTTGCGCCAAGGAGAAGAGGAAGCTGCTTTCAAAAGGTGATGCTGCCACAACCATAGGCATCATGGCCAGTACGAAACAGAGGGATCCTAGCTTCTTTTTCGAGTACAAGCTAGATAAGGAAGGACATTTGAATAGGATGTTCTGGTGCGACTCCCAGTCTCGTCATGACTATGAGGACTTCGGCGACGTGCTTGTATTTGACAGCACGTACAAGATGAACCGCTATGGTATGCCATTCATACCTTTTGTTGGTCTTAAGAATCACCAGAAGACCACTGTTTTTGGTTATGCCATAGTTTCGGACGAGACCGAGGAGACATACGTGTGGCTTCTGCAGACTTTTTTGAGGTGCATGTGTCAAAAGATGCCTAAGAGTGTTATCACAGACGCCGACATTGCGATGATCAAGGCAATTCACGTAGTCTTGCCAGACGTGCGGCACCGTATATGTATGTGTCACATAGAGAAAAATATGAAGATTCACCTCAGTCACAAGTCCTTGAAGGAGTTCCGAACTCTTCTGTACTACAACACGTCCACGACCATGTTTGAGGAGAGATGGCACGCATTTTCCAAAAGATGCCAGTTGGAAAAAACTGTAACATGGTTGAGACGGATGTATAAGAAGAGGATACTGTGGGCCGCGGCTTATTAAGAGAGGGGTTTTGGCTTGGCATGAAAAGCAACCAGCGGAGTGAATGCATGAACACATGCCTTCACCTCCACCTAGACGGTGAAATGACCCTGGTGGATATGATTTTGCACTATGAGAAGGCCGTTGTGCGTATCCATGAAAACGAGGCGCGAGATGACTGCACGGCCTCACAGAGTTTACCGGTTCCAGTTACTAGCTCAAGGGAACTTGAGATAGCTGCTTCTCACATCTTCACTCCAGCAAACTTCTATGTGTCCTGGCATGGATATTGTAGAAATTAAGCTGGGAGACGGATCACAGCAGTACATCGTGTCCTAGAAGAATAACCGGAAGCGCCGTTTTTGGGTGTAGTATACACCAGAAAATTCTGCAGAAACTATAAGTTCCAGTTGTAGAAGAATGATTCGAAAGGGTCTACCTTGCAAGTACATATTCCATGTACTGAAGCACTTGAACATATCTGAAATACCGAAGTGTTTAGTTCTTGTTCGATTCACGAAAGAAGCAAGGTTGGGACCGCCCGCAAGGCCCACAAGCGATCTGTTGGGATTTGGTTGCACTGGGGCCGGGGAAAGAATGAAATATAGCCAGGTCAGTGTGTTAGCGTCAGAAGCTATGCATGCGGCATGCAAACACCCTTCTTTGTGGGATCAGTTACAGGAGAGTTTGAAGGGTGTGATAGCTAAGAGTCATGAGTATGATCTGCTATAGGAAAATTTGATCAAGCAAACAAATGACATCAGTAAGTGTGCAGTTGAATATGTGGACAATGGTGAAGGAAACATGATTGCGGTTAAAGATCCTATGAAAGTGTCAAGCAAAGGTGCAACAAAGGTAGATGAAAGCCGCCCTGTCTCGAAAAATGGTAGACCGCTCTCTTTTGATGAGTTGAAAACCCGGTGCGGCGCTTGCAAATTGCTAGGACAGACTAGACGTAGCAAGAAATGCAAACTAAATCAGAAGTAAGTGTTTGTATGCATTGTGGAATATTAATTTTTTTATCATTCATTAACTTACCTTGTCTTTTATCATGTGCAGAAAAGTGGAGAAGGAAGAAGACTAGAACACTTGCTTCAATTATTTACTGTGTTAATTGGGCGGCTCATGCTAAGGTAGCTGTAGGGGATTCTGTTTCTTTGGTTTGGAGGCTTTCGCCCCCTGATTGTATCCTTAGTGTATTAGTAGACGAGATCCCAGACTTTGTTTAAATAAAGTAAGATGTTTCCCTCAAAACAAAAATCAAAAAGATTCTTTACTGTATTATGACCGGGGCGGGAGGTAGAAAGAATATTGTACATTTCCCCTCGCCACGTCCTAAATGCCATTATATAAGTAACTGTACCACTCTCCTCCCCACCATGCACTCAACCACCTCCCACGGGCGTCGGTTCGAACTCCCCTCTTATCCCCACCTAAAGTAGATCGAGAAAACCCTCGCCGGCGACCGCTGCAGCCGCCTCCATGGAGAGAAGCCTCGGCTGGCAGAGAGCTATGGTGGAGCTCGCCGGCGATGATGAGGGGTGGCGCGCGCAGTTGACGGAGGTGCGTGGCTGGTTCCCCAGCACGGAGATGTTGGTCAACCACGCGCGTGGCCTCGTCAAAGTCCTCACCGACGCCGAGAAGAAGTGCGCCTTCCCCTACGGCCGTGGCGTCCCACCGGCTCTCCTCCTCGTGTGGGCAATGCGAGAGGCCACGCTGAGCGACTCCCCTGTTCAGCACGCAAGGTTGTGGATGTACCGCTCCACCACCATGACGCTGCGGCCAGTTCTAGCACGCTCTCCCTGCGCCCATCAGCCCGGACTACCAGGTCTGCCACGTGCCGAATCCAGTCCTGCCGTTGGGCTCTGACGACGTGGAGGAGGTACTGATCATCCCTAATGACCATGATGAGGGCGAGGAGGACGCCGTGCAGATGGTAGCGCCGGTCGGCGTCGAGGGTGGCAAGACAATGCCCATCGATGTCGAGCTCCTACCCCTCCTCCCTGACATAGTGAAGGTTGAAGAAGAGGAGGTGGCTTAGGATCAGGTGGCGCAGCTGTCGAACAGGACGGTGGTCAAGAAGAAGGCTTCTCCGTGTGTGGTGCACCACTCACCCCGCCTCAAATTTCTGAAGAAGTGAAGATGGGCATAGTTGCTGAAGGTGGAGGAAGCTGCTGGTTATCTTATGTTAGTTATGTTGTTATATGTTTCATCATATAAGTTAACATTATTTTGGGTTTGATGTTGGTTAGGTATGCTTTTATATGTAAGCATATAAGTTATGCAATCGGTATGGTTTGGTCGGGTTCTTTATGGCTGAAGAACTGAATATCTACTGCTCACCCTAAGTTTCAAGTTTAGTTTAATTACAGAATTTTGAATATGTATTGTTGCTTTGCTTCAGTGTTGCATCAAAGGTGTAGGTGCTGCTACATGTTGCAACAACACAATGAACTGGGCTGCTGCATAAATTAGTAGTGTTGCTAGGTGATGTCCCCATGTGCATCACTTACCAAATATAGAACATGCCAAAAGTGCATTGTCTGCCAAATATAGAACATGCCAAAAGTGCATTGTCTGCCAAATATAGAACATGCCAAAAGTGCATTGTCTGCCAAATATAGAACATGCCAAAAGTGCATTGTCTACCAATCATGATGGCCCCATGTTATTTATGCAGCAATCTCTGTTACACTTTGCCCATAAACTGAATAGCAAATAATTCACCAGCATTTCATCATGTCAATTACAATGATGTCAATAACTTTATGAACAATCTACTTGCTAACTATGAAAACAATCATAATGGCAAGCAGGCCAAGATACAGAAGACATCCAAATCCTAAAATCCTGTCCCTATAGAGCAATATTTCCTTGTGCATCTTAACCATTGCCCTCTTTTCTTTCTCATTCCTTTTAATTCCAGCTTCATATTCTGTAATCTTAGTCTCCAGTTTCTTGTTCTTCATGGCAAGATACTTAATGACTGCCTTTGCTTTGCTATCCCACTCCCCATCAACCCATTCAACATACTCAGAAGTGATATCATCCTAAATAAATCATGAGCAATTCAAGTCATTTTATAAATGAACTTGTCATTGCAACTGTTAAACACTAGACATTTTTGCAGCTTGACCACAATAGCAGTACTAGTTTGAAGATCATGCTTAGTAGACTAACCTCAAACACACATCCCCCGAGTGCGCTGCCAAAATTGTCTGCATTTATGTAGACAAGGCCACCAGGAGTTTCCTGATGACCACATAGTTGGAACTTGTCATGGCCACAGGTGATGAATTGTGGGCGATAATGCTGGGATGTAAAGAACAACGGTAAAGAACTTACCTTTTTGCCACCAAAGTGTAGCACTGAAGAAACCCTGGCCGTGGGTTCTCCCAGCCCGCAGCCGCCCACGAAACCCCCGTCCCCTATTCCACTCGATCTGCCGCCGCTGCCTCCTGTGGCACTGAATCCGCCACACCTGCTTGTAGGACACAGGGTTCGACCTAACTTGCGGTCGCCACCGCTCTTCTCACCACAGCCGCCACTGCCCGACGCCTAGCTCGTTGTCATGCTTGCGTAGTCGAGATTTGGAGGCGCAAATGGAGTGAGAGGGCTAGGGATTTGGAAAGGGAAACGAGAAAAGGGGAAAGATAGAAGTGAACCTGGCAAAATGGGCTGGTATAGCGCTGCCGGCACGATAGCCCGCCTATGGGGCCCCTCATGTGGTTAGATGGGCCGTGTCTGGCATCATGGTGAGTTCAGAAAAAGTTAATTATACATATAATAAAAAACTACGGGTTTGTAAAACAAAATAGAAAAAAATGATGCCTGATAACACGCGATAGAGCCAACGAGCTGACATGATTAATTTTGATCAGTGTAATATTACATTTTGGCTCGATATATTTACTTATCTACCATGACTACTTTTCATAATCATGTGATGAGGGGGAATTACCAGGAGATTATACAAGATGATGACATGCAGATAGCTAAGGCAGAAGGCTAAGCTTGGTAGACTTCTAAAAAGTAAAGATTGTGAAAATTTTAATATGAAACTTACAAGAGCAGTTGAAGAGAAAAATAGACTATTATAAAAAATTGGAGAACGAGAAAAATATTAAGCAAGAACACTTGATAAGTGAAGCCGTGAAAAATACAATTATAAAAAATTGGAGCACAAGAATAATATTAAGCAAGAACAATTGATAAGTGAAGCCAAAACTTTATTGGTACGACCAAATTGTCTTCTCCGAGCGAATTGTATGACCGAATTATCTGATACGAGCGAATTGTCTAACAAATGCATACACATGTATGTGTCACAATATTCGAGATGCCCTCTTTATTACATAAAAATGGTAGAACCCCTAAGATAATAATGCCGACGAAACCTTCGACCGGAGTAAATCCAAACCACTAAACATTCAATCTTGCATGCCGCATGAATTATTCAGGCGCGCCTTTTTCTTGCAATTTCGTGAATTTTGTTCTTCACACACTCCATCGTGTTCAAACGTGACATAATCAACTCCGCGACGAAACGTCTTCTCCTTGCGTCAACGGTGGCCTGCAAAAAATGACATAAAGGTTACATGAACCAAAGTTGCTACACGACCATAGTAGTAGATCTACAAACGTAAATAACAGCATATCTGTGAAAAATCGCGGGTCATTCGGTCCCCATCCCAATGTTCTAGACATTATGTGACAAAAAGGCCACAAGAGTTCCTGGTACATATGCAAACATTAGCGGTGGGTAATAAAAACATGTGTGTTGTTGTTTGAATGTGCATGATGTCATATTAACTCACCCATCCTCTTGCTGGGGCATGTCATACTCCTTGATAGGCCACTTACTTACATCCGGATATTTCCCTGGTGTAATAAGATTTGCTTGGTGCATATCGTGTGCTATAGCCATTCACTATAAAGAGGATAGTGTTAAAGAATAACCATAAATAACGTGTAAGACCAATGGTACAAATGTTGGTTATATTACCAGTGCTTTCATGGTCTTTTCTGTCAGGTCCAGAGGATAGAGCGAATTGAGAACTTGGAATTCTTGCTTGATCAAGTGCATGACCACGGTCATCTAGTGGGCATTGTTGATATTCAACCTGATATACGTCTACAATGCAAAAAATCATTGTGGATCAAACGAAATAATTGATGAAATGTCATGTAGTGAAGAATTACAAACATAACATACCTTATCAGGCACAGTATACTCTTTCGTGACTCTATTAACTGCTCCAGCTTTGGACAGAGCACTATCCATGTTGCAGCTCGACGGCAATGGATCGTCTCGTGCGATAGCACGATCTACAAGGAATTTGGACCTCCACGCTGGACAGAGGTAATGATCATGACCAACGCGCAGCTCCAAATGTCCCATATAAGCATCAATTACCTTCATAGAATATCAGAGATATGCCACGCCCTTCCCTATAGTAAACTTTCTTCCCCTTATTCTTCTCGGTGCTAGCAGCTAACTTGAGAAAGGAAACAGCTGCATCAATTATTTTCGACGTCAACTCATCTGCCACAACCTCCAGCTCATGATTTTCACAAAACAGGGCTACATGAAATAATATGAACATCAACAATGGAGATCATATGCATTCGTAGCATATAACAAAATAAGAAAGTTACTTACGATACCTCTAGTAGCAGTCGAAGTACCGGAGGGTTTCTGACCACGGTTGGGACGCCTGTTGGGCTTGTCAAGTGCGTAGGGGGATTCAAATTTCTTAGGAACGGTCCTCTTGCGCTTACCGGACATAACTTCCTCATCCTTATCGATTGATGCACCCTTTTTTCCATTTGCCTTAGCCATGAACTTGCTGACCGAAGATGGACAAATGTCTATGCCCGATGAAGGTGCTTGAGTAGAAGTACCAACGACCCAAGGGTTTTTGGGTGTAGCGCCATATTCATCATTACGCCTAATAGGTGAAGCTTCCTTGTGTCCATTCATCTTCGGTGGGGTTTTCTGTTTGGCAAACAAAATCATGTGAACATTTCAGCACGTAAATAAATTAAAGGAGAAAATTATAGACGGAAATATATATACATAGTACCTCAGGTACGGTTTTATGATTGGGAACCACTTCATTAGGCTGCGTCATGTCAATGACAGGCTCTCCGCATGAGTCTATGTCATCCTGGTACACAAATTCCTTCTTTTCATATGGACCGTTCTCGAACGAATCCAGTTCTTCATCCACATCATTGTCCGCTGATGGCACGGCAGCAGCCGGCTTATACATGACACCTGATTTGTTCAACTTCTCCAACAACCTCTACAATAGAAATATAAATTTAGTAATGCTAGAATGGTTTAAAACAGCAAACATACTGTAAACTATAAAGTTTGGGTGTGACACCTATGCAACTTGATCAGGGATTTGCCTCATCTGGGAGTGTATGAAGTCCATGCACCGCTTCATTAGAAGCTCCATCAAATCTTCCGACATTGGGCCTGTCGTCGACTTCTTTGTGTTTCCATTTGCAGGCTTGGTTTTTGGCTTCATGGTAGGCACATTATTTGGGATGTTGGGCTCCTGAGCCCTATACTCCTGGGTGATATTATTTTCGATCTTCATGCGATATTGAAGTACATGTGATGAATAAAAAATAAATATTGTTAAGTTACAAAACATTTAATAAAAATGAACACAATGACATACCCTGACGTTACCACGGCCGCACCCATTGTCATAGTCGAACCTATCTCTCCTAGTGGCTTCACCTTCGGTCCAGTTCCTCATAAGAGGTTGTATGGACAAGTTGGGATTATAGGTGCATTCGCCTTCGACCAGTTGCACCTTCTCCCAGTACAAGTACTACAAAAAAATATATAAGGATTTAGAGTTAGTACAATACATCACATAAAATTGCAATGATATGATAATTGACATTATGCAACAGGTCTCATATGTGTACCTACGAGAGAGCCAAATTTCCTTTCGGCCATTGGCGGAGGTGTTTGCCTTTGTTCACTATGCGAAGGCAATCAAGGAGAACACGCATGGTGAAGGCATCCAGTTAATATTTGAAATACATTTCACATCATCGACCAAAGCATAGTACTGCTTTGGCACAATCTTGCTCGACATGGGAGCAATAATTGTTCATAACAGGACAAGAACTACTTTCCGAAGGAAATCGTCGTCGCTGGCTTTACTTTTAATTATGTCCTCAATGATATTATCTATCACTATGTTTTCTGATGTCTTACTGAGAAATTGTGGCGGCACCCACTCCTTGATGTCCTCGCCTTGTTCAGTCAGAATGTCCAAAGCGGACAGTCCTTGGTTCTCGAGGTTAAAGATGCACTCGACGTCGACCACACCGAGAGTCACCTCCCCAACCTGCTCTTGTATAATGAATATGGCCGTGCTGGCCTGAAAATTCTCAATCATATACCTAATCAGTAGGGTACGCATCTTAATAGATGGTATCTGCAGCATGCTGCGCAATGTTGTATCAGCCACTCTAGCACATTGACCGCTCGATAGAGCTGCAACAAGCTTGCACCATTTCTCAACGGCGCATACTATTTCTCCATTCAGTTCGTCCATCCTGTTGAAAGAAAATATATAAATTCGTGATATTAGCGAACACTAAAGCAAAAATAACAATAGACATGCAAAAATTTAAACTTTTTGGCGGTAGCTAACACTAATGCAAAAATAACATTAATGCAAATACAAAACTAGCACCATGTTTACTGCAACATGCAGGCAAGTGTGTGCTGACATGAGGCTATAAAAAATAAATACAATTGGTAATTGAATTTACTTGCATCTGATCAAGTTCTTATTAACAGGGTGACAAATTGATCACCTGTAAATAACTAGAGTCTATAGCAATGGTACCTATTTGAGGTTCATCAACATCTAATGCTAATAACTCTTTAATGTTCTGTGTGCACAACAATATAATTGGATCGTGTGACAAAAATAAAATTGGATCATGTGACAAAAAATCTTTTGCATCATGCTTCTCGAGAAACAACATCTTATTCTACCATGCTATGAAATAACCAAAGATTGTTTTCATCTAGGCCATCTGGTCAGAACGCATCTAGTTGAGTTGACACTAGTTGAAAATATGTGCTAAACCTAAGTCCATCAAAGCAACGAGACGGAGGAAGTAGCTTGCTATGAAGGTGCGGGGTAAGGAGGACAATTTACTTGATCGGTCGACGAAGATGAAATAAGTTGGCAATGCGTCGTCGACGTAGTTCGTCGAGGTCGGCCTGCACGTGCGGACGACCTTGATCTTCTCGGGGTTTTTGTGGCATGTGGGATGCGGCGGACGGAGCTGTCGACGACTTGCCGGCAGGAGGCGATCTAGTCGACGACATGTGCGAGGAGGAGGAGATTATATACGAGGTCGACTCCTAGGTCGTCGTAACTTCCCTGTGGCCAATCTCGCGATCTATATTTTCCTCCATTGAAGCGAGGCTGAACGTGCTCCTCAATTGTAGGGATTAGGAACATATGGATTAGCACGATCCCAGAATTGTGTAATAGAACGGCAACTACTCACGTGATGGGCGTGCGTGTGATCGACGTGCATGGAAAGCACAGCGTTCTGGGCCCCAACAATATGGATCCGACAGTTATTTGTGGTCTGGGCCGGCCCACCTACCTGCATTGTTTCTTCCCTCAAAATAAATATCATTGGTTCTTCCCTAAAAAAAACTCGTTGTGACACCTATTAGTTATTGTATATTTGTATATGTTCAACAATATTTATAGTATGTCTACCATTTCTACAATATTATACATTCAAATGTATTGTTCCTCCTTCCCTTTTAATTTGGTTTTCCTATTATTTTATGTTTTCTCCTTCTTATTCATATTTTTTGTTCATGTTTCATAATTCCATATCACTTCTTCTCATTGGTTTCAATTTCATTTCTAATATCTATGATTAAATGTTGTCCTATTTATGACTTCCTAATTGGTGGGACCGGCAAGGAAAACCACTTTCAGACCTGCCCTCCGGAAGACCCGAATGGTCCTGCTTGTACATGGTGCATGTGGAGGCATGCATGATATGACCCCAACTTTTGGGACCATGTGGACATGGCCAATGTGGTCCCCCAGGAAAGGTGTGCACGAATTCGGACACAAAACGCATGTTACGTCACGTGGGGGCAGTGTTGTAGGGTTATGTCACCGGAGAAACCCTAGAAAATGCATCAAGTGTCAGAAATGAACGATACTTGTCATGCACGCATGCCATGGTCATCCTACAGTATGCATAAAGTTTGGGATCATTTGGTGGGACCGTCGAGGAAAACCACTTTCAGACCTGCCCTCCGACAGACCCGAATGGTCCTGCTTGTACATGGTGCATGTGGAAGCATGCATGAGATGACCCCAACTTTTGGGACCATGTGGACTTGGCCAATGTGGTCCCCTAGGCAAGGTGTGCACGAATTCGGACACAAAACGCACGTTGCGTCACGTGGGGGGAGTGTTGTAGGGTTTTGTCGCCGGAAAACGCTTAGAAAATGCATCGAGTGACGGAAATGAACGATACTTGCCATGCATGCTTGCCATGGTCATCCTAGGGTGTGCATACAGTTTGGTCTCAATTCGTGAGACTGAGAAGATAAACCTGCTTCTATTACATGGTGCATGTGGAGGCATGCATGCGATTGTCCCAACTAGATTTGATTTAATAATATTTCAAATATGAAACAGAAAAGAAAATTTATAATTAGGAAAGAGAAACATGAAAAGTAAAATAAAAGACAACATTATATCATACATTATTTAAATTTATAACTGCCAGAACAAAGAAAAGAGGAGAATATAGAAAACAGAAGAAAAGTTTGAATGAATAAGTGCAATAAAAGACAACATATTATCTTACATTTAAAAAATAATTCAAATATAAAAAAGATAAGATCTATTAGAATGAAGAAGTGAAATAAAAGATAACATATTATCTTACATGTTCAAAATATTTCAAATATAAAGAAGAGAACAAATATTAGAATGAAGAAGTGAAATAAAACAGAACATTTTATCTTAGAAACTAAAAATATTACAATAATAATAAAGATAAGAAATATTAGAATGAATAATTGAAACAAAACACACCATTTTAGTTTATATTTCATAAATATTATCAATATATAAAAGAGAACAAACAAATGAAATAAAACACAACAGAACTTGGCATCTTTTTTAAATTTTAGTAAACACTGTTAGAAATAATATAGAAAAAAACAAATTTGATTTTAAATATCAGAAATATAAACAAGAAAATAAATTTTGGAGTTAAGAAGTGGAAAACAAAGAAAATATCAAACAGAGCAGCGCGCGGGTAAGGCTGCCCTGGGCCAGCCCGCCCGAATTGGGCCCAAGGCGGAGCCGCGCAGGGCACATCGCAGCGCACAACCGTTGGGTGGTGGGAGTTTAGTCCCACCTCGCCAAGCGAGAGAGCGCCGCACCGGTTTATATACCCGGCTGCGACTCCCCTCCCAAGCTCCTTTCAATTGCAGGAAGTACATTGCCTAACTCTCGCCCCCTCTGCCCCATGGGGCCTACTAGCAGCAGAGATATTTTGCACCACGGGCTTGCATCCTGGCCCATGCACGGCAGGGTTCCTAGTCGTATGCAGGCTGCGGAGTATGAATTATCCTGCTCTGGTAGGTGGGCACATTTTTTTGCATATTGCCATGTGTATTGATCTTCAAAACACACACTAAATTATACACATGCTCACTTGCATTCAATACACATTTGTTTGCATATATGACAAGTTAATGTTTTGACCTTCAAGTCATCTAATAAATTTTACACATGCTCACTTACATGTAATACACATGGATATTAATGGGATTTCAACAAAAATGAGGCCGTGGTGTATGAATTCTCCTGCCACATGCATGACATGGTCATGGTAGGGTATGCAAAAAGTTTGGGATCATTTGGTGGGTCCGGCAAGGAAAACCTGTTTCAAACTTGCCCTCCGGCAGACCCGAATGGTCCGGCTTGTAAATGGTTCATGTGGAGGCATGCATGAGATGACCCCAACTTTTTGGGAGCACGTGAGCATGGCCAATGTAGCCCCCAGGCAAGGTGTGCACGAATTCGGACACAAGACGCACGTTGCGTCACGTCGGGGCACTGTTCAAAAACTGGCTTAAGTTAGACTAAATAGCCCCTCCTAAATGACCTCAACTTTCGCACACATGATCTCTTGCATAAACAAAGCTAGGTTTCCAAGGTTTTATATTTTTTAATTTTTTTAATAATTTATAATGCCCTCTAGACTGACTAGTCAAAACATCGGTCTATACCTCAGGGGGGCATTGTAAAATATTCTATTTCCAAATTTTCTTTCATAGGCATGATTGGCACATGTGGGTCACCATGTGCAAGAAAGTTTGGGTGATTTGGAGGTGGTGGGAGAAATCACATTTGTTCAAAAACTGGCTTAAGTGACCAAATGGCCCCTCCGGAATGCGGTCATTTTTTCGATCACCTCCAAATGACCTCAACTTCGGCACACATGATCTCTTGCACAAACAAAGCTAGGTTTCCAAGGTTTTATATATTTTTTTAATTTTTTATTAATTTATAATGCCCTCTAGACTGACTGGTCAAAACATCGGTCTACACCTCAGGGGGGCATTGTAAAATATGCTTTTTCCAAATTTTCTTTCATAGGCATGATTGGCACATGTGGGTCACCATGTGCAAGAAAGTTTGGGTGATTTGGAGGTGGTGGGAAAAATCACATTTGTTCAAAAACTGGCTTAAGTTAGACCAAATGACCCCTCCGGATGCGGTCATTTTTTTGATCACCTCCAAATCACCTCAATTTTGGCACACATGATCTCTTGCACAAACAAAGCTAGGTTTCCAAGGTTTTATATTTTTTTAATTTTTTTATTAATTTATAATGCCCTCTAGACTAACTGGTCAAAACATCGGTCTATACCTCAGGGGGGCATTGTAAAAATATTCTTTTTCCAAATTTTCTTTCAGAGGCATGTTTGGCACATGTGGGTCACCATGTGCAAGAAAATTTGGGTGATTTTGAGGTGGTGGGAAAAATCACATTTGTTCTAAAACTAGCGTAAGTTAGACCAAATGGGCCCTCCGGAATGCAATGATTTTTTTGACTACCTCCAAACCAACTCAAATTTGGCACACATGATCTCTTGCACAAACAAAGCTAGGTTTTCAAGTTTCATATTTTTTGGAATTTTTTATTAATTTATAATGCCATCTAGACTGACTGGTCAAAACATCGGTCTATACCACATGTGCAAGAAAGTTTGGGTGATTTGGAGGTGGTGGGAAAAATCACATTTGTTCAAAAACTGTCTTAAGTTAGACCAAATGGCCCCTTCGGAATGCGGTCATTTTTTAGACCACCTCCAAATGACCTCAACTTTGGCACACATGATCTCTTTCACAAACACAGCTAGGTTTCCAAGGTTTTATATTTTTTGAAATTTTTTTAATTTATAATGCCCTCTAGACTGACTGGTCAAAACATCGGTCTATACCTCAGGGGGGCATTATAAAATATTCTTTTTCCAAATTTTCTTTCATAGGCATGATTGGCACATGTGGGTCACCATGTGCAAGAAAGTTTGGGTGATTTGGAGGTGGTGGGAAAAATCACATTTGTTCAAAAACTGGCTTAAGTTAGTCTAGAGGAAAAATCACATTTGTTCAAAAACTGGCTTACTCAAATTATGGAAAGATGTCATATGTGTCGATGAACAATTTCCACTTAGTTCACTAAACAACATTAATTAACTTAACGCAAAGTTTTACATTTGGTCCGATTTGCTTATGGGCAGAGCATGTTGCACATGGCCACAACTTGGGAATTTATTGCACCATTGCCACAGCATGTTCCACATGGCCACAACATGGGAAGTGTTTGCAGCATGCCTGATCAGTGAAGCAACACTGATGCGGCATTTCTGATCAATGCAGCAGGTAAATTGAAGCAAATCATACATCTAAGGAACCATAATGGCAAATTTAAGGGACACAAATATAGATAGCAATATATATTACTACCATAGATAGCAGCATCCACACAACACACTTGCTGATGCAGACACCTCCAAGTTCAGACCACTAGCATATTAGATAAGTTTAGACCACACATCATAGTACTACACTTAGATAAAGTTCATACTACATTACCACTAAAAGTTTCCACCATTAGACTACTACATAAAGTTCACCAAAAGAACTGGGGCTTCCTCCATCATACGACAACCTGGGTCTAGGGCAACTACATGTTAGGGTTTCTCAGGACCTTGTGGAGGGCAGAATGCTGATCCCAGATCTTGTACTCATGACTGCTGATGGAATTAGCCCGATAATGTTCCATCAGATGCTCCGGCATCCCAGACCTGGGCTTGGGCCTACTGTAGTAGGGGCAGCGGTACTTGTCCGTCCTCCAGTTGTAGTACATAGCAGATCCTTGGGCCCTGATTTTCAACACCTCCTTCTCTTCAAAGGACTCGACGTTCCCCTCGACCACATCATCTCCAGATTGATACTGCACACATTAATGACTGACATTAATACATTATGCATTCAAATACTATAAACATACAACATTAACTCAATGCACAAATAACATTTCATCTAGGCCTTACCTCGTACGGCTCATCTTCATCACTGTTCGAACGTACCCAGTTGCATCCCACTTCCTCTTGTTGCCAACAAGATCCTCCTTCTGCTATATTGTCAACCAAGCTAGTCATTTACAAGGAATTGAATTGCAGTTCAAATAATGTCATTACAAACAAGTTGATTTTGCATAATGATGGAAAGCTCCTAACTATATTGAAAAGGTGCAGAGGTTACACATGGTATGTACATTTCAACAACTAATTCATAGACTATATATGAAGCAATATAGATACTAAACAATAGGGTTATGAACATACAAGTTCATTCATATGGACATACAAATTCAGATTTTGCTTTTGAACATGCATATGAAGGTATAAATGAATATCATTCCTCTCTTACTAACCAATGAAATAGCAGTTTTTGACAGACAATGCAAATAGGACCTTTATATATAACTTCACAAACATGTCAGGTTTTCATTTCATTTGTAAATATTAATAAATATTCAGCTCAGAGCAGTTCTCAATGAGCACTCATATGTCAGAATAAGTGAAATGGTGAAGCCTAACTCCTACATCTAATTAAAATACCCTAACTCCAGCATCTAATTAAAAAACACTAACTCCTAGATCCACTGGAACACTGAATCACTAAGTTTACTTACATATATCATTGGACATAAATGAATCTAGTAAAAATAACACTAACTCATACATCTAATTAAAATATCATAACTCTTACTTCTACTGCATCATTCAGTCACACCATTTAATTACATTTATCTATGCCTATAAATGAATCCAATACAAAAGAAACCTAACTAAACATCTACTTAAGAAACACTAACTAGTACATCTACTACATCATTCAATCACAGATTCTATATAACTGTATAAATGAATAATACAAATAAACCTTAACTAATCAACTAATTTAAAAACCATAACTACTACATCTACTGGATGATTCCATCATAGATCCTACATATAACTGGCTATAAATGAATCCAATACAAGAAAACCCAAACTAAACATCTAATTAAAAACCCTAACTACTACATCTACTGGATGATTCAAACACAGATTCTATATATAACTGTCTATAAATGAATCCAATACAAAAAATCCCCAACTAAAAACCCTAACTACTACATCTACTGGATGATTCAAACCTTAACTAATTAACTAATTAAAAAACCATAACTACCACATCTACTGGATGTGATTCAATCACAAATTCTACTTATCAGTGGCTCTAATTGAATCCAATACAAAAAATCCCCAACTAAACATCTAATTAAAAAAACGCAAACTACTACATCTACTGGATGTGATTTAATCACACATTCTACATATCAGAGGCTATAAATGAATCTAATACAAAAAACCCTAACTAAACATCTAATTAAGAAACCCTAATACTACATCTACGGGATGTGATTCAATCACAGAGACAATATATTAGTGGCTTTAATTGAATCCAATATAAAAAAATCCCCAACTTAATATCTCATTAAAAAAAACCCTAACATCTAGATCTATTGGATGATTCAATCACAGAATCCAAACTTAACCTTCACTATAAATCAATCAAACATATAAACACCCTAACTATCAGAAGGGGATGCAGCAACTAGCAACAACAAAAAACCCTAACACCTAAATCTACTGCTTAACGGGGTAACTAGCAATGGAGGGGACTGCTGGCCAGGATTACCTGCAGGTCCACGTGCTCGCCACCAGCCTCCGCGGGTCCATCAGACGGGCCGCTTGACGCCGTCACGCCAAGCTCTGGCACGGCTGAGTCCGCCACGGCCACCTTCTTCTCATCCAGATCCGCCGCCGCAGTGACCGATCCAGTGCGTGGGGATGCAGCACCTCCTTCACCCGCGCCGCCGACGACGGTCTGCACGGCATCTGCCACGGTCTCCGCACCCGTCTTCTACAGATCTCTGTCCGCGACGGTGGCTTCGCCACAGCCTTGCTACATCCGAGCCAGAAGCAAGCAGGAGAAGAGAGGGAGGCGGCGGTGGTGAGCGAGCAGGTGGGGTGGCTGGTGAGGGAGACGATGAGGTAGAGCAGAGAGGAGGGAGAGGGAGGCGATTTGGGGGAAATGGGGTGGGCAATGCGGCCGGTGCCCGTTCCCCTCCTCTTATACTAGGGGCCTTTTTTGGAAACTATACACGCACACGTGCACGCGCACGACCGCGGGGAAATGCAACCACCAGCGTATAATACATGTACACGCCCGGCGTACAATAATACACGGGGCGGTGCGGGCTCATACAGTGCTCTACGACTGGTCTACGCGCGCTCTATACCCACATGAAATGACCATCGTGCCTCTCGTTACGAACCGCCATCGACGCATCTGGACCGTCCTTGTGTTTTTCCCACTCGCTTTCAGCCCAGGGCAGAGCACCGGAGCAGAACGCTTCAGGCAGAGTCGCTGGTCTACGCAATAAGACATGGCACCACGCTTTAGTCTATTCATTCTTGTGTGGTTTTGTTTGTACTGTTGGTCTTGGTCAGCTACTTCACGACATGGAGAGTGGCGTAGAGCAAGCAAACATGGAGCCATCCCATTAAGCAAAGACTGTGGGAGAAAAGGGAATGGTAATTGACTAATCATTAATCTTCTTGTGCATTGCTAGTTTTGAAATTTCCTTTTAATCACATGATCCGAGCTGCCCAACAAACCTTCATTATGGATATCTTAATATTGCAAGATGGCGGTGAAGGCGTCTGGCTGGCCAGGCGGATAGCGGCCGGGGAGATGCGGCAGGCGGTGATAACCCACAAGTATAGGGGATCGCAATAGTTTTCGATAAGTAAGAGTGTCGAACCCAACGAGGAGCTAAAGGTAGAACAAATATTCCCTCAAGTGCTATCGACCACCAATACAACTCTACGCACGCTTGACGTTCGCTTTACCTAGAACAAGTATGAAACTAGAAGTACTTTGTAGGTGTTGTTGGATAGGTTTGCAAGATAATAAAGAGCAAGTAAATAAAAAGTAGGGGCTGTTGTAAGTAAAGAAGCAATAAAGTAAATATAGCGAGTGTGGAAAAGTGGTGGTAGGAGTTGCGAAATTGCCCCTAAGCAATTGACTACTTTACTAGACTGATAGCAAGTATTATGTGGGAGAGGCCACTGCTAGTATGTCATCCCTGACTTGGAATTCTATGCACTTATGATTGGAACTATTAGCAAGCATTTGCAACTACTAATGTTCATTAAGGTAAAACCCAACCATAGCATTATGGTATATTGGTCCCCCTTCAATCCCGTTTGCATCAATTTCTATGCTAGGTTGAAGCTTCTATCACTCTTGCCCTCCAATACATAGTCCTATCAACATACAACTAACCCTAGGGTGTGATCCACGCGCGCAATCATATGATGGGCACCAAAGGACAGCAACATAACCACAAGCAAATTAAATCAATCATAGCAATTCATCAACCACCGATAGGACAATGAAAATCTACTCAGACATCATAGGATGGCAACACATCATTGGATAATAATATGAAGCATAAAGCACCTTGTTCAAGTAGAGTGTACAGTGGGTTGCGGGAGAGTGGACCGCTGTAGATAGAGGGGGGAAGGTGATGGAGATGTTGGTGAAGATGGCGGAGGTGTTGGTGTAGATCGCGGTGATGATGATGGCCCCCGGTGGCACTCCGGTGCCACCGGAAGAGAGGGGGAGAGAGCCCCCCTCCTTCTTATTCTTCTTCCTTGACCTCCTCCCTAGATGGGAGCACTAGTAGAAAAAGGGCCTATTGTCCCGGTTCGTAAGGGCCTTTCGTCCCGGTTCCTGAACCGGGACTAAAGGGTCGGTACTAATGCCCTGTCCCTTTAGTCCCGGTTAAATCCAGAACCGGGATAGATGGGCCTCCACGTGGCCTGTGCGCGGAGCCCAAGCTGGAGGGCCTTTGGTCCTGGTTGGTGGCACCAACCGGGACCAATAGGCATCCACGCGTCAGCATTTCTTTGGCTGGGGTTTTTGTTTTTTTTTGAAGGGGGGGGGTTTGGGGGTTTTGGGGGGTTAATTTAGGTGTTTCATATATTGTGTTAGCTAGCTATAATTAATAGAGAGAAGTGTCCTCTCTTATGTCCGTGCTTGGTCAACGCTACGCACTATACATACGTATAGAGAGGACTAGACACGCTAGCTAGCTAGTAAGCAAACGAAGGAAACAGAAGATTGTCATGAACATATATGCATACAGAGAGAAGTGATATCGACCACCTCTCCTTCTCCGAGAGAATAGTCGAACAACAAGTTCTCGTATATCTATCCGACACTACCGGCTACATATATACAATAATTATCTCTTACAAATATAATCTCCTAACATACAGACGCATGGTCCACATAGTATTCTCCGTCTTCCGCGATCACGTGGTGAAGAAAGAATGCCGCCAATTCCTCTTGAATTGCTCGCATGCGAGCTGGTGCTAGGAGTTCATCCCGCTTCCGAAACATCTAATTTGAAGAAGGGGGTCAATACATATATATATGAATGAATTGAACTCAACACAAATAATTGTAATAAAATAAAATTGTGAATGTTGTTATTTACGCACTTCATATTGTTCTTCAGAGTAGCCCCGCTCACAGGTCGTGTGGCGGATGGACTCGCAAATGTAGTATCCACAGAAATCATTCCCTTGTTCCTGCCACCACCACTTTACAAGAAATAGAGGTCAATCAAACTGATAAGCAAGAATGCCAAATGGTATTGATGAAACTAGCGCTTGAATCACTAGGAGATGCGCGGAGCATGCTACTATAGTACTTATGTTCGGGTGTCTAAATTGCAGCTTCTTCGGCAGTCCCGGAGCTTTTTTGCTGAATTTTCTCCAAATCCTGCCAGACAAAGAAAACAATTACTCGATATATTAGGAAATGAACAAAGTTGCTGATATGGTTGATAATGATCGATTTAACTTACTTCTCGAGCATTTGAGTCATGTACGCATAGTCCTGGGGTTCTTTTCGTCTCGAGTCTTAGACGGTTACTAGTCCCTGCTCAAGCTTAATCTCTAGGAGAATATAGTGGAAACTGCACACGCATGCATAACTCATCAATTACATTACTATAACCTTGACTAATATATAAGGGAAACCAAATATGCACAAGACAGTAACACTCACTTGAAGTTGTAAGGAAAGAGTATTATATCTTTGTTTTCATTTATTACCAACGATCGTAGCAAGTTGGCCTCGGTATCTGCGCCATGAAATTTAACCTGAGTTGCATCTATGAGATTTGTGTTAATGAACCCAATATCAACGATTTGTCTTTTCTTCAATTCGACGATCTTCAATCTGCATAATATAGTGAGGATAATTATAAATACATGCAATGAAAGAGCTGAGCTATATAGAGAGAGACTTAATGACAGAAGTAGTACTACTTACAGACAGTAGCAGGTGACCGTTGCTTTACCGAGGGCCAATTGATTGAAAAACTGAAAGAACTCCTCAAATGGAACAACCAACAGTTCAATGCCAACGAGGTCATGCTCCTTTTTAACTCTCACATACAAAGTACTCCTCCCCCCAGACTCTCTGCAGATTTTCAAGTACCAATCATGCAATCTTCGCATCATCGTTGATAGAGATCTTCCATCTTTGACGAGAGGCTTCCCGTACTCGTATCTTTGTATCTGCACCTCCATGAAATCATAATGTACATCGTCGGGCAGGTAATCTCCAAGATTGCTCTAACCGGGCACCATCCTAGGATCATTAGCGATGATGTCGCTAGGCACCTTGAGCGGGGGGCACGATTGCTCCGCTTGTTCGCCGAGCTGGGCAATTTGTTTCCCAGCTCGTCGTTCTTTCAGCGTTTGATCACTGACAGTACTTCCCGACCGCTCTGCTTCGGCAAATTCATTTCCAATAATGCGCTCATAGTTGCCTTTCGGCGGAGACTTGGGTGGTTTTGTCAGGGCAGCCAAAGTGCGCTTCGCTTTCACCGGATCTACCTTCTCCTCCGGAGGTGGATGTTTCTTTGCTTTCACCACTTCAAAGAAGTTCCTCACTTCTTCTCGGGCGATCTCGGCGTTCTCCTCCGGGGTCCTCTCGTATGGTAACTTCTCTGGAGTCTTCAGAGAAGGACCGAATCTGTATGTCCTCCCGCCTCTG
Source organism: Triticum urartu (assembly GCF_056163025.1). Lineage (NCBI taxonomy): Eukaryota > Viridiplantae > Streptophyta > Magnoliopsida > Poales > Poaceae > Triticum > Triticum urartu. The sequence continues at coordinate 38,169,277 of NC_141875.1, forward strand.
GCTGTACTGCTAGACGCTGGCAGAGCAGACAGAGCGGCTGTCTTATTTACTTGCTTACGAGGCGGAGGAGAAGGACTACGACGCGCCGGAGCAGCCGGAGCGGCGGCAGGTCTCTTCCGCCCTTGCTGACGACGCGGAGAAGGAAGAGGCTGGCTGCTCGGGCGCGCCGGCGCAGACGGAGAAGGAGGCGGAGTGCTGCCACGTGCCGGAGAAGGAGCCGGCCGAGTGCCCTGATCGTCACGCGCCGGAGGAGGAGGTGGTGGAGGAGGCGGAGTGCCCTGACTCGCCGGAGGAGAAGGAGGCAGAGGCGTCCATTTCGGAAGGTTGATGAGCTCCTTCCACCATAGGCATGGAGTCTTTAGAGGAGAACCCAGCCGAGTCTCCCCTTCACCAGTAGGGTGGTCAAGCTGGAGGTCCTCAAATCCCTCCGTTAGTTCATCCACCATCACCCTAGCATATCCTTCTGGAATCGGCCGGCGGTGAAAAGTTGCGCCGGGTTCAGTAGGAAAAACAAAGCCAACAGCCGCCTTGACCTTCATATTAATCCATTGCCTCATAAGGTGGCAATTTCGAGACTCTGTGATAGCATCCATGGGATAGCTGGCAGGAGCCGTCAAGACATGCTCCGGCTGAAGTAGCTCGGTGGAAGCCATGCTAATTCTCTGCTGAGATGGCAGGGTAGCTTCGGGGGAAGCTTCGGCAGTTTGTTTGCTGCGATTTGCTTCTTGTTCCTCTATCGCTTGTACCCTAGCGTGCAGTGCCTGCAGTTGGGTCTGCTCCACTTTCTTCCTCCTCTCATGGCATTTGTAACTGCCTACGTCCGGAAACCCAGCCTTCCATGGAATGGAGCCTGGCGTGCCTCGTGTCTATCCAGGGTGCTTAGGATTCCCGAGGGCCATTGTGAGCTCGTCGTTCTCTCTGTCTGGAACGAATGTCCCTTGCTGCGCTGCTTCGATATAGTGCTTAAGCCTCTTGACTTGTATTTCCATTTGCTCGTCCGTCCAAATGCACTTCCCTGATACAGGGTCCAAGTTTCCGCCAGCCCCGAAGAACCAAGTCCGGCAACGGTCTGGCCAGTTAATTGTCTCTGGTTCGATCCCTTTATCAACCAGATAATTCTCAGTCTTGGCCCACTTAGGCCGGGCTACGAGGTAGCCACCTGACCCCGTGCGATGGTGATGCTTCTTCTTCGCAGCATTTTGCTTATTTGTCGCCGACATCTTCTTACTCTTTTACGATGTCTTGTGTCCCACAAATGCGGGCTAGTGATATCTGATCTTCTCATATATGCCCTTGAATTCTGGTGTCTCTTTGTTCTCGACAAACTTATTCAGCTCTTTCTTCCACCTCCTGAATACTACTGCCATCCTCTTAAGAGCAAAAGACTTGATTAATTGCTCTTTAACTGGCTTCTCCGGATCATCCTCTGCCAGTAGGGTGAAATTTGACTTCAGCTCAGTCCAAAGATCATTTTTCTGCATATCATTGACATAAGACACCTCAGGGTCTTCTATAGCCGGCTTTAACCATTGCTGGATGCTGATCGGGATCTTGTCCCTAACCAGAACCCCGCACTGAGCAACAAATGCGCTCTTTGTCCGGGGGGGTTCAATCGGTTGGCCGTCGGGCGCGATTGCTATGATCTCAAACCTTTCATCCAAGCTCAACTTTCTCTTTGGGCCTCATCTCTTTACGGAAGTTGTGCTCGATACAGAGGGCTAGAAAAAAGAACAAATACTTAATTAATATGTGTACATACCAAAACAATGAATGCATCAATTAGCTAGTCAGCACAAGCTTAACTAATATATATACCTGGCCGGACTCGGTTCGGTCACCGGAGACGTCTTCACGGTCTCCTTCTTGCACCAGCACTGGGTTATCGGAGCCATCCTCACGGTCTCCTTCTTGCACCGGCATTAGGTCACCGGAGCCATCATAATCATAGCCAGCTGCTTCCAGACCATCGGTGTCGTTGAGAAACAACGAGCAGACGGCATCACTTCCTTGTGCGATTATGTCCCCCAACAACTCTTCTTGTACTTCGTCTCGGGCGGTGTCCATAGTTTCTACAAATATTTACAACATGGAAATTATCATTCAAACATGACAGATGGATATATTAGTGGCAAACGTAGAACTAATATTAATTAGTGGCCTCGATGCTGCTTCTCTAGGGTTTGGGGTGGCCTCGATGCTGCTTCTCTAGGGTTTGGGGTGGCTTCGACAACGCTTCAATGATAAAAAAAGAAGAGGAAGAAGAAGAAAAAAGATGAGAAGAAAGAATAGAGGAGTCTTACTCCTCTATTCTTTCTTCTCCTCTTTTTTTTCTTACTCCTCTATTCTTTCTTCTCCTCTTTTTTTTCTTACTCCTCTATTCTTTCTTCTCCTCTTTTTTTTCTTCTCTTCCTCTTTTTTTTATCGGGAACGAGGGTCGTCGAGGGTCGCCGAGCGGTAGAGGAAACCCTAAATAGCAAGTATCGTGGGTGTGAGATACATGTGGTGGTCGGTGTCGGACACTACATCCATGTCCCACAAGTGACGTGGGCGTCAAAGCCCGCGTCACTTGTGGGACGTGGATGTAGTGTCCGACACCGACGACCACATGTATCTCACACTGACGATACTTGCTATTTAGGGTATATCGACCCCCCCTCATGTTGAAGTTATCGGGAGGTGGTATATATATCGACCCCCCCTCGTGTTGAAGTTATCGGGAGGGGGTATATCGACCCCCCTCGTGTTGAAGTTATCGGGAGGGGGTATATCGACCCCCCCCCCTCGTGTTGAAATTATCGGGAGGGGTATATCGACGACGATAGACCCGATAAAACATAAGAATACGAAGAAGAAATAAAAAGAGGAGAAGAAGAAAGGAATAGAGGAGAAGATTGAAGAAAAAAAAGAAGAAAAAAAGAGAAGAAGAAAGGAATAGAGGAGAAGAAGAAAAAATAGAAATTTTTTCTATTTTTTCTTCTTCTCCTCTATTCCTTTCTTCTTCTCCGCTTCATTTTCTTCCTCTCCTCTTCTTCTCCTCTTCCTTTTCTTCCTCTCCTCTTCTTCTCCTTTTTCCTCTTCTTATTTTCCTTTTTCCTCTCCTAAATATATAAAACTTTTCTAGAAATGAAACTAACCTAAAATGTACTAAATTAGAGAACATATATAGATAATCCTTTTCTAAATATTTAAATCTAACTTTTGCATATATGAACATATATACACAGAGAACATACAAACACATATACATTTTTATAAAAAAGCAAAATACAAAACACAAACATATATATGATTAAAAATCTGAAAAGAAGCAATATACACAATATATATACTGACATATATACATAATATACACAAAGAAGCAATATACACAATATACACAAGCATATAATATATGAAAAAAACAGGGGAGGGGCGCCGGCAGGACCAACGGAGGGGCAGGGCGACGGCGACGGGCGGGGCGGGGCGACGGCGATGGGCGGGGGAGGGGTGACGGCTAAGGGCAGGGCAGGGCGACGACGACGGGCAGGCCGGGGCGCGCGACGCACATCGGGGCAGGGCGGCGAGCTGCGACGGCGTCAGCCGAGGGCACGGGCAACGGCGAGCGGGCGGCGACAGCGAGCGGGCGGCGACGGCGACCTCGGTTGGCTAGGGGAGGCGACGGCGACGTCGGGGCAGGGGCCAGAGTCGAGGAGCAGCGCAGCAGCCTGGCGGCGTTGGAGAAGAATGGCAGGTGGGGGGGAATTTCCCAAGTGTTTGGTTATATAGGAAAGGCTTTGGTCCCGGTTCGTGGCACAAACTGGGACCAATGTCCCCCCTTTAGTCCCGGTTGGTGCCATCAACCGGGACCAAAGGCATCTTTTCAGCAGCCCAAAGGGCGGGAAGCGGCGGCCTTTGGTCCCGGTTGGTGGCACCAACCGGGACTAAAGGGGGGCATTGGTCTCGGTTGGAGCCACGAACCGGGACCAATGGCCCCCTTTAGGCCCGGTTGGAGCCACCAACCGGGGCCAAAGGCCTGGCGCGGTGCGGTGAGAGGTTTAGTCCCACCTCGCTAGCTGAGAGAGCTCAGCACCTGTTTATAAGCTGTGTTGCAGCTCAGGTGCTGAGCTCCTCTCTAATACGCACGCAGTACTTGCCTACCCTTGTCACTGCCTTGTTGGGCCTATTGGGCCTGCGGGCCTGCATCCTGGCCCATGTACAGATGGGTTTCTAGTCGTATGCAGGCCGTGTGGCCCAATAGGTGGCATTTTTATTTTTTCCAGTATTTGTTTTGTTTTTTGTATTATTTATTTTCTTTTGATTCTTGCTTTATTTTTTTATTCTTTTTGTTTTTAGTTTTAGAAAAATTATAAACTTTCTATTAGTGCCATTAGTTTTCAAATTTGAATAATTAAAATTTAAATTCTTTGAAATTTATGTGAATCACAAGTTTGTGATTAACTTTACTAGAAAAATAGTTTTTTCCAGATTTTTTGTTTTGTTTTCTGCATTATTTATTTTCTTTTGTTTTTTGCTTTAATTTTTAATTCTATTTTGCTTTTAGTTTTAGAAAATTTATGAAGTTTCTGTTAGTGCCATTAGTTTTCAAATTTGAAAACACTATTTTTGTTTTTTTCTTTGTTGCTTTATTTATTTTATTTTGTTTCTACTTACAACAAAATACTTATTGTTGCTATTTTTTCCAGATTTTTTTTTGTTTTCTGCATTATTTATTTTCTTTTGTTTTTTGCTTTATTTTTTAATTCTTTTGCTTTTAGTTTTAGAAAAATTATAAACTTTTTGTTAGTGCCATTAGTTTTCAAATTTGAAAACACTTTTTTTTGTTTTTTTTTCTTTGTGGCTTTATTTATTTTATTTTTTTCTACTTACAACAAAATACTTACCGTTGCTATTTTTTCCAATTTTTTTGTTTTGTTTTCTGTATTATTTATTTTCTTTTGTTTTTTGCTTTGTTTTTTTAATTCTTTTTGCTTTTAGTTTTAGAAAAATTATAAACTTTTGTTAGTGCCATTAGTTTTCAAATTTAAAAACACTTTTTTAGTTTTTTTGTTTTCTTTGTTGCTTTATTTATTTTATTTTGTTTCTATTTACAAAAAAATACTTATTGTTGCTATTTTTATTTTTTTCCAGATTTTTTGTTTTGTTTTCTGCATTATTTATTTTCTTTTGTTTTTTGCTTTATTTTTAATTTCTTTTTGCTTTTAGGTCAACAAAATTATAAACTTTCTGTTAGTGCCATTAGTTTTAGAAAAATTATAAACTTTCTGTTAGTGCCATTGGTTTTCAAATTTGAATAGTTAAGATTTGAATTCTTTGAAATTTGTGTGAATCATAAGTTTGTGATTAACTTTACTGAAAAAATGAACATAGATGCACCTATTGAGAAAATTTGACCTAAATTCATAGCTTTCAAATGAACTCTGAAAAAGTTGGCATAGCATACTCGTGTGTTACAAAGTTGGCATGGTATCATCATAATAGTTGCGGGAGAAAGTCTTCATTTTTTCTCCGCTTGTGTCATTTGCTTATCGCGCCGTAACCATGGATAATCTTCATCGTTTATCAGGATGCTTGGGTCAGCCTTGACATTGAAGGGAGGAATTTCATGAAACTTTTCATAATCTTCACACATGTATGTCTTGCCCTGCACTCTCAGGATATCCCTTTTTCCTGAAAGAACTATGTGGCGCTTTGGCTCAACGTATGATGTATTCGCTTCCTTCTCTTTTCTTTTTCTCGGTTTGGTAGACATGTCCATCACATAGATAACCTGTGCCACATCATTGGCTAGGACGAACGGTTCGTCAGTGTACCCAAGATTTTTCAGATCCACTGTTGTCATTCCGTATTGTGGGTCTACCTGTACCCCGCCTCCTGACAGATTGACCCATTTGCACTTAAACAAAGGGACCTTAAAACCATGTCCGTAGTCAAGTTCCCATATGTCCACTATGTAACCATAATGCGTGTCCTTTCCACTCTCGGTTGCTGCATCAAAGCGGACACCACTGTTTTGGTTGGTGCTCTTTTGATCTTGGGCGATCATGTAAAATGTATTCCCATTTATCTCGTACCTTTGTAAGTCAATACAGTCAAAGATGGTCCCTTGGACAACAAGTACAGCTCATCACAAACAGTGTTGTCACCTCTGAGATGCGTTTCCAACCAACTGCTGAAAGTCCTGATGTGTTCACATGTAATCCAGTCGTCGCACTGCTCCGGGTGTTTGGAGCGCAGACTGTTCTTGTGTTCATCGACATACGGGGTCACCAAGGTAGAGTTCTATAGAACTGTGTAGTGTGCTTGAGATCAAGAATATCCGTCCCTGCATATTATTGAGTCACTTCCAAGAGTGCCTTTTCCATTTAGTCTCTCCTCATACCGCGATTTAGGGAGACCTATCTTCTTAAGGCCAGGAATGAAGTCAACACAAAACCCGATAACATCCTTTGTTTGATGGACAATGGAGATGCTTCCTTCTGGCCTAGCGCAGTTACAGACATATTTCTTTAGGACTCCCATGAACCTCTCAAAGGGGAACATATTGTGTAGAAATACGGGCCATAGGATGACAATCTTGTCGACTAGATGAACTAGGACGTGCGTCATGATATTGAAGAAGGATGGGGGGAACACCAGCTCGAAACTGACAAGACATTGCGCCACATCAGTCCTTAGCCTTGGTACGATTTTTGGATCGATCACCTTCTGAGAGATTGCATTGAGGAATGCACATAGCTTCACAATGGCTAATCGGATGTTTTCCGGTAGAAGCCCCCTCAATGCAACCGGAAGCAGTTGCGCCATAATCACGTGGCAGTCATGAGACTTTAGGTTCTCAAACTTTTTATCTGGCATATTTATTATTCCCTTTATATTCGACGAGAAGCCAGTCATGACCTTCATACTGAGCAGGCATTCAAAGAAGATTTCTTTCTCTTCTTTCATAAGAGCATAGCTGGCAGGACCTTTATACTACTTCGGAGGCATGCCATCTTTTTCGTGCAAATGTTGCAGGTCCTCCTGTGCCTCAGGTGTATCTTTTGTCTTCCCATACACGCCCAAGAAGCCTAGCAGGTTCACGCAAAGGTTCTTTGTCACGTGCATCACGTCGATTGAAGAGCGGACCTTTAGGTCTTTCTAGTAGGGTAGGTCCCAAAATATAGATTTCTTCTTCCATATGGGTGCGTGTCCCTCAACGTCATTCGGAACAGCTAGTCCGCCGGGACCCTTTCCAAATATTACGTGTAAATCATTGACCATAGCAAGTACGTGATCACCGGTACGCATGGCGGGCTTCTTCTGGTGATCTGCCTCGCCTTTCAAATGCTTGCCTTTCTTTCGACATTGATGGTTGGTCGGAAGAAATCGACGATGGCCCAGGTACACATTCTTCCTGCATTTGTCGAGGTATATACTTTCAGTGTCATCTAAACAGTGCGTGCATGCGTGGTATCCTTTGTTTGTCTGTCCTGAAAGGTTACTAAGAGCGGGCCAATCATTGATGGTCACGAACAGCAACGCCTTTATGTTAAACTCCTCCTGTCTATGCTCATCCCACGTACGTACACTATTTCCATTCCACAGCTGTAAAAGTTCTTCAACTAATGGCCTTAGGTACACATCAATGTCGTTGCCGGGTTGCTTAGGGCCTTGGATGTGAACTGGCATCATAATAACTTCCACTTCATGCACATCCAAGGAGGAAGGTTATACATACGTAGAGTCACGGGCCAGGTGTTGTGATTGCTGTTCTGCTCCCCGAAAGGATTAATGGCATCCGCGGTTAAAGCAAACCATACGTTCCTTGGGTCCTTTGCAAACTCAGCCCAGTACTATATCTCGATTTTTCTCCACTACGACCCGTCAGCGGGTGCTCTCAACTTCCCATCTTTCTTACGGTCCTCACTGTGCCATCGCAGCAACTTGGCATGCTCTTCGTTTCTGAACAGACGTTTCAACCATGGTATTATAGGAGCATACCACATCACCTTCGCAGGAACCCTCTTCCTGGGGGGCTCGCCATCAACATCACCAGGGTCATCTCGTCTGATCTTATACCGCAATGCACCGCATACCGGGCATGCGTTCAAATCCTTGTATGCACCGTGGTAGAGGATGCAGTCATTAGGGCATGCATGTATCTTCTCCACCTCCAATCCTAGAGGGCATACGATCTTCTTTGCTGCGTATGTGTCAGGACCCCGATTCTAAGTCACACCGATCTAGCCTGTAACACCTCATATCACTTTGCGGCCTCACGCACGGTACTCCCACGGGTGTCGCCTTACCATGGCCGGGGACCGTTTGCGCCTTTTGGCTCAGGTATATGATAGTGTCGCTAGCATCCATATGACAGAGAACCCGGGCCGACATGACTAGTCGTGAACCCAAAGTGGCACTAACTTACGGGAACAGGCATACAGAGAACCCGGGCCGACATGACTAGTCGTGAACCCATATGACAGAGAACCCGGGCCGACATGACTAGTCGTGAACCCAAAGTGTCGCTAGCATGTCGGTCAGCAGCGTGTGAATCCGCGTTGTAGCACTGGGCTAACAGGACTCCGGGAACCCGGGCTGTAGCAGGCTAGGCAGGTCTCCAGATGTCACCGCGTGACACTTCCCCGAAGGGACAGACATAGGAACGAAGTGAATCACATGCCGGCTAGTCAAGTGTTCCTGAGCAGTAGTGCTGGGCTAGCAGGACTCCAGTGAACTGAGCTGTAGCGGACTACTATGGCTCATGGAAGCACAAGACTAAATTTCCCCATAAGAGAGGCTACCAAGGATAAACAACTAGGTTGTCGGTGTTGGAAATATGCCCTAGAGGAAATAATAAAAGCATTATTATTATATTTCCTTGTTCATGATAATTGTCTTTATTCATGCTATAATTGTGTTATCCGGAAATCGTAATACATGTGTGAATAATAGACACCAACATGTCCCTAGTAAGCCTCTAGTTGACTAGCTTGTTGATCAACAGATAGTCATGGTTTCCTGACTATGGACATTGGATGTCATTGATAACGAGATCACATCATTAGGAGAATGATGTGATGGACAAGACCCAATCCTAAACATAGCACAAGATCGTATAGTTCGTTTGCTAGAGTTTTCCAATGTCAAGTATCTTTTCCTTAGACCATGAGATCGTGTAACTCCTGGATACCGTAGGAGTGCTTTGGGTGTGCCAAACGTCACAACGTAACTGGGTGACTATAAAGGTATACTACGGGTATCTCCGAAAGTGTCTGTTGGGTTGACACGGATCAAGACTGGGATTTGTCACTCCGTATGACGGAGAGGTATCACTGGGCCCACTCAGTAATGCATCATCAAAATGAGCTCAAAGTGACCAAGTGTCTGGTCACGGGATCATGCATTACGGTACGAGTAAAGTGACTTGCCGGTAACGAGATTGAACGAGGTATTGGGATACCGACGATCGAATCTCGGGCAAGTAACATACCGATTGACAAAGGAAATTCTATACGGGGTTGCTTGAATCCTCGACATCGTGGTTCATCCGATGAGATCATCGAGGAGCATGTGGGAGCCAACATGGGTATCCAGATCCCGCTGTTGGTTATTGACCGGAGAGCGATCCCGCTCATGTCTACATGTCTCCCGAACCCGTAGGGTCTACACACTTAAGGTTCGGTGACGCTAGGGTTGTAGGGATGTGTATATGCAGTAACCTGAATGTTGTTCGGAGTCTCGGATGAGATCCCGGACGTCATGAGGAGTTCTGGAATGGTCCGGAGGTAAAGAATTATATATAGGAAGTGCTATTTCGGGCATCGGGACAAGTTTTGGGGTCACCGGTATTGTACCGGGACCACCGGAGGGGTCCCGGGGGTCCACCGGGTGGGGCCACCTGTCCCGGGGGGCCACATGGGCTGTAGGGGGTGCGCCTTGGCCTACATGGGCCAAGGGCACCAGCCCCAAGATGCCCATGCGCCTAGGGTTTCAAGGGAGGAAGAGTCCTAGGAGGGGAAGGCACCTCCTAGGTGCCTTGGGGAGGAGGGATTCCTCCCCTTGGCCGCACCCCCCTAGGAGATTAGATCTCCTAGGGCCGGCGCCCCCCCCCCCACCCGTTGGCCCTGCTATATATAGTGGGGAGATGGAGGACTTCTTACCTTTTGCCTTTGGTGCCTCCCTCTCCCTCTCCAACACCTCCTCCTCCTCCATAGTGCTTGGCGAAGCCCTGCCGGAGTACTGCAGCTCCATCACCACCACGCCATCGTGCTGCTGTTGGAGCCATCTTCCTCAACCTCTCCTTTCCCCTTGTTGGATCAAGAAGAAGGAGACGTTATGCTGACCGTACGTGTGTTGAGCGCGGAGGTGCCGTCCGTTCGGTGCTAGGATCTCCGATGATTTGGATCACGTCGAGTACGCCTTCCTCATCCCCGTTCTTTGAACGCTTCCGCGCGTGATCTACAAAGGTATGTAGATGCAATCCAATCACTCGTTGCTAGATGAACTCCTAGATGGATCTTGGTGAAACCGTAGGAAAATTGTTGTTTTCTGCAACGTTCCCCAACAGTGGCATCATGAGCTAGGTCTATGCGTAGTTCTCTTGCACTAGTAGAACACAATTTGTTGTGGGCGTTGATGTTGTCAACTTTCTTGCCGCTACTAGTCTTATCTTGCTTCAACGGTATTGTGGGATGAAGCAGCCCGGACCAACCTTACACATACGCTTACGTGAGACCGGTTCCACCGACTAACATGCACAAGTTGCATAAGGTGACTGGCGGGTGTCTGTCTCTCCGACTTTAGTTGGAGAGGATTCGATGAAAAGGGTCCTTATGAAGGTTAAATAGAAGTTGACAAATCGCGTTGTGGCTTTCACGTAGGTAAGAAAACGTTCTTGCTAGAACCCTACTTCAGCCACGTAAAACTTGCAACAACAATTAGAGGACGTCTAACTTGTTTTTGCAGCAAGTGCTTTGTGATATGATATGGCCAAAGTTGTGATGAATGATGAATGACATATATGTGATGTATGAGATGTTCATGCTATTGTAATAGGAATCACGACTTGCATGTCGATGAGTATGACAACCGGCAGGAGCCATAGGAGTTGTCTTTATTTTTGTATGACCTGCATGTCATTGAGAAACGCCATGTAAATTACTTTACTTTATTGCTAAACGCGTTAGCCATAGTAGTAGAAGTAATAGTTGGCGAGCAACTTCATGGAGACACAATGATGGAGATCATCATGATGGAGATCATGGTGTCATGCCGGTGACAAGATGAATGATATGATATTATTGCTTACGCACTTCATATTGTTCGTCAGAGTACCCCCGTTCACAGGTCGTGTGGCGGATGGACTCGCAAACGTAGTATCCACAGAAATCATTCCCTTGATCCTGCGACAACCACTTTACAAGAAACAGAGGTCAATCAAACTAATAAGCAAGCATGCCAAATGGTATTGATGAAACTAGCGCTTGAATCACTAGGAGATGCGCGGTACATGCTACTATAGTACTTACTTTCGGGTGTCTAAATTGCAGCTTCTTCGGTCGTCCCGGAGCTTTTTTGGTGAATTTTCTCCAAACCCTGTCAGACAAAGAAAACAATTACTCGACATCAGAAAATGAACAAAGTTGCTGATGCTGATATGGTGGATAATGATCGATTTAACTTACTTCTTGAGCATTTGAGTCATGTCCGCATACTCCTAGGGATCTTTTCATCTCGAGTCTAAGACGGTTACTAGTCCCTGCTCAAGCTTAATCTCTAGGAGAATATAGTGGTAACTGCGCACGCATGCATAACTCATCAATTACATTACTATAACCTGGACTAATATATAAGGGAAACGGAATATGCACAAGACGGTAACACTCACTTGAAGTTGTAAGGCAAGAGTATTATATCTTTCTTTTCATTTATTACGAACGATCGTAGCAAGTTGGCCTCGGTATATTCGGCATGAAATTTAACCTCAGTTGCATTTATGAGATTTGTGTTAATGAACCCATTATCACCGACTTGTCTTTTCTTCAATTGGGCGATCTTCAATCTGCATAATATAGAGGATAATTATAAATACATTCAATGAAAGAGCTGACCTATATATAGAGAGACTTAATGAGAGAAGTAGTACTACTTACAGACAGTAGCAAGTGACCGTTGCTTTATTGGGGGCCCTTTGATTGAAAAACGGCAAGAACTCCTCAAATGGAACATTCAACAGTTCAATTCCAACGAGGTCATGCTCCTCTCTAACTATCAGCGTCAAAGTATCCTTCCCCCCAGACTCTCTGCAGGTTTTCATGTACCAATCATGCAATCTTTGCATCATCGTTGTTAGAGATCTTTCATCTTTGACGAGAGGCTTCCCGTACTCGTATCTGTGTACCGGCTCCGCTTCCAAGAAATCATAATGTACATCGTTGGGCAGGTAATCTCCAAGATTGCTATAACCGGGCACCATCCTCGGATCATTAGCGATGATGTCGCTAGAGACATTGAGCGGGGGGCACGATTGGTTTGCTTGTTCACCGAGCTGGGCAATTTTTTTCGCAGCTCATCGTTCTTTTAACCTTTGATCACTGACAGTAGTTCCCGACTGCTCCGCTTCGACAAATGTCTTTCCAATAATGCGCTCATAGTTGCCTTTCGGCAGAGACTTTGGTGGTTTTGTCAGGGCAGCCAGAGTGCGCTTTGCTTTCACCGCATCTACCTTCTCCTCCGGAGGTGGATGTCTCTTTGACCCTTCAAAGAAGTCCTTCACTTCGGTCCGCACGATCTTCTTGTTTTCTTCCATGGTCATCTCGTACGGTAACTTCTCTAGAGGCTTGAGAGGTGGACCGTATCTGTATTTCCTCCCGCCTCTGGCTGTATTGCTAGACGCCAGAGCAGACGGAGCGGCTGCGGCTGTCTTCTTTCTTGCTTGCTTACGAGGCGGAGGAGAAGGACTACGACGCACCGGAGCAGTCGGGGCGGCGGCGGGTCTCTTCCTCCCTTGCTGGCGAGGCGGAGAAGGAGGAGGCTGGTGGCTGCTCGGGCGCGCCGGCGCAGGCGGCGGAGTGCCGCCACACGCCGGAGAAGGAGGAGGCTGGTGGCTGCTCGGGCGCGCCGGCGCAGGCGGAGAAGGAGGCGGAGTGCCGCCACGCACCGGAGAAGGAGGCCGAGCGCCCTGATCGTCACTCGTCAAAGGAGGAGGCGGTGGAGGAGGCGGAGTGCCCTGACTCGCCAGTGGAGGAGGAGGAGGCGGAGGCGTCCAGTTCGGAAGGTTGATGAGCTCCTTCCGCCATATGCATGGAGTCTTAAGAGCAGAACCCAGCCTAGTCTCCCCTTCACCGGCAGGGTGGTCAAGCTGGAGGTCCTCAAATCCCTCCGTTATTTCGTCCACCGTCACCCTAGCATATCCTTCTGGAATCGGACGACAGTGAAAAGTTGCGCGGGGTTCAGGAGGTCGAACAGAGCGGACAGCCACCTTGACTTTGAAGTTCTGTCATTGCGTCATAAGGTGGCAATGTTGAGACTCCGTGATAGCATCCATGGGGTAGCTGGCAGGAGCCGTCAAGACATGATCCTGCTGAAGCAGCTCGGTGGAAGCCACGCTGCTTCTCCGCTGAGATGGCGGGGTAGCTTCGGGGGAAGCTTCGGCAGTTCGTTTGCTGCGATTTGCTTCTCGTTCCTCTATCGCTTGTACCCTTGCGTGCAGCGCCTGCAGTTGGGTCAGCGCACTTTATTCCTCCTCTCCTGGCGTTTGTAACCGCCTGCGTCCGGAAACCCAGCCTTCCACGGAAGGGTGCTCAGGATTCCGAGGGCCATTGTGAGCTCGTCGTTCTCTCTGTCTGGAACGAACGTCCCTTGCTGCGCTGCATCGATATAGTGCTGAAGCCTCTTGACTGGTATTTTCATATGCTCGTCCGTCCAAAGGCACTTCCCTGATACAGGGTCCAAGGTTCCGCCAGCCCCGAAAAACCAAGTACGGCAACGGTCTGGCCAGTTCATTGTCTCTGGTTCGATCCGTTTATCAAGCAGATCATTCTCAGCCTTGGCCCACTTAGGCCGGGTTTGAGGTAGCCACCTAACCCCATGCGATGGTGAAGCTTCTTCTTCGCAGCATTTTGCTTGTTTGTGGCCGACATCTTCTTACTCTTTTCCGATGTCTTGTGGGCCACAAATACGGGCCAGTGATCTCTGATCTTCTCATATTTGCCGATGAATTCTGGTGTCTCTTCTTTGTCGACAAACCTTTTCAGCTCATTCTTCCACCTCCTAAATAGGTTTGCCATCTTCTTAAGAGCAAAAGACTTGATTAATTTATCTTTAACTGGCTTCTCCGGATCCTCCTTCGGTGGTAGGGTGAAATTTTACTTCAGCTCAGTCCAAAGATCATTTTTCTGCATATCATTGACATAAGACACCTCAGGGTCTTCGTTCTTAGGCTTATACCATTGTTGGATGCTGATCGGGATCTTGTCCCTAACAAGAACCCCGCACTGAGCAGAAAATGCATCTTTTGTCCGGATGGGTTCAATCGGTTGGTCTTCGCGCGCTATTGCTGTGATCTCAAACCTTTCATCCGAGCTCAACTTTTTCTTCGGGCATCGTCTCTTTACCGAAGTTGTGCTCGATCCGGAGGGCTAGAAAAAAGAAGAAAGACAAGAGTTAATTAATATGTGTACATACCAAAACAATGAATGCATCAATTAGCTAGTCAGCACAGGCTTAACTAATATATATACCTGGCCGGACTCGGTTCGGTCACCGGAGCCGTCATCACGGTCTCCTTCTTGCACCGTCATTGGGTCACCGGAGCCGTCATCACAGTCTCCTTCTTGCACTAGCATTGGGTCAAAGGAGCCATCATAATCATAGCCTGCTTCTTCACCATGTCCTTCCAGACCATCGGTGTCGTTGAGAAACAACGAGCAGACGGCATTACTTCCTTGTGCGATTATGTCCCCCAACATCGCTTCTTGTGCTTCGTCTCGGGGGGTGTCCATAGTTTGTACAAATATTTACAACATGGCAATTATTATTCAAACATGACAGATGGATATATTAGTGGCAAACGTAGAACTAGCTGGCTAATCACAATAAGGAATCATATTAGTGGCCTCGACGCTGCTTCTCTAGGGTTTGGGGTGGCCTCGACAACGCTTCAAGGGTTTGGGGTGGCCTCGAGAACGCTTCAAGGAGGGGGTAATATCGACAACGACGAGATACATACACGGGAAAATAATGTTATCGGGGAGGGGGTATATCGACCCCCCCCACGTGTTGAAGTTATCGGGAGGGGTTTATATCGACAAGGACGACATACGTACATGGGAAAATAATATTATCGGGGAGGGGGTATATCGACCCCCCCCCCCACGTGTTGAAGTTATCGGTAGAGGGTATATCGACCCCCCCCCCACACATGTTGAAGTTATCGGGAGGGGTTTATATCGACAACAATGACATACGTACATGTGAAAATAATATTATCGGGGAGGGGGTATATCGACCCCCCCCCCACGTGTTGAAGTTATCCGGAGGGGCTATATCGACCCCCCTCGTGTTGAAGTTATCGGGAGAGGGTATATCGACCCCCCTCGTGTTGAAGTTATCGGGAGGGGGTATATCGACCCCCCCACATGTTGAAGTTATCGGCAGTTTATATCGACACGACGTACATACATGGAAAATAATATTATCGGGGAGGGGGTATATCGACCCCCCCTCGTGTTGAAGTTATCGGGAGGGGTATATTGACGACGACAGACCCAATAAAACATAAGAAAACGAAGAAGAAATAAAAAGAGGAGAAGAAGAAAGGAATAGAGGAGAAGATCGAAGAAAAAAAAGAGGAGAAGAAGAAAGGAATAGAGGAGAAGATCGAAGAAAAAAAAGAGGAGAAGAAGAAAAATAGAAATTTTTCTATTTTTTCCTCTTCTCCTCTATTCCTTTCTTCTTCTCCTCTTCCTTTTCTTCCTCTCCGATCCTCTTCTTCTCCTCTTCCTTTTCTTCCTCTCCTCTTCTTCTCCATTTTCCTCTTCTTATTTTCCTTTTTCCTCTCCTAAATATATAAAACTTTTCTAAAAATGAAACTAACCTAAAATGCACTAAATCAGAGAACATATATAGATAATCCTTTTCTAAATTTATAAATCTAAGTTTGCATATATGAACATATATACACAGAGAACATACAAACATATATACATTTTTATAAAAAGCAAAATACAAATCATATATACACAATACATATACTCACACACACAAACACACACACATATATATATATAATCTGAAAAAAGCATATAATATATGAAAAAAAGGACATGGGAGGGGTGCCGGCCGGACCAAGGTGAGGAGGGGCGTGGGTTCGGCGGCGAGGACGGCGACGGGGCAGGGGGCACGCGTTCGGCGGCGAGGACGGCGACGGGGCAGGGGCAACGGCCGGCGAGGAAGGGGGCGGGGCAGGGCGACGGCGACGACGGGGGCGGGCCGGGGCGCGTCGGGGCAGGGCGGCGAGCGGCGACGACGTCGGGCGAGGGCACGGGCGACGGCGAGCGGGCGGCGACGGCGACCTCGGGCGGCTCGGGGAGGCGACGGCGACGTTGGGCCAGGGGCCGGCGTCGAGGAGCAGCGCAGTAGCCTGGCGGCGTTCGAGAGAAGAATGGCTGGTGGGGGGAAATTTCCTAAGTGTTTGGTTATATAGAAAAGGCTTTGGTCCCGGTTCGTGGCATCAACTGGGACCAATGCCTCCCTTTAGTCCCGGTTGGTGCCACCAACCGGGACAAAGGCCTCTTTACAGCAGCCCAAAGGGCGGGAAGCGGCGGCCTTTGGTCCCGGTTGGTGGCACCAACCGGGACTAAAGGGAGGCATTGGTCCCGGTTGATGCCACGAACCGGTACCAATGCACCCCTTTAGTCCCGGTTGATGCCACGAACCGGTACCAATGCACCCCTTTAGTCCCGGTTGGTGGCACCAACCAGGACCAAAGGCCTTGTGCTGGAACTGGTGCGGTGCGGTGGGATGTTTAGTCCCACCTCGCTAGCCGAGAGGCTTCGACCGTGGTTTATAAGCGCTGCTGCGCTGACCAATTCGAGCTCCTCTCAAATGCAGGCTTACGGGCCTAAAGTGACTTTATCTGCCTGTGGGCCTACTGGGCCTCCTGCGGGCCTGAATCCTAGCCCATGGGAGGGTTTCTAGTCGTATTCAGGCCGTGGGGGTCCAGTAGGTGGCACTTTTTTGTTTTCTTTGTTGCTTTATTTCTTTTAGTTTGTTTCTACTTACAACAAAATACTTATTGTTGCTATTTTTATATTTTTTTCCAGTTTCTTTGTTTTCTTTTCTGCATTATTTATTTTCTTTTGTTTTTTTCTTTATTTTTTAATTCTTTTTGCTTTTAGTTTTAGAAAAATTATAAACTTTTTGTTAGTGCCATTAGTTTTCAAATTTGAATAGTTAAAATTTGAATTCTTTGAAATTTGTGTGAATCACAAGTTTGTCATTAACTTTACTATAAAAATAGTTTTTTTTTCATTTTTTTGTTTTGTTTTTTGCATTATTTATTTTCTTTTGTTTTTTGCTTTATTTTTTAATTCTTTTTGCTTTTAGGTCAGCAAAATTATAAACTTTCTGTTAGTGCCATTACTTTTATAAAAATTATAAACTTTCTGTTAGTGCCATTAGTTTTATAAAAATTATAAACTTTCTGTTAGTGCCATTAGTTTTCAAATTAGAATAGTTAAAATTTGAATTCTTTGAAATTTGTGTGAATCACAAGTTTGTGATTAACTTTACTAAAAAATGAACATAGATGGTATTACGAGGGCCGAACCATAAGACATTAAAGCATTTCAAATGAACTCTGAAAAAGTTGAAAGTTGGCATGGTATCATAATTTCACCCACATAGCATGTGCATGTACAAAACGGACAATAGTATCATACTCGTCTGTTACAAGGTTGGCTTGGTATCATCATAATAGTTGCGGGAGAAAGTCTTCACTTTTTCTTCGCTTGTGTCATTTGCTTATTGCGCCGTAACCATGGATAATCTTCATCGTTTATCAGGATGATTGGGTCAGCCTTGACTTTGAAGGGAGGAATTTCATGAAACTTTTCATAATCTTCAGACATATCTGTCTTGCCCTCCACTCCCACGATGTCCCTTTTTCCTGAAAGAACTATGTGGCGCTTTGGCTCATCGTATGATGTATTCGCTTCCTTATCTTTTCTTTTTCTCGGTCTGGTAGACATGTCCTTCACATAGATAACCTGTGCCACATCATTGGCTAGGACAAATGGTTCGTCAATGTACCCAAGATTTTTCAAATCCACTATTGTCATTCTGTACTGTGGGTCTACATGTACCCCCCCTCCTGACAGATTGACCCATTTGCACTTAAACAAAGGGACCTTAAAATCATGTCCGTAGTCAAGTTCCCATATGTCCACTATGTAACCATAATATATGTCGACCTTTCCCCTCTCAGTTGTTGCATCAAAGCGGACACTACTGTTTTGGTTGGTGCTCTTTTGATCTTGGTCAATCGTGTAAAATATATTCCCATTTATCTTGTATCCTTTCTAAATCAATACAGTCAAAGATGGTCCCCTGGACAACAAGTACAGCTCATCACAAACAGTGTTGTCACCTCTGAGACGTGTTTCCAACCAACTGCTGAAGGTCGTGATGTGTTCACATGTAATCCAGTCGTCGCACTGCTCCGGGTGTTTGGCGCGCAGATTGTTCTTGTGTTCATCGACATATGGGGTCACCAAGGTAGAGTTCTGTAGAACTGTGTAGTGTGCTTGAGACCAAGAATATCCGTCCCTGCATATTATTGAGTCCCTTCCAATTGTGCCTTTTCCAGTCAGTCTCCCCTCATACCGCGATTTAGAGAGACCTATCTTCTTAAGGCCAGGAATGAAGTCAACACAAAACCCGATGACATCCTCTGTTTGATGGCCCATGGAGATGCTTCCTTCTGGCCTAGCGCGGTTACGGACATATTTATTTAGGACTCCCATGAACCTCTTAAAGGGGAACATATTGTGTAGAAATACGGGCACCAGAATGACAATCTCGTCGACTAGATGAACTAGGACGTGCATCATGATATTGAAGAAGGATGGTGGGAACACCAGCTCGAAACTGACAAGACATTGCGCCACATCACCCCTTAGCCTTGGTACGATTTCTGGATCGATCACCTTCTGAGAGATTGCATTGAGAAATGCACATAGCTTCACAATGGCTAATCGGACATTTTCCGGTAGAAGCCCCCTCAATGCAACCGGAAGCAGTTGCGTCATAATCACGTGGCAGTCATGAGACTTTAGGTTCTGGAACTTTTTCTCTGGCATATTTATTATTCCCTTTATATTCGACGAGAAGCCATTCGGGACCTTCATACTGAGAAGGCATTCAAAGAAGATTTCTTTCTCTTCTTTCGTAAGAGCGTAGCTGGCAGGACCTTCATACTGCTTCGGAGGCATGCCGTCTTTTTCGTGCAAACGTTGCAGGTCCTCCCGTGCCTCAGGTGTATCTTTTGTCTTTCCATACATGCCCAAGAAGCCTAGCAGGTTCACGCAAAGGTTCTTCGTCACGTGCATCACGTCGATTGAAGAGCGGACCTCTAAGTCTTTCTAGTAGGGTAGGTCCCAAAATATAGATTTCTTCTTCCACATGGGTGCGTGTCCCTCAGCGTCATTCGGAACAGCTAGTCCGCCGGGACCCTTTCCAAAGATTACGTGTAAATCATTGACCATAGCAAGTACGTGATCACCGGTACGCATGGCGGGCTTCTTCCGGTGATCTGCCTCGCCTTTGAAATGCTTGCCTTTCTTTCTACATTGATGGTTGGCCATAAGAAATCGACGATGGCCCAGGTACACATTCTTCCTGCATTTGTCCATGTATATACTTTCAGTGTCATCTAAATAGTGCGTGCATGCGTG
The DNA here is from genome assembly GCF_056163025.1 of Triticum urartu. Taxonomy (NCBI): domain Eukaryota; kingdom Viridiplantae; phylum Streptophyta; class Magnoliopsida; order Poales; family Poaceae; genus Triticum; species Triticum urartu. Next base: position 38,189,214 of record NC_141875.1, read on the forward strand.
TTATCCCTTGTTTGTCTGTCCTGAAACGTTACTGAGAGCAGGCCAATCGTTGATGGTCACGAACAGCAACGCCTTTAGGTTAAATTCCTCCTGTTTGTGCTCATCCCACGTACGTACACCGTTTCCATTCCACAGCTGTAAAAGTTCTTCAACTAATGGCCTTAGGTACACATTAATGTCGTTGCCGGGTTGCTTAGGGCCTTGGATGAGAACTGGCATCATAATGAACATCCGCTTCATGCACATCCAAGGAGGAAGGTTATACATACATAGAGTCACGGGCCAGGTGTTGTGATTGCTGCTCTGCTCCCCGAAAGGATTAATGACATCCATGCTTAAAGCAAACCATACGTTCCTTGGGTCACTTGCAAACTCAACCCAGTACTTTCTCTGGATTTTCTCCACTGCGACCCGTCAGCGGGTGCTCTCAACTTCCCGTCTTTCTTACGGTCCTCACTATGCCATCGCATCAAGTTGGCATGCTCTCCGTTTCTGAACAGACGTTTCAACCGTGGTATTATAGGAGCATACCACATCACCTTCGCAGGAACCCTCTTCCTGGGGGCTCGCCGTCAACATCACCAGGGTCATCTTGTCTGATCTTATACCGCAATGCACCGCATACCGGGCATGCGTTCAGATCCTTGTACGCACCGCGGTAGAGGATGCAGTCATTAGGGCATGCATGTATCTTCTGCACCTCCAATCATGGAGGGCATACGACCTTCTTTGCTGCGTATGTACTGTCGGGCAATTCGTTATCCTTTGGAAGCTTTTTCTTTAATATTTTTAGTAGCTTCTCAAATCCTTGGTCAGGCACATCATTCTCTGCCTTCCACTTCAGCAATTCCAGTACGGTACCGAGCTTTGTGTTGCCATCTTCGCAATTGGGGTACAACCCTTTTTTGTGATCCTCTAACATGCGATCGAACTTCAGCTTCTCCTTTTGACTTTCGCATTGCGTCCTTGCATCGACAATGACCCGGCGGAGATCATCATCATCGGGAACATCGTCTGGTTCCTCTTGATCTTCAGCAGCTTCACCCGTTGCAGCATCATTGGGCACATCGTCTGGTTCCTCTTGATCTTCACCAGCTCCCCCCGTTGTAGCATCACCGTATTCAGGGGGCTCATAGTTGTCATCGTACTATTCTTCTTCGCCGTCTTCCATCATAACACCTATTTCTCCATGCCTCGTCCAAACATTATAGTGTGGCATGAAACCCTTGTAAAGCATGTGGGTGTGAAGGATTTTCCGGTTAGAGTAAGATATCGTATTCCCACATTTAGTGCATGGACAACACATAAAACCATTCTGCTTGTTTGCCTCAGCTGCTTCGAGAAACTCATGCACGCCCTTAATGTACCCGGAGGTGTGTCTGTCACCGTACATCCATTGCCGGTTCATCTGCGTGCATTATATATAATTAAGTGTGTCAAAAACCATTACAGAACATCATGAATAGATAATTAAGTGACCAAATTAATAGAAGTTCATCATCACATTAAAACCAAAGTACATACATAGTTCTCATCTAACAACATATAGCTCTCCAGAGAATCTAATTAATTAAACCATACATTGAAACTATGTAAAACATTTCAATGCGAAAACAAATGCGATCATAATCGCAACCAAGGTAACAATTGATCCAACGGCATAATGATACCAAGCCTCGGTATGAATGGCATATTTTCTAATCTTTCTAATCTTCAAGCGCATTGCATCCATCTTGATCTTATGATCATCGACGACATCCGCAACATGCAACTCCAATATCATCTTCTCCTCCTCAATTTTTTTATTTTTTCCTTCAAGAAATTGTTTTCTTCTTCAACTAAATTTAACCTCTCGACAATAGGGTCCGTTGGAATTTCCGGTTCACATACCTCCTAGATTAATAAAATCTATGTCACGGTCGGAATAATTTTCATAAACAATAAATGAACCAATAGTTATAAAGATAATATATACCACATCCGAAACATAGACAGGACGAGGGCCGACGGGGCTGGATACCAAAACCATCGCACTATATAATAACAAGAAATAAAATAGTAAGAAATTAGACAAGTATCTATCTAAAGAAAGATTTTTTTTCTTTCAGAAAGAAGATGAGAACAAGAGGCTCCCCACGGTGGTGCCGGCGACGAGATCGGCGCGGGCGATCAACACCGGTGAAGACAGGAATGGGACGTGACGGGTCGCTAAACCTAGAAAATCTAGAGGAAAATGGAGCTTTGAGGTCGAGCTTCGAGAGGAGAAAGCTTAACTAGTGTGGCTCGGGCATTTCATCGAACACCTCATGTGCATAGGAGGTGAGCTAGAGCACCACAAAGCCCCCCCCCTCCCTCGCCGGCCAGAGAAAAACAGAGCACTTGAGTGCTCTGCTCACGGGCGAGGGGTATATATAGGCACCTCATTGGTCCCGGTTCGTGGCATGAACCAGGACTAAAGGGGAGCCTGTGGTCCCGGTTCAAGCCACCAACCGGGACCAATGGTGGTGGGCCAGGAGCCAGGCCCATTGGTCCCGGTTCGTCCCACCAACCGGGACCAAAAGGTCCAGACGAACCGGGACCAACGACCCACGTGGCCTGGCCATCCTCCTGGGCTCACGAATCAGGTCCAATGCCCCCATGGGTCCCGGTTCTAGACTGAACCGGGACTAATGGGCTGACCCGGCCTAAAACTTTGCCCCCTTTTCTACTAGTGACAGTTCATGCATCAACAAACTCAACTACCAATTAACCCACCAACCCACCATAGTGATTAGTGAACCATTAGGATTACAATAATCAAACACTTAAAAGCAACAGAAAATGAGGTGAAACAACCTCGGGTGGCAGATACATAGTGCAAACAAGACAACGCACATGCCAAAGACAATAGAAGCAACTGCCAAGACAGACCGAAGAAATGAGCTTGATCTATCATGGTCTTCGTCCACCAAAGCAGCCATCACTACTAGGCAATTGACACAACAATAGAAGGCCACAACCTTCTCGTCCTAGATAAAAAGTACGCCGCACCATCGGCAGGCAAAGTGGTTTACCAAAGAACCCAAATGCACGCATGGCAGCGAGGAGTACTAGGGGAGGGACACAACGAGTAGACCACATTAGCTCCACAAGAGACCTGCTATCTCCATGGCATGACCAGGAAGGAGAAGCACACTCCAGGAAAGGAAAACAAACCAAATCAACACAGTGAGAATGGTCGACGCCACCAAATTGTCAACACTGAAGAACAAAGCCAACACGACATCCACCAACACATTCCAACACGGCAGACACCCCCCCCCCCTAGATCATCCCCTGATAGAGGTGCAGCCGGTTGATCAACCTTGCTGCGTATGTCTCAACAACAATGACAACAAGTATCTTTTTTGGACAATTAACCCCCTTTTATTCATTCATTTACAATGTTATATCATTCACAATCAAAGTAGAAATGAAGAGCATGGACATCATCCATCTAGGTACTAGGTGTAGAGAACCTAACATGTTTACCTAACTTTTTTGCTACAAAGTCCCCCCCCCCCCCCCCGGCAAAGCTCATATATAACATGAGAGGAAGTCGATAAATGATACTTCCTCCGATACAAAATAAGTGTCGCAGTTTTGAACTAAGGTTAGTTCAACTTTAGTTCAAGACTAGCTACGACACTTACTTTGGATCCGAGGGAGTAACAATCATCGAAGAGAGATGCCGCAATTACCAAAAAAGATCCTCCCTCTTGTATAGTATTGATCACATCATGGTTGTCTGAGTTAATCACAAGTTTGTTGCATCCCATAGTTCTTGCTAGGTTCATGATGTATCTCATTTACATGGCCTTCGCAGTAAAAGATAGACGAAAACCTCAGTTTTATTCTCAACTGCTATGAACTTTCCATTGCAGTCCCTCAACCCCACCCTCCCAAGTCTCCATGTGGGGATACAGGGTCAAAAGCAACATATATTTGGCTCGACATAATGTTGAGGTGGCAACCTTCATCCACTATGCTAACATAGCTTCAGGGGAGCTAGCAATCAAACAGTTAGTTGTTAAAGCTATATCATACGAGGACACTTGAACAACAGACTGAAAAGGCTCCTCATGTGTTAACTTATGTCTTCCACCACATGTACCTAGTAGTGATTGCAACAGACTCTCGGAATTTACCATGGCCCATCACAATTACTTCATCATTGGCATGTTCAGAAGATGTGCTAGAAGATCAATCAAATAGGACCATGTGATGATGCCATCCATTCCCATCAATGGCCAAACTTCTCCCGTCTTTGCACATTCAAGAAATAGGCGTTTTACATTTTCTGCATCAAGGCTAGAGTCAGGGCATTGCAGACTTTGATGTGTCTGTCCGCAAGTGTAGCCTGGCAAGGCATTGTTCACTGTAAAGTTCTTCAAATGGAAATTTTGAGTTTTGCTGGACATTACAAGTTTCAAACATATTTCCAAGAATAGTTAACTGCAGCCATCCCAACTCCGTTCTCCCTCGTCGCCTTATGGCTTGGTGATTCCAGTCTGCATGATAAGCCGAACGGACTAAGAAGGAATCCATAATGGTAAAACTCTAGGCAATAATATTTTCCATTTATTCATGCATCGTAAACGGAATAACCAATAGCCTTTGCACATCAACTGGCAACGTTTGTGCTAATAACTATTCATCACAATTACAATCAAATGAATTAGGTTGCACACTCCAGATAGCAATTGACCGTCTCTTCCAGTCACTACCATTCAGTTGGATGATTGCGATATCCATGCATCTATCTACATATTTAGGTTCTAACAATTGTGGGATGTAAAGAATTCGAAGCGGGTATACATCGGAAACCTCATGCCGTGCTTAGAGTAATCGAGGTGGTTCTGAAACAGTCTCCAAATGCTATGATCATTAGCGATAAAGGTTTTGAGGCGGGGGAACCGCTTTAGTGCATGTACCAAAACAGTCTTCAATCCACTATTATGTACTAGTGAGGCCGGGCGCGGACGTCACTGCCGCAAAGCCACACTTGTGACGCTGCAAACCGAAACGTGTGATGTTGCAAGGCGAGGACATCGCTGCCGCAAGGCTATAATTGTGACTACAAGGTTGGATCCGTGTGCTGCATTGTGATTGTGCGAGCACCGAGACCACCATCGGCGAGTGTGGAAAGAAGGATAAGTGGGAACACAGATGGGATGTCATGTGTTGAAATAAAGAACGTGAACCTATCAAGGTCTTGAGTCATGGTTCTTGGGTTGGGCCGTGTGCTTTTTTTGTTGTTGCAACGCACAGGCTCTCTTTTGCTAGTTTTTGTTGTTGTTGTTGTTGTTGAGTAAATGCTCTTTTGCTAGTAAAAACAAAATAAATATAGACTGGGCCTGCGTGGACTCTCCTCGTCAAGCCTCAGAGTCTTCTTGGGCTCTATTACGGCTATCTCGTCTCAGCTGTGGCTCGGAAAAAAAAACTTAAGAAAGCCCTAAACCCCATCTAAAATTTCCCCTCTCCTCCCGTCCCTGACTGCGCCACCGCCACCAGGCCACGACCGCCGCCCCCCTCTCCCTGCCACGCTCGCTATACCCTCCACCAGACCGCCGCCGCGCCGCTCCCACCTCTCCACCGGCCTCCGCGCCCCTGACTCCCCTCTGCCGTCTTTGTGTCTTGCTGAAACATCGCTGTCAAGATGAGCGACGAGGTGATATGGCACTGCCTCCGCCACAACCACTGCAGCTTCATGGCCAAGTACGTCAGCGACACCCTCCTCTGGCACTTCGTTCCTCCCCGTCATCTTCGGCCTTCTCTGTGATGATGAAAACCTGGCTGGTTTCCGCAGGATCGAGACGGGGCTATTCTGCAGGAACCCCTACAACGCCACGGGCATATGCAACCGGAGCTCCTGCCCGTTCGCCAACAGCCGCTACGCCACCATCCGGGACCACGACGGTGATTGCTTACTACACTACACAGCACCCTCCTCTCCTTTTAACCACCGATTTTGATCCAATTGAACGGCCGTACAACCAAGCATCACACTCTTCCATATGGCAGCCAATTGCAATTTGTACGTGTCAGCGTCAATTAATATCAATGTTTTAAATAACAGGCTATGGAAAATAGCGGCCAGCCTCCAAATCAGCTATAGCGGGCTAAAGCGGGCTATAACGGGCTATTTGTGAAGGCGACAATTTAGCGGCACCTTGCTGAAAAGGCTATAGCGGGCTATAGCGGAACTATAGCCGGCTATTTAAAACTATGATTAATATGTATCGGTGGGAGTATTATATTTTTGTCTCGGTCTGCAAACCTCAGGCAGACAGAAGCAGTACAATCTGTAGTGTCTAAGAACAATTTACAGAACACTTGGAATTAAAAAGCTGCTCCCCCAGCAAGCGATATTTTTTTATAACAAATAGTGTTAAGAAACATGCATCTTTGAGCACCACCAGATGAAAAATGAATGTGCTCGTTAGGTGGCCCCGTATCACAATAGATACTTGTGTAGTTGATATATTTCTGTTTCCCCTTAAAAAAAAGGACAGCCCGGTGATATTTCTGTTTTCCCCTTCCACCACAAATTTCCAGTAAGCTCTCTCCACTGCCTTTGCTTTGCACAGTGACATGGTAAATTCTGTTATAGGAGAACAAGTAAGTAAGTGTTCTCCGAGTCACATAAATTGATGGAATAAGTAAGGTGTAAGATTGAAGCATGTGCTATATGAATACCAAAAAATGCTGTACAACAGTAGAACTAGAATTCAGCAAAGCTTGAGTTCTATGGGCCATTAAAGAGTCATCATCATTACATGATTCAGAAAACAAGTTTTGAAATAATAATTTTGTGCCTTGGACGTTACAAACTCGATTGAAGCAGTTATCTCTTCCATGCATCCAGATGGCAACGGGGACGAAACCCATCGGGTTTTGCCTTCCGAAACCCATCCCCACGAGAAAATCGCAAACCCGTCCCCGTCCCCATCACCGTGTGCGGGGTTAGTTTTCCGCCCGTCCCCTAAACCCATCGGGGTTCGGGGAACCCACGGGGAACCCACGAGAAAATAAAAATATTTAAACAAACATAATGGCGACAAAGAATAACATTTGAATAGCAAAACAAGCACATTTTAGCAGCATAACTAGAGCAAATTTCAACAAAAAAAATAGTAGATGGTTCAACAGCTATATAGAGTGTATTTTAGCAGATTTAAACAACATACATAGTATATTTCGGAGGCAGCAAACATAAGATAATTAGTAGCAACAATGATATCATTTCAGCAGCAACATAGTATATTTCAACAGCAAAACAACTGCAAATTTCAGCTGGATGCATTGGTGCCATAATAATAGAAAATCTTACCATGCCATTTCTATGGATGTTGGTGTAGTTCAACACATGGACAAGTGGCACGTATTGACCATAATGTGGAGGAGTTTCATAATTCTTGCACACAAAGATGATCTTTCTCCTCATAAGTTAATTCAGAGTCATCAGTGTAGTAGGTTCTGTCTACTATTTTCTAAGCATTTTTTGAAGAATTTAAATAAGCTGTCAAGGAAATATATAAGCTATCAACTAGTTCCCTATAAACAATATAAATTACATAAAAATAGCTTGAGAAAATCACATAGAGGTAGAAGTGGGAGCGTATCAACAAGGACCCAAATGTCGATATTAGCTTTGTCGATATTATCTTCATCGACATTATCTTCGTCAATGTCATCTTCAGGATCACCAAGATCGAAGGTGACATGCATACCCTCGTGAAAACCATATGCCTTGCACAGTGCTTCCCAATTTGAGCAACCAATGTAGGAGTAGTTCACCGCATTGTATAGATTTGCGGCAAAAGTATAACCATGATGGGTCCTGAGGTGAACTCTCTTTGTCTCCATGTTCTCATGATCTTCAAAATTTAGCTTCTCCAAGACATAGCCGTCTTGCATGACATGGAATGCACTAGTCGAATTGTAAAAGACAGAAATTACACGTTGAAAAAGTAGAAGTCATGCTTAATTACAAAAAAAGACTTGTCGTCGTTGCGTACTGTTTCAAGAAAGAAGGTCTCTCGAGCTTAATACTAAAGCGCCTACCGTCTCAAAGGTGAGGCGTGCAGCATAGACCCCAGTCGTTGCCACAGTAATCGCACTCCAGGATCCTATCGTCATCGTCAGACATTTTCTATGGTCATAGTTCAAAGATTAAACTTCTAAAATTTAATATATGTAGTACAAGAACTAAACTAGATCATTATTATTCATCACGGGTTGACTATCGGCCTGTCGAGTCTTTTCTTGAAAACTCTCAGCTCACGTGGTGTATATATTCGACCGTCGGTGATGGTCACTCCTCCCTTCATCCCCGAGTGCATTACACCAAAATGTCTAGCACACGGGAATGAAGGAGAATTGACCCCCATGACAACAGTCAGGATTCTTCCTCTTTGACATTTTGCGATTGTTGGTGATGGTAGCTCCTCCTATCATTCCAAAGTGAGTTACACCAAAATGTCTAGCACCTTGGCATGAAGAAGAAGCTACCCCCACGACAACGGTCGATATTCCTCTTCCTTTCTCATATATGGTGGACATTCCCTCACTAGTTTTGTGACTGTCATGTATGGAGCTCCAACAGACTTAAAGTCAACCCGTAATGTCGTTTAATTATATTTCTAGAGAATCCGGGCCACTCGATATTTCCACACATTGTAGCACAAGTCATGCCAAAATTCACAGAAAAATATAGCATGACCTTTGCTAAAATAGGACATATCGAATGCCTGAAATTTTCCGGAACGGAAATGAATCAACATTCCAGCAAAACATAGGTCACTCGGAGGTGTTCCCTGCAAAATGCATATATGCATCCATTTCGTCGAAATTTTTCAAAAGCATTAATGAAACAGAAGTATTGAAGCAGAATATTAAAGCAGGAGTACTTGGTCGCACATGGGATGGACTTTAAGAAAATTAGTCCAGTGGAGGAGGCAATCGATGAACTCATGTGACAAGTTAGTGGCTTCCTTACTCATATACTACTACTACATCTATGAAAACATCTACATCATCATCGACTTCAACGACATGGGGATTTGGCTGCTCTCACCTCAAGATCGGAGGGGGTCGGTGACGGGGACGACAACGGGGATGATGCAGGGGCTACTTAATTTCTGCAAAAACAAAATATAAACAAAAAACATTATTACCCTAATTTTAGGACTTAGTGAAACCCTATAAGCTATCAACTAAACATTATTATGCTGATTCAAAAGACCTACATTTACTAAAAATTTGTAAAACTAGTTTTTTTACTAAAAAATTGTATTACTAACCCTAACAGCTATCCATCCATCCATCTATATATCCAAAGCATTACTAAAAAACCTAGTTTTATCCATCTATCTATCCAAGCATTACAAAAAAAACCTAATTTCATTCACCCATTTATCTATAAGCTTTCTACTAGTAGTGGGTTCATATATATGAACACCTAGGGTTACATATATATACATACTATTGTACTAAAAAACTATTTAGTGCTCTAATGATGAAGTGGGCTCATATATATGAACACCTAGGGTTCATATATATGAGCAAAATTAGTAAAAAAATCTGAACGTATTGCATTTGCTAATTCATCCACCACATTCATAGAGGAGAAGGAGGTACTCACGGTAGGCAGCCTGGGCCGACAAAGGGGATGGAGGTGGCAGGCACGGGGGAGGGTGGCCACGCATTGGGGAGGGCCGGCGCCGGGGGAGGGAAGCCGCGCATGGGTAGGGCGGCCACGGGGGAGGGCGGCCGGAGTAGTGCGGGGGCGGGCCGACAAGGGTGGGAGAGAGAGTGGAGATGGAGAGTGAGGAGGGAGACTAAGAGGTCAGGCGGGGGAGGACGATGATAACATGGGCTTAGTAGTAGCGCGGGTCGCGGCCCAACGGTACTGCTAATGTCATTAGCTGTAGCGCCGGTCCAAGACCCGCGCTACTCCTAAGAGGGGACGTGCAGCTAGGCCTGGGCTGGCCATAACAGCAAGCACGCGCTACTGCTAAGTGCGGACGGTCACAACCCTAGCATGTGCCACTGCTAAGTATCAGTCGCACGTCTTTCTAACAAGCACTATTGATAAGCCTCTATGTATAAGGTTTTTCCTAGTAGTGCATGGAGCCGTAGAGGAGATAGACTTGGTCAGACGGCTGGAGAAGCTGCGTTCGGTGTGATGTGACCAGTGTAGCGGCGACCCGGCACACAGGAGGACCGAGGAAAGATGAAAACTTTAGGGTTAGGGCGACAACGCTGTAGAAGTTAGGCCGGGCCAGAAATTTCAAAGTTGGGCCAGAAAAATTGATCGAAAGGGATATATGATGGGCCCAAGCGAGATGGCCGGAATTCGGCTCAAAATTGTTGTTTCGGCCGAAAATCTAATCTATGACCAGCGCTACTGTGATTCTGTGACCGCCTCACTTCTCCACCCTCCGTCAGATAATTGCCACCAGCTATTGACTCCCATTTCTTGTGTAGTCGATATATTTCTGTTTCCCCTTAAAAAAAGGACAGCCCGGTGATATTTCTGTTTTCTCCTTCCACCACAAATTTCTAGTAAGCTCTCTCCACTGCCTTTGCTTTGCACAGTGACATGGTAAATTCTGTTATAGGAGAACAAGTAAGTAAGTGTTCTCCGAGTCACATAAATTGATGGAATAAGTAAGGTGTAAGATTGAAGCATGTGCTATATGAATACCAAAAAATGCTGTACAACAGTAGAACTAGAATTCAGCAAAGCTTGAGTTCTATGGGCCATTAAAGAGTCATCATCATTACATGATTCAGAAAACAAGTTTTGAAATAATAATTTTGTGCCTTGGACGTTACAAACTTGATTGAAGCAGTTATCTCTTCCATGCATGATCAGCTGGCTGTGTGATGTCAAAGCAGTGCTGTTTTGCGAGCAGTAGTCGTTGTGATCCGCAGAGGCTAGAATGAGTGACTTTAATATTGGATGCTTCAGCTTGCCACTGATTATAATATCGTGGTCCGCGTGCTTTACTCATTGTGCTCTTTGTTCTTTTTCGTCCCGAACTATGCTTATCATCGTAAACTTTTGTTGATGCTGTCCTTCTTTCTACTTTGACCGGTCATGCAGGTATTTTCTACTTATACATGAAAACTGCGGAAAGAGCCCATCTGCCAAACAAATTATGGGAGAGAGTCAAACTACCCAGGAATTATGAGCAAGCAATGGAAGTCATCAAAAAACATCTCGTATGCATATCTAGCTAGCTGCTGTGCTTTGTCACTTCATCTCAACGTGAGTCTAGTTAGCCTTATGCCATCCCTTTTTATCATTATGTAGGAACATTGGCCGGAGCTACTTGTGCACAAGATCAAACAACGCCTGACAAAAATGACTCAGTATCGCATAAGGATGAGGAGACTTCAACTTAAAGTGAGGTAAGCACTACTGGTTTTAGTAGGCACAACATATTGTTTCTTGACAGTTATCTGCTCCTGAATTCTGGGTGTAATCTGATTGTATAAGTTGATGGTACTGTTCCATTTGTTTTTCTTATATGGTAGAATGTAAAAACGAAAATACATTTGAGATCATAATAGAGGAAATAAATTAGGATCACCAGAAATGATCGTATGGCAAGGCTGATTGGTTATGCTAAAGTTGTTACAAGCATGGTTTTTCATTTCAGTTTCAGAAAAGAATCAGCACCAACCGAAAGTACCGAAATTCAGTGAATTTCAGTTTGCATTTCGGCCAATGGGCCGGAATATTCACTTGAATTAAATTAAATATTTGATTGAAAAAAGGTAAAATATTTGAATTCCTGTGTACCACTAAAATGGCTGAAATATTTTGGCCAAAAGCTAAATATTTCAGTGTCTACTGAAATTCAGTGAATTTCATCGAAGTCTCACTGAAAGTGAAAACCATGGTAACAAGTTCAGGCCACAAACTTACCAGTCGATCCTCTTTGTTAAGGTTTACCCTTGTATTATTTCCAATGGTTTATTCTGTCAACAGCCTATAAAATAGTACTCCCTCCAATCCATGATAATTGATGCTGTGGTCTAGTACAAAGTTGTACTAACTTTGTACTAAATCAGCGTCAGTTAATTTGAATCGGAGGGAGTAGGTTTTTGTGGATTGACCGGCCTTTTTTACTGCTTTCCTCTCCATTCTTTGTAACGTACAAGACACTGAACAGGTGACCTCTTGCTGACCAAGCTGTAGCTTGTTGATTCATTAGTGCTGTGGGTATCGCTATTATTGGAATTGCTATTGTGCGCATGAGTGCACCCACTTTGGCAAGCGTCAGTTGCGAGCAGATGTTGGTTTAACCTCAGTTAGAGGACACCTTTCCAGCTCTGGCAACTAGCCTGCGCCTGTGCATCACTTTAGTGCTTCATCATGTGGATCTGGCCTAATCCAACGTTATCTTGTCAAATCCTTTGGTCTAGAACCTAGCTGGACCAAATCTAGGCTGTAGACGTGCGGGATGGTACGTGCTGTTGGGTGGCTCAGCTGGACTGCATTGGCCATGAGCACCGACCAGAAGCAGAAGAGTCGTCCAGGTTCCATTTATCCATAGTTTCGTGCAAATGCTCTAAGTCTCTTAACTATCCAGTGTTTTTGCCTGGCGACTATTTTATTCGTTACACGCTTAGGGGTTGCCCATGTGAAGAATAGTGTCCTACTAAAGTCAGAACATGCACTAAGAGGACCGAAAAGAAAGAGAAATGCCCATATGGTCTGTGTAGCGAATGGGACCACAACACTGTTTGCCTTGCAGCTTATTTGTTCTGCTGTTCCAATTTCTTAGGTCTAGAAGTCATATTTGGTGATGAGTGCCGCACAGCACCTCCAGTCCATGCTTTTCCCCCTCAAGCTGCTTCCTCAACCAATCAGGCGCTTTGGGCTGCATAGCTCAGGAATACTAAAGCCAAAACGTCTTCAAATCATATGTTTTCCATATTCAAATTACTAATGGTATTATGGCGACTACAAACCCTTTTTTGACAGTGCGAAAAAAACCTATATTCAAAACGACTAGTGATGACTTGAGACTTATGATATGACATTCGTGCAATTAACTTGTAACCGGGTTCAGTTACATGCTGATTCATATCGTTGATGTACTCCCTCTGTACACTAATAGAAAACCTTTTAGATCAGTAAGTAGTGATCTAAAAGGTCTTCTATTAGTTTACAGAGGTAGTACATACTTATACTGTTAACTTCTGACACATAAAAAAGTTGCTAAACATACTTTCCTGCTCTGCTAGAGAGAAGATAATGACCGTCCCCAGGAGGAAGACTCAGCGCGATCTCCAAAGATTAGAGAAAGCTGAAAAGGCTGCTCAACTAGAGAAGGTTATTTTTTCGGATAATCACCATCACTTATGTGTTATACATTGCAATGTTCTAACATCTTCCTGCTATCGGTCAGAGTATTGAAAGAGAACTAATAGAGCGTCTGAGGAAAGGTGTTTATGGTGGTGAAATTCATAATGTCCCCCTCAAGCAGTTTGATACTATCCTTGACATGGAAAAGGATGAACTGGCTCCTGAGATAGAAGAGGAAGAAGTAAGCGCAGACCGATTATGATAGTTAAGCTAACTTTGTTATGTTGTCACTGCTCACAAGCTTTCCCATATAAACAGGAAGGTGAGATAGAGTATGTTGAAGGTGCTGATATCGAGATGGATGAAATGGAAGACATGGAAGACTTTGAAGGCTTCGGTGGAGAAGATGGTAAACACTTCCCTTGTTTCTACTGGGCATGTTGTAGAATGCTCTGACTTGTGAGGAGCCGAAGATACTTCTTGTTGTTCTCTGTTCACTAGATAATGTTCTGACTTGGACAAAATGGTTATTCGGCATAGTAGTGCCAACTACAAATCTAATCTCCAAAAAAAAATGATTGCAGATGATGGAGATGAAGATGATGGCCTGGATGAGCCATTAACAAAGATGCCCAAGAGATCGGGCTTCGATATAAGGTCAAAGATTGGTCGCAAGTCTACGAAAGTAATCACCGAGGTAAATCACTTGTTTCAGTATTAATATTCGTGATGTCAGGATACACTGTGTTGCCGAAAATCATATATAAAATCAAACACATCCAATTGTTTTGTCACATATCTGGTATCCAACAAGTAAAAGTGTGTAATCAGTATTGTGCTTTTCTCTTTATTTACATTGCTGTAAGCTAATATCTGCATCCGGGGCATCATATTAGCTTTTTTTTTCAAAAACAATTCATTTTTCCGTGGGTTAACTCTGAATGAGCAGCACAATTCCTGCTGGAGTATAATTTATTTCTCGCCTTTTCCGCCACAGGTGGAACAAGACGAAAACAGGAATATCAGGCTAAGGATGCAAATGTGATTCACCCAAGCACGGCGCCTTCAGTAACATATGTGGTGTTGATGATCGTGTAATTTAGAAAAAAAATTCTTTTATCTTCTCACGATAATCTGTTGAGTTTGTATGATGGTTTATTTTGCTGAGAACATGGAAACTGGCATGAATTGTACTAACTGAACAGTATTCAGTCTCTCTCTGACCCGAACCAGGTTTTTGCAAAGTTACAGCGGATGTACGCTGTTAACGTCAAGTTGTGTGATTAATTCACAAGAGTAAAATCCATTAGAGAGGTTACTCTATTTAAATAACTTGTTTTTGCTCTAGTCACTGGACTTCAATGTACCCGCGGTACGATCACAGAACAAAGGTTTTTTTATTTGTTGGTGCACAAAACTTTCAGCAGTGATATATATATATATTTTTGTTAGAGCTCCTTGGATGTTATTTTTGAACGAATTTTTCCTGAACCTCAAACATTCGATATTGTTTAATGTGGCAAAATTTCAGATTTTGGACTTTGTTTGATATCATTTTTTTGGGCAAACTTGGGTGTAGTACACCCAAGAGTAGCCAGTACTTTGATTCCCTATGGTTACAACTACGAGTAAACCCTTTTGTATGATCCATTCAGAGCTTGGTTTATTTCCACACTCCATCCTCATGTAGAGAGCAGGCATACACTGTTTGAAACCTTCAACTCTATGATTTCGGATGGCAGCTCATGATGGTTATTGTGTGGGAACCAACTTTGCATAGCTAAGCTTGCAATTTTCGTGCATGGAAAACAAGTGGTGTACGAAGAACTACCGACGTTTCAATAAACACATCGATCCTTTGTCTGTCGAAAACACCAGTTCCAGAAGACAGGTTCAGTAATTCATGATTATGACTTGATAACAGACCAGCCATCAGGAGGCTTCGTCCACTTCTCAGGTGGTCATGTACAAGAGGCAGGCCATGGGGCCGCACTGGTATGTCTCCTCTGAGGTCCTTGGAGAACCACCATTTTTCCTTTAGAGATGTCACCATGGGAATGCTGCTCAATGCACTGGAGGCTATTGATGTAGCTACATAAGAATCTGGGTGATGCTTCAATGGTTGGAGCTGGTTTGTGATGAACAATCTCGTTACGTACATGCCAGTTGCGCCAAAAGGTCATGAGAACCGGTAGTCGCTGCTCTTCTGGGCATTCATTCAGGAGTAGCAATGCCCATTCAGTACCGGAGTTGACAAATGTCGTCGAGGCGTGGTATGCTGATGGTTGCCGCAATTTCTTCTCACAACATACGGGCTAGCGGGCACCTGCACATTGCATGGAATGTATCCTCGGATTCCATGCCACATAAAACACATAAGTTAGAGACCTCAAGTTTTCTCTTAGCCTTGTACTCCATCATTGCAAGTGAATTTGTGATTAGACGCCATGCAAAGACGCGTACCTTTGGTGGGGCAGGGCACCCCCACACTGCCTTCCAGACGGCACGAGTGCCGTCCGGTGCCCTGCTCGCGGCACACATGGTGTCGATGGCGAGACGATACGTGCTTCAGACGGAGAAGATGCCTCGTGGATCAGGTGCCCAAGCCAAGACGTCCTCTTGACGCCGCTGGGACGCTTTGATCTTGAGTATACATGCAGCATCAATTGCATGAAATTGCCAGTGGACAAGCTCCGGGATCCACCATCCATTGTCATCCAACAGCTCACTAGCTCGGTGCAAGCGACATGTGCCCCTCGCCGTAATGGGCTTGTACGACGGCAGTCGTGGCAGCCAAGGACCGCGCCAAATACGCACTTGCTCTCCATTCCCAACACGCCAGATTAGTCCTTGCTTGAGCAACTCCAGCCCATGCTGAACTGCGTGCCATGTAGGAGAAGCATTGCCTGCAAAAAGAGTGTCCACTAGAGACCCATTAGGATAATATCTTGCCTTCAGCAACATGGCACAGAGCGAATCAGGTTTTGTTAGTAAACGCCATGCTTGACGAGCTAACAATGCTTGATTAAAGATACGGAAGTCACGAAAGCCAAGACCTCCTCTTCCCTTTGGCTCTATAATTTTCTCCCATGCTTTCTAGTGGGTCTTCCTCTTGCCATCTCTAGAACCCCACAAAAAGATCCTCACCAATCTTGTGAGATTGTCACACACCGAGACCGGTAGCTTGAACACCCCCATGATATAGGTTGGGATAGCCTGTGCCACTGATTTAATCATTGCTTCAATACCTGTGTCGATGTCAAAACCGGCGGATCTCGGGTAGGGGGTCCCGAACTGTGCGTCTAAGGCGGATGGTAACAGGAGGCAGGGGACACGATGTTTACCCAGGTTCGGGCCCTCTCGATGGAGGTAATACCCTACTTCCTGCTTGATTGATCTTGATGATATGAGTAGTACAAGAGTTGATCTATCACGAGATCGTAGAGGCTAAACCCTAGAAGCTAGCCTATGGTATGATTGTTGTTGTTGTCCTACGGACTAAACCCTCCGGTTTATATAGACACCGGAGGGGGCTAGGGTTACACAGAGTCGGTTACAAGGGAGGAGATTTACATATCCGTATCGCCAAGCTTGCCTTCCACGCCAAGAAGAGTCACATCCGGACACGAGACGAAGTCTTCAATCTTGTATCTTCATAGTCCAACAGTCCGGCCAAACGATATAATCCGGCTGTCCAGATACCCCCTAATCCAGGACTCCCTCAGTAGCCCCCGAACCAGGCTTCAATGACGATGAGTCCGACGCGCAGATTGTCTTCGGCATTGCAAGGCGGGTTCTTCTCCAAATTCCGAATAACTGTTAAATAGTGTCCGACTTCTCATAATGTTGCGCTTCTTGGCTTCCATGTCCAATAATGGCCATCTCCCACGTGTCGAACGAATGCAAGAGGCCAGGGCGTTTTTACATTTACCACCCCAGCTATGTGAACAAACTGCTTATTTAAAGATATGGGGATTCTCAGATCCAAATCACACCATCCTCCCTCAGCGAGCATTCATCGGAGCGCGCCCGAAAAAATCCATTCCAACATGGCCGGCCAGCGCAGCTCCTCATCTCGCTCCCGTAGCCCTAAGCCCGGAGATTGGAAGAAGTGTTCCGTCCCGCATAGTCAATTAGTGGGGTTACAGACCCAGGGATTTCTCCCTCCAGCATATATGGTCCCTGTTCGAGCCGGGCTTGCCACCTACAATGGCGGGGAGCAGGCGGAGAGCTTTTCGAACCCCTCCAAGGGGGAGCGGGTATGCCTCGTTCCTTATTTATTAAGGGGACTTGGATTTCCGATCCATCCGTTCCTCCGAGGGCTCCTGGAGTTTTACGGCCTCCAGTTGCATAATCTCACCCCTGTCTCCATATTACACATCGCTGGTTATGTGGCCCTTTGCGAGCTGTTTCTGGGCTGCGAAGCTCACTTCGCGTTGTGGAAGAAGCTATTCTGCCTTGTGCCCCGTACTCAGAGGGGGTCAATATATCAAGTGGGCGGGGCCGAAATATGGCGCATCGCCGGGACCGGATACCTATCCGGTACCCCGAAGAAGACGCCCGAAGACTGGCCTTCAGAGTGGTTTTATATGGAAGACGTCCCCCTCCTGGATCCTATTCGGATTAGCCTTCCTGAGTTTGATAATGCCCCTTTGAAGAAGTGCCTAAGTTGGCGACCACGGAGCCCTCAGGAGGAAGATGATAGAGACGTTTCTTACCTGATGGGCCGGATAAAGGTGTTGGCTCAATCAGGACTGACCGTAACCGAGGTTATGTCAATATGCATTATGCGGGGGGTGCAGCCACTTCAATATCGAGGCCACTCCATGTGGCACTTCAACGAGGAAGATGATGCCACCCGCTACGGTCGTAAGGGGCCGGACTCAGTTGCTGCTCTAGCAAAAATTCTGTCCGGTTTGTTCAAGGGAGAGGAAGAGGAGTTCCTCCGCATCAAGCCATGGGACGGATTCTCCATGTACAACCCTCCGAGCTGGGTAAGCCGCCGCTTTTTATACCCATCCTTTCCGCATTTTTGCAATAATTATTTTATCTTGCCGGTTCATCGCAAGAGCTGCGCAAGGCGGTAAGGGAGATCAATAGCCCACCTCCACAACCAGAGGATCATGAACGGTCCATCAACCCCTGCCTTAAAGAGGATCCGGACATATTTGTGGAGCTGATTGACAGGATATTCTATCAATTAAGCTGCGATGAGGCCATTGTGGCTATTATAGCCGACTATCCTGGGCTACTCCCTGCCTCGCAGGTAAGTGAGACCAGAGTCCCAACCTTCGAGAAGTATCCCTTTTTTGCGCCCTTCACCTACCATATCTGTACGGTGTTTTACAGGGAAGGTCCTCGGGACACCATGTTGAGCCCGTGGCGAATTACCAACAAGGGGCGCCGAAGCTGGGCAGGCTGAAAAGGAAGGCGGTCCGGACGAAGACGTTGGTACAGAGGTATTATACCAAACCTCACTCCGTGATTATCATATTTTAAGACGTAATAACACCCATGCTTCGATGAAGGAAAAGCGCTCGCCGGACTATATTCGGGGAGGTCGCCAATCACGCCTCTACTAGCCGGGCTCCAGGGCCGGACACAGAGGCGGAAGCTAACACGGGGCACCCGCGAGATGCTCCTCCAACAGAGGATGCGGATAAAATATCCGCTACAAACTCCAAAGTGGAGAGCGCCATGAATCACAGGGAACGACGCCAGAAATTCCTTTTGATGTAGCTTGAACTACGTCGGTATTTCCCCAAAGAGGAAGGGATGATGCAGCATAACTACTGTAGGTATTTTCCTCAGTGATGAGATCAAGGTTATCGAACCAGTAGGAGAAACACGCAACACCACGTAAACAGCTCCTGCACACAAAGAACAAAATTCTTGCAACCCGACGTAAGAGAGGGGTTGTCAATCCCTCACGGGTAAAAAGATAGGTAAAATTGTAGTAGATTGGATAAATAGTTTTCGCGGGAACGCGAGATAAAATAAATAAATAAATAAAAATTGCAACAAGGTATTTTTGGATTAATAGATCTGAAAATAAAAGCAAATAAAAATAGATCGCGAAGGCAAATATAATAAAGAAGAGACCCGGGGGCCGTAGATTTCAATAGTGGATTCTCTTGAGAAAAATAGAATATGGTGGGTAAACAAACTACTGTTGGGAAATTGATTGAACTTCAAATAATCATGATGATATCCAGGCAATGATCATTATATAGGCATCACGTCCAAGATTAGTAGACCGACTCCTGCCTGCATCTACTACTATTACTCCACACATGGACCGCTATCCAGCATGCATCTAGTGTATTGAGTTCATGGAGAAACGGAGTAATGCAATAAGAACGATGACATGATGTAGACAATATATATTTATGTAGAAATAGACCCCATCTTGTTATTCTTGATAGCAACGATACATACGTGTCGGTTCCCCTTCTGTCACTCGGATCAAGCACCGTAAGATCGAACCCATCACAAAGCACCTCTTCCCATGGCAAGAAAAATCGATCTAGTTGGCCTAACTAAACAAAAGATTTGAAGAAGAAATACGAGGCTATAAGTAATCATGCATATAAGAGATAAAAAGACTCAAATAACTTTCATGGGTAAAAACATAGATCTGATCATAAACTCAAAGTTCATCGGATCCCAACAAACACACCGCAAAAAGAGTTACATCAAATAGATCTCCAAGAGACCATTGTCTTGAGAATCAAAAGAGAGAGAGGAAGCCATCTAGCTACTAATTACGGACCCGTAGGTCTACAATGAAGTACTCACGCATCATCGGGGAGGCACCAATGAATATGATGAACCCTCCGTGATGGTGTCTAGATTGGATCTGGTGGTTCTGGAACTTGCGGCAGCTAGAATTGATTCTCGTCGACTCTCCTAGGGTTTCTAGAATATTGGAGTATTTATAGAGCAAAGAGGCGGTGCGGGAGGCCACCGAGGTGGGCACAATCGACCTGGGCGTGCCGTGGTGGGTTGTGCTCCCCTCGGATCTCCCCTCAGGTACTTTCTTGGCCCAACAGGTGTCTTCTGGTCTAGAGAAAATCCACAAAAAGTTTCGTTGCATTTGGACTCTGTTTGATATTGGTTTCCTGTGATGTAAAAAACAAGCAGAAAACAGCAACTGGCACTGGGCACTATGTCAATAGGTTAGTCCCAAAAAATGGTATAAAATAATTGTAAAATGATTGTAAAACATCCAAGAATGATAACAGCATGGAACAACCAAAAATTATAGATACGTTGGAGACGTATCAGAATGCTACAAATGAGTTAGTTGATGAGAACCTAATGATTCAGCAGTGGACATTTGTACCTGTGAACAAAGTATATGTGCGAAGAATTTGGAGAGGTCATACGCGTTCTCATAAATTTTTCAAAAGAATCAATTTTTAGGAATTTAACAGTCTTGAGGAATTTCGCTAAGCGTTCTTGTATTAGGTTCCAGAGTTGTATAGATTAGAAAATCCATACAAATGAGGAATCATGAAGAAAAACATAGCTTAGAGAAATCAAGGAATATAAGTATTCAGGTGTTTAAGGAGTGGGAAGTTGAAGAATAAACATCTTTTGAGGATTTTGGGGAGATCATAAGAAACAAAGTAGGGTAGTCAAATTAGATTTTAATTACCCTTGTCGAAGAACACAAAAAACTGGGAGTGGAGATGGAGAAGTTCGTCTGTTCAGATCTCCCATGCCCTAACTTGGCGGCGGGAGACAGCTATGGTGGCGGCGGAGTAAAGATTTCCGCGGTCGGCGCGAGTACGGCAGCGACGAGGCAGTGAAGCTCTTCCTCACCGGCGATGATGGAGTTTGGTGATGGCGCTATGTCTGAGAGCTCGAGCGAGATTCAGGTCGAGTGGAGTAAATGAGGTCCGAGGAAGGGAAGGGGTTTTTATAGCCGCGGTGAAAAACTACTTGTCCGAAGATTTTGGACGAACATGCCCCTGACTCTCACTATACTAACGACATATGTCACCCATGTACAGAGAGGTGGAGATCATGGGGGATCGCCGGTGAGTAGTTTAATACATCGTGGGAAGCAGAATGGTTTGAGCGACAACATCCAAAAATTCGGACATGAAAATCTTTAAAGTTTCGTTCGCAAATTCTTCAGCTGTCAAGGACACAGTGAAGACTTCGAACGGGTTTCAAATAGAACACACATGAAGAACTTGTGAACAGACTGGGTTGAGTTTAGTATAGAGGGGGAACGGGTCTGATCACATTCACTTAGAGGAAAAATCAACTTGAAGAACTAACAATAAGTGAATGTTGTTGAGGACATAGAAAAACTCCAATATATATATATATATATATATTCAATGAAGAACACCAGTCAAAAATTTGTATGAACAGCGATGACCTGTAGGCGGACTTGTCGGCAAGCTAACAACATCCATGTGACTTTTCGTATCCATCAGATGAGGCACACAATTCTTTGGGATTTTCTGTTGAAGAGCATAATAGTAACGTAGTTAGCAATGTAGTTTAGCTTTAGAAGAATGTATGGAAAAGATGCATTGGTGTCATAATAATAGAAAATCTTACCATGCCATTTCTATGGATGTTGGTGTAGTTCAACACATGGACAAGTGGCACGTATTGACCATAATGTGGAGGAGTTTCATAATTCTTGCACACAAAGATGATCTTTCTCCTCATAAGTTAATTCAGAGTCATCAGTGTAGTAGGTTCTGTCTACTATTTTCTAAGCATTTTTTGAAGAATTTAAATAAGCTGTCAAGGAAATATATAAGCTATCAACTAGTTCCCTATAAACAATATAAATTACATAAAAATAGCTTGAGAAAATCACATAGAGGTAGAAGTGGGAGCGTATCAACAAGGACCCAAATGTCGATATTAGCTTCGTCGATATTATCTTCATCGACATTATCTTCGTCAATGTCATCTTCAGGATCACCAAGATCGAAGGTGACATGCATACCCTCGTGAAAACCATATGCGTTGCACAGTGCTTCCCAATTTGAGCAACCAATGTAGGAGTAGTTCACCGCATTGTATAGATTTGCGGCAAAAGTATAACCATGATGGGTCCTGAGGTGAACTCTCTTTGTCTCCATGTTCTCATGATCTTCAAAATTTAGCTTCTCCAAGACATAGCCGTCTTGCATGACATGGAATGCACTAGTCAAATTGTAAAAGACAGAAATTACACGTTGAAGAAGTAGAAGTCATGCTTAATTACAAAAAAAGACTTGTCGTTGTTGCGTACTGTTTCAAGAAAGAAGGTCTCTCGAGCTTAATACTAAAGCGCCTACCGTCTCAAAGGTGAGGCGTGCAGCATAGACCCCAGTCGTTGCCACAGTAATCACACTCCAGGATCCTATCGTCATCGTCAGACATTTTCTATGGTCATAGTTCAAAGATTAAACTTCTAAAATTTAATATATGTAGTACAAGAACTAAATTAGATCATTATTATTCATCACGGGTTGACTATCGGCCTGTCGAGTCTTTTCTTGAAAACTCTCAGCTCACGTGGTGTATATATTCGACCATCGGTAATGGTCACTCCTCCCTTCGTCCCCGAGTGCATTACACCAAAATGTCTAGCACACGGGAATGAAGGAGAATTGACCCCCATGACAACAGTCAGGATTCTTCCTCTTTGACATTTTGCGATTGTTGGTGATGGTAGCTCCTCCTATCATTCCAAAGTGAGTTACACCAAAATGTCTAGCACCTTGGCATGAAGAAGAAGCTACCCCCACGACAACGGTCGATATTCCTCTTCCTTTCTCATATATGGTGGACATTCCCTCACTAGTTTTGTGACTGTCATGTATGGAGCTCCAACAGACTTAAAGTCAACCCGTAATGTCGTTTAATTATATTTCTAGAGAATCCGGGCCACTCGATATTTCCACACATTGTAGCACAAGTCATGCCAAAATTCACAGAAAAATATAGCATGACCTTTGCTAAAATAGGACATATCGAATGCCTAAAATTTTCCAGAACGGAAATGAATCAACATTCCAGCAAAACATAGGTCACTCGGAGGTGTTCCCTGCAAAATGCATATATGCATCCATTTCGTCGAAATTTTTCAAAAGCATTAATGAAACAGAAGTATTGAAGCAGAATATTAAAGCAGGAGTACTTGGTCGCACATGGGATGGACTTTAAGAAAATTAGTCCAGTGGAGGAGGCAATCGATGAACTCATGTGACAAGTTAGTGGCTTCCTTACTCATATACTACTACTACATCTATGAAAACATCTACATCATCATCGACTTCAACGACATGGGGATTTGGCTGCTCTCACCTCAAGGTCGGAGGGGGTCGGTGACGGGGACGACAACGGGGATGATGCAGGGGCTACTTAATTTCTGCAAAAACAAAATATAAACAAAAAACATTATTATCCTAATTTTAGGACTTAGTGAAACCCTATAAGCTATCAACTAAACATTATTATGCTGATTCAAAAGACCTACATTTACTAAAAATTTGTAAAACTAGTTTTTTTACTAAAAAATTGTATTACTAACCCTAACAGCTATCCATCCATCCATCTATATATCCAAAGCATTACTAAAAAACCTAGTTTTATCCATCTATCTATCAAAGCATTACAAAAAAAACCTAATTTCATTCACCCATTTATCTATAAGCTTTCTACTAGTAGTGGGTTCATATATATGAACACCTAGGGTTACATATATATACATACTATTGTACTAAAAAACTATTTAGTGCTCTAATGATGAAGTGGGCTCATATATATGAACACCTAGGGTTCATATATATGAGCAAAATTAGTAAAAAAATCTGAACGTATTGCATTTGCTAATTCATCCACCACATTCATAGAGGAGAAGGAGGTACTCACGGTAGGCAGCCTGGGCCGACAAAGGGGATGGAGGTGGCAGGCACGGGGGAGGGTGGCCACGCATTGGGGAGGGCCGGCGCCGGGGGAGGGAAGCCGCGCATGGGTAGGGCGGCCACGGGGGAGGGCGGCCGGAGTAGTGCGGGGGCGGGCCGACAAGGGTGGGAGAGAGAGTGGAGATGGAGAGTGAGGAGGGAGACTAAGAGGTCAGGCGGGGGAGGACGATGATAACATGGGCTTAGTAGTAGCGCGGGTCGCGGCCCAACGGTACTGCTAATGTCATTAGCTGTAGCGCCAGTCCAAGACCCGCGCTACTCCTAAGAGGGGACGTGCAGCTAGGCCTGGGCTGGCCATAACAGCAAGCACGCGCTACTGCTAAGTGCGGACGGTCACAACCCTAGCATGTGCCACTGCTAAGTATCAGTCGCACGTCTTTCTAACAAGCACTATTGATAAGCCTCTATGTATAAGGTTTTTCCTAGTAGTGCATGGAGCCGTAGAGGAGATAGACTTGGTCAGACGGCTGGAGAAGCTGCGTTCGGTGTGATGTGACCAGTGTAGCGGCGACCCGGCACACAGGAGGACCGAGGAAAGATGAAAACTTTAGGGTTAGGGCGACAACGCTGTAGAAGTTAGGCCGGGCCAGAAATTTCAAAGTTGGGCCAGAAAAATTGATCGAAAGGGATATATGATGGGCCCAAGCGAGATGGCCGGAATTCGGCTCAAAATTGTTGTTTCGGCCGAAAATCTAATCTATGACCAGCGCTACTGTGATTCTGTGACCGCCTCACTTCTCCACCCTCCGTCAGATAATTGCCACCAGCTATTGACTCCCATTTCTTGTGTAGTCGATATATTTCTGTTTCCCCTTAAAAAAAGGACAGCCCGGTGATATTTCTGTTTTCTCCTTCCACCACAAATTTCTAGTAAGCTCTCTCCACTGCCTTTGCTTTGCACAGTGACATGGTAAATTCTGTTATAGGAGAACAAGTAAGTAAGTGTTCTCCGAGTCACATAAATTGATGGAATAAGTAAGGTGTAAGATTGAAGCATGTGCTATATGAATACCAAAAAATGCTGTACAACAGTAGAACTAGAATTCAGCAAAGCTTGAGTTCTATGGGCCATTAAAGAGTCATCATCATTACATGATTCAGAAAACAAGTTTTGAAATAATAATTTTGTGCCTTGGACGTTACAAACTTGATTGAAGCAGTTATCTCTTCCATGCATGATCAGCTGGCTGTGTGATGTCAAAGCAGTGCTGTTTTGCGAGCAGTAGTCGTTGTGATCCGCAGAGGCTAGAATGAGTGACTTTAATATTGGATGCTTCAGCTTGCCACTGATTATAATATCGTGGTCCGCGTGCTTTACTCATTGTGCTCTTTGTTCTTTTTCGTCCCGAACTATGCTTATCATCGTAAACTTTTGTTGATGCTGTCCTTCTTTCTACTTTGACCGGTCATGCAGGTATTTTCTACTTATACATGAAAACTGCGGAAAGAGCCCATCTGCCAAACAAATTATGGGAGAGAGTCAAACTACCCAGGAATTATGAGCAAGCAATGGAAGTCATCAAAAAACATCTCGTATGCATATCTAGCTAGCTGCTGTGCTTTGTCACTTCATCTCAACGTGAGTCTAGTTAGCCTTATGCCATCCCTTTTTATCATTATGTAGGAACATTGGCCGGAGCTACTTGTGCACAAGATCAAACAACGCCTGACAAAAATGACTCAGTATCGCATAAGGATGAGGAGACTTCAACTTAAAGTGAGGTAAGCACTACTGGTTTTAGTAGGCACAACATATTGTTTCTTGACAGTTATCTGCTCCTGAATTCTGGGTGTAATCTGATTGTATAAGTTGATGGTACTGTTCCATTTGTTTTTCTTATATGGTAGAATGTAAAAACGAAAATACATTTGAGATCATAATAGAGGAAATAAATTAGGATCACCAGAAATGATCGTATGGCAAGGCTGATTGGTTATGCTAAAGTTGTTACAAGCATGGTTTTTCATTTCAGTTTCAGAAAAGAATCAGCACCAACCGAAAGTACCGAAATTCAGTGAATTTCAGTTTGCATTTCGGCCAATGGGCCGGAATATTCACTTGAATTAAATTAAATATTTGATTGAAAAAAGGTAAAATATTTGAATTCCTGTGTACCACTAAAATGGCTGAAATATTTTGGCCAAAAGCTAAATATTTCAGTGTCTACTGAAATTCAGTGAATTTCATCGAAGTCTCACTGAAAGTGAAAACCATGGTAACAAGTTCAGGCCACAAACTTACCAGTCGATCCTCTTTGTTAAGGTTTACCCTTGTATTATTTCCAATGGTTTATTCTGTCAACAGCCTATAAAATAGTACTCCCTCCAATCCATGATAATTGATGCTGTGGTCTAGTACAAAGTTGTACTAACTTTGTACTAAATCAGCGTCAGTTAATTTGAATCGGAGGGAGTAGGTTTTTGTGGATTGACCGGCCTTTTTTACTGCTTTCCTCTCCATTCTTTGTAACGTACAAGACACTGAACAGGTGACCTCTTGCTGACCAAGCTGTAGCTTGTTGATTCATTAGTGCTGTGGGTATCGCTATTATTGGAATTGCTATTGTGCGCATGAGTGCACCCACTTTGGCAAGCGTCAGTTGCGAGCAGATGTTGGTTTAACCTCAGTTAGAGGACACCTTTCCAGCTCTGGCAACTAGCCTGCGCCTGTGCATCACTTTAGTGCTTCATCATGTGGATCTGGCCTAATCCAACGTTATCTTGTCAAATCCTTTGGTCTAGAACCTAGCTGGACCAAATCTAGGCTGTAGACGTGCGGGATGGTACGTGCTGTTGGGTGGCTCAGCTGGACTGCATTGGCCATGAGCACCGACCAGAAGCAGAAGAGTCGTCCAGGTTCCATTTATCCATAGTTTCGTGCAAATGCTCTAAGTCTCTTAACTATCCAGTGTTTTTGCCTGGCGACTATTTTATTCGTTACACGCTTAGGGGTTGCCCATGTGAAGAATAGTGTCCTACTAAAGTCAGAACATGCACTAAGAGGACCGAAAAGAAAGAGAAATGCCCATATGGTCTGTGTAGCGAATGGGACCACAACACTGTTTGCCTTGCAGCTTATTTGTTCTGCTGTTCCAATTTCTTAGGTCTAGAAGTCATATTTGGTGATGAGTGCCGCACAGCACCTCCAGTCCATGCTTTTCCCCCTCAAGCTGCTTCCTCAACCAATCAGGCGCTTTGGGCTGCATAGCTCAGGAATACTAAAGCCAAAACGTCTTCAAATCATATGTTTTCCATATTCAAATTACTAATGGTATTATGGCGACTACAAACCCTTTTTTGACAGTGCGAAAAAAACCTATATTCAAAACGACTAGTGATGACTTGAGACTTATGATATGACATTCGTGCAATTAACTTGTAACCGGGTTCAGTTACATGCTGATTCATATCGTTGATGTACTCCCTCTGTACACTAATAGAAAACCTTTTAGATCAGTAAGTAGTGATCTAAAAGGTCTTCTATTAGTTTACAGAGGTAGTACATACTTATACTGTTAACTTCTGACACATAAAAAAGTTGCTAAACATACTTTCCTGCTCTGCTAGAGAGAAGATAATGACCGTCCCCAGGAGGAAGACTCAGCGCGATCTCCAAAGATTAGAGAAAGCTGAAAAGGCTGCTCAACTAGAGAAGGTTATTTTTTCGGATAATCACCATCACTTATGTGTTATACATTGCAATGTTCTAACATCTTCCTGCTATCGGTCAGAGTATTGAAAGAGAACTAATAGAGCGTCTGAGGAAAGGTGTTTATGGTGGTGAAATTCATAATGTCCCCCTCAAGCAGTTTGATACTATCCTTGACATGGAAAAGGATGAACTGGCTCCTGAGATAGAAGAGGAAGAAGTAAGCGCAGACCGATTATGATAGTTAAGCTAACTTTGTTATGTTGTCACTGCTCACAAGCTTTCCCATATAAACAGGAAGGTGAGATAGAGTATGTTGAAGGTGCTGATATCGAGATGGATGAAATGGAAGACATGGAAGACTTTGAAGGCTTCGGTGGAGAAGATGGTAAACACTTCCCTTGTTTCTACTGGGCATGTTGTAGAATGCTCTGACTTGTGAGGAGCCGAAGATACTTCTTGTTGTTCTCTGTTCACTAGATAATGTTCTGACTTGGACAAAATGGTTATTCGGCATAGTAGTGCCAACTACAAATCTAATCTCCAAAAAAAAATGATTGCAGATGATGGAGATGAAGATGATGGCCTGGATGAGCCATTAACAAAGATGCCCAAGAGATCGGGCTTCGATATAAGGTCAAAGATTGGTCGCAAGTCTACGAAAGTAATCACCGAGGTAAATCACTTGTTTCAGTATTAATATTCTTGATGTCAGGATACACTGTGTTGCCGAAAATCATATATAAAATCAAACACATCCAATTGTTTTGTCACATATCTGGTATCCAACAAGTAAAAGTGTGTAATCAGTATTGTGCTTTTCTCTTTATTTACATTGCTGTAAGCTAATATCTGCATCCGGGGCATCATATTAGCTTTTTTTTTCAAAAACAATTCATTTTTCCGTGGGTTAACTCTGAATGAGCAGCACAATTCCTGCTGGAGTATAATTTATTTCTCGCCTTTTCCGCCACAGGTGGAACAAGACGAAAACAGGAATATCAGGCTAAGGATGCAGATGTGATTCACCCAAGCACGGCGCCTTCAGTAACATATGTGGTGTTGATGATCGTGTAATTTAGAAAAAAAATTCTTTTATCTTCTCACGATAATCTGTTGAGTTTGTATGATGGTTTATTTTGCTGAGAACACGGAAACTGGCATGAATTGTACTAACTGAACAGTATTCAGTCTCTCTGACCCGAACCAGGTTTTTGCAAAGTTACAGCGGATGTACGCTGTTAACGTCAAGTTGTGTGATTAATTCACAAGAGTAAAATCCATTAGAGAGGTTACTCTATTTAAATAACTTCTTTTTGCTCTAGTCACTGGACTTTAATTTAGGTGTTGGGGGTTTTGGGGGGTTAATTTAGGTGTTTCATATATTGTTTTAGCTAGCTAATTAATAGAAAGAAGCGTCCTCTCTTATGTCCGTGCTTGGTCGACGCTACGTACTATATACGTATAGAGAGGACTAGACATGCTAGCTAGCTAGTAAGCAAACGAAGGAAACAGATGATTGTCATGAACATATGCATACAGAAAGAAGTGATATCGACCACCTCTCCTTCTCCGAGAGATTGGTCGAACAACAAGTTCTCGTATATCTATCCGACACTACCGGCTACATCTATACAATAATTATCTCTTACAATATAATCTCCTAATTATATATGAACACAGGATCCACATAGTATTCTCCGTCTTCAGCGATCACGTGGTCAAGGAAGAATGCCGCCAATTCCTCTTGAATTGCTCGCATACGATCTGGTGCTAGGAGTTCATCCCGCACCCGAAAGATCTAATTTGAAGAAGGGGGTCAATACATATATATATATGAATAAATGAAACTCAACACAAATGATGGTAATAAAATAAAATTGTGAATATTATTGCTTACGCACTTCATATTGTTCGTCAGAGTACCCCTGTTCACAGGTCGTGTGGCGGATGGACTCGCAAACGTAGTATCCACAGAAATCATTCCCTTGATCCTGCGACAACCACTTTATAAGAAATAGAGGTCAATCAAACTAATAAGCAAGCATGCCAAATGGTATTGATGAAACTAGCGCTTGAATCACTAGGAGATGCGCGGTACATGCTACTATAGTACTTACTTTCGGGTGTCTAAATTGCAGCTTTTTCGGCAGTCCTGGAGCTTTTTGGTGAATTTTCTCCAAACCCTGTCAGACAAAGACAACAATTACTCGACATCAGAAAATGAACAAAGTTGCTGATGCTGATAAGGTGGATAATGATCGATTTAACTTACTTCTTGAGCATTTGAGTCATGTCTGCATACTCCTGGGGATCTTTTCATCTCGAGTCTAAGACGGTTACTAGTCCCTGCTCAAGCTTAATCTCTAGGAGAATATAGTGGTAACTGCGCACGCATGCATAACTCATCAATTACATTACTATAACCTGGACTAATATATAAGGGAAACGGAATATGCACAAGAGAGTAACACTCACTTGAAGTTGTAAGGAAAGAGTATTATATCTTTGTTTTCATTTATGACGAACGATTATAGCAAGTTGGCCTCGGTATCTTCGGCATGAAATTTAACCTCGGTTGCATCTATGAGATTTGTGTCAATGAACCCAATATCACCGACTTGTCTTTTCTTCAATTCAGCGATCTTCAATCTGCATAATATAGAGGATAATTATAAATACATGCAATGAAAGAGCTGACCTATATAGAGAGAGACTTAGTGAGAGAAGTAGTACTACTTACAGACAGTAGCAAGTGACCGTTGCTTTATCGGGGGCCCTTTGATTGAAAAACTGGAAGAACTGCTCAATGAAACATTCAACAGTTCAATTCCAACGAGGTCATGCTCCTCTCTAACTATCAGCGTCAAAGTATCCTTCCCCCCAGACTCTCTGCAGGTTTTCATGTACCAATCATGCAATCTTCGCATCATCGTTGTTAGAGATCTTTCATCTTTGACGAGAGGCTTCCCAAACTCGTATCTGTGTACCACCTCCGAGAAATCATAATGTACATCGTCGGGCAGGTAATCTCCAAGATTGCTATAACTGGGCACCATCCTCGGATCATTAGCGACGATGTCGCTAGACACCTTGAGCGGGGGGCACGATTGGTTCGCTTGTTCGCCGAGCTGGGCAATTTTTTCCCAGCTCATTGTTCTTTTATCCTTTGATCACTGACAGTAGTTCCCGACCGCTCCGCTTCGACAAATGTCTTTCCAATAATGCGCTCATAGTTGCCTTTCGACGGAGACTTTGGTGGTTTTGTCAGGGTAGCCAGAGTGCGCTTTGCTTTCACCGGATCTACCTTCTCCTCCAGAGGTGGATGTTTCTTTGCTTTCACCCCTTGAAAGAAGTTCGTCACTTCGGCTCGCACGATCTTCGCGTTCTCCTCCCGGGTCATCTCGTATGGTAACTGAGGGAGTCCTGGATTAGGGGGTGTCCGGATGGCCGTACTATACCTTCAGCCGGACTCCTGGACTATGAAGATACAAGATTGAAGACTTCGTCCCGTGTCCGGAAGGGACTTTCCTTGACGTGGAAGGCAAGCTTGGCGATACGGATATGCAGATTTCCTACCATTGTAACCGACTTTGTGTAACCCTAACCCTCTCCGGTGTCTATATAAACCGGAGGGTTTTAGTCCATAGGACAACATAGACAACAACAATCATACCATAGGCTAGCTTGTAGGGTTTAGCCTCTCCGATCTCGTGGTAGATCTACTCTTGTACTACCCATATCATCAATATTAATCAAGTAGGACGTAGGGTTTTACCTCCATCGAGAGGGCCCGAACCTGGGTAAAACTTCGTGTCCCTTGCCTCATGTTACCATCCGGCCTAGACGCACAGTTCAGGACCCCCTACCCGAGATCCGCCGGTTTTGACACCGACATTGGTGCTTTCATTGAGAGTTCCTCTGTGTTGTCGCCGTCAGGCTTGATGGCTCCTACGATCATCGATAGTGATGCGGTCCAGGGTGAAACTTGTCTCCCTGGACAGATCTCTGTCTTCGGCGGCTTTGCACTGCGGGCCAATTCACTTGGCCATCTGGAGCAGATCAAAAGCTATGCCCCTGGCCGTCAGGTCAGATTTGGAAGTTTAAACTACACGGCTGACATCCGCGGGGACTTGATCTTCGACGGATTCGAGCCACTGCCGAGCGCGCCGCGCTGCCACGACGAGCATGATCTAGCTCTGCCGCCTAACAGTGCCCTGAAGGCCGCACCCGCATCGGCTTCGACCCTTAATTCGGAGCCAACTACGCCGATCGAGGATGGGTGGTTGGACGCCGCCTCGGGGGCTGCGATCCTAACGGTGATCGAGCCGAACACTAGCCCCGCACTCCGCGAGACTCGTGATTCCAAGGAGCCGGACTCCTCTCCGGACTCCGAACCATTCGCGCCTCTGCCGATCGAATCCGATTGGGCGCCGATCATGGAGTTTACTTCCGCGGACATCTTTCAGCACTCGCCCTTTGGCGATATTATGAAATCACTAAAGTCTCTCTCTTTATCAGGAGAGCCCTGGCCGGACTACGGTCACCAAGGTTGGGATACGGACGATGAAGAAATTCAAAGCCCACCCACCACCCACTTTGTAGCCACTGTCGACGATTTAACTGACATGCTCGACTTCGACTCCGAAGACATCGACGATATGGACGCCGATGAAGGAGACGATAAAGAACCAGCGCCTATCAGGCCCTGGAACACCACCTCGTCATATGACGTATACATGGTGGACGCACCAAAAGATGAAGACGAGGAGCGGAAGGATGCACCGAAGGCTTGTTCCCTCGAAAAGCAGTCAAAGCGGCGACGCAAGCACCGCCCCAAATCCCGCCTCGACAGAAATAGCGATCACACAGACCCAGCGCTAGAGCAGGGCGAACTGCTGCCGGACAACGACAATCCGGATAATCAAACCAAACAAACAAATCGTATCAAGGATAATGGCCCGGACGACGCAACGTCGGACAGGCACCCGGAGCAGCAGACTACCCGTAAAAGGCTTGTTGCCACCGCGAGGAGTCTGAAAAAGCAGAAGCAAAGGCTCAAGGCTGCGCAAGACACACTCCACATCAGATGGAGCAAAATACTCAACACAGCAGCGAGGTACGACGACAATCGCCCCTCCAAGAGCTACCCAAAGCGGAAGCTGCTACCCGAATTCGATGAGGAGGCCTTAGATCCCCCACAACCAAATATCAAAGCGGCCACCTGGTCGGATAGACAACCCCTCTACCAACACAGAGCGGCATACAACGCCGCTCACAATACAATACACGACCCATGCGAGGGCTCGCACCCAAAGGACGGTGCAACAAGATCCATCTATGGACCACACAAGCGCGCCCCAGCATACAATGCAACACAACAAACATCCGAACAACACGGTACACCCAGCTACAGGGGTGCCGCACACCCCCTATGTTTCACCGATGAGGTGCTAGACCATGAATTTCCAGAGGGATTCAAGCTCGTAAACATAGAGGCATACGACGGAACAACAGACCCTGGGGTCTGGATTGAGGACTACATCCTTCACATCCATATGGCTCGAGGAGATGATCTCCACGCCATCAAGTACTTACCCCTCAAGCTCAAAGGGCCAGCTCGTCACTGGCTCAAAGGCCTCCCCGAAAGCTCCATTGGAAGTTTGGAAGAGCTCGAAGACGTCTTTCGGGCAAATTTTCAAGGGACTTATGTCCGACCTCCGGATGCGGACGATTTGAGTCATATAACTCAACAGCCCGGAGAGTCAGCCCGAAAGCTTTGGAACAAGTTTCTTACTAAAAAGAACTAGATTGTCGACTGTCCAGACGCCGAAGCCTTGCCAGCTTTCAAGCATAGCGTCCGTGACGAATGGCTCACCAGACACCTCGGCCAAAATAAGCCGAGAACGATGGCCGCATTAACAAACCTCATGACCCGCTTTTGCGCGGGTGAGGACAGCTGGCTAGCCAGATGCAGCACCAGCAACCCCAGTACATCTAAAGTTAGAGATGGAAACGGGAAATCACGGCGCAACAGCAATAACAAATGCCGGATTAAAGAAGACATCATGAAGGGCACGGCAGTAAATGCCGGATTCAAAAGCTCTCGGCCAGGTCAAAAGCCGCCCCCTAAAGGTACCAGGGATGAACTGTCCAGCCTCAACAAAATTCTGGACCAAGTATGCCAGATCCATAGTACCCCTGGTAAACCCGCTAATCATACCCACGGAGAATGTTGGGTCTTCAAGCAGTCCAGCAAGCTCAATGCCGTACACAAGGGGGAGGATACACCAAGTGAAGACGAGGATGAGCCCCCCAAGCAAGACACGGGGGAACAAAAGAAATCTCCACCAGAAGTCAAAACAGTAAATGTGTTACACGTGATCAAGGGAAAAAACAACGCGGCACTCCCAGGAAAATATACCCAAGTGCCTGTCACCGCGAAGTCCTGCCACTGGTCGTCTCAACCGATCACTTTCGACCATCGCGATTACTCAGCAAGTATCCGACACGCAGGATGGGCTGCCCTGCTATTAGACCCAGTAATTGGCGGATATCACTTCACACGAGTCTTGATGGACGGCGGCAGTAGCCTAAACCTAATATATTAGGATACAATCCGCGGGATGGGGTTAGACCCAACACAAATTCGCCATAGCAATACTACCTTTAAAGGAGTAACACCAGGCCTAGGGGCTCGTTGTACGGGCTCCCTCTGTTGGAAATATGCCCTAGAGGCAATAATAAAAGGATTATTATTATATTTACTTGTTCATGATAATTGTCTTTTATTCATGCTTTAATTGTGTTATCCGGAAATCGTAATACATGTGTGAATACATAGACACCAACATGTCCCTAGTAAGCCTCTAGTTGACTAGCTCGTTGATCAACAGATAGTCATGGTTTCCTGACTATGGACATTGGATGTCATTGATAACGAGATCACATCATTAGGAGAATGATGTGATGGACAAGACCCAATCCTAAACATAGCACAAGATCGTATAGTTCGTTTGCTAGAGTTTTTCCAATGTCAAGTATCTTTTCCTTAGACCATGAGATCGTGTAACTCCCGGATACCGTAGGAGTACTTTGGGTGTACCAAACGTCACAACATAACTGGGTGACTATAAAGGTATACTACGGGTATCTCCGAAAGTGTCTGTTGGGTTGACACGGATCAAGACTGGGATTTGTCACTCCGTATGATGGAGAGGTATCTCTGGGCCCACTCGATAATTCATCATCATAATGAGCTCAAAGTGACCAAGTGTCTGGTCACGAGATCATGCATTACGGTACGAGTAAAGTGACTTGCCGGTAACGGGATTGAACGAGGTATTGGGATACCGACGATCGAATCTCGGGCAAGTAACGTACCGATTGACAAAGGGAATTGTATACGGGGTTGCTTTAATCCTCGACATCATGGTTCATCCGATGAGTTCATCGAGGAGCATGTGGGAGCCAACATGGGTATCCAGATCCCGCTGTTGGTTATTGACCGGAGAGTCGTCTCAGTCATGTCTACATGTCTCCCGAACCCGTAGGGTCTACACACTTAAGGTTCGGTGACGCTAGGGTTGTATGGATATGAGTATGCAGTAATCCGAAAGTTGTTCGGAGTCCCGGATGAGATCCCGGACGTCACGAAGAGTTCCGGAATGGTCCGGAGGTGAAGAATTATATATAGGAAGTGCAGTTTCGGCCATTGGGAGAGTTTCGGGGGTCAACGGTATTGTACCGGGACCACCGGAAGGGTCCCGAGGGTCCACCGGGTGGGGCCACCCATCCCGGAGGGCCCCATGGGCTGAAGTGGGGAGGGAACCAGCCCATAGTGGGCTGGTGCGCCCCCCCTCGGCCCCCCCATACGCCTAGGGTTGGGAACCCTAGGGGAGGGGGCGCCTCCACTTGCCTTGGGGGGCACTCCTCCCCCTTGGCCGCCGCCCCCCCTAGGAGATCCCATCTCCTAGGGCCGGCGCACCCCCTTAGGGGGCCTATATAAAGGGGGGAGGGAGGGCAGCCGCACCCTGAAGTCTTGGTGCCTCCCTCTCCCCTGCTACACCTCTCCCTCTCGCAGAAGAACGGCGAAGCCCTGCTGCGGTGACTGCTGCATCCACCACCACGCTGTCGTGCTGCTGGATCTTCATCAACCTCTCCTTCCCCCTTGCTGGATCAAGAAGGAGGAGACGTCACGCTGACCGTACGTGTGTTGAACGCGGAGGTGCCGTCCGTTCGGCGCTAGGATCTTCGGTGATTTGGATCACGACGAGTACGACTCCCTCATCCCCGTTCTTTGAACGCTTCCGCTCGCGATGTACAAAGGTATGTAGATGCATCCGATCACTCGTTGCTAGATGAACTCATAGATGGATCTTGGTGAAAACGTAGGAAATTTTTTTGTTTTCTGCAACGTTCCCCAACACCCTCTTACTACAAGTTATATTCGGCTCCCCCGATAACTTCCGTCGCGAGCATTTAACTTTCCACATCGCTCCGTTTCAAAGTGTCTATCAAGCACTGCTCGGGCGCGAAGCTTTCGCTCGCTTTAATGCAATACCACACTACGCCTCCCTCACACTCAAGATGCCCAGTCCATGTCGCATCATTACAGTGCACGGAAATATCAAGCGATCTCTGCGCGCCGAAGAGAGTGAGGTTGCCTTGGCAGCCGCACATTAAAGGCGCCCGGACCAGCGAAAGCATCCAATAGGTCGTCAAGACCTCAGACACAACTAATCGAGTCCGGCGCCGCTAATTATACCGAATAAATGGTCACACCCCTATTTGTCAATACAAGTGGCTCAACACGCGCAGACAAGTGGCAATTTCTTCTCATCTTGAATTATACATGGTTTCTTTAACAAACTATCTTTTTGCACGACAACTTTTTCACCTAAATTCCTCTCTTTTATAGACGATCATCATGCTACACCCGTCCAGGATACGGCACAACAGAGACACAGGCGCAGACGTGCAGCAGGGACCCGCTCCAAGGATTCTTTTTAGATTAAGACCCTGCGTAAACCTTTTTTACTGTCTCTTGTTGATACATATCCACCGTTGAGAAGGATGCTGACGTATTGGCATGTGGCCATGCCAGAACAATGCACGTACCTGGACATAAGGGGCTTCTTACAAAGGCCATTATTTAGGCCCGGTTTATGTTGGGGAACATAGTAATTTCAAAAAAATTCCTACGCACATGCAAGATCATGGTGATGCATAGCAACGAGAGGGGAGAGTGTGATCTACGTACCCTTGTAGACCGACAGCGGAAGCGTTAGCACAACGTGGTTGATGTAGTCGTAGGTCTTCACGGCCCGACCGATCAAGCACCGAAACTACGGCACCTCCGAGTTTTAGCACACGTTCAGCTCGATGACGATCACCGGACTCCGATCCAGCAAAGTGTCGGGGTAGAGTTCTGTCAGCACGACGGCGTGGTGACAATCTTGATGTACTACCATCGCAGGGCTTCGCCTAAGCACCACTACAATATTATCGAGGATTATGGTGGAAGGGGCACCGCACACAGCTAAGAATATGATCACGTGGATCAACTTGTGTGTCCAGGGGTGCCCCCTACCCCCGTATATAAAGGAGCAAGGGGAGGAGGCTGGCCGGCCCCTATTGGCGCGCCAGGAGGAGTCCTCCTCCTAGTAGGAGTAGGACTCCTACTAGGAGGGGGAAGGAAGTGGGGAAGGAGAAGGAAAGGGGGGCGCCACCCCCCCTCTCCTAGTCCAATTCGGACCAGGGGGGAGGAGGCGCGCGGCCCACCCTGGCTGCCCCTCTCTCTCTCCACTAAGGCCCATATGGCCCATTACTTCTCCCGGTAGGGTTCCGGTAACCCTCCGGCTCTCCGGTTTTCTCCGAAATCACCCGGAACACTTCCGGTGTCCGAATATAGCCATCTAATATATCAATCTTTATGTCTCGGCCATTTCGAGACTCCTCGTTATGTCCGCGATCACATCCGGGACTCCAAACTAACTTCGGTACATCAAAACTCATAAACTCATAATATAACTGTCATTGAAACCTTAAGCGTGTGGACCCTACGGGTTCGAGAACAATGTAGACATGACCGAGACACGTCTCTGGTCAATAACCAATAGCGGAACCTGGATGCTCATATTGGCTCCTACATATTCTACGAAGATCTTTATCGGTCAGACCGCATATCAACATACGTTGTTCCCTTTGTCATCGGTAT
The DNA here is from genome assembly GCF_056163025.1 of Triticum urartu. NCBI lineage: Eukaryota > Viridiplantae > Streptophyta > Magnoliopsida > Poales > Poaceae > Triticum > Triticum urartu. The sequence continues at coordinate 38,227,373 of NC_141875.1, forward strand.
TTTACTTGCCCGAGATTCGATCGTCGGTATCTCAATACCTAGTTCAATCTCGTTACCGGCAAGTCTCTTTACTCGTTTCGTAATACATCATCTCGCAACTAACTCATTAGTTGAAATGCTTGCAAGGCTTATGTGATGTGCATTACCGAGAGGGCCCAGAGATACCTCTCTGACAATCGGAGTGACAAATCCTAATCTCGAAATACGCCAACCCAACATGTACCTTTGGAGACACCTTTAGAGCTCCTTTATAATCACCCAGTTACGTTGTGACGTTTGGTAGCACATAAAGTGTTCCTCCGGCAAACAGGAGTTGCATAATCTCATAGTCATAGGAACATGTATAAGTCATGAAGAAAGCAATAGCAACATACTAAACGATCGGGTGCTAAGCTAATGGAATGGGTCATGTCAATCACATCATTCTCCTAATAATGTGGTCCCGTTAATCAAATGACAACACATGTCTATGGTTAGGAAACATAACCATCTTTGATTAATGAGCTAGTCAAGTAGAGGCATACTAGTGACGTTTGGTTTGTCTATGTATTCACACAAGTATTATGTTTCCGGATAATACAATTCTAGCATGAATAATAAACATTTATCATGATATAAGGAAATAAAATAATAACATTATTATTGCCTCTAGGGCATATTTCCTTCAGTTTATACCACAAAGACCGAATAACTTAGGGAGTGTTCGGCGTCGCGAGTTTGGCCCTATATGCATCAGCTCCGAATCATTGTCTTTGGTCAAATGTTGGGTTTTCCCGGCTCCTGTGTTTTGGTGCCTTACGTTCCGCTTTACCGGCTAAGGTAGCACCAGGAGAACTACTGCGATTGTGCCCTGGTTCATCCGGACGAGCACCTTAGTAGAGAAAGCCGAAAACTGACTGTCATGATATAGCGTGAGACTGGTCAACCACTCGATGACCTGTTGGAATGTTAGAATTCCTCTGCCTTAACGAAGGGCCGTTTTCCGGCCAGGCATGTACGCACACCGGGATCGGGAAAGTGCGGAACCACCAGGGGCTATTTAGTAGCCCCACTGTCAAACTCCTATGGCTAAGTGAAAGTGCTAAAGCATCATAGTCCGGTTTCCTCGCTCGCTCCGCTATCACCTCCTTAATAGGACCAAGACGTTGGGTTAAGTGTGAACGTGTGTTTTTGCGAGCACCTCCGCATTATATGCATGAGGGTTGAAGCTGACGGCTGCAATCTTTCAGGTTATACACATGTATACATCAACGGCCGCCCAGGAGGCATCATATTACTTTCAGTTAAAAGTATAAAAATAGCCTTATAAAAATTTATAACAGCATTTCGCTTACAATGAGATTACATATCACTCAAACATAATATTTTTTGAGCACTGGCTCTCTATCAAACGAGCACCCTCAAGAATTTCCTCAAAGTAGTGCTCAGCAGCCTTTCGACCTATGGCCGAATCCCGCGCTGCAACAGTGGTAGCATCCATCTCCGCCCAGTATGCTTTAACACGGGCAAAGGCCATCCATGCGCCCTCTATGCACGCCGACCTCTTCATCGCGTTAATGCGCGGCACCACGTCAAGGAACTGCTGCACCAAGCTGAAATAGCTGTTCGGTTTTGACCTTTCCGGCCATAGCTGATCCACAACAGACCTCATGGAGAGTCCGGACAACCTATTTAGTTCGGCCCATTCGGCTAATTGGTCAGTCAATGAAAGCGGATGCTCGCGAGAATGGAATTGTCTCCAAAATAGCCGGTCTACTTCATGGTCCATCTGACCCTGGAAATAGTTGGCCGCATCGGCAGCGCTCGCCGCCAAATCCATATATACATCCTCCGAACTCCACAGCCGATCCAGAGGGGCATACCGTGGGTCTCCGAACTTCCTCCGCAACATAAAGGATTTCCCAGCTACAATATTCCCGGCTTCCCGCAGCTCCTCCTTCTTTGCCCTCATAGCAGAGCGGAGGTCCTTTCTCGTCACAGCAGCCTTCTCAAGGTTCGATGCCTTCGCTTGGTTTTCCTTTTCAAGAACCCGACAATGGTCGGCGGCGGCTTTTAATTCTATGGCCATCTTGGCCATCTTTTTCGGCTCTCTCCATTCACGGACTTCTCGACTTGCAACTCTTCGACCGCCTTCAAAGCAGCCGCATTACCCAACCTCCCTTGTTCCTTGGCTCAGGCAAGTTCTGCCCGCAAGGCTTCAACAGTGGCAGCTCCATCTGCAGTCACAACATATTAAAGATACTGGCATCATGCTGCTCTTCCTCTGTGGCCTTTACCAGATAATGACACTTACCCTGTGCCTCGTCAAGCCTTTTGTTAACAAGCTCGATGTCGGCGTCTGCCGCATCCAACTGCCGTTCTAAATGGGCAAATTCGCTACTCCGGCTAGCCACCGGAGCTTCCATCACCTGCACATAGAGGCAGTATGGTTACTACCTGGGAATATGATCCTCTGTTCGTCATCATTTCCGACGACAACCAGAGTCTCGGGGGCTACCGTTTACACAGGGCACACCTAGTATGTGTAGGACTATCATACATTCTTTTACGTACCTCAAAGCCTGTCAGTAGACTCATAAAAGCTTCATGCAATCCGCTTTCAGCGGACGATATTCTCTCCATCACCGTATTCATCAGCACACGGTGTTCATCTGAGATGGCCGCTCGCCCCACCAACTCCCTCAGAACATCAGATCACACACTAGACGGTGCCGGACTCTTTTGTCTGCTCTCTTCAGGAGCCGGACACTGGGAGCTTTTGGGGTCAATGGGATTATCTTCTGGCCTCACCGGACTCGGAGAGGCCCTCCGCGACGACACTTCAGGGTCGCCCGCTTCCGGAGCGGAGGAGTCCGGAGGAGGCGTTTCGCTCTCCATCATCTCTGGAAGAAGATCCCCCGAAGACGAGCTCATTTGTGAGGGGCTAAGGCCCGAACTGCAAAAATATATGCGGTGGTTATCTTCTCAGAAGAAAAAGATGGCATGTCTGTACTATTAAAGTATTTTGGGTCACTTACGACTCACGGGAGAATTGATCCCCCCGAGGACTTTGTGCGGCAATGGCGCCCCCCAAGGTAGGACCCTCTGTGGGAGACTTCTTCTCCCGTTTCGAAGCTTCGGCTTCCAAATCCCCGGGTGCAGTCCTTTTCCTCCTCTGGCCGTCTTCCTTCATGGAGATGCTCGCTCCCTGTCACGACCGGGTTTTCCAGACATAAATTTCCAGAAAAGACCGTCGTGCTCATCAGCCCCAGGATTACTGTTAGCTGATGAGGCTCCAAACTTGATACAGAAATCTCAAGCAAAATACAAAATATGTAGTACAAGACCCTTCTGGCCTGTGAGTACAACAATTGGGTTTCTAGTGGTTGATGGCGGAAGCGGTTTGTGAGACATCAGTGTCTATGGGACTCCATTTCCCACGGGAACAGCTGACCAGGTTAACTCCTATCTTCGCGAGGCTGCTATCACCGTTGCTTAGTTTCCGGGCCTGTCACCGCAATGCTCCTCTCCGTGCAGAAATCTGGCCAAGACAATAGCCAGGGACAAGCCAGTGAGTACTTTGAATGTACTCGCAAACATTAAGAACACAGGTATAATATAATTGATAATCATGCACGGAAAAATTTTATGATCACATCGTCAGTCACAAATAAAATATCTTTTATGCATGCAAGCAGGTTATTTATATGCAACATGAGTAAGCAATAAAAGGGAGGGAATAAAATGCCACAGTCGGGCGTCTTAGCGACACCACATAAAGGGCTTTAAAAGAAATGCCACAGTCGCGCGTCTAAGCGACACCACATAAAGGGCTTTAAAAGGAATGCCACAGTCGGGCGTCTGAGCGACACCACATAAAGGGCTTTAAAAGAAATGCCACAGTCGGGCGTCTGAGCGACACCACATAAAGGGCTTAAAAAGAAATGCCATAGTCGGGCGTCTAAGCGACACCACATAAAGGGCTTAAAAGAAATGCCACAGTCGGGCGTCTGAGCGACACCACATAAAGGGCTTTAAAAGAAATGCCACAGTCGGGCATCTGAGCGACACCACATAAAGGGCTTTAAAAGAAATGCCACAGTCGGGCGTCTGAGCGACACCACATAAAGGGCTTTAAAAGAAATGCCACAGTCGGGCGTCTGAGCGACACCAGATAAAGGGCTTTAACAGAAATGCCACAGTCGGGCGTCTGAGCGACACCACATAAAGGGCTTTAAAAGAAATGCCACAGTCGGGCGTCTGAGCGACACCACATAAAGGGCTTTAAAAGAAATGCCACAGTCGGGCTTCTAAGCGACACCACATAAAGGGCATTAAAAGGAATGCCACAGTCGGGCGTCTGAGCGACACCACATCAAGGGCTTTAAAAGAAATGCCACAGTCGGGCGTCTGAGCGACACCACATAAAGGGCTTTAAAAGAAATGCCATAGTCGGGCGTCTGAGCGACACCACATAAAGGGCTTTAAAAGAAATGCCACAGTCGGGCGTCTGAGCGACACCACATAAAGGGCTTTAAAAGAAATGCCACAGTCGGGCGTCTGAGAGACACCACATAAAGGGCTTTAAAAGAAATGCCACAGTTGGGCGTCTGAGTGACACCACATAAAGGGCTTTAAAAGAAATGCCACAGTCGGGCGTCTGAGCGACACCACATAAAGGGCTTTAAAAGAAATGCCACAGTCGGGCGTCTGAGCGACACCACATAAAGGGCTTTAAAAGAAATGCCACAGTCGGGCGTCTGAGCGACACCACATAAAGGGCTTTAAAAGAAATGCCACAGTCGGGCGTCTAAGCGACACCACATAAAGGGCTTTAAAAGGAATGCCACAGTCGGGCGTCTGAGCGACACCACATAAAGGGCTTTAAAAGAAATGCCACAGTCGGGCGTCTGAGCGACACCACATAAAGGGCTTAAAAAGAAATGCCATAGTCGGGCGTCTAAGCGACACCACATAAAGGGCTTAAAAGAAATGCCACAGTCGGGCGTCTGAGTGACACCACATAAAGGGCTTTAAAAGAAATGCCACAGTCGGGCGTCTGAGCGACACCACATAAAGGGCTTTAAAAGAAATGCCACAGTCGGGCGTCTGAGCGACACCACATAAAGGGCTTTAAAAGAAATGCCACAGTCGGGCGTCTGAGCGACACCACATAAAGGGCTTTAAAAGAAATGCCATAGTCGGGCGTCTAAGCGACACCACATAAAGGGCTTTAAAAGAAATGCCACAGTCGGGCGTCTGAGCGACACCACATAAAGGGCTTTAAAAGAAAATGCCACAGTCGGGCGTCTGAGCGACACCACATAAAGGGCTTTAAAAGAAATGCCACAGTCGGGCGTCTGAGTGACACCACATAAAGGGCTTTAAAAGAAATGCCACAGTCGGGCGTCTGAGCGACACCACATAAAGGGCTTTAAAAGAAATGCCACAGTCGGGCGTCTGAGCGACACCACATAAAGGGCTTACAAGATAAATAATCACAATGAATAACCAGGAGGTAGAACCGTCCAGGGATACTCGATAATATAAATAATGCAACGGGTTAGTCCATCACAAGATAATAATCATAATCTTCACAAGTCACAAGTCACGGTCCAAGCTTTGGTGTAACAATCTCTCCTCCGAAGACCGACACTAAGACCAACACTTGACCCATCCCAGACTGTAATCCTTAACCATGGACACGGCTATTCGAATAGGTTTTAATCTCTGCAGAGGGTGTACTCTTTACCCACGAGTAACGGATTCCTTTAGTCCATCGGGACTAATTCCGTCTACGGCCTTTTAGTTGAAAACACGCCTAACTTGCACACACCAGCTTAACTCATCAGTGTCTGGAATCACCCACGACACTTGTTAAGCAAAACTCTAAGTGGGGAGGCTACAACCTCGCGTAGCATGGGATCAAATTTATATCGCGCGCTCTAAGGGGAGGCCTCCCCTCTCGGTCCCAACCAGAAACACCCATGCCCCCGGACCAGGTGGCATGCCTACCGGCTACAACCGATATCTTCCACCATGGCCTCTCTGTACAGTGTGTGCTTGAAAGGGGTTGACGACTTACTGAACCATACCCTACCTGCGGCAGGGACAAGTGGTAGTACATAGCAAGTATGGGGGTTACTGGAAACAAGACTCGGTCTACGGTCGACTTAGGAGGTTTATAAGTTCCCTGCATGACATGTAAACAAATATATTTCAATCAACAAAAACACCACTCAATATACCTTACCATGCCATACCGGACATAACCGTCCCGACGGGGACCGGCGACAAGCTCACGCCTACCCAAGGCCGAGGCTTTCCCGGATTCCTTTCCGGCATGCATGCAAGGCACATGAGGATGATTACCATCACAATTATATTCATTTCCAACAGCGAGGAAATCACTAATATGCTTCCATGCAAATGATCATGTCACATGAAATAACAAGTCCTTCGAAGTAAGGTGGTGTTATAAATGTGTCAAATAACACACCAAAAATATTATGCCAGGGTTCAGAATGCTTGCCTTTAAGTTGTGGAGGGGTGAGGTGCTCTCCAAAACTTTTGAAAGTTTCTTCTCTCTCTCCAAAAATCCTATTTAAAATATATTTGAATTAACACACATTTCAAAAACAGTACAAAAATGTTGTTTGGAAAATTTTCAAATAAATCTTAAAATAAACTAGACCAAATTTGAGGAAGGTACGAAAAAGAATCAACTCATTTGGAGTTATATTTAAAAAGTTATAGCCAGTCAAAGTTGTGGTCAAAATCTATTATTTAAAATAAAACAGAAAAGAAAACGTTTCAGAGGTGAATACGCTTTCGGAGCGGGGAAAACGTACTGGGGAAAGTACGCCTTCACTTAATCCCACGTGGACAGGCACGGGGTCGCTGACAGTGGGTCCAGAGGCCCCACTGGTCAGGTTTGACCAGTCTATCCCTCCCTCCTCTTCCTCTGCCCGAACGGAGGCGAGGCAACGGCGATCGTCGCCGGCGAACGGCGGCTCCGTTCGGAAAGCTGAGGCCACCAGTGGATTCAGGGGGCCGAGGTGGTTACTCCGGTAGTCGTAGGGTCGTCGGAGGTGGAGGATATTGCCGGCGGCGAGCTCCACGGCGGAGGGAAGCTTCGGGAGCAAGATGGATTTGGGGCTACGGTGGTTCCCGATCAAAATTGAGTAGGGGGATGGGTTCACGGGAGGATGAGGAAGTTTCTGGCGAAGAGAATGGAGAGGGGGAGGCCCTGGTGGTGCCGGAATGGCCGGGGCAGTGGCGGCGGCAGGAGTTACCGGAGAAGGGGAAGAAAGCTCTCCTGGGTCGATTGGCGAGCTGGGGAAGCGTCATTGGGGTGGCCTGAGGTTGCCAGTGTGCGGGAACGGCCCGGGGCGTCCATTTATAAGCGAGGCAAGGCGGTTCCGCGGCGGCCGTGGATAAGCTTCCGGCGAACCGACGTTCTGTAGCAGCAGGGCATCGTGGCGGCGACGAGCGCTAGAGGACATGGCTGCGGATGAGCTCGCGCTGCTCCAGGGGCCAGGTGGCGAGCGGGAGGGGTTTGGGCGGCGCTGCCCGTGGCTGGAGCCACTGCGGACGCCGAAGTGCCGCCAAGAATGCCCTGGCGGCGGCGCTGTAGCGTGTCAGGGTGGTTTGGCGCGATGCTGCGAGGCGGGGAGTGCGTGGCGAGGTGCTGCCGTGTGGGCCAAAGCCAGGGGGGCCAGCGTGTCGGCTCGGGCGCGGCATCGTGCAATACGCGCGCTCTGGGCGCGTCCAGTGCACGCACGGGAGATCTTCGACACAATGCCGCAGCATGCTACAGGTCGCAGGTGAGGTTGGGGTTTACCAGATCGAGGTTAGGAGCAACTGGGAGTCTAGTGGACATGCTAGTTTGATCAGAGGTGCAAGCTCACAGTGAAATGCCAAAACTCATGTCAAAACTGGTCATGCCTACAGGGTGCTCGATAGAATTCCACATGCACCTAGGCAACTCTTGGGGTGGCCAAAACTTCCAGGTTGGGGTCTCTTTAGATGTACAAGAGGGTGGTGAGGTTAGTTTGCCAAAAGTAGAAACTTGTTAGTGCAAGTTTAGCAGAATTTCAATTCTGGACAGGAAATAAATGACATTATTTCATGAACCAAAAATGATCCAAAGGGTGCATGCTCCTGGACTTAAGGGTTTAACATGGAGGACTACAAGTAGGAGAAAGAATCAAGGGTTAAAGAGCAAGCAAAAATATGGTTGCTATACAAACCATCCAGTTGGTCCAGAATGAAAATGAGGTTGATTCACTCAAATTTTTCAAAGAACAGCACTAGGTTTTTGCATAAAGTTGAATCATAGGCTATTACCATCATCCCATAATTTTTGTGGAGGCTAGAAAGAATTATTTAAATGGGTTGTAGTGCAAAATTGCCCACTGGACCAGAGAAGAAAAATGGGTGTAGAGCTCAAAATATTTCATAAAATAAAGATGTTTTTGTACAAAAGGGATTAAAAAACATCACATGACATCTCCAAATTTTGGTTGAAATTTTAAGTGAATTTATCAAATGGTTGTAGTTCAAATATGGCCATTTAACCTTGAAAAACCATTTTCAAGAAAGTAAAGATCCAGCAACTTAATTATTTAATTAGTTATACTGATAAAAGAAAAGTTTTTTCTTGAGAGGTTAAACAAGTCCAATAACATATTTGAAAAGTTTTCTCCTTGGGAAAAACTCATCATAACAGGGAAGGAAATGATTTAAAAAAATCAAAATGGAGCTCAGAAATTCAAAGTTTTAATTCCTGGCAAAATTTTAATTCATTAAAACAAGGCCAAATTTTTGGGGTGTCACAACACTACCCCCCTTAAGAAAAATCTCGTCCTCGAGATTTGTCAAAAGCTGTTTTCAAGAAAATTTTATGCAATGAAGATGTGGCTATAGTGAGAGGGCAATAAGTGGTGAAAAACCACAGTGTGGATACTGGTGCAGCGTGAAAAATCTACGGTTCGGGACAAAAACGTGGGATTCTACGCTGGATATAAATTTAGAATAACTTCTAAATTTAAATATACGCTGGTCGTACCCGAGAGCACAGTGCTCCCTCTGGCTGACAGGTGGACCCGGGGTCCACTGTCAGTCTCTTCTTCTCCCTCTGGTTCTCTCTTCTTCCTCTCTCTCGCGCGCTTTCTCCACCGGCGACGCCTAGCGCGTAGGGCATCTAGGCCGTACCGCGGTAGTGCGCGGCGTGCTAGCTACCGGTGCAGCGTGCACTCACCTCGCGGGCCAGCGTGCTGTCGGCACTGCTTGCGGATTCGTCTCCAAACACCGGCGATCGGCGACGAGCAGCGTTGGTGGACTTCGCCCACCGTACACCGAGCTCGAGCTATAAAACGGCCGGGGTGTTCTCCTCTCTTCTTCCTCACACCTGGCCTCACTTCTCCTCCTCCTTCTTCTTCCTTTACTGCTTACAGAAGCTCGGGTGAGGCTCTAATGGCGGAGGCGATGCCGGACTGGTTTGCGATCATGATATTCGGAGGGCTGGCGACACTACTGGGGCTCTCCGTGCTCCTGTGCGCGATGATCCTCGACGATCGTCGTGACGCTGCTGCTCGGGTGTTGGCTCTCCGCGGTGGTGGTGATCACGAGGAGTAGATGGGGTGTGCTAGGTGCTAACCGTTGTTAGGGGGTGATTAGCTGGATGCAACACCGTTGCAAAGTTTTGCAAACAGTGTATGTGCTCGAATGATTATGGTTGTGAGTCTGCTGCCGTGGTGCTGTGAGAAATTAAATAATCCACGTCGTGAGAAGGGGTAGATGTAGCAACTCAGAGAAAAGAAATCTTACTCCAGGATTTCCCGAGGGAAAAACAGTTAATTTAAAGGAGCATAAACCACAACAAAAACTACGCACATTAGTAGAAACCAAACAATTGACTCGTCGTACAAACTCAGGGTATCATGCATAAGTCACACACATAAATAAATTTTGCCATAATGAACACCACAGCGATGCTCTAAAATGGAAACGGTAACTGGACGGGGTCCCTAGAAAACGTCTCTGGTACTGGGATACACTCCTCTTCTATCGGGGAAAGTGGATTGACTAGACGATGCACGTGTCTCTCCTGGTCGGGCCTTAGTGCTCTGCCGATGGCGATCTGAGGATTTAAATCTGCGAGGTTCTGAAGATAACCCATCACACGTTGGGATAAATGCTCTTGAGCGATGACGTACTGGACAAGGTTGGCCAAGACTGGGTCTCTCTCGATGCGTCCACCGGGAAAAGATGTCACCCTTCCGGGCGCTGCACGGCTCGGGAAGTAATAATACCCTCGTTCGCTGGCATAGGGTACCGCGAATAGAAGGCGAGCAAGCGCTTCGTATGCTACAGCTTCTATGGCCATCTGTGAGGTTGGCATCGATTTCCCCACGAAGGAGACTTCAGTTGGATCTTGGTTTGAGTTTACGGGAGGGATGTGTACTGCTGCCCAATATCTTGAGGTGGAAGGGGTGATCCTCGATTTGAACAGCTCGTACTGGGGTGGCTGGGTAGCGCCCATGGTACTGCAGGTAAAATCCCGCAATATCTTGACAAAACTACCTGGGGTTGCATCTGGGGTTCTCAGATAAATGCTAGGGCTCGGCATGGCAAGAAATGGTTGTGAGGGTGGTCACAAGGTGAGAGGTGCTTGGCAAGGTCACGCGGTGGCCTTTTATAGCACTGGAGCTGGGTCATTTTTACCGTGGTGAATGGTAAAGAAAAATTTTCAGCTCTGTTCCAAGGGTCGGGGTCAAGCCACAGATTCACACATTTCACTATAGTGATGTGTTACTGTGGGGGTTGACGGGGTGATTTTTGGTAACTGTGCCCGAGATAGAAATCTTTTACCGCAGACTGGCGTATCCAGGCAAGGCTACTATTAAAATAGAGGCATGACAACAGGCGGCATTTAAAATTACAAGGCCACATGATTACAAAGCGAGGGTACACTGGAACTCGATACAACTCGATTGACTTAGTCTACCTCGTTTATATCCAATCGGGCGTGCCTTGAGGCTCCTCCACGGGTCTCGTCGTCGGAATTAGCTGGAGTGGGTTGAGGGGCTGCAGGCTCGGGGTAGCGATGAGGACCATCTCGGGGATTGTTGGCCACAATCCCGTTGGAGTGTGCTCCCAATATGCGACGAAGCACCTCTGGGGTTATCGCAGCACCTTGGCCTATGGCTGGGGCAGGCCTCAGGGACTCGATCGGGTGTCCAAACAGCACGACTGGGTTGTCGGTGTTGGGCTCGTTCTCTCCTCTCGCCGGGGCTCGACGAACCAGCTCTCCTTGAGCTGCGATTAGATCAATAGTGATTTGATCGCACAGTTCCTCTAGTGCACTTACATAGCGCACTAGGTGCAACAATGCAGGATCCGTCTCGTGATCTCCGTTGGCAACTTGGGGTGGTCTACCATACCCTTCACGTCTGGGGTAGTAGTGGAACGAGCGACAGTTAACTCTGGGCGACAAGTGTCGGAGATGAACTATAGCCTCTCGAGCAGCTAGTTGGATGGCTTGAAGCTCAAAGGAAGTTGTCCTTCCGGTGAACCTGTAGGGGCGCTCGGGCTCTAGACCCCTACCATAAATGTGCACAGTGGCCCAGAATTGACGGCTCTCACCGCTCATGGGTCCTTGGTACACAACATATTCTGGGGGCTCTTCTAACGCATAGGCACGACGGGTGAGGTTTGCGAGTATGGTCACAAAGCCTCCAAGGTTGGTTGCTGTGGTCTCGTTGTGCACGACAGGGCCAGGCATTGTGGCTCGGTTTGGGGTAGAGGCTGTGCTGTGCTGTGTTGGGGCTAGCGTGCCCTTTTTTATAGGAAAAAGGGGATGGAGTCTTCCTTCGCACGCTTGCGAGAAAGGACTATTTAGGGCCCGGTCACTGGCGCATGAGTGACAGGTTAGGTTGATAGGTTGGGCACCGACTGCCAAAAAGGTGTCGGGTCATGGTGTGGCTATCTTGCTAGGCAAGCTTGACTGGGTTTGGTCAAAGTCTGGTGGGCTGGTTTACTTAGGTTTATCGACCTGGCTAAGATAGGATTAGCCAATGGTCAGCCTGGCTCTGATACCAAGTCTGTCACGACCGGGTTTTCCAGACATAAATTTCCAGAAAAGACCATCGTGCTCATCAGCCCCAGGATTACTGTTAGCTGATGAGGCTCCAAACTTGATATAGAAATCTCAAGAAAAATACAAAATATGTAGTACAAGACCCTTCTGGCCTGTGAGTACAACAATTGGGTTTCTAGTGGTTGATGGCGGAAGCGGTTTGTGAGACATCAGTGTCTATGGGACTCCATTTACCACGGGAACAGCTGACCAGGTTAACTCCTATCTTCGCGAGGCTGCTATCACTGTTGCTTAGTTTCCGGGCCTGTCACCGCAATGCTCCTCTCCGTGCAGAAATCTGGCCAAGACAATAGCCAGGGACAAGCCAGTGAGTACTTTGAATGTACTCGCAAACATTAAGAACACAGGTATAATATAATTGATAATCATGCACGGACAAATTTTATGATCACATCGTTAGTCACAAATAAAATATCTTTTATGCATGCAAGCAGGTTATTTATATGCAACATGAGTAAGCAATAAAAGGGAGGGAATAAAATGCCACAGTCGGGCGTCTTAGCGACACCACATAAAGGGCTTTAAAAGAAATGCCACAGTCGGGCGTCTAAGCGACACCACATAAAGGGCTTTAAAAGGAATGCCACAGTCGGGCGTCTGAGCGACACCACATAAAGGGCTTTAAAAGAAATGCCACAGTCGGGCGTCTGAGCGACACCACATAAAGGGCTTAAAAAGAAATGCCATAGTCGGGCGTCTAAGCGACACCACATAAAGGGCTTAAAAGAAATGCCACAGTCGGGCGTCTGAGTGACACCACATAAAGGGCTTTAAAAGAAATGCCACAGTCGGGCGTCTGAGCGACACCACATAAAGGGCTTTAAAAGAAATGCCACAGTCAGGCGTCTGAGCGACACCACATAAAGGGCTTTAAAAGAAATGCCACAGTCGGGCGTCTGAGCGACACCACATAAAGGGCTTTAAAAGAAATGCCATAGTCGGGCGTCTAAGCGACACCACATAAAGGGCTTTAAAAGAAATGCCACAGTCGGGCGTCTAAGCGACACCACATAAAGGGCTTTAAAAGAAAATGCCACAGTCGGGCGTCTGAGCGACACCACATAAAGGGCTTTAAAAGAAATGCCACAGTCGGGCGTCTGAGCGACACCACATAAAGGGCTTTAAAAGAAATGCCACAGTCGGGCGTCTGAGCGACACCACATAAAGGGCTTTAAAAGAAATGCCACAGTCGGGCGTCTGAGCGACACCACATAAAGGGCTTACAAGATAAATAATCACAATGAATAACCAGGAGGTAGAACCGTCCAGGGATACTCGATAATATAAATAATGCAACGGGTTAGTCCATCACAAGATAATAATCATAATCTTCACAAGTCACAAGTCACGGTCCAAGCTTTGGTGTAACAATCTCTCCTCCGAAGACCGACACTAAGACCAACACTTGACCCATCCCAGACTGTAATCCTTAACCATGGACACGGCTATTCGAATAGGTTTTAATCTCTGCAGAGGGTGTACTCTTTACCCACGAGTAACGGATTCCTTTAGTCCATCGGGACTAATTCCGTCTACGGCCTTTTTGTTGAAAACACGCCTAACTTGCACACACCAGCTTAACTCATCGGTGTCTGGAATCACCCACGACACTTGTTAAGCAAAACTCTAAGTGGGGAGGCTACAACCTCGCGTAGCATGGGATCAAATTTATATCGCGCGCTCTAAGGGGTGGCCTCCCCTCTCGGTCCCAACCGGAAACACCCATGCCCCCGGACCAGGTGGCATGCCTACCGGCTACAACCGATATCTTCCACCATGGCCTCTCTGTACGGTGTGTGCTTGAAAGGGGTTGACGACTTACTGAACCATACCCTACCTGCGGCAGGGACAAGTGGTAGTACATAGCAAGTATGGGGGTTACTGGAAACAAGACTCGGTCTACGGTCGACTCAGGAGGTTTATAAGTTCCCTGCATGACATGTAAACAAATATATTTCAATCAACAAAAACACCACTCAATATACCTTACCATGCCATACCGGACTTAACCGTCCCGACGGGGACCGGCGACAAGCTCACGCCTACCCAAGGCCGAGGCTTTCCCGGATTCCTTTCCGGCATGCATGCAAGGCACATGAGGATGATTACCATCACAATTATATTCATTTCCAACAGCGAGGAAATCACTAACATGCTTCCATGCAAATGATCATGTCACATGAAATAACAAGTCCTTCGAAGTAAGGTGGTGTTATAAATGTGTCAAATAACACACCAAAAACATTATGCCAGGGTTCAGAATGCTTGCCTTTAAGTTGTGGAGGGGTGAGGTGCTCTCCAAAACTTTTGAAAGTTTCTTCTCTCTCTCCAAAAATCCTATTTAAAATATATTTGAATTAACACACATTTCAAAAACAGTACAAAAAAGTTGGTTGGAAAATTTTCAAATAAATCTTAAAATAAACTAGACCAAATTTGAGGAAGGTAGGAAAAAGAATCAACTCATTTGGAGTTATATTTAAAAAGTTATAGCCAGTCAAAGTTGTGGTCAAAATCTGTTATTTAAAATAAAACAGAAAAGAAAACATTTCGGAGGTGAATACGCTTTCGGAGCGGGGAAAACGTACTGGGGAAAATACGCCTTCACTTAATCCCACGTGGACAGGCACGGGGTCGCTGACAGTGGGTCCAGAGGCCCCACTGGTCAGGTTTGACCAGTCTATCCCTCCCTCCTCTTCCTCTGCCCGAACGGAGGCGAGGCAACCGCGATCGTCGCCGGCGAACGGCGGCTCCGTTCGGAAAGCTGAGGCCACAAGTGGATTCAGGGGGCCGAGGTGGTTACTCCGGTTGTCGTAGGGTCGTCGGAGGTGGAGGATATCGCCGGCGGCGAGCTCCACGGCGGAGGGAAGCTTCGGGAGCAAGATGGATTTGGGGCTACGGTGGTTCCCGATCAAAATTGAGTAGGGGGATGGGTTCACGGGAGGATGAGGAAGTTTCTGGCGAAGAGAATGGAGAGGGGGAGGCCCTGGTGGTGCCGGAATGGCCGGGGCAGTGGCGGCGGCAGGAGTTACGAGAGATGGGGAAGAAAGCTCTCCTGGGTCGATTGGCGAGCTGGGGAAGCGTCATTGGGGTGGCCTGAGGTTGCCAGTGTGCGGGAACGGCCCGGGGTGTCCATTTATAAGCGAGGCAAGGCGGTTCCGCGGCGGCCGTGGATAAGCTTCCGGCGAACCGACGTTCTGTAGCAGCAGGGCATCGTGGCGGCGGCGAGTGCTAGAGGACACGGCTGCCGATTAGCTCGCGCTGCTCCAGGGGCCAGGTGGCGAGCGGGAGGGGTTTGGGCGGCGCTGCCCGTGGCTGGAGCCACTGCGGACGCCGGAGTGCCGCCAAGAATGCCCTGGCGGCGGCGCTGTAGCGTGTCAGGGTGGTTTGGCCCGATGCTGCGAGGCGGGGAGTGCGTGGCGAGGTGCTGCCGTGTGGGCCAAAGCCAGGGGGGCCAGCGTGTCGGCTCGGGCGCGGCATCGTGCAATACGCGCGCTCTGGGCGCGTCCAGTGCACGCACGGGAGATGTTCGACACAATGCCGCGGCATGCTACAGGTCGCAGGTGAGGTTGGGGTTTACCAGATCGAGGTTAGGAGCAACTGGGAGTCTAGTGGACATGCTAGTTTGATCAGAGGTGCAAGCTCACAGTGAAATGCGAAAACTCATGTCAAAACTGGTCATGCCTACAGGGTGCTCGATAGAATGCCACATGCACCTAGGCAACTCTTGGGGTGGCCAAAACTTCCAGGTTGGGGTCTCTTTAGATGTACAAGAGGGTGGTGAGGTTAGTTTGCCAAAAGTAGAAACTTGTTAGTGCAAGTTTAGCAGAATTTCAATTCTGTACAGGAAATAAATGACATTATTTCATGAACCAAAAATGATCCAAAGGGTGCATGCTCCTGGACTTAAGGGTTTAACATGGAGGACTACAAGTAGGAGAAAGAATCAAGGGTTAAAGAGCAAGCAAAAATATGGTTGCTGTACAAACCATCAAGTTGGTCCAGAATGAAAATGAGGTTGATTCACTCAAATTTTTCAAAGAACAGCACTAGGTTTTTGCATGAAGTTGAATCATAGGCTATTACCATCATCCCATAATTTTTGTGGAGGCTAGAAAGAATTATTTAAATGGGTTGTAGTGCAAAATTGCCCACTGGACCGGAGAAGAAAAATGGGTGTAGAGCTCAAAATATTTCATAAAATAAAGATGTTTTTGTACAAAAGGGATTAAGAAACATCACATGACATCTCCAAATTTTGGTTGAAATTTTAAGTGAATTTATCAAATGGTTGTAGTTCAAATATGGCCATTTAACCTTGAAAAACCATTTTCAAGAAAGTAAAGATCCAGCAACTTAATTATTTAATTAGTTATACTGATAAAAGAAAAGTTTTTTCTTGAGAGGTTAAACAAGTCCAATAACATATTTGAAAAGTTTTCTCCTTGGGAAAAACTCATCATAACAGGGAAGGAAATGATTTAAAAAAAATCAAAATGGAGCTCAGAAATTCAAAGTTTTAATTCCTGGCAAAATTTTAATTCATTAAAACAAGGCCAAATTTTTGGGGTGTCACACTCCCTCGGCTAGAATGGGCAGCGTTGGGGGCCCGCGTCCGCCCGCATTATCCTCTACAATATCTTCCTTCAAGGGCTCCGGGCAAGGTGCGGTCTGGAGCATCTTTTCCAATACCGGATTTTCCAAACCCTCGGGAAGGGGGGGCCGAACACCGAATCAACTTCGCCTTTGTTAGCCAATCCTGGTCAAAAAGCGAACTCTCAGAAATAACTTTGTAACAAAGGAGAGATAGTATGTTCGGCCGGAAGACGCCTTACCTGTTCGGCGGCGCGGTTACTACTCAGGCCCACATCCTCGGTGATTTCCGGACACTTCACCTGAGGTCCGAAGAATGACTTGTACATCTCCTCGTGCGTCAGGCCGAGAAAATTTTGAATGACACGCGGTCCCTCGGGATTGAACTCCCATAGGCGAAGAGGCCGGCGTTTGCAAGGCTGGACTTGACGAACCAGCATAACTTGTATTACCGCAACCAAACTGAAATCTCCATTGAAGAGATCTCGAATGCGGCTTTGCAGTATAGGCACGTCCTTGGCTGGACCCCAGCTCAGACCTCTGCTGATCCATGACATCAGTTGTGGTGGAGGGCCCGAGCGGAAAACAGGGGCGGCCACCCACTTGGCACTTCTAGGAGCCGTGATGTAGAACCACTCCTATTGCCACAATTCAGACACCTCTGGGATGGGACCTTTGGGCCACGGAGCTCCCGTCATCTTGCGTATTGAGGAACCTCCACACGCTGCATGTTGCCCCTCGATCATCTTCGGCTTCACTTCAAAGGTCTTGAGCCATAGGCCAAAGTGAGGGGTAACCCGGAGGAAGGCCTCACACACAACAATAAATGTCGTGATATGAAGAAAGGAGTCTGTAGCTAGATCCTGGAAGTCTAGCCCGTAATAAAACATCATGCCCCTGACGAAAGGATCCAGAGCAAGGCCTAGACCTCAGAGGAAGTGGGAGACGAACACGACGTTCTCGTTGGGTTCAGGGGTGGGGACGGCCTGCCCTCAGGGAGGCAGCCGATGCAAAATCTCGGCGGTCAGATATCTGGCCTCCCTCAATTTTTTGATGTCTTCTTCCGTGACGGAGGAAGGTACCCATCGGCCTTGAAGGCTAGATCCGGACATGACTGCAGGTTCGGAGCACCTGACCTGAACTTTGGGCGCTTGAGCTTGAGGTGGGAGAAGGATTCGATTGAGCACGGGAGGGAAAAATAAAAGCCTTGTCCCTTTATAAAGAGGGTGAATATCAAGCGTCCTCTCCATGTCCGTTTGGACTTGCCTATAATCTAGGAGTCCTAGAAGCGGTTGGGTTACCCACACCCGTATTGATGAGAATCCCGGAATAAGGGGACACGATCTCTGCTTTAACAAGACGTGCCAAGGAAACCGCCTCGCATGACGCGCTGAGGTGGGATAATGAAACGACATGGATAAAGGCTTGGCCGTGGTGTGTCACACTACGGAATGCGTCAGCAGATTAGATTTGTGTAAATGTTATTCTCTCTATGGCAATATGTGGAAACTTATTTTGCAGAGCCGGACACTATCTTTGTGTTCAAAATCTTCTATGAAGTACATGGAGGAGGAACCCGCCTTGCAATGTCGAAGACAATCTGCGCGCTGGACTCGTCGTCATTGAAGCCTGGTTCAGGGGCTACTGAGGGAGTCCTGGATTAGGGGGTGTCTGGATGGCCGGACTATACCTTCAGCCGGACTCCTGGACTATGAAGATACAAGATTGAAGACTTCGTCCCGTGTCCGGAAGGGACTTTCCTTGGCGTGGAAGGCAAGCTTGGCGATACGGATATGCAGATCTCCTACCATTGTAACCGACTTTGTGTAACCCTAACCCTCTCCGGTGTCTATATAAACCGGAGGGTTTTAGTCCGTAGGACAACATAGACAACAACAATCATACCATAGGCTAGCTTCTAGGGTTTAGCCTCTCCGATCTCGTGGTAGATCTACTCTTGTACTACCCATATCATCAATATTAATCAAGCAGGACGTAGGGTTTTACCTCCATCGAGAGGGCCCGAACCTGGGTAAAACTTCGTGTCCCTTGCCTCCTGTTACCATCCGGCCTAGACGCACAGTTCGGGACCCCCTACCCGAGATCCGCCGGCTTTGACACCGACAGTAACTTCTCTGGAGTCTTCAGAGAAGGACCGAATCTATATTGCCTTCCGCCTCTGGCTGTACTGCTAGACATCGGCAGAGCAGACGGTGCGGCTGTGGCTGTCTTCTTTCCTTGCTTACGAGGCGGAGGAGAAGGACTACAACGCACCGGAGCAGCCAGAGCGGCAGCGGGTCTCTTCCGCCCTTGCTGACGAGGCGGAGAAGGAGGAGGCTGGCTGCTTGGGCGTGCCGGCGCAGGCGGAGAAGGAGGCAGAGTGCCGACACACGCCGGAGAAGGAGGCGGAGTGCCCTGATCGTCACTCGCCGGAGGAGGAGGCGGTGGAGGAGGCGGAGTGCCCTGACTCGCCGGAGGAGGAGGAGGAGGCGGAGGCGTCCAGTTTAGAAAGTTGATGAGCTCCTTCCGCCATAGGCATGTAGTCTTCAGAGCAGAACCCAGCCGAGTCTCCCCTTCAATGGTAGGGTGGTCAAGATGGAGGTCCTCAAATCCCTCCGTTATTTCGTCCATCATCACCCTAGCATATCCTTCTGGAATCGGACGACAGTGAAAAGTTGCGCCGGGTTCAGGAGGTCAAACAGAGGCGACAGCCGCCTTGACTTTGAAGTTCTGCCATTGCGTCATAAGGTGGCAATGTTGAGACTCCGTGATAGCATCCACGGGGTAACTGGCAGGAGCCGTCAAGACATGCTCCAGCTGAAGCAGCTCGGTGGAAGCCACACTGCTTCTCCGCTGAGATGGCAGGGTAGCTTCGGGGGTAGTTTCGGCAGGTCGCTTGCTGCGAGCTACTTCTCGTTCCTCTAGCGCTTGAACCCTTTCGTGCAGCATCTGAATTTGGGTCTGCTCCACTTTTTTCCTCCTCTCCTGGCATTTGTAACTGCCTGCGTCCGGAAAACCTGCCTTCCACGGAACGGAGCCTGGCATGCCTCGTGTCCGTCCAGGGTGCTCAGGATTCCCGAGGGCCATTGTGAACTCGTCGTTCTCTTTGTCTGGAACGAACGTCCCTTGCTGCGCTGCATCGATATAGTGCCGAAGCCTCTTGACTGGTATTTTCATTTGCTCGTCCGTCCAAAGGCACTTCCCTGATACAGGGTCCAAGGTTCCGCCAGCCCCGAAGCTACGGTCTGGCCAGTTCATTGTCTCTGGTTCGATCCCTTTATCAAGCAGATCATTCTCAGCCTTGGCCCACTTAGACCGGGCTTTGAGGTAGCCACCTGACCCCGTGCGATGGAGAAGCTTCTTCTTCGCAGCATTTTGCTTGTTTGTCGCCGACATCTTCTTACTCTTTTCCGATGTCTTGTGGGCCACAATGCGGGCCAGTGATCTCTGATCTTCTCATATTTGCCGATGAATTCTGGTGTCTCTTCTTTGTCAACAAACCTTTTCAGCTCATTCTTCCACCTCCTGAATAGGTCTGCCATCTTCTTAAGAGCAAAAGACTTAATTAATTGCTCTTTAACTGGCTTCTTCGGATCCTCCTCTGGCGGTAGGGTGAAATTTGACTTCAGCTCAGTCCAAAGATCATCTTTCTGCATATCATTGACATAAGACACCTCTGGGTCTTCGTTCTTAGGCTTATACCGTTGGTGGATGCTGATCGGGATCTTGTCCCTAACAAGAACCCCGCACTGAGTAGAAAATGCATCTTTTGTCCAGATGGGTTCAATCAGTTGGCCGTCGCGCGCGATTGCTGTGATCTCAAACCTTTCATCTGAGCGCAACTTTTTGTTCGGGCCTCGTCTCTTTACCGAAGTTGTGCTCGATCCGGAGGGCTAGAAAAAAGAAGAAAGACGAGAGTTAATTAATATGCGTACATACAAAAACAATGAATGCATCAATTAGCTAGTCAGCACAGGCTTAACTAATATATATACCTGGCCGGACTCGGTTCGATCACCGGAGCCGTCATCACGGTCTCCTTCTTGCAGCGTCATTGGGTCACCGGAGCCGTCATCACGGTCTCCTTCTTGCACCGGCATTGGGTCAAAGGAGCCATCATAATCATAGCCTGCTTTTTCGCCCTGTCCTTCCAGACCATCGGTGTCGTTGAGAAACGAGAAGACGACATCACTTCCTTGTGCGATTATGTCCCCCAACACCACTATTGTTGCTTCGTCTCGGGGGGTGTCCATAGTTTCTACAAATATTTACAACATGGCAATTATTACTCAAACATGACAGATGGATATATTAGTGGCAAACGTAGAACTAGCTAGCTAATCACAATAAGGAATCATATTAGTGGCCTCGACGCTTCTTCTCTAGGGTTTGGGGTGGCCTCGACAACGCTTCAAGGGTTTGGGGTGGCCTCGAGAGAGTTTGTCGGGTAGGGGCGCGACGGGAGGGGGTAGGAGACCGACATCGTTTTTTTCTAGGGTTTGGGTGTCCTCGAGAGTTTTGGTCGAGCGAGAGGGTCGGGGGGTGCTCCCGCGGTATAAGTTATCACAATCGAGAGGGGGTATATATATCGACCACCCCTCATGTTGAAGTTATCCGGAAGGGGGTAATGTTGACAATGACGACATACATACACGGGAAATAATATTATCGCGGAGGGGGTATATCGACCCCCCCCCCCCACATGTTGAAGTTATCGGGAGGGGGTTATATCGACAACGACGACATACGTACATGGGAAAATAATATTATTGGGGAGGGGATATATCGACCCCCCCTCATGTTGAAGTTATCGGGAGGGGTATATCGACGGGGACAGACCCAATAAAACATAAGAAAACGAAGAAGAAATAAAAAGAGGAGAAGAAGAAAGGAATAGAGGAGAAGATCGAAGAAAAAAAAGAAGAAAGAAAAGAGGAGAAGAAGAAAGGAATAGAAGACAAGAAGAAAAAATAGAATATTTTTCTATTTTTTCTTCTTCTCCTCTATTCCTTTCTTCTTCTCCTCTTCTTTTTCTTCTTTTTTCCTCTTCTTATTTATTTCTCCTCTTCTTCCTCTCCTCTTCTTCTCCTTTCTTCCTCTTCTTATTTTCCTTTTTCCTCTCCTTCTTTTTCTTCTTCTTCCTTCTTTCTAGCTAGATATATAAAACTTTTCTAAAAATGTAACTTTTGCATATATAAAAAAAATTCTTCTTCTTCCTTCTTCCTTCTCTTCCTTCTTCCTAAATATATAAAACTTTTCTAAAAATGAAACTAACCTAAAATTAATGTACTAAATCAGAAAACATCAATGTACTAAAATTAATGTATTTTTAAAACACCATGCATATTACAATTGAAAAAATACATACATACATACAAAAAACATGTAAAAAAATACATACATACATATATGAACATACATAAGAAATACATATATCTAAAAAATACATACATATATATATATATATGAAAATCTAAAAACATCTGAAAACATGTAAAAATAGCATATAAATAAAATTAAAGCACGGTGGCGGCGGCGGGGCCGGCAGGGGCGCGCCGTGCTCACAGAGGGCGGCATCGCGGCGGGTGGCGCCGAGGCGAGCAGTGGCACGGGGGAGTGGCGGAGACGTCGGGACAGAGGGGGCAGTGGTGACGGTGAGGACACGGGCGACGGTGAGGACGCGGGCGACGGTGAGGACGCGGGCGATGGCGACGGCGAGGGCGCGGGCGACAGCGACGACGGGGGCGGCGGACGGCGTCGGGGCAGCCTGGCGGCATCGGGGCGGCAACTGGGCGATGAAAACTGAAATTTTCACAAGTGTTTGTTATATAGTCCTCGCATTAGTCCCGGTTCGTGGCAGCAACCGGGACCAATGCCACCCTTTAGTCCCGGTTGGTGCCACCAACCGGGACCAAAGGTCAGTTTTCGGCAGCCCAAAGGGCGGGAAGCGGCAGTCTTTGGTCCCGGTTGGTGGCACCAACCGGGACTAAAGGTGGGCATTGGTACCGGTTGGTGCCACGAATCGGGACCAATGCCCCCCTTTAGTCCCGGTTGGTGCCACCAACCGGGACCAAAGGCCTTGCGCTGCCCGCGGCCAAAAGTTTAGTCCCACCTCGCTAGTTGAGAAGGGCTCGGAGTGGTTTATAAGCCTCACTGCGGCTGCCCTCTCGAGCTCCTCTCAAATGCAGGCTTACGGGCCTAATCTCACACTGTGCTGTCTGTGGGCCTATTGGGCCTTCTGCGGGCCTGAATCCTGGCCCAGGTTGGGCTTCTAGTCGTATTCAGGCCGTGGTGGCCCAATAGGTGGCAGTTTTTTTGCATTATTTATTTTCTTTTGTTTTTTTCTTTATTTTTTAATTCTTTTTGCTTTTAGGTCAGAAAAATTATAAACTTTCTATTAGTGCCATTAGTTTTCAAATTTGAATAGTTAAAATTTGAATTCTTTGAAATTTGTGTGAATCACAAGTTTGTGATGAACTTTACTATAAAAATAGTTTTTTTTTCATTTTTTTTGTTTTGTTTTTTGCATTATTTATTTTCTTTTGTATTCTGTTTTAATTTTTAATTCTTTTTGCTTTTAGGTCAGCAAAATTATAAACTTTCTTTTAGTGCCATTAGTTTTAGAAAAATTGTAAACTTTCTGTTAGTGCCATTAGTTTTCAAATTTGAATAGTTAAAATTTGAATTCTTTGAAATTTGTGTGAATCACAAGTTTGTGATTAACTTTACTATAAAATAGTTTTTTCCAGTTTTTTTGTTTTGTTTTTTGCATTATTTATTTTCTTTTGTTTTTTGCTTTAATTTTTTATTCTTTTTGCTTTTA
This sequence comes from Triticum urartu, assembly GCF_056163025.1. Classification (NCBI taxonomy): domain Eukaryota; kingdom Viridiplantae; phylum Streptophyta; class Magnoliopsida; order Poales; family Poaceae; genus Triticum; species Triticum urartu. Next base: position 38,250,931 of record NC_141875.1, read on the forward strand.
GGTCAGCAAAATTATAAACTTTCTATTAGTGCCATTAGTTTTAGAAAAAATATAAACTTTCTGTTAGTGCCATTAGTTTTCAAATTTGAATAGTTGAACTTTGAATTCTTTGAAATTTGTGTGAATCACAAGTTTGTGATTAACTTTACTAAAAAATGAGCATAGATGCGCCTATAGAGAGAATTCAACCTAAATTCATAATAAATTTCTATGAATTTCAGAGAAATTCACTATGAATTTAGGTCAAATTCCCTGTATAAGGGCATCTATTTTCACTTTGAGAGGAGCTCAACAAGGCAGAGAGGGACGGGCTTATAAACCGGTGTGAGCGCCCTTCGGTTGGCGAGGTGGGACTAAACTCTGACCGCAACGAGGACCAACCCTTTAGTCCCGGTTTGTGGCACAAACCGGGAGTAATGGTCATGGGCCAGGGGCGAGGCGCATTGGTCCCGGTTCGTGCGTGGAACCGGGACCAAAAGGTCCAGACGAACCGGGACCAATGGCCCATGTGGCTGCCCTCTTGAGAGTTCTTGGTGAGAACATAGTTGACAAGGAGCGAACCGGGATTAATGGTATTACGAGGGCCGAACCATAAGACATTAAAGCATTTCAAATGAACTCTGAAAAAGTTGAAAGTTGGCATGGTATCATAATTTCACCCACATAGCATGTGCATGTACAAAACGAACAATGGTATCATACTCGTCTGTTACAAAGTTGGCATGGTATCATCATAATAGTTGCGGGAGAAAGTCTTCACTTTTTCTTCGCTTGTGTCATTTTCTTATTGCGCCGTAACCATGGATAATCTTCATCGTTTATCAGGATGCTTGAGTCAGCCTTGAGTTTGAAGGGAGGAATTTCATGAAACTTTTCATAATCTTCAGACATGTCTGTCTTGCCCTCCACTCCCACGATGTCCCTTTTTCCTGAAAGAACTATGTGGCGCTTTGGATCATCGTATGATGTATTCACTTCCTTATCTTTTCTTTTTCTCGGTCTGGTAGACATGTCCTTCACATAGTTAACCTGTGCCACATCATCGGCTAGGATGAACGGTTCGTCAGTGTACCCAAGATTTTTCAGATCCACTGTTGTCATTCCGTACAGTGGGTCTACCTGTACCCCGCCTCCTGACAGATTGACCCATTTGCACTTAAACAAAGGGACCTTAAAAACATGTCCGTAGTCAAGTTCCCATATGTCCACTATGTAACCATAATATGTGTCCTTTCCTCTCTCGGTTGCTGCATCAAAGCGGACACCGCTGTTTTGGTTGGTGCTCTTTTGATCTTGGTCAATCGTGTAAAATGTATTCCCATTTATCTCGTATCCTTTGTAAATCAATATAGTCAAAGATGGTCCCCTGGACAACAAGTACAGCTCATCACAAACAGTGTTGTCACCTCTGAGACGTGTTTCCAACCAACTGCTGAAAGTCCTGATGTGTTCACATGTAATCCAGTCGTCGCACTGCTCCGGGTGTTTGGAGCGTAGACTGTTCTTGTGTTCATCGACATACGGGGTCATCAAGGTAGAGTTCTATAGAACTGTGTAGTGTGCTTGAGACCAAGAATATCCGTCCCTGCATAATATTGAGTCCCCTCCAAGCGTGCCTTTTCCAGTCAGTCTCCCCTCATACCGCGATTTAGGGAGGGAATGAAGTCAACACAAAACCCGAGGACATCCTCTGTTTGATGGCCTATGGAGATGCTTCCTTCTGGCCTAGCACAGTTATGGACATATTTCTTTAGGACTCCCATGAACCTCTCAAAGGGGAACATATTGTGTAGAAATACGGTCCCCAGAATGACAATCTCGTCGACTAGATGAACTAGGACGTGCGTTATGATATTGAAGAAGGATGGTGGGAACACCAGCTCGAAACTGACAAGACATTGCGCTACATCACTCCTTAGCCTTGGTATGATTTCTGGATCGATCACCTTCTGAGAGATTGCATTGAGGAATGCACATAGCTTCACAATGGCTAATGGGACGTTTTCCGGTAGAAGCCCCCTCAATGCAACCGGAAGCCGTTGCGTCATAATCACGTGGCAGTCATGAGACTTTAGGTTCTGGAACTTTTTCTCTGGCATATTTATTATTCCCTTTATATTCGACGAGAATCCAGTCGGGACCTTCATACTGAGCAGGCATTCAAAGAAGATTTCTTTCTCTTCTTTCGTAAGAGCGTAGCTAGCAGGACCTTCATACTGCTTCGGAGGCATGCTGTCTTTTTCATGTAAACGTTGCAGGTCCTCCCGTGCCTCAGGTGTATCTTTTGTCTTCCCATACACGCCCAAGAAGCCTAGTAGGTTCACGCAAAGGTTCTTCGTCACGTGCATCACGTCGATTGAAGAGCGGACCTCCAGCTCTTTCCATTAGGGTAGGTCCCAAAATATAGATTTCTTCTTCCACATGGGTGCGTGTCCCTCAGCGTCATTCGGAACAGCTAGTCGGCCGGGACCCTTTCCAAAGATTACGTGTAAATAATTGACCATAGCAAGTACGTGATCACCGGTACGCATGGCGGGCTTCTTCCGGTGATCTGCCTCGCCTCTGAAATGCTTGCCTTTCTTTCGACATTGATGGTTGGCCGGAAGAAATCGACGATGGCCCAGGTACACATTCTTCCTGCATTTGTCCATGTATATACTTTCAGTGTCATCTAAACAGTGTGTGCATGCGTGTTATCCCTTGTTTGTCTGTCCTGAAAGGTTACTGAGAGCGGGCCAATCGTTGATGGTCACGAACAGCAACGCCTTTAGGTTAAATTCCTCCTGTTTGTGCTCATCCCACGTACGTACACCGTTTCCATTCCACAGCTGTAAAAGTTCTTCAACTAATGGCCTTAGGTACACATCAATGTCGTTGCCGGGTTGCTTAGGGCCTTGGATGAGAACTGGCGTCATAATGAACTTCCGCTTCATGCACATCCAAGGAGGAAGGTTATACATACATAGAGTCATGGGCCAGGTGTTGTGATTGCTGCTCTGATCCCCTAAAGGATTAATGACATCCGTGCTTAAAGCAAACCATACGTTCCTTGGGTCACTTGCAAACTCAACCCAGTACTTTCTCTCGATTTTTCTCCACTGCGACCCATCAGCGGGTGCTCTCAACTTCCCGTCTTTCTTACGGTCCTCATTGTGCCATCGCATCAAGTTGGCATGCTCTCCGTTTCTGAACAGACGTTTCAACCGTGGTATTATAGGAGCATACCACATCACCTTCGCAAGAACCCTCTTCCTGGGGGGCTCGCCATCAACATCACCAGGGTCATCTCGTCTGATCTTATACCGCAATGCACCGCATACTGGGCATGCGTTCAGATCCTTGTGTGCACCGCGGTAGAGGATGCAGTCATTAGGGCATGCATGTATCTTCTACACCTCCAATCCTAGAGGGCATACGACGTTCTTTGCTGCGTATGTACTGTCGGGCAATTCGTTATCCTTTGGAAGCTTCTTCTTCAATATTTTCAGTAGCTTCTCAAATCCTTTGTTAGGCACAGCATTCTCTGCCTTCCACTGTAGCAATTCCAGTACGGTACCGAGCTTTGTGTTGCCATCTTCGCAATTGGGGTACAACCCTTTTTTGTGATCCTCTAACATGCGATGGAACTTCAGCTTCTCCTTTCGACTTTTGCATTGAGTCCTTGCATCGACAATGACCCGGCGGAGATCATCATCATCGGGCACATCGTCTGGTTCCTCTTGATCTTCAGCAGCTTCACCCGTTGCAGCATCATTGGGCACATCGTCTGGTTCCTCTTGATCTTCAGCAGCTTCCCCCGTTGCAGCATCACCGTATTCAGGGGGCACATAGTTGTCATCGTCCTCTTCTTCTTCGTCGTCTTCCATCATAACCCCTATTTCCCCGTGCCTCGTCCAAACATTATAGTGTGGCATGAAACCATTGTAAAGCAGGTGGGTGTGAAGGATTTTCCGGTCAGAGTAAGACTTCGTATTCCCACATTTAGGGCATGGACAACACATAAAACCATTCTGCTTGTTTGCCTCAGCCACTTCGAGAAAATCATGCACGCCCTTAATGTACTCGGAGGTGTGTCTGTCATCGTACATCCATTGCCGGTTCATCTACGTGCATTATATATAATTTAATTAAGTGTGTTAAAAACCATTAAAGAACACCATGAATAGATAATTAAGTGACCAAATTAATAGAAGTTCATCATCACATTAAAACCAAAGTACATACATAGTTCTCATCTAACAACATATAGCTCTCCAGAGCATCTAATTAATTAAACCATACATTGAAACTATGTAAAACATTTCAATGCGAAAACAAATGTGATCATAATCGCAACCAAGGTAACAATTGATCCAACGGTATAATGACACCAAGCCTCGGTATGAATGGCATATTTTCTAATCTTTCTAATCTTCAAGCGCATTGCATCCATCTTGATCTTGTGATCATCGATGACATCCGCAACATGCAACTCCAATATCATCTTCTCCTCCTCAATTTTTTTTATTTTTTCCTTCAAGAAATTGTTTTCTTCTTCAACTAAATTTAACCTCTCGACAATAGCGTCGGTTGGAATTTCCGGTTCACATACCTCCTAGATAAATAAAATCTATGTCATGTTGGTCGGCATATTTTTCATAAACAATAAATGAACCAATAGTTATAAAGATAATATATACCACATCAGAATCATAGACAGGACGAGGGCCGATGGGGACATATACCAAAACCATCGCACTATATAATACAAGCAATAAAATAGTAAGAAAATTAGACAAGTATCTATCTAAAGCAAGAATTTTTTTTTCTTTCATAAAGAAGATAAGAACAAGAGGCTCACCACGGTTGTGCCGGCGATGAGATCGGCGCGGGCGATCGCCGGCGGTGAAGACGGGAATGGGACGTGGCGGGCCGCTAAACCTAGACAAATCTCGAGGAAAATGGAGCTTTGAGGTCTAGCTTCGAGAGGAGAAAGCTTAACTAGTGTGGCTCGGGCATTTCATCGAACACCTCATGTGCATAGGAGGTGAGCTAGAGCACCACAAAGCCCTCCCCTCGCCGGCCAGAGAAAAACAGAGCACTGGAGTGCCCTGCTCGCGGGCGAGGGGTATATATAGGCACCTCATTGGTCCCGGTTCGTGGCATGAACCGGGACTAAAGGGCAGCCTGTAGTCTCGGTTCAAGCCACCAACCGGGACCAATGACGGTGGGCCAGGAGCCAGGCGCATTGGTCCCGGTTCGTGCCACCAACCGGGACCAAAAGGTCCAGACGAACCGGGACCAATGGCCCACGTGGCCCGGCCGGCCCCCTGGGCTCACGAACCGGGACCAATGCCCCCATGGGTCCCGGTTCTAGACTGAACCGGGACCAATGGCCCACGTGGCCCGGCCGGCCCCCTGGGCTCACGAACTGGGACCAATGCCCCCATGGGTCCCGGTTCTAGACTGAACCGGGACTAATGGGCTGACCCGGCCTGAACCAAAGCCCCCTTTTCTACTAGTAAACTACAAACATTTAATTAAACGATCAATATGTTGCATTAATTTTGTGACCTATTTTGTGTATCATACAGGTGATCTATGATACTTGTCGTGCAACGATTAGTATGAAAAGGTGACATGAAAAGACGAGTTGGGTAGGATACTCAACACGATGTATATTCTTATGTTTGTTGTGAACTATATAGAACTTCTGTACATGGCTATGAATTATTGAGCTTATATGCATGTATTACAAGATGTATTAGACTTGTACAAATGAATGACGATGTGTATGCGCGCGTTTTATGTGAATTTCATTTGTACAGTTGGTTACCGCGTGAGAATAAACTCCAAGACAAAGAAATGGAGGTATTTCTGAATTGTAACTGCTTGGAATGATATAATATTCCAAGTTGTTCAGTATGGAACAAATTAGCGATGATAGGTAAAATGCAGAATGAGAAAATGAATGAGGTCATGTATCAAAACCGCCGCCAAAGCTCGTTTTTATGGTACTAGGGCCAATTTGGAAAAGTTCGTCATCGGTCCCTTCGTATGTAAATGGCTTTGTGAATTCCTCATCTATGGGTGTCGTGATATTTTGATGAAATATCGCTCGTAGGGTGCTCGGGTTAATACCATCATCTCGCTTATATTTCTCCTGAAAACACTTTCTCGATATATCTTGCATCTCTTCTACAGATACTCCCTCCGTTTCATAATGTAGTGCATATAGAGTTTTTTAAAGGTCAAACCTCATAAACTTTGATCAAGTTTGTGGAGAAAAACATTTACATCTAGAATGCTAAACATATATCATTAGATTCATCGTAAGATGTAATTTTATATATTATATTTTTGGTCAAGTTTATGATATAAATAGTTTTTCTGTAATCTTGGTCAAAGTTGACTTTTCAAAAATCTATATGCATTATATTATGGAACGGAGGGAGTACTATACAACTGCCATAATCTATTTTTCATTTTTCAATTTTTTTTCATCCACGATGCCTTTTAGTGAATGTAGCGAGTGTAAGAGGAATAGAGATGATATTGGTGGCTTTGAGGTTGTATTGCTTGAGTATTGTGGGCATATATATAATGAGTACATGACCTTCTTGGAGTACAAGGCAAGGAAGAATAAATCCTACACTATCATATATATTCCCTAAATAATTATAATACTCAACAACGAGTATTGCAATCACATTCTTTCAGCGATGTGATCCCCAACCTTTGCCTCCACTTTTTTCCCTCCCAATGCAGTAGGTCCTCAAGTTTTTGTGATCACCATATTTATTTGCTCAATGGTATCAAACATCCCTTGCATCCGCTGATTTTTAGCTAACAACGCACCCTCTCTATTTATTTCTTCACATCAGCAATCTTGAAAACACTCCATTTTCGGAAGTTTCTTCATTGTGTCCTTGAAGTTCACATAGACGTCTCCTAAATTGTGTGATATGGGTTCTTGCTCACATGTATGTAGAATTAATCTACCCAGGTTTGCCTCCCTTTCCTAGTGCGCTTCAAATCTTCTCGTCTTTGGCATCTTTATCGCTGCTCTCGACGTCTCTGGTTCTAGTAGCAAAGGCATATGAAACTAGGAGTAAGATAGTGTGTCACCATAGCCTGCTCAAAATGTTGAGACCATGCTGGGTTGGCCACCAACTATTTGAGGAAAACTCTCACATTATTGTCCCCGACCGTATGTCCATTGTAGTCCCTTAGAGTCCAAGTCGTGGAGATCATAATGTGAGAGTACTTATTTGAAGTCCATCATTAGTCTTTCAGAGCTCATAGAGCGTGAGTGATCTTTCGACTGTGGTGGAACCATTAAAATCACCAATCATGTTCCACAACTTAATCGTGTTAGGCTTCATTCGTCTTAGCAACATACACATTTCATGTGTATCTTGTGCTCTCAGTTCACCCATACGCCAAACTCCAATAGCATTTCGCACTCTTTAGTGTTTCCTTTTTATCGGCACATTGATATGTTTCACATTAAAAGTATTGGGTTGCACGTTAACATCCAAAATATGGCAATTTCGCCTACTTCTCACTTCCATTCATTGCAAAACAATGGCGAAGCCCTGTCATCCACCTTAGATTATCACAGTTCTTTCTCCTGCCTTGTCTCCGACAAGAAGACATGGTCCCTGCTTGATCTTGCACTGTTCAGGGTCGCATGAGCTCCCAACAGTTCCAGCTTAAGGTACCCATTAGGCTTGATGGTGCTCCTCAGGGGAGCCCACTGACTTCTCCAAGTCTTATTCCACCCGTTACACATCTCCTTTCTTCAACCTCTTTGATTCTTGCGAGGCAGTATCCCCACCATCTTCATGTTATGTCACCTCCATGTCCCGTTTTACATAACGTGGCTTATCCGTGAGCATCAGTACCCCACTACTCCTCGCATTTTCTTATCCAACTACAGTCTACTCCCATTAGATGCTGAGAGAGCCAACTTCGAATCAGACATACATGGCTTCGATGTTGAGCTCCTAAGATACTTTTCCTGCCTATCATACTCTTTTGGGGAAAAGCTTCCACGTCCCCACTCCTTCATGCATATCGCACCCCCGCCCTCCACCTCCAGTCCTTCATCCTCTTCCACTACCCCCGATACATCCATTATTGCTCCTCCCTACAAAATTCCTGCACGATTAATGTGAGTGGGTATATCAAATCCTTCTGTTCTTGAAGTTTGTTCACGTGCTCTTCCTGAACGTAACTCACCATTCAACACACGACACGGAACACTAGCATCTTATCATGTTTAAAGTTAAAGTGAATCCTTTTTTGGGTGTTATCTTGCACACCTTGTCAATGACTTGCAAACATCCAAAGTCACGTGGACCTTGATTCAAACAAATTGTCCCTTCACTGATTGTTCATATCCACTCAGTCCACCTTTTCCTTCCTTTTGTTACTCACTTGTGATGTCACCCGTCGTCTATTTCTCTTTCAAGTCCAACACTATGAAATATGGAGGGGCCTGCCATCCATCATCACACCCTCCAAAATCAACAAGGCATTATAGTTGTATGAAGACTAGATTATCCTTCGTATCCCGAAATTCCACTTCCCGCGTCAAGTTCCAAGCGGATCTCATCCCTCCAAAGAACATGGCGTGGCTGAACATTCTGGTAGTATGAACCCTAGCGAGCGCCATAAGTTAGAATCTTTCTCTAACTCCTTCAAATCCTCCTCGATGGTGGTGTCCTCATATTCGTCTCCCTTAGATTCACAACCAAGAATTTCTCAGTGATCTCTCCCGCATGTGAGGCGCTATATGCTTCCTGTGACTCTCATCTGCCACCACCATTCAAATCCTCGAGGATTCCTTCCTTAAACAGGACATCGACCGCCGCCCCCTGTCGAGCTTGGTTGCTACTCAGGGTGGACATACCGGCTCGCTCGTGGCCCGCTAAGGACCGGACCGAACGGTCCCTGCCCGCTGGTATATTGGGTCGGTCCCGTCTGTATAATTCGGCCCGAATACACTACCGGTCCGGTCAGGATTTCGCCCGGTCCTACCGAGCAGACCGGGAACTGCCATTGGCGCCGTCGCCCATCATGACACGCAGGAAGCACGACACCTTCGTGTCGTCGTCCATGTCCACGGCATCGTATTTGGAGCCGATGTACTTTACCATCCACCGCGGCATGAAATGGATTGAGTTGGCGGTGTACCCGCCCATAACGAACAAGACGATCGTGAAGGACGTGCCCGGCGACGTGGGCGCTGCAGTCGAGGTGAGCATCGAGCATCGAGTGATGTCGAATTCGCCGAGAACGGCGCGCTCAGCGAGTAGCTGCACATCCACGGCGGCGGCGTGCTTGGTGGAGCCAGCACGTGCAGTTCGCGTTGGACGTGGAAGGCGGGCTCAACTACCTACACAACCACACCGACCCTCCCTAGATACACAAGAATCTCAAGAACAGCAACATCCTCCTTGATGAGGACGAGTGGCGATCACCACCGAGGCTGAGGACGACGCCCTGTGGATGACCCGGCAATGTCAGTTAATAGCTGCTGTCAAAGTTTCTGAAAAAATCAGTTTCGTTAGGCATAGTTGCTGCAGTTAAAGAGTTCAGTTCGTCAGTTAGGATTTTCTTCAGTTAGTGGAATATAAATAAGCCAAGCTGCAAGTCTCCTGTTCATTTTCTTCTACCTCGTGTGAGTTTGAGTTGGGGCTGAAAAAATAAACCTGTAAAAGAAGTATGATCGGAAGAAAAAACAACAAAATAAGCTTTTTTTTAGGATAACAAAATAAGCTTTTAGCAGGTGTTTCGTAGTAGTGTGTGCGCGTCTTCTATTTGGGCCGTTGCTCGTGTTTCTTTCTATTTTCGGCTCCCGCCAACAACGCGCGCATCTGATCTATCTCGTGTTTCCTTCTCCTTTCGGCTCCCGCCTACAACGTGTTTCCTTCTCCTTTTGGCTCCCGCTTACAACGCCAGACAGAAGACTGAATAAATAGGGTGGTGGCCGTCAGGGAGACACCATCACAGTGTTAGCATAATCTTGATTGTTAGGTTTGTATTAGTGTGTGCATGTACGAGTTGGCTGGGTCGTGTTTGGTTAGGACACAAGTGATTAGTTTAGGCTGAGATTAGGAGTCCTACCAGTAGTTTAAGTTGGAGTCGGCTTGCACGTTGAGTCCGTGTCATGTAGGCGTAGTTGTACGTGGCCGAGTCGAAGTGTGTTTAGGTTTTCGGCTAGGTCTGCTAGCCATGGCGTTTATCAGCTGCGTGTGTATATATATACACAGGGTTGGCGTGAGTTTATTGTAACACCGTGGAGAAAAACAGAAAAGAAATAAAGAGAAAAAAGAAAGGCACGACACGTGCCTTTGGCAAAAGTTTTTCGCGTGTGTGTTTTTTGTGATCTCTTGATGTGATTAATCTAGCCGGCAATTTGACTTGTCGTGGTGCGAGCAGATGAGTCGACAAGGGGCGGATCATCAACAAGCCAAGATCAGAAGAAGCACAGAGACATAGTGTCAAGATTAGGGAGAGATTGTTAGCTGTAATCTTGAGTAGATGAGTTTCTATGCATGCACGTGATGTGTGGCAGTAGTACTAGTCTTGAACGGTTAGGATTAGTACTTGGCTATGTACACGTGAGGTAGTAGTCCAAGTCGGTTCAATGTAACGTGTCTAGTTGAGGCAGAGTCCTAGTAGTAATCAGTTTAGGATTAAGTGTCCGCCAAGATGTTGCACTTGCCGTGTAGGTCTTGCAGTTGCGTTTAGGTCGGCTAGGTTGGCTGTTATATATACACAGCCTGGTCGTGAAGTTGTAACACCGAGAAGACAGAAAACAAGAAAAGAAATAAAGAGAAAGAGAGGCACGACACGTGCCTTTGACTATCAAAGTTTCTTGTGCGCGCCTTTATCGTGATTTCATATGATCGATCCTGTGGGCGAAATTCCAACACACAGGACCGAGAGAGGCGTCTTGCTTCCCGTCGAGCTTGGTTGCTACTCAAGGTGGACGTACCGGCTCGCTCGTGGACCGCTAAGGACCGGACCGAATGGTCCGAGCCCGCTGGTCTATTGGACCAGTCCAGTCTATATAATTCGTCCCGAAAACACTACCGGTCCGATCAGGATTTCGCCCGGTCCTACTGAGCAGAGCGAGAACTGCCGCCGACGCCATCGCCCATTATTTCCTTCCCCCGGCCCCCTAGCATGAGCTCGTGGTCAATGCTCCTTGTCGAGGCAGAGATGCATCATGACACGCAGGAAGCACGCCACCTTTGTGTCTCCGTCCATGTCCACAGCGTCGTACTTGGACAGCCCTTGTACTTGACCATGTAGTTGACCATCGACCGAGGTATGAAATGGATTGAGTTGGCGGCGTACCCGCCGATAACGAACAGGACGACCATGAAGGGCGTGCCCGGCGACCTGGGCGCTGCCGTCGAGGTGAGCATCGAGCCACCGAGTGATGTCAAATTCACCGAGAACGGCGCGCTCAGCGAGTAGCTGCACATCCATGGCGGCGGGGTGCTCGGTGGAGCCAGCACGTGCGGTTCGTGCTGGACGTGGAACGCAGGCTCAATTACCTGCACAACTACACCGATCCTCCCTAGATACACAAGAATGTCAAGAGAGGCAACATCCTCGTTGATGCATCTACTGGTGTGTGTCATAGGCAACCTCTTGGGCTTCGCGCTCGCGATCACTGCCGACACTGAGGATGTCGCCCTGTGGATGATCGGCCTGGCAATGTTAGTTAACAGTTGCTGTCAAAAGTTTCTGAAACTTTCAGTTGCGTCAGGCATAGTTGCTTCTGTTAAAAAGGTGTCAAAGCAAGGCTGAAGGGTTGAGGATAAGAGGTTCCACGTAGCCTGAGCTACACAGAAACTTTAACGTTAAAAAGTTCAGTTTCATCAGTTACAATTTTCTTTAGTTGCTGGAATATAAACAAGTCAAGCTGCAAGACGCATGTTCATTTGTCTTCTAAAAGAAGTATGATCGGCAGAAAGAACAACAAAAATAAGCTGTTAGTGTGTGCGCGTCTTCTATTTGGGCCGTTGCTCGTGTTTCTTTCTATTTTCGGCTCCCGCCTACAACGCGCGCATCTGATCTATCTCGTGTTTCCTTCTCCTTTCGGCTCCCGCCTACAACGTGTTTCCTTCTCCTTTTGGCTCCCGCCTACAGAACTGAATAAATAGGGTGGCGGCCGCCAGGGAGACACCATCACAGGACCGAGAGAGGCGGCTCGCTTCCGGCCTAGCAACGAGAAACCTCTGCTTCTGCGATCCGGCGGCTGGGCTCCCCGTCGGCCGATCGAAGGAGTGGAGGAAGCGATGGGAAAGCGGCAGGAAAGGGAGAAAGATGAGGGCGGCGACGGAAAGAGGAGGAAGGTCGCGGCTGCGGCCCCCGTCTTCACCATGGACGACCTTGACATCCTCCACTGCGCCGTCTGCTGCGACCCCCTGCGCCCTCCCATTTCCCAGGTAACATCCCCTCTGTTTGATTTGATCTCTGTTCGTACAACTCAAGCCCTAGTAGCTCCTCAGAGACGATAGCATGCATCAAGGGATCTGAAGAACTATCCGGGTGTCTTATAATATTTCGAAATTCCTTCATTATTAGATTCGATTATTATTATAGTAGCTAATCTTGTCCGCAAACTGAAGTGATTTTCCAAAAATTGTTTAGTTAATTAGAATCGGATATGGTGATTACCAGATTGTATGTTTTTGGACTGTAATTTGGTGGTTGCAAAATTGCAAGTCAAGGTTTACACCTCTGAAGAATCAGAAAAAACATCACATGAGATGCGCGCACAAGCCAAATGGCTGACAAAAACAGATCGGTGCATTTTTCAATTAGCATATTTACTGATTCATATCGCATGCACTGATTTGTTCTTTCTGTTTCCTCAGTGCTCTACGGGTCGTCATACCATCTGTTCGTCCTGCCAGGACAAGCTCCCAGGCAAGTGCTGCTACTGCTGCGAAACAACAGTCTACAGGCGCTGCCGCGGGCTAGAAAATATGATTGAATCCCTCAAAGTTGCTTGCCCCAATAATGGATGCACTGCAAGGATAAAATACTACCAAAAAGAAGAGCATGAGGAAGTTTGCCCGCAGGCGCCATGCTTCTGCCCCATAGCCGACTGCAGCTTCAGCGGACCAACCGCAACGCTCTTGGAGCATTTCTCAAGCAAGCACAAGCTGGACTCCACAAAAGTTTCGTACAACAAGGGGTTCGGGATCCTCATCAGCTTCAATGTTAACGGCGATCTTCCAGAACCAACCATTCTTGTGGGTGAGGATGGACACCTCTTCATTGTCTACATGAAGACAGAGTCCCTCGGCCTTGGCATCGCGGTCTGCTGCGTCCAGCCCCACATTACAACTGGATCCAAGTTCAAGTGCAATCTGTCATTGTCGTCGGCTGAGACGGGCTACTCCCAGGCTACAGAGTTTCACACAAGGAACACTAACCTGTATGATGGGTTTCCCGATGACTGCTTCCTATTCCTTGTGCCCAAGGCGATGCTTCCAGGCGCTGGTACAAGTGACACGGTCCTGGTGAGTATGGAACTCACGCCACAGTAGGCCCCATGTGCGGGTGATTGGGTTTGGCAAGTGCCTATACTTCTGAATCTCTCAGCTTTGGAGAAGGCACTAGTGTTATTTTTGTCTGTTTGTATTCGATTACTGAGCATTATGTTTGTATTCTTGGAAAAAAAATTGCTTCAGATCATTGAGATGGAGCACGGAAATATATTGTTGAACTCGATTGTTCCAGCAAAATATGCATGACATGCGCACCATGTTTTGTTTTACCAGCACTTGAACTTGTGTCAAGCCGTCTTTAGGTCTGATCTAGAAATAGATTTGATAGCGAAAATCGACCGAGGCGTCCCGATTCCAAACAATGATTACATGGCCATTTTGCAAACCCTAAACCCAGCCCAGCTGCAACTCAGGAGATAGCCAAATCCACTTCTTCCAAAGTGCAGCAAAGAATTAGCCATGGCGGTCTAATTTTACGGGGACATGCTTTGAAGATAATTGAATGGGAAGGCTGCTGGATCGTTAGGGAAGTTCTGATGCTGGTGGGTTTAACCTAATGCGCGAGCCACTAGGTTGGTTGCTTAAAGTGATCAAATTGTTTTGATTCATAAAAAGGTCTGTTTATTCTATGTCAATTAGATAAAGCAAATCCAATGGCTATTACTCATCTGGTACACCCGCAAGCTAGGTGGATTTAGCACAAAGTACAACCGAGGCCTTTATTAGTAAGCATGTAATTTTTATAAAGTACATATTGGTGATTGACCGAGTTATGCGGCAGTGTAAGCCAGCTAAATATCAGTACTATGAATGTAGTATGTCTTCTTCTAAGAAGAGTAGGTCGAAGGAGGTATATATCATCGCCGTTATAAGCGTTATCTAGCACTTTCAAAATTCTCTGTTGACACAACTTTATATGGAGCCTAGAACCTTAACATATCTTACTTTATGAGTAAAAGTTGATTGTCCAATCTAATATTAGATTAATTGTTTTTGCATATGACGACCGGACTTTTATTTCAACAACTACGTCAAAGATATCTCGCGCTGCCAACTAGAATGGAACTAGGGATGGAATTTAGGGGTTTACCAAGTCACTGTGGTCATACATTAAGTCATCTATGCCAATTATATCCTTGAGAACTTGTTGGACTGACATATCCTAGCATGGATAGTATAGTTGGCTTCAAATATTCCAATTGTTAGGGGATAAAAGTTGTTGAAGATGCAATGACAAAGTCCATCGTGGCGGGTTGGTGTAGATGTTGCTCACACAAATCTAAATGGACTCATAATTCGGCCCTAGAAGAGCCCCGCTCAGCTCCCCATGTAGCTCGGCTAAGTAGGAAGCTGTGTTTATGAATCCATGGCGGAAAGGATGCAGTGGCATGAAATAATTCATCTTCGAGCCTAAAGCGGAAAAACCTTGGTGGGGATTCTCTGCCTTATGGTTGATGGTCCAAAAGAATGAGCCCTGAGAAGGCTTGGTTTCTTGAAATACCAAGAGGGTAGGGCGGTTGTATTACCAGCTCAGGCCAATGCAAAGGCACTAAATTTAAAATTCACTTATACCCATCTTTTAAAATTACAATAACCATTTTAACCTTACAATATATGATTTTTTGTGTTCATATTACACCATCTAATATTTGTTGTGTTCATATTACATCCGTTTCATTTGAATTATTGTACATTTCAAGTGTTCATTGGTTATTCAATATGTGAGGTGTGTTATATATTAAATCCAATTCCGGGTTATTATGTCACTAACAGATGAAAATTCCATTCTTTGTACTTGAATCTTCCCACGAGAGGCGAAGAATATTAAGGCGGCGACAAACACAAAGTAGGGTATCCTACACTTCTAGAAGCAATAACATGTCGCATGATAAGTCGCACGAAAATGACGACGTCAGGAAGAAAAGTTATATTCATAGAACAAGGGAGTCTCCCAAAAGATCAAAAGAACTAAAAGGGTGATGCTTAAGCAGGTAATGGAACCGACATTACTAGCATATGTTCTCAGTACCAATATCAATAGTTGTGGGTCTCAAAAAAAATCCATAGTTGTGAGTACACGCATCAAAACTAAAGCCCGTATTAATAGTTGCTTGGAGATGTTGTTCAACTTAATGTAACACCTATCAGATTGACGAAAGGTACTGGGTTGTTGATCTTGGTTTCAACTCCGTTTCTTTTGTCAAGTCTATCAGATGAACAAGAGGGTTGGGCTGCCTCAAGTTTTGGAAGACGAAGATCTTGAAGAAATAATTCCAAATTCGTCATGATGCAATGAATCGACCTTGTAAAAAAGAGTAACATGAACGAGAAGATTAGTTCCATTTGTAGCCCAATCCCGTCCCTCTTCATTTCCTTAGAATCTTGAGGTGAGATTCCTTCGAGGGGGTCGATTGTAATAGCCCAGGAGCAACACATTTTATTGGAAATTGATTGTGCATCATGAGCAACTCGTAAGCATCATTTTAATATGAAAATGAGGATTTAATCAACTCTCAGGTTTTCTTAAAAGGCTAAAACCCTAAAAATTTTGAAATATCCAAAACGCCCTTCTCAAATGCTAGATAATTTGGATACAACCTCATATTTAATGCGTGGGGCCCTCCCAAATGCTTAAGGTTTAACAGGTACTCCCTCTGTAAATAAAGATAAGAGTGTTTAGATCACTACTTTGGTGATCTAAACGCCCTTATATTTCTCTACGGAGGGAGTATCAATTACCGATATTGAATTCAGCAGAGCTTGAGTTCTATGGGACATTAAAGAGTATCATCATTGCATGATTCAGAAAACAAGGTTTGAAATAATAATTTTGTGCCTTGGACATTACAAGCTTGATTGAAGGAGTTATCTCTTCCATGCATGATCAGCTGGCTGTGTGATGTCAAAGCAATGCTGTTTTGCGAGCAGTAGTCGTTGTGATCTGCAGAGGCTAGAATGAGTGGCTTTAATGTTGGATGCTTCAGCTTGCCACTGATTATAATATCATGGTCCGCGTGCTTTAGTCATTGTGCTGTTTGTTCTTTTTCGTCCGGAGCTATGCTTATCATCGTAAACTTTTGTTGATGATGTCCTTCTTTCTACTTTGACCGGTCATGCAGGTATTTTCTACTTATACATGAAAACTGCGGAAAGAGCCCATCTGCCAAACAAATGATGGGAGAGAGTCAAACTACCCAGGAATTATGAGAAAGCAATGGAAGTCATCAAAAAGCATCTCGTATGCATATCTAGCTAGTTGTTGTGCTTTGTCACTTCATCTCAACGTGAGTCTAGTTAGCCTTATGGCATCCCTTTTTATTATTATGTAGGAACATTGGCCGGAGCTACTTGTGCACAAGATCAAACGGCGCCTGACAAAAATAACTCAGTATCGCATAAGGATGAGGAGACTTCAACTTAAAGTGGGGTAAGCACTACTGATTTTAGTACGCACAACATATTGTTTCTTGACAGTTATCTGCTCCTGAATTCTAGGTGTAATCTGATTGTATATAAGTGGGTGGTGGCACTGTTCCATTTGTTTTTCTTAAATGGTTTTCCAGAATGGTAGAATGTACAAAGGAAAATACAATGGAGATCATAAAAGAGGACATAAATTAGGATCACCAGCAATGATCGTATGGCAAGGCTGATTGGTTATGCTAAATTTGTTACAAACATGGTTTTTAATTTCAGTTTCAGAAAAATTTCAGCACCAACCGAAATCACCAAAATTCGATGATTTCAGTTTGCATTTTGGCCAAAGGGCCGGAATATTCACTTATATTCAATTTATATTTGATTTAAAAATGATAAATATGTGAATTGCTGCGTACCACAAAAATGGCTGAAATATTTTGGCCGAAAGGTAAATATTTTGGTGTATACTGAAATTACTGAAATTCAGTGAATTTCATCGATTCGTGAATTTCATCAAGTCTCACTGAAAGTGAAAACCATGGTTACAAGTTCAGCCCACAAATTGACCGGTCGATCCTCTTTGTTTAGGTTTACCCTGTGTATTATTTCCAACGGTTTACTTTGTCAACATCCTATAAAATAGTCGGGTTTTGTGGATTGACTGGACATTTTTTCCTGCCAATGAGTTGGTGACCTCTCGCTGACCAAGCTGTTTCTTGTTTTTTTTTTTTCTGACGCAACCTCATCAGAGGGCGCGGAGCTCCCGCATTGCATTAAGAAGAAGAGAGTTGGTTCGGTTAATAAGGGAAACTGGACCCAAAAACCATACATGATACGGTTAATTAAGGGAATCCTGCGAAGACCACACACACCGGACTAGCACTCAACGGATGTCATCCGAGCTATTATTGGAATTGCTAGTCTGCGCGTGAGTGCACCCACTATGGCAAACGTCAGTTGCGAGCCGATGTGGGTTTGTCTTTAACCTCAGTAAGGGGACACCTTTCCAGCTCTGTGCTCTGGCACTAGCATGCATGCGTGCATCACTTTAGTGCTTCATCATGTGGATTTCACCTAATCCAACGTTATCTTGTAAAATCCTTTGGTCCAAAACCTAGCTGGACAAAATCTAGGCTGTAGACGTGTGGGTTGGTACGTGCTGTTGGGAGGCTCTGCTCGACAGCAATGGCCATGACCACCGACCAGAAGCAGAAGAGTTGTCCAGATTCCATTTATCCATAGTTCCGTACAATGCTCTAAGTCGCTTAACTGTCAGTGTTTTTTTCTAGCGATTATTTTACTCGTTACACGCTTAGGGGTTACCCGTGTGAAGAATAGTGTCCTACTAAGTTAGAACATGCACTAAGAGGACCGAAAAGAATTAGAAATGCCCATATGGCCTGTGTAGGGAATGGGACCATAACACTGTTTGCCTTGCAGCTTATATGTTCTGCTATTCCAATTTCTTACTCCCTCTGTTCCTAAATATAAGTCTTTTTAGATATTCCATTACAAACTAAATACACATGTAAATAGACATATTTTAGAGTGTAAATTCACTCATTTTACTCTGTATGTAGTCCATAGTGCAATCTCTAAAAAGACTTACATTTAGGAACGGAGGGAATAGGTCTTAATGTCATATTGGGTTATGAGTGTCGCGCACCACCTCTGCTCCATGATTTTCCCCCTCAAGATAACAAAGCACACCATGCCAAAAAGATATAAGTGAAGCACTTGATTAATTCCAAGGCTCTAAAAATGTAAGTGAAGAATAGGAGCAAGCATAGCATAATTTGGCTCTCCAAAATAGGTGTGTACAGCAAGGATGCTTATTAAAAATTAAAAATAAAAATAATCAAAGACTCATATCATACAAGATGCTTCAAGCAAAACTCATAATATGTGACGAATAAAAATATAGTTCCAAGTAAAATACTGACGGTTGTTAGAAGAAAGAGGGGATGCCACTCGGGGGCATCCCCAAGCTCACTTGTTTGATACTTCTTGAATATTATCTTGGGGTACCTCGGGCATACCCAAGCTTAGCGTTTTGCTAATCCTTATTCCGTCATCCATCGCGATCTCACCCAAAACTTGAAAACTTCAATCACACAAAACTCAACAAAACCTACGCGATATCCGTTAGTATAAGAATGCAAATCACTACTACAAGTACTGTTGCAAACCAATTCATATTTTGTTATTGTATTATATCTACTGTATTCTAAGTTTTTCATGGCAAAAACTCTTCAAAGTAAATCATAGAATCATCAAAACAAGCACATAACACAACGAAAACAGAATCTGTCAAAAGCAGAACAGTCTGTAGCAAGCTGAATACTTTGAATACTTCTGTAACTCCAAAAATTCTGAAAAATTAGGAAAACGTGAGAAATTTGTATATTAATCTTCTGCAAAAAGAATCAGTATTTTATCATGCTTCTGTTGAAAACGAGAATTATTTTCGTGAGCGCAAAAGTTTCTGTTTTTCAGCAAGATCAAATCCACTATCACCCTACATGATCCCAAAGGATTTACTTGGCACGGACACTAATTAAAACACAAAAAACACAATCATAACAGTAGCATAATTGTGCCAACACTCAAGAACAGAAAGAAAAAGACAAAAATAAATTGTATTCATTGGGTTGCCTCCCAACAAGCGTTGTCATTTTACGCCCCTAGCTAGGCATAATGCAAAGATCTAAGTATTATCATCTTTGGTCACCAACTCTTCAATCACACAATCAGATTTCTTTGAAGAATTAGCAAGTAAAATATCAAAACTCCTAGGTATAAAATTGAGGAATTCATTCTTATCAATGGGATCTCTTACAACTTCAACAAAATTCGGGTGAACACTAATCATTTTAAGATATCCTTTATTATTACTAGAAGTTGCACCCTTGTTCTTAGTAACTTGAGTAATCTTGCTAATTTTTACGGGAGTTTTTTGATAGTTTTAGCGGAAGCAAAAGCCGTACTTAGATTACTAAAGATTTCTTCCAGTTTATCAATCCGAGACGGGCTTTCTTCAATCCTTTCATGAATTATGGTCCCCTTTTATTTTAACAACTTAAAAACTTCTGCTGCTTTTGACCCAAATTTGGTAGCAAAATTATGCAACTTTTTATCCATGTTTTCAAAATGTTCTTCGGTAAGCATTTTCTTTTCAATAGCATCTGGTCTTTCCATCACATGCTCGAGAGTCAAAGTTGTTTCATTAATCATAAGCGATAGTGAACCCACTAAATTTCCCATAGGATTAAAAGCATCAAGAGAGGGACACATCAAGAAATTTCCACCGGTAATCGTATCCAGGACGAATCTATACCAAGTGGTTATGCCCACATAAAAATAACGAAGAAGAACAATGGTAGATTGCTTGTGAATAGATCTATTATGAGCATTGCAAATCATGTACCAAGCATCTTTTAGATTCTCCCCTCCCCTTTGTTTAAAATTAAGAACTTCGTCCTCGGGGGTGCACACAATAGAGGAAACTATCCATAGCGACAAAAGATGAAAAACAAAGCTGCACACAAAACAGATCTGATGACAAAACGGCGAACGAAAATGAGAGCGAATAAAATAGCAAATTTTTGTGAAGTGGGGGAGAGGAAAACGAGAGGCAAATGAAAAATAATGTAAATTGCAAGGAGATGAGATTTGCGATTAGGAACCTGGTAGATGTTGATGATGTCTCCCCGGCAATGACGCGAGAAATTCCTTCTGATGCAGCTTGAACTACGTCGGTATTTCCCCAAAGAGGAAGGGATGATGCATCACAACTACTGTAGGTATTTTCCTCAGTGATGAGACCAATTTTATCGAACCAGTAGGAGAATCACGCAACACCATGTAACCAGCTCCTGCACACAAAGAACAAATTCTTGCAATCCGACGTAAGAGAGGGATTGTCAATCCCTCACTGGTAAAAAGATAGGTAAAATTGTAGTAGATTGGATAAATAGTTTTCGCGGGAACGCGAGATAAAATAAATAAATAAATAAAAATTGCAACAAGGTATTTTTGGATTAATAGATCTGAAAATAAAAGCAAATAAAAATAGATCGCGAAGGCAAATATAATAAAGAAGAGACCCGGGGGCCGTAGATTTCAAAGTGTCTTCTCTTGAGAAAAATAGCATATGGTGGGTAAACAAACTACTGTTGGGCAATTGATTGAACTTCAAATAATCATGACGATATCCAAGCTATGATCATTACATAGGCATCACGTCCAAGATTAGTAGACCAACTCATGCCTACATCTACTACTATTACTCCACACATCGACCGCTATCCAGTATGCATCTAGTGTATTAAGTTCATGGAGAAACGGAGTAATGCAACAAGAACGATGACATGATGTAGACAAGATCTATTTATGTAGAAATAGACCCCATCTTGTTATCCTTGATAGCAACGATACATACGTGTCGGTTCCCCTTTTGTCACTGGGATCAAGCACCGTGAGATCGAACCCATCACAAAGCACCTCTTCCCATGGCATCGATTTAGTTGGCCTAACTAAACAAAACATTCAATGAAGAAATACGAGGCTATAAGTAATCATGCATATAAGAGATCAAAAGACTCAAATAACTTTCATGGATAAAAACATAGATCTGATCATAAACTCAAAGTTCATCGGATCACAACAAACACACCGCAAAAAGAGTTACATCAAATAGATCTCCAAGAGACCATTGTCTTGAGAATCAAAAGAGAGAGAGGAAGCCATCTAGCTACTAATTACAGACCCGTAGATCTACAATGAAGTACTCACGCATCATCGGGGAGGCACCAATGAGGATGATGAACCCCTCCGTGATGGTGTCTATATTGGATCTGGTGGTTCTGAAACTTGCGGCGGCTGGAATTGATTCTCGTCGACTCTCCTAGGGTTTCTGGAATATTGGAGTATTTATAGAGCAAAGAGGCGGTGCGGGAGGCCACCGAGGTGGGCACAATCCACCTGGGCGCGCCTGGGCCCCCAGGCGTGCCCTGGTGGGTTGTGCTCCCCTCGGAGCTCCCCTCAGGTACTTTCTTGGCCCAATAGATGTCTTCTGGTCTGGAAAAAATCCACAAAAAGTTTTGTTGCATTTGGACTCCGTTTGATATTGATTTCCTGCGATGTAAAAAACAAGCAGAAAACAACAACTGGCACTGGGCACTATGTTAATAGGTTAGTCCCAAAAAATGACATAAAATGATTGTAAAACATCCAAGAATGATAACAGCATGGAACAACCAAAAATTATAGATACGTTGGAGACGTATCAGAACGCTACAAATGAGTTAAGTTGATGAGAACCTAGTGATTCAGCAGCGGACATTTGGACCTGTGAACAGAGTATATGTGCGAAGAATTTGGAGAGGTCATACGCGTTCTCATAATTTTTTCAAAAGAATCAAGTTTGAGGAATTTAATAGTCTTGAGGAATTTCGCTAAGCGTTCTTGTATTAGGTTCCAGAGTTGTATAGATTAGAAAATCCACACAATTGAGGAATCATGAAGAAAAACATAGCTTAGAGAAACAAATCAAGGAATAGAAGTATTCGGGTGTTTAGGGAGTGGGAAGTTGAAGAATAAACATCTTTTGAGGATTTTGAGGAGATCATAAGAAACAAAGTAGGGCAGTAAAATTAGATTTTAATTACCCTTGTCGAAGAACACAAAAAACTGGGAGTGGAGATGGAGAAGTTCGTCCGTTCAGATCTCCCATGCCCTAACTTGGCGGCGGGAGACAGCTACGGCGGCGGCGGGGTGAAGATTTCCGCGGTCGGCGCGAGTACGGCGGCGACGAGGAAGTGAAGCTCTTCCTCACTGGCGATGATGGAGTTTAGTGATGGCGCTATGTCTGAGAGCTCGAGCGAGATTGAGGTCGAGCGGAGTAAATGAGGTCTAAGGAAGGGAAGGGGTTTTTATAGCCGCGGTGAAAAACTACTTGTCCGAAGATTTTGGACGAACATGCCCCTGACTCTTACTATTCTAACGACATTTGTCACCCACGTACAGAGAGGTGGAGATCGTGGGGGATCGTTGGTGAGTAGTTTAATACATCATGGGAAGCAGAATGGTTTGAGCGGCAACAGCCAAAAATTTAGATATGAAAATCTTTAAAGTTTCGTTCACAAATTCTTCAGCTATTAAGGACACAGTGAAGACTTTGAACTGGTTTCAAATAGAACACACATGAAGAACTTGTGAACAGATTGGGTTGAGTTTAGCGTAGAAGGGGAACGGGTCTGATCACATTCACTTAGAGGAAAAATCCACTTGAAGAACTAACAATAAGTGAATGTTGCTGAGGACATAGAAAAACTCCAATATATATATAGTCAATGAAGAACACCAGTCAAAAAGTTGCATGAACAGCGGTGACCTGTAGGCGGACTTGTACGCAAGCTAACAACATCCATGTGACCTTTCGTATCCATCAACTGAGGCACACAATTCTTTGGGATTTTCTGTTGAAGAGCATAATAGTAACGTAGATAGCAATGTAGTTTAGCTCTAGAAGAATGTATGGAAATGATGCATTGGTGTCATAATAATAGAAAATCTTACCATGCCATTTCTATGGATGTTGGCGTAGTTCAACACGTGGACTAGTGGCGCGTATTGACCATAATGTGGAGGAGTTTCATAATTGCTGCACACAAAGATGATCTTTCTCCTCGTAAGTTAATTCGGAGCCATCAGTGTAGTAGGTTTTGTCTACTATTTTCTGAGAATTTTTTGAAGAATGTAAATAAGCTGTCAAGGAAATATATAAGCTATCAAGTAGTTCCCTATAAAAAATATAAATTACTTAAAAATAGCTTGAGAAAATCACATAGAGGTAGAAGTGGGAGCGTATCAACAAGGACCCAAATGTCGATATTAGCTTCGTCAATACTATCTTCATCGACATTATCTTCGTCAATGTCATCTTCAGGATCACCAAGATCGAAGGTTGTTGGGGAACGTAGCATAAATTCAAAATTTTCCTACGTGTCACCAAGATCTATCTATGGAGTCATCTAGCAATGAGGGAGGAGTGGATCTACATACCCTTGTAGATCGCGCGCGGAAGCGTTCAAGAGAACGGGGTTGATGGAGTCGTACTCGTCGTGATCCAAATCAACGATGATTCTAGCGCCGAACGGACGACACCTCCGCGTTCAACACACGTACGGAGCAGCGACGCCTCCTCCTTCTTGATCCAGCAAGGGGGGAGGAGAGGTTGATGGAGATTCAGCAGCACGACGGCGTGGTGGTGGAAGTAGCGGGATTCCAACATGGCTTCGCCAAGCGCTGCGGGAGGAGGGAGATGTGTCATGGGAGGGAGAGGGAGGCGCCAGGGCTTAGGTGTTGCTGCCCTCCCTTCCCCCCACTATATATAGGGCCAAGGGAGAGGGGGGCGCAGCCTTGGCCCTTCCTCCAAGGAAGGGTGCGGCCAGGGAGGAGTCCCTCCTCTCCAAGGCACCTCGGAGGTGCCTTCCCCTTTTAGGACTCTTCCTTTCCCTCTTCTCTTGGCGCATGGGCCTCTTGGGGCTGGTGCCCTTGGCCCATATAGGCCAAGGCGCACCCCCTACAGCCCATGTGGCCCCCCGGGGCAGGTGGCCCCACCCGGTGGACCCCCGGGACCCTTCCGGTGGTCCCGGTACAATAGCGGTGACCCCGAAACTTGTCCCGATGGCCGAAATAGCACTTTCTATATATAATTCTTTACCTCCGGACCATTCCGGAACTCCTCGTGACGTCCAGGATCTCATCCGGGACTCCGAACAACTTTCGGGTTACTGCATACTAATATCTCTATAACCCTAGCGTCACCGAACCTTAAGTGTGTAGACCCTACGGGTTCGGGAGACATGCAGACATGACCGAGATGACTCTCCGGTCAATAACCAACAGCAGGATCTGGATACCCATGTTGGCTCCCACATGTTCCACGATGATCTCATCGGATGAACCACGATGTCAAGGACTTAATCAATCCCGTATACAATTCCCTTTGTCTAGCGGTACGATACTTGCCCGAGATTCGATCGTCGGTATCCCGATACCTTGTTCAATCTCGTTACCGGCAAGTCTCTTTACTCGTTTCATAACACATCATCCCGTGATCAACTCCTTGATCACATTGTGCACATTATGATGATGTCCTACCGAGTGGGCCCAGAGATACCTCTCCGTTTACACGGAGTGACAAATCCCAGTCTCGATTCGTGCCAACCCAACAGACACTTTCGGAGATACCTGTAGTGTACCTTTATAGCCACCCAGTTACGTTGTGACGTTTGGCACACCCAAAGCACTCCTACGGTATCCGGGAGTTGCACAATCTCATGGTCTAAGGAAATGATACTTGACATTAGAAAAGCTTTAGCATGCGAACTACACGATCTTGTGCTATGCTTAGGATTGGGTCTTGTCCATCACATCATTCTCCTAATGATGTGATCCCGTTATCAATGACATCCAATGTCCATGGTCAGGAAACCGTAACCATCTATTGATCAACGAGCTAGTCAACTAGAGGCTTACTAGGGACATGGTGTTGTCTATGTATCCACACATGTATCTGAGTTTCCTATCAATACAATTCTAGCATGGATAATAAACGATTATCATGAACAAGGAAATATAATAATAACTAATTTATTATTGCCTCTAGGGCATATTTCCAACAGTCTCCCACTTGCACTAGAGTCAATAATCCAGTTCACATCGATATGTGATTAACACTCAAGGTCACATCCCCATGTGACTAACACCCAAAGAGTTCTGGGTTTGATCATGTTATGCTTGTGAGAGAGGTTATAGTCAACGGGTCTGAACCTTTCAGATTCGTGTGTGCTTTACAAATCTCTATGTCATCTCCTAGATGCAGCTACCACGTTCTATTTGGAGCTATTCCAAATAACGGTTCTACTATACGAATCCAGTTTACTACTCAGAATAATCTGGATTAGTGTCAAAGTTTGCATCGGCATAACCCTTTACGACGAACTCTTTTACCACCTCCATAATCGAGAAAATTCCTTAGTCCACTAGTTACTAAGGATAACTTTGACTGCTGTCCTGTGATCCATTCTTGGATCACTCTTGTACCCCTTGACTGACTCATGGCAAGGCACATTTCAGGTGCGGTACACAGCATAGCATACTGTAGAGCCTATGTCTTAAGCATAGGGGACGACCTTCGTCCTTTCTCTCTATTCTGCCATGGTCGAGCTTTAAGTCTTAACTTCATACCTTACAACTCAGGCAAGAACTCCTTCTTTGACTGATCCATCTTGAACACCTTCAAGATCATGTCAAGGTATGTGCTCATTTGAAAGTACCATTAAGCGTTTTGATCTATCCTTATAGATCTTGATGCTCAATGTTCAAGTAGCTTAATCCAGGCTTTCCATTGAAAAACACTTTCCAAATAACCCTATATGCTTTCCAGAAATTCTACGTCATTTCTGATCTACGATATGTCAACAACATATATTCATCAGAAATTCTATAGTGCTCCCACTCACTTCTTTGGAGATACAAGTTTCTCATAAACTTTGTATACACCCAAAATCTTTGATCATCTCATCAAAGCATGCATTCCAACTCCGAGATGCTTACTCCAGTCCTCAGAAGGATTGCTGGGTCTTTGCATACTTATTAGCATCTTTCAGGATTGACAAAACCTTTCGGTTGTATCACATACAACCTTTCCTCAAGAAAATCGTCGAGGAAACAATGTTTTGACATCCTATCTGCAAGATTTCATAAATAATGCAGTAATCGCTAATATAATTCCAACAGACTCTTAGCATCGCTACGAGTGAGAAAGTCTCACCGTAGTCAACTCCTTGAACTTGTCGGGAAACTTCTTAACGACAAGTCGAGCTTTCTTAATGGTGACATTTACCATCATTGTCCGTCTTCCTTTTAAAATCCATCTGTACTCAACAGCCTTACGACCATCGAGCCGTTCCGCCAAAGTCTACACTTTGTTTTCATACATGGATCCTCTCTCGGATTTTATGGCCTCGAGCCATTTATCGGAATCCGGGTGCACCATCGCTTCTCCATAGCTCGTAGGTTCATTGTTGTCTAGCAACATGACTTTCAAGACAGGATTACGTACCACTCTGAAGTAGTACGCATCCTTGTCATCCTACGAGGTTTGGGAGTGACTTGATCCGAAGTCTCATGATCAATATCATAAGCTTCCACTTCAATTGGTGTAGGTGCCACAGGAACAACTCTTTGTGCCCTGCTATACACTAGTTGAAGTGACGGTTCAATAACCTCATCAAGTCTCCACCATCCTCCCACTCAATTCTTTCGAGAGAAACTTTTCCTCGAGAAAGGACCCGATTTCAGAAACAATTCCTTATTGCTTTCGGATCTGAGACAGGAGGTATACCCAACTGTTTTGGGTGTCCTATGAAGATGCATTTATCCGCTTTGGGTTCGAGCTTATCAGCCTGAAACTATTTCACATAAGCGTCGCAGCCCCAAACTTTTAAGAAATGATAGCTTAGGTTTCCCTAAACCATAGTTCATACGGTGTCATCTCATCGGAATTACGTGGTGCCCTATTTAAAGTGAATGCGGTTGTCTCTAATGCCTAACCCATAAAATATCGTGGTAATTCGATAAGAGACATCATGGTATGCATCATATCCAATAAGGTGCAGTTATGATGTTCGGACACACCATCACACTATGGTGTTCCAGGCTGTATTAGTTGTGAAACAATTTTCACAATGTCTTAATTCTGTGCCAAACTCGTAATTCAGATATTCATCTCTATGATCATATCATAGATATTTTATCCTCTTGTCACGACGATCTTTCAACTTCACCCTGAAATTACTTGAACATTTCAATAATTCAGACTCGTGATTCATCAAGTAAATGTACTCAACATCTACTCAAATCATCCATGAAGTAAGAACATAACGATATCCACTACATGCCTCAGCACTCATTGGACTGCACACATCAAAATGTATTAGTTCCAACAAGTTGCTTTCTAGTTCCATTTTACTGAAAACAAGGCTTTCAGTCATCTTGCCCATGTGGTATGATTTGCATGTCTCAAGTGATTCAAAATCAAGTGAGTCCAAACGGTCCATGTGCATGGAGTTTCTTCATGCATATACACCAATAGACATGGTTTGCATGTCTCAAACTTTTCAAAACGAGTGAGCCCAAAGATCCATCAACATGGAGCTTCTTCATGCGTTTTATACCGATATGACTTACGTGGCAGTGCCACAAGTAGGTGGTACTATCTTATATCTTTTGACATGAACATGTGTATCACTACGATCGAGATTCAATAAACCATTCATTTTAGGTGCAAGACCATTGAAGGTATTATTCAAATAAACAGAGTAACTATTATTCTCTTTAAATGAATAACCGTATTGCGATAGTCATAATCCAATCATGTCTATGCTCAACGCAAACACCAAATAACAATTATTTAGGTTTAACACCAATCTCGATGGTAGAGGGAGCGTGAGATGCTTGATCATATCAACATTGGAAACACTTCCAACACATATCGTCAGTTCACCTTTAGCTAGTCTCCGTTTATTCCGTAGCTTTTATTTCGAGTTACTAACACTTAGCAACCGAACCGGTATCTAATACCCTGGTGCTACTAGGAGTACTAGTAAAGTACACATCAACACAATGTATATCCAATATACTTCTATCGACCTTGCCAGCCTTCTTATCTATCAAGTATCTAGGGTAATTCTGCTCCAGTGGCTGTTCCCCTTATTACAGAAGCACTTAGTCTCGGGTTTGGGTTCAACTTTGGGTTTCTTCATGAGAGCAGCAGCTAAATTGTTGTTCCATGAAGTATCCCTTTCTTGCCCTTGCCCTTCTTGAAACTAGTGGTTTTACTAACCATCAACGTTTGATGCTCCCTTTTGATTTCTACTTTCGCGGTGTCAAACATCGCGAATAACTCAAGGATCATCATATATGTCCCTGATATATTATAGTTCATCATGAAGCTCTAGCAGCTTGGTGGTAATGACTTCGGAGAAACATCACTATCTCATCTGGAAGATCAACTCCCACTTGATTCAAATGATTGTTGCACTCAGACAATCTGAGCACAAGCTCAACAATTGAGCTTTTCTCCCTTAGTTTGCAGGCTAAGAAAATCGTCAGAGGTCTTATACCTCTTGACATGGGCACGAGCCTGAAATCCCAATTTCATCCCTCGAAACATCTCATATGTTTCGCGACGTTTTAAAACGTCTTCGGTGCCTCAACTCTAAACCGTTCAACTGAACTATCACGTAGTTATCAAAACGTGTATGTCAGATGTTCGCAACATCCACAGACAACGTTCGAGGTTCAGCACATTGAGCGGTGCATTAAGGACATAAGCCTTCTATGAAGCAATGAGGACAATCCTCAGTATACGGACCTAGTCTGCATAATTGCTACTATCAACTTTCAACTAAATTTTCTCTAGGAACATAACTAAACAGTAGAACTGAAGCGCGAGCTACGACATAATTTGCGAAGACCTTTTGACTATGTTCAGGATAATTAAGTTCATCTTATGAACTTCCACTCAGATAGACATCCCTCTAGTCATCTAAGTGATTACATGATCCGAGTCAACTAGGCCGTGTCCGATCATCACGTGAGACGGACTAGTCAACATCGATGAACATCTTCATGTTGATCGTATCTACCATAGGACTCATGCTCGACCTTTCGGTCTTCTGTGTTCCGAGGCCATGTCTGTACATGCTACGCTCGTCAAGTCAACCTAAGTGTTTCGCGTGTGTAAATCTGGCTTACACCCGTTGTATGTGAACGTAAGAATCTAACACCCGATCATCACGTGGTGCTTCGAAACAACGAACTATCGCAACGGTGCACAGTTAGGGGGAACACTTTCTTGAAATTTTAATGAGGGATCATCTTATTTACTACCGTCGTTCTAAGCAAATAAGATGTATAAACATGATAAACATCACATGCAATCAAATAGTGACATGATATGGCCAATATCATATTGCTCCTTTTGATCTCCATCTTCGGGGCTCCATGATCATCATCGTCACCGGCATGACACCATGATCTCCATCATCGTGTCTCCATGAAGTTGTCTCGCCAACTTATTACTTCTACTACTATGGCTACTGGTTAGCAATAAAGTAAAGTAATTACATGGCGTTGTTCAATGACACGTAGGTCATACAATAAATAAAGACAACTCCTATGGCTCCTGCCGGTTGTCATACTCATCGACATGCAAGTCGTGATTCCTATTACAAGAACATGATCAATCTCATACATCACATATATCATTCATCACATCCTTTTGGCCATATCACATCACATAGCATACCCTGCAAAAACAAGTTAGACGTCCTCTAATTGTTGTTTGCATGTTTTACGTGGCTGCTATGGGTTTCTAGCAAGAACATTTCTTACCTACGCAAAACCACAACGTGATATGCCAATTGCTATTTACCCTTCATAAGGACCCTTTTCATCGAATCTGATCCGACTAAAGTGGGAGAGACAGACACCCGCTAGCCACCTTATGCAACTAGTGCATGTCAGTCGGTGGAACCAGTCTCACGTAAGAGTACGTGTAAGGTTGGTCCGGGCCGCTTCATCCCACAATGCCACCGAATCAAGATTGGACTAGTAACGGTAAGCATATTGAAAAAAATCAACGCCCACAACTACTTTGTGTTCTACTCGTGCATAGAAACTACGCATAGACCTAGCTCTGATACCACTGTTGGGGAACGTAGCATAAATTCAAAATTTTCCTACGTGTCACCAAGATCTATCTATGAAGTCATCTAGCAACGAGGGAGGAGTGGATCTACATACCCTTGTAGATCGCGCGCGGAAGCGTTCAAGAGAACGGGGTTGATGGAGTCGTACTCGTCGTGATCCAAATCACCGATGATTCTAGCGCCGAACGGACGGCACCTCCGCGTTCAACACACGTACGGAGAAGCGACGTCTCCTCCTTCTTGATCCAGCAAGGGGGGAGGAGAGGTTGATGGAGATTCAGCAGCACGACGGCGTGGTGGTGGAAGTAGCGGGATTCCAATAGGGCTTCGCCAAGCGCTGCGGGAGGAGGGAGATGTGTCATGGGAGGGAGAGGGAGGCGCCAGGGCTTAGGTGTTGCTGCCCTCCCTTCCCCCCACTATATATAGGGACAAGGGAGAGGGGGGCGCAGCCTTGGCCCTTCCTCCAAGGAAGGGTGCGGCCAGGGAGGAGTCCCTCCTCCCCAAGGCACCTCGGAGGTGCCTTCCCCTTTTAGGACTCTTCCTTTCCCTCTTCTCTTGGCGCATGGGCCTCTTGGGGCTGGTGCCCTTGGCCCATATAGGCCAAGGCACACCCCCTACAGCCCATGTGCCCACCCGGGGCAGGTGGCCCCACCCGGTGGACCCCCGGGACCCTTCCGGTGGTCTCGGTACAATACGGGTGACCCCGAAACTTGTCCCGATGGCCGAAATAGCACTTCCTATATATAATTCTTTACCTCCGGACCATTTCGGAACTCCTAGTGACGTCTGGGATCTCATCCGGGACTCCGAACAACTTTCGGGTTACCGCATACTAATATCTCTATAACCCTAGCGTCACCGAACCTTAAGTGTGTAGACCCTACGGGTTCGGGAGACATGCAGACATGACCGAGATGACTCTCCGGTCAATAACCAACAGCGGGATCTGGATACCCATGTTGGCTCCCACATGTTCAACGATGATCTCATCGAATGAACCACGATGTCAAGGACTTAATCAATCCCGTATACAATTCCCTTTGTCTAGCGGTACGATACTTGCCCGAGATTCGATCGTCGGTATCCCGATACCTTGTTCAATCTCGTTACCGGCACGTCTCTTTACTCGTTTCGTAACACATCATCCCGTGATCAACTCCTTGATCACATTGTGCACATTATGATGATGTCCTACCGAGTGGGCCCAGAGATACCTCTCCGTTTACACGGAGTGACAAATCCCAGTCTCGATTCGTGCCAACCCAACAGACACTTTCGGAGATACCTGTAGTGTACCTTTATAGCCACCCAGTTACGTTGTGACGTTTGGCACACCCAAAGCACTCCTACGGTATCCGGGAGTTGCACAATCTCATGGTCTAAGGAAATGATACTTGACATTAGAAAAGCTTTAGCATGCGAACTACACGATCTTGTGCTATGCTTAGGATTGGGTCTTGTCCATCACATCATTCTCCTAATGATGTGATCCCGTTATCAATGACATCCAATGTCCATGGTCAGGAAACCGTAACCATCTATTGATCAACGAGCTAGTCAACTAGAGGCTTACTAGGGACATGGTGTTGTCTATGTATCCACACATGTATCTGAGTTTCCTATCAATACAATTCTAGCATGGATAATAAACGATTATCATGAACAAGGAAATATAATAATAACTAATTTATTATTGCCTCTAGGGCATATTTCCAACAAAGGTGACATGCATACCCTCGTGAAAACCGGATGCCTTGCACAGTGCTCAAAAAAGAGAAAAATAAAAAAATACAGTGTCCCCAGTTTGAGCAACCAATGTGGGAGTAGTTCACCGCATTGTATAGATTTGCGCCAAAAGTATAACCATGATGGGTCCTGAGGTGAACTCTGTTTGTCTCCATGTTCTCATGATCTTCAAAATTTAGCTTCTCGAAGACATAGCCGTCTTGCATTGCATGGGATGCACTAGTCGAATTGTAAAAGACAGAAATTACACGTTGAAGAAGCAGAAGTCATGCTTAATTACAAAAAAAGACGTGTCGTCGTTGCGTACTGTTTCAGGATAGAAGGTCTCTCGAGCTTAATACTAAAGCGTCGACTGTCTTGTAGGTGAGGCCTGCAGCATAGACCCCGGTCATCGCCGCAGTAATCACACTCCGGGATCCTATCGTCATCGTCAAACATTTCCTATGGTCATAGTTCAAAGATTAAACTTCTAAAATTTAATATATGTAGTACAAGAACTAAATTAGATCATTATTATTCATCACGGGTTGACTATCGGCCTATCGAGTCTTTTCTTGAAAATTCTCAGCTCACGTGGTGTATATATTCGACTGTCGGTGATGGTCACTCCTCCCTTCGTCCCCGAGTGCATTACACCAAAATGTCTAGCACACGGGAATGAAGGAGAAGCGACCCCGACGACAACAGTCAGGATTCTTCCTCTTCGACATTTTGCGACCGTCGGTGATGGTAGCTCCTCCTATCATTCCAAAGTGTGTTACACCAAAATGTCTAGCACCTTGGCATGAAGAAGAAGCTACCCCCACAACAACAGTCAAGATTCCTCTTCCTTTCTCATATATGGTGGACACTCCCTCACTAGTTTTGTGACTGTCATGTATGGAGCCCCGACAAACTTAAAGTCAACCCGTAATGTCGTTTAATTATCTTTTTAGAGAATCCGGGCCACTCGATATTTCCTACACATTGTAGCACAAGTCATGCCAAAATTCACGGAAAAAAATATATCATGACCTTTGCTAAAATTGGACATATCGAATGCCTGAAATTTGGCAGAACGGAAATGAATCAACATTCCAGCAAAACATAGGCCACTCCGAGGTGTTCCCTGCAAATTGCATCTATGCATCCATTTTGTCAAAAAAATCAAAAGCACCAATGAAACAAAAGTATTGAAGCAGAATATTAAAGTAGGAGTACTTGGTCGCACATGGGATGGACTTTAAGAAAATTAGTCCGGCGGAGGAGGCAATCGATGAACTCATGTGACAAGTTAGCAGCTTCCTTACTCATCTAGACATCTACATCATCATCGACTTCGACGACATGGGGATTTGGCTGCTCTCACCTCATGGTCGGAGGGGGTTGGTGACGGGGACGACAATGGGGATGATGTAGGCGCTACTTAATTTCTGCAAAAACAAAATAAACAAAAAAACATTATTATCCTAATTTTAGGACATAGTGAAACCCTATAAGCTATCAACTAAACATTATTATGCTGATTCAAAAGACCTACATTTACTAAAAAATTGTAAAACTAGTTTTTTTACTAAAAATTTGTATTACTAACCCTAACAGCTATCCATCCATCCATCTATATATCCAAAGCATTACTAAAAAAACCTAGTTTTATCCATCTATCTATCCAAGCATTACAAAAAAAACGTAATTTCACCCACCCATTTATCTATAAGCTTTCTACTAGTAGTGGGTTCATATATATGAACACCTAGGGTTACATATATCTACATACTATTGTACTAAAAAAACTATTTAGTGCTCTAATGATGAAGTGGGCTCATATATATGAACACCTAGGGTTCATATATATGAGCAAAATTAGTAATAAAATCTGAACGTATTGCATTTGCTAATTCATCCAACACATTCATAGAGGAGAAGGAGGTACTCATGGTAGGCATCCTGGGGCCGACAAAGGGGATGGAGGTGGCAGGCACGGGGGAGGGTGGCCACGCGTTGGGGAGGGCCGGCGCCGGGGGAGGGAAGCCGCGCGTGGGGAGGGCGGCCACAGGGGAGGGCGGCCGGAGCAGTGCGGGGGCGGGCCGACAAGGGTGGGAGAGAGAGTGGAGATGGAGAGTGAGGAGGGACACTAAGAGGTCAGGCGGGGGGAGGACGATGATAACATGGGCTTAGTAGTAGCGCGGGTCGCGGCCCAACGCTACTGCTAATGTCATTAGCTGTAGCGCCGGTCCAAGACCCGTGCTACTGCTAAGAGGGGACGGGAATCTAGGCCCGGGCTGGCCATAACAGCAAGCACGCGCTACTGCTAAGTGGGGACAGTCACAACCCTAGCATGTGCCACTTCTAAGTATCAATAGTGCCTCTTTTTAACAAGCGCTACTGATAAGCCTCTGTGTATAAGGTTTTTCCTAGTAGTGCATGGAGCCGCAGAGGAGAGAGCCTTGGTCGGACGGCTGGAGAAGCTGCGTTCGGTGTGATGTGACCAGCGTAGCGGCGACCCCGCACACAGGAGGACCGAGGAAAGATGAAAACTTTAGGGTTAGGGCGCTCTGGATCGTGGTTTTCTCTCACGAACACAACGTTGTAGAAGTTAGGCCGGGCCAGAAATTTCAAAGTTGGGCCGAAATTTTTGATCGAAAGGGATATATGACGGGCCCAAGCGAGATGGCCGGAATTCGGCTCAAATTTGTTGTTTCGGCCAAAAATCTAATCTCTGACCAGCGCTACTGTGATTCTTTACTGTGATTCTGTGACCGCCTCACTTCTCCACCCTCCGTCAGATAATTACCACCAGCTATTGACTCCCATTTCTTTGTGCGCTAAAAAACATCCTAAGTCTAAGGTGGGGGTCTATTGTTCTCAACTACAAACATTTAATTAAACGATCGATATATTGCATTAATTTTGTAACCTATTTTGTGTATCATACAGGTGATCTATGTTACTTGTTGCACACTTGTCGTGCAACGATTAGTATGAAAAGGTGACATGAAAAGACGAGATGGGTAGGATACTCAACACGATGTATATTCTTATGTTGGTTGTGAACTATATAGAACTTTTGTACATGGCTATGAATTATTGAGAATATATGCATGTATTACAAGATGTATTAGACTTGTACAAATGAATGACGATGTGTATGCGAGCGTTTTATGTGAATTTCATTTGTAGAGTTGGTTACCGCATGAGAATAAACTGCAAGACAAAGAAATGGAGGTAGTTCTGAATTGTAACTGCTTTGAATGATATAATATTCCAAGTTGTTCAGTATGGAACAAATTAGTGATGATAGGTGAGATGCAGAACGAGAAAATGACTGAGGTCATGTATCAAAACCGCCGCCAAAGCTCGTTTTTGTAGTACTAGGGCCAAATTTGGAAAAGTTCGTCATCGGTCCCTTCATATGTAAATGACTTTGTGAATTCCTCATCTATGGGTGTTGTGATATTTTGATGAAATATCGATCGTAGGGTGCTCGGGTTAATACCATCATCTCGCTTATATTTCACCTGAAAACACTTTCTTGATATATCTTGCATCTCTTCTATAGATACTCCCTTCGTTCCATAATGTAGTGCATATAGATTTTTTTAAAGGTCAAACCTCATAAACTTTGATCAAGTTTGTGGAGAAAAACATTTACATCTAGAATGCTAAACATATATCATTAGATTCATCATAAGATGTAATTTTATATATTATATTTTGTTATTTATGATATAAATAGTTTTTCTGTAATCTTGGTCAAAGTTGACTTTTCAAAAATCTATATGAATTATATTATGGAACGGAGGGAGTACTATACAACTGCCATAATATATTTTTCATTTTTAAATTTTTTTTCATCCACGATGCCTCTTAGTGAATGTAGCGAGTGTAAGAGGAATAGAGATGATATTGGTGGCTTTGAGGTTGTATTGCTTGAGTCTTGTGGGCATATATATAATGTGTACATGACCTTCTTGGAGTACAAGGCAAGGAAGAATAAATCCTACACTACCATATATATATTCCCTAAATAATAATAATACTCAACAACGAGTATTGCAATCACATTCTTTCAGCGATGTGATCCCCAACCTTTGCCTCCACTTTTTTTCCCTCCCAATGCAGTAGGTCCTCAAGTTTTTGTGATCACCATAGTTACTTGCTCAATGGTATCAAACATCCCTTGCATCCGCTGATTTTTAGCTGACAACACACCCTCTCTATTTATTTCTTCACATCAGCAATCTTGAAAACACTCCATTTTCAGAAGTTTCTTCATTGTGTCCTTGAAGTTCACATAGACATCTCCTAAATTGTGTGATATGGGTTCTTGCTCACATGTATGTAGAATTACTCTACCCAGGTTTGCCACCCTTTCCTAGTGCCCTTCGAATCTTCTCGTCTTTGGCATCTTTATCGCTGCTCTCGATGTCTCTGGTTCTAGTAGCAAAGGCATATGAAACTCGGAGTAAGCTAGTGTGTCACCATAGCCTGCTCAAAATGTTGAGACCATGCTGGGTTGGCCACCAACTATTTGAGGAAAACTCTCACATCATTGTCCCCGACTAACTTATTGTCGTATGTCCATTGTACTCCCTTAGAGTCCAAGTCATGGAGATCATAATGTGAGAGTACTTATTTGAAGTCCATCATTAGTCTTTCGGAGCTCATAGAGCGAGAGTGATCTTTCAACTGTGGTGGAACCATTAAAATCACCAATCATGTTCCACAACTTAGTCGTGTTATTCTTCATTCCTCTTAGCAACATACACATTTCATGTGTATCTTGTGCTCTCAGTTCACCCATACGCCAAACTCCAATAGCATTTCGCACTCTTTAGTGTTTCCTTTTTATCGGCACATTGATATGTTTCACATTATAAGTCTTGGGTTGCACGTTAACATCCAAAATATGGCAATTTCGCCTACTTCTCACTTCCATTCATTGCAAAACAATGGCGGAGCCCTGTCATCCACCTTAGATTACATCACAGTTCTTTCTCCTGCCTTGTCTCCGACAAGAAGACATGGTCCCTGCTTGATCTTGCACTGTTCAGGGTCGCATTTGCTCCCGACAGTTCCTGCTTAAGGTACCCATTAGGCTTGATGGTGCTCCTCGGGGGAGCCCACTGACTTCTCCAAGTCTTATTCCACCTGTTACACATCTCCTTTCTTCAACCTCTTTGATTCTTGCGAGGCAGTATCCCCACCATCTTCATGTTATGTCACCTCCATGTCCCGTTTTACATAACGTGGCTTATCCGTGAGCATCAGTACCCCACTACTCCTCGCATTTTCTTATCCAACTACAGTCTACTCCCATTAGATGCTGAGAGAGCCAACTTCGAGTCAGACATACATGGCTTCGATGTTGAGCTCCTAAGATACTTTTCCTGCCTATCATACTCTTTTGGGGAAAAGCTTCCACGTCCCCACTCCTTCATGCATATCGCACCCCCGCCCTCCACCTCATGTCCTTCACCCTCTTCCACTACCCTCGATACATCCATTATTGCTCCTCCCTACAAAATTCCTGCACGATTAACGTGAGTGGGTATATCAAATCCTTCTGTTCTTGAAGTTTGTTCACGTGCTCTTCCTGAACGTAACTCACCATTCAACACACATGGAACACTAGCATCTTATCATATTTAAAGTTAAAGTGAATCCTTTTTTGGGTGTTAACTTGCACACCTTGTAAATGACTTGCAAACATCCAAAGTCACATGGACCTTGATTCAACCAAATTGTCCCTTCACCGATTGTTCATCCACTCAGTCCACCTTTTCCTTCCTTCTGTTACTCACTTGTGATGTCACCCGTCGTCTATTTCTCTTTCAAGTCCAACACTATGAAATATGGAGGGGCCTGCCATCCATCATCACACCCTCCAAAATCAACAAGGCATTATAGTGGTACAAAGACTAGATTATCCTCCGTATCCCGAAACTCCACTTCCCGCGTCAAGTTCCAAGCGGATCTCATCCCTCCAAAGAACATGGCATGGCTAAACATTCTGGTAGTATGAACCCTAGCGAGCGCCATAAGTCAGAATCTTTCTCTAACTCCTTCAAATCCTCCTCGATGGTGGTGTCCTCATATTCGTATCCCTTAGATTCACAACCAGGAATTTCTTAGTGATCTCTCCCGCATGTGAGGCGCTATATCCTTCCTGTGACTCTCATCTGCCACCACCGTTCAAATCCTCCAGGATTCCTTCCTTACCCAGGACCTCGACCGCCGCCCCTTGTCGAGCTTGGTTGCTACTCAGGGTGGACATACCGGCTCGCTCGTGGCCCGCTAAGGACCGGACCGAACGGTCCCTGCCTGCTGGTATATTGGGCCAGTCCCGTCTGTATAATTCGGCCCGAATACACTACCGGTCCGGTCAGGATTTCGCCCGGTCCTACTGAGCAGACCGGGAACTGCCATTGGCGTCGTCGCCCATTACTTCCTTCCCCCTCCGGCCATGGAGAGGTGCCCCCCCCCCCCGGCACGAGCTAGTGGTCAATGCTCCTTTTCGAGGCGGAGATGCATCATGACACGCAGGAAGCATGACACCTTCGTGTCGTCGTCCATGTCCACGGCGTCGTATTTGGAGCCCATGTACTTGACCATCGACCGCGGCATGAAATGGATTGAGTTGGCAGTGTACCAGCCCATAACGAACAAGACGATCGTGAAGGACGTGCCCGGCGACGTGGGCACTGCAGTCGAGGTGAGCATCGAGCCATCGAGTGATGTCCAATTCACCGAGAACGGCGCGCTCAGCGAGTAGCTGCACATCCACGGCGGTGGGGTGCTCAGTGGAGTCAGCACGTGCAGTTCGCGTTGGACGCGGAAGGCGGGCTCAACTACCTGCACAACCACACTGACCCTCCCTAGATACACAAGAATCTCAAGAACAGCAACATCCTCCTTGATGCATGTACTGGTGTGTGTCATTTTGCCAACCGGTTGTGGCTTGTTAGGCTTTCTGTTTTGGCATTGACGCTCCGTGTGAGCTAGCTGATCCTTTTGTTCGCAGACTTAAAGACCTTGTTGAACCTTATTACTTTCTAATAAATGTGGCCGTATGCATCGTTCTGATGCAGAGGCCGGGGAGTCCCCCCTTTTCGAAAAAAAAATGTACTGGTGTGTGTCATATGCATCCTCTTCGGCTTCACGCTGGCGAGTGGCGATCACCACCGAGGCTGAGGACGACGCCCTGTGGATGACCTGGCAATGTCCGTTAACAGCTGCTGTCAAAGTTTCCGAAAAAATCAGTTTTGTCAGGCATAGTTTCTGTTAAAAAGTTCAGTTTCGTCAGTTAGGATTTTCTTTAGTTAGTGGAAAATAAATGAGCCAAGCTGCAAGTCTCCTGTTCATTGTCTTCTACCTCACTTAGGTATGAGTTGGGGCCGAAAAAAACCCTTTAAAAGAAGTATGATCGGCAGAAAAAACAATAAAATAGCGCGTCTTTTATTTGGGCCGTTGCTCGTGTTTCCTTCTATTTTCAGCTCCCGCCCACATCTGATCTTTCTCGTGTTTCCTTCTCCTTTTGGCTCCCGCTCCCGCCTACAACGCCAGACAGAGACCAAATAAATAGGGTGGCGGCCGCCAGTGAGACAACATCAACCAAGAGAGGCCGAGCAACGAGAAACCTCTTCGTGTGTGATCGGGCGGCTGGGCTTGCCGCAGCCGCCAGCCCGCCACTACGTTTGGCCGATCGAGGGAACGGAGGAAGCGACGGGAAAGCGGCAGGAGAGGGAGAAAGATGAGGGCGGCGTCAGAAAAAGGAGGAAGGCTGGGGCGGCAACCCCCGTCTTCACCATGGAGGACCTCGACGTCCTCCACTGCGCCGTCTGCTGCGACGCCCTGCGCCCTCCCATTTTCCAGGTAATATCCCCTGTGTTTGATCTGATCTCTGTTCTTACAACTCAATCCCTAGGAGCTCCTCCGAGACGATAGCATCAATGGATCTGAGGAACTATCTGGGTGTCTTATAATATTTCGAAATTCGTTCATTATTAGATTCGCTAATTAATATACTAGCTATGTCCAGTTAGCCTAATTTTGTCCCCAAACTGAAGGGATTTCCCCGAAATTATTTAGTTAATTAGAATAGGTAAGGGTGATTACCAGATTATAAGTTTTTGGACTGTAATTTTGTAGTTGCGAAATTGCAAGTCAAGGTAGACATCTCTGAAGTCTGAAAAATCAGAGAAACATCACATCAGATGCGCACACTAGGCCAAATGCCTAACAAAACACAAAGTTCCTTTGTAGCTCGTCCTACATGAAACCTCTTATCTTCAGCCCTTCAACACTGCTTTGAGAACCGTACTCTCCAACTGAGTTGCAACAAGCAGATTTCTCTTTTTTGTTTCTCTTAAATAAAACAACATATGGACTTCAAACTTTGCAGATCAAACGCACTTTACAACTTCAATGTGTGAAAAAACTTTTAGATTTTTTGGGCCAACATAAATATACAAAATGAGGATTTTTTTTTTGATTAAAAAAATAAATTTTATCATTTTAAGTGCATAAAAAAATCTGATTTTTTTCCCATGTAGTAATTAGAATGTTTTGTTGTCCTGCAAAGTTTGAAGTTTATACATTGTTTCGTTTGAGAGAAATAAAAATAATAAATGCGCCTGCACGGATCTTGATGCCAAAATGGATGGCTAAGATAAGGGGTACCGTGTAGCTCAAGCTACACAAAACCACACTCCTAACACAAACAAATCGGTGCATTTTCTAATTAGCATATTTACTGATTCATATGATATGCACTGATTTGTTGTTTGTGTTTCCTCAGTGCACTGAGGGGCTTCATACCATATGTTTGTCTTGCCATGACAAGCTCCCAGGCAAGTGCTGCTTCTGTTGCGAAACAACAGTCTACAGTCGCTGCCGCTGGCTAGAAAATATGGTTGAATCCCTCAAAGTTGCTTGCCCCAATAATGGATGCGCTGCGAGTATAAAATACTACCAAAAAGAAGAACATGAGGAAGATTGCCCGCAGGCGGCATGCTTCTGCCCCATAGCCGACTGCAGCTTCAGCGGACCAACCGCAAGGCTCCTGGAGCATTTCTCACGCGAGCACAATCTGGATTCCACGGAAGTTCCGTACAACAAGGGTTTCGGGATCCTCATCAGCTTCAATGTTAATGGCGATCTTCCTGAACCAACCATTCTTGTGTCTGAGGATGGACACCTCTTTATTGTCTACATGAAGGCAGAGTCCCTCGGCGTTGGCATCGCGGTCTGCTGTGTCCAGCCCCACATTACTACTGGATCCAAGTTCAAGTGCAATCTGTCATTGTCGTCGGCTGAGACGGGCTACTCCCAGGCTACAGAGTTTCAAACAAGGAACACCAACCTGTATGATGGGTTTCCTGATGACTGCTTCCTATTCCTTGTGCCCAAGGCGATGCTTCCAGGCGCTGGTACAAGTGAAACGGTCCTGGTGAGTATGCAACTCACGCCACAGTAGGCCCCATGTGTGGGTGATTGGGTTTGACAAGTGACTATACTTCTGAATCTCTCAGCTTTGGAGAAGGCACTAGTGTTATTTTTGTCTGTTTGTATTCGATTACTGAGCATTATGTTTGTATTCTTGGCAAAAAAATTGATTCAAATCATTGAGATGGAGCACAGAAATACATTGTTGAACTCGATTGTTCCAGCAAATATGCATGACATGCGCACCATGTTTTGTTTTACCAGCACTCGAACTTGTGTCAAGCCGTCTTTAGGTGTGATCTAGAAATAGATTTGATAGTGAAAATCGACCGAGGCGACCCGAGTACAAACAATGATTACATGGCCATTTTGCAAACCCTAAACCCTGCACAGCTGCAACTCAGGAGATAGCCAAATTCACTTCCAAAAGTGAAGCAAAGGATGAGCCACGGCGGCCTAATTTTATGGCGACATGCTTTGAAGATAATTGAATGGGAAGGCTGCAGGATCGTTAGGGATGTCCTGATGCTGGTAGATTTAACCTAATGCGTGAGCCACTAGGTTGGTTGCTTAAAGTGATCAAAATGTTTTGATTCATAAAAAGGTCTGTTTATTCTATGTCAAATAGATAAAGCAAATCATATGGCTATTACTCATCTGGTACACCCACAAGCTGGGTGGATTTAGCACAAAGTACAACAGAGGCTTTTATTAGATAGCATGTAATTTTTCTAAAGTACATATTGGTGATTGACCGAGTTATGCGGCAGTGTAAGCCAGCTAAATATTAGTACTATGAATGCAGTATGTCTTATTCTAAGAAAGTAGGTCGAAGGTGCACTACTAGGAAAATGGCAATAGCCAATATCCCTATTAGTGGCGCACCATAGTGATGGTGCGCCACTGCTATATAGCAATGGCGCACCAGAAGCAGGTGCGCCATTATTATTTTTTTAGTAGTGGCGCACCTTTAGTCCAATGCGCCATTGCTATTTTTTCCCCGGGTCCATCCCCTTCCACAGGCTTACCAGTGGCGCACCTTTGCCAGGTGCGCCATTGCTACCTTGTGCCATTGCTATTTTAGGTAGCAATGGCGCACCTGGCAAAGGTGGGCATTGGTAAGCCAGAGGAGGTGGGCATTTTTGGCTAGCAATGGCGCACCACCCCCTGATGCGCCATTGCTATGTGCCGCACCGACCGGCCCGCCTTTTTCTTTTCTTTTCCCCTCTCACCTATCCACCGCATAGCTCGAGCTCCGTCTCACGATTCCTCACCTCCACCAACAGCCGCCGGCCACCACGTCCCCTCACCTGCGCCGCCGGCCGGCCACCGCAGCCCTCCTTCCGCTGCCGGCCCTAGACCCCTCCTACCCCATCCGCCTCCCTGTCCTCTCCCGAATCCCCCTTTGTCCCTGAGCTTGCGCGAGACCCAACCTCGCCCCACCTCTGCCCCGCCGCCTACCAGCCCTCCCGAACCTCGCCACCGTCCGGGGAAGCTCCGACGCCGCCCCCCTATAGATTCCCTCGCGGACACGCCTCCAATCGAGCCTCAAGCGCGCCGCCACAAAAACCTAGGCCAGCCGGGACCTCGCATCTGGATGCCGTGTCTGTGCTGGTGGAGGCGTTGTCTGTTCTCTTCTTCTGTCGACGCCGCCGTTCTCTGCCCACCTAGCGGTCGTCTTCGTCGTCCTCCGCCGCCGTTCTCCTCCCACCCAGTGGCCAGCCGGCCCTCCCCTTTCCTCTCCACATCTCCTTCTCCCCCATCTCCAGCTCTTGTCCCCATCCTCCATCGGGCAGGGATCCCCGCGGCCATGGCCAGGCGGCTCCCAGATTGACGGCTGCAGCGCTGCACCCCGCCGGGAGAGGAGGGGGTGGCTTCCTCTGCGTGGTTGTTCTGCTTGGGCGACGACGCATCAGTGCGGTTGCGCGAGGGGAGGTGGAGGGGAAGGGTGAGAGGGTGGGGGCGGCGACCATGGGGAATCTGCCCGGCGGCGAGGTGTGACTATGAGGTGGGCGGTGAGGAATCTACCTGGCTGTGAGTTGTCTTCCTCTCCCTCCCGAATTTGTGCTCATTAGTGTATCAATCTATCTTTCGTCAGGAGGATCATAGGACCATGCTCAAAAACTGCTAGTGAATTAATTAATTTGCCTACTACTACTATACTAGGAGATGACGGGCTGAACGTCTGAAACCTTTGTTGATAATTAGTTCTCGAAGCAGATAGGCGCCTCGTGTTCCCCTGATGACCAGTGCTTCTAGTTGGTATGTAGTACATCCCATTACTAGTTTGTACTCGTCGGAAGGAAACTGAGATACTGAGAAACCCAGCTCACGATGTGTGTAGTACTTATTACTCACGATGTACAGGCTCGTGAGATACCAGCTTCATCCATCAGAAGAGAGGCACACTACTGCTCCATTTAAACAGTAAATAGTTATATCTTAGGAGTTGGGAGGCAAAGTTTGTGGAACTAGTTGCTGCACAACAATAGTGCTGCACTAGTGCAGAACCGGGCAATAGCACCGGTTCGTAAGGCCCTTTAGTGCCGGTTCCGTAACCGGCACTAAAGTGTGGGCACTAAAGGCCCCCCCTTTAGTACCGGTTCAGCACGAACCGGTGCTAAAGGGCAACCACGTGGCACGAGCCAGCTCCGGGGGGCGGGAGCCCTTTAGTACCGGTTGGTAACACCAACTGGTACTACAAGGTTTGGGGGGGTTTGGTTTTATGATTTCTTTTTCATTTAATTTTGTGTTTTCCATTTAATTCTTTTTCGTTTGCTGGTATTTTACGATACTACACATTGTACACGTTATGCATATATATATATATATATATATATATATATATATATATATATATATATATATAATTTCTAGTAGAACCGATCATATATATATCATCAAATGTCTCACAAACCACCATATTAATTCACACATACACAAATTGTGAATAGTGTTCTGACAAATGTACCCATTCCTGTTTTTGAGATCTGCTCTTTTCGGACGCCATCATGCGAATGTTCTCGCAAACGCAGT
This sequence comes from Triticum urartu, assembly GCF_056163025.1. Lineage (NCBI taxonomy): Eukaryota > Viridiplantae > Streptophyta > Magnoliopsida > Poales > Poaceae > Triticum > Triticum urartu. The sequence goes on from NC_141875.1 coordinate 38,295,866, forward strand.
ATGCACACAGATCAGCCCCCTGCGCCTGCTTCAGGGCCTTTACGAGAATGGAATTTGATCAGATAATAATTAATCCAGCATGATAATTAAAGAGATGGCAGCTAGCTAGCTAGCTAGTACTACTTAATTACTTACCTTGGGTCGAAACCATTTCAGCTTTTGTTTCCATTCACCTTTAGTGACGCTGATAAACCTTGCCCAAGCCTTGCCCGCCGACAAAGAAAATGAATAAAGGGGTTATTAAATAGTTCATATCATGAAATGACGAACTAAATAGGCCGAAATATATAGTTAATAATGATTGAAATTACCTGTTGACTATCCCAAACAAGATGTTATAGTCAATATTTACTTTGAGTAGTGAGTCCAGTATTTTAACTGTTCCGGCGTCAACTTTAATGATACACAAGATCCAGTGAAATCTGCATGCACACACGTTTGCATGTCTTAATTAAGCGGACATATGTAAGCAAAAACATGTAGCTAGCTAGTAGGCAAAAACAGAGAATTTGTAGTACAAGACAATGTGACTCACTGGAAGTTGTAAGGAAGTAGTATATCTTCATTGTATTTGAGGCGCTTCAAGAACTCTAGCATGCTGTCCTCTACATGCTTTTCATGATGTGGATCTATTTTCCATGTGTATTCATTAATGGTGTTTGGGTCAATGAACCCAATGCCATAGCGTCCACCTTTTTTCATTTCATACATCTTCATCCTGCATAATACCACAGAAAAGAATATAGTGAGGATAATTACAGGTAATGATTGATCAAAAGGATCACTACAGCTAGCTTCAGATTTAAATTACAGAAAGAAATCACTTCCAGACAATAGCAACTGACGATAGATTTGTCGAGTGCGTCTTGATTGTATAACTGAAATAGTTCATTATACTCAACGGCCACAGCTTTCTGATGGTAGTAATGATCCTTCTTGACTTCCACCATGAGGGACTCTCGATTGGAACTCTTGGTAATGTCCATGTACCATTGATGCAATTCATACATTCTCGTTGGGAGCTTCTTGACCTCGTCTGGCTTGACCAATGGTTCGCCCTGGACATATTTCCGTTTTATTTCCTCCTCTGTAAGAACAGGCATGGGCTCGATCTCGAGGAGTTATCCAACAGTGATGTTGAGAATTTCAGCCTGCGTTATATGCTTCTCGGTTATTACCACATTGCCCACCTCGGGAACGTAAACTATTTGCCCACAATAATATTAGGCGCGCGTACTGTCACGTGTTGTTGGCACAACAAGTGAGGGGATCGATTGCGCCGCCTGTTCTCCCAGCTGCGGAACAGTTTTCCCGCATTTTTTGACAGTTGCTTGTTGTTTGCTCGAGCTCGAGCTCGCCTTCTTCTATAGACGTGCTCGATTTAACTTCCTGATGTGGTGCTCATAGTCTGTGTCAACAGGCTTGAGAGCTGGTGGTTGAGCCATACGAATGAAGTGGTCAATCTTTTCCTCAAGCACTTTCTCCCTTGGCGGCGGTGGCGGTTTCGGTCCAAAATGGGCGTCCACTTCTGCCCACACTATGGCATTGGTTTGCTCCTCGGTCCTGTCGTAAGCCCTCTGAGGAAGAGGAGTAGTGAGGCTTGGACCATATTTATATCGCTTGCCTCCGCCTGTACTTCCTGTACTACCTCGACTCGTACCGCTACGCACCATAGCTGCGGGGTGTCTCTTCTGCGATTGCTGAGGCGGCGGAGACGGCTAACGGGGCTGAGTTGGACGAGGAGGAGTGGCCTGAAGCTGTGCCGGACTTGGAGGAGGAGTGGACGTCTGACGCTGTGTTAGACTTGGAGGAGGAGTGGCCTGACGCTTTGCCGGACTTGGAGGAGGAGGAGTGGCCTGACGCGTTGGTGGACTTGCAGGAGCGGGAGTCTGCTGACTCGATGGCGGACTTCGACGAGGAGTCGGCTGACGCGGTGTCGGTGGCCTTCGAAAGATGATGCAATCCTTTCTCCATAGGATGATACAATGTTTGGCCTCTCCGAGTGTGTGCTCGTCGTCACCTCCAGGAATGTCAAGCTCTAGCCCCGAATATTGGTCCACCACCTCATCAACCAAGATACGAGCATAGCCTGCTGGAATCGGGTTGCAATGGAAGGTTGCCTCAGGGGGATTTGTAAAAGCAACGACGTCCGCCACCTTCATGGATATGTTCTTCATTTTGAAGTGTAGCTCATAGTTAGTGTTCTCCATGATGTCATCCACGGGGTATCTATCCAGCATTGCGTCGCCCGGGGCGGAACCCACGCTGCTTCTCGGCATGGATGGGACGGTGCTATCCAATGCTGGATCATCTGGTATCTGCTGCAGCTGCTGAGACCCCCTTTGCTGGCTAAGTGAGTCGATCTGCTCCTGCTGCCGCTGGAATTTGACTGCCAAGTCCGCGTGCTTTGATTCTAGGCCTTGAAGGCGTTCATAGTCCATCTTCCTCTGCTCCTCCTCCATCTTCCTCTTCTTCTCCTCCGCAATCTTCCTTCTCGCACGGGTTCTGTAGTCGGCGTTCCAGTCTGAAAACCCCTCATACCACGGAATAGCGCCCTTGCCTCGTGTTCTTCCCGGGTGTTCAGGATTTCCCAGGGCACGCGTAAGCTCGTCGTTCTCTTTGTTGGGCTGGAACACCCCCCGATCGAGCCTCTTTAGTACTAGCTATATGCCCGCAAAAAGTAACATTTTTTTCATGATTGGATTTTGATAACTAAAATTTCTAACATTTCTATATAACTAACATTTCTATAACATTTCTAACAATGCTATATAACTAACATTTCTATAACATTTCTAATATTTCTATAACTAAAAAACAGAAAAAAAAAAATATAACATTTCTATATATATAACTAACATTTGTATAACATTTCTAATATTTCTATAACTAAAAAAAGAAAAATTTCTAAATTTTTTATAACTATTTCTATAACTAAAAAACAGAAAAATTTCTAACAATTCTAACTTTTTTATAACTATTTCTATAACTGAAAAACAGAAAAATTTCTAACAATTCTAACATTTCTAACAATGCTATATAACTAACTATTTCTATAACTAAAAAAAGAAAAATTTCTAACTTTTTTATAACTATTTCTATAACTAAAAAACTAAAAAATGTATGTGTGTGTGTGCTCCCCGGCGAGGCGAGAGGCGACGGGGGGCGGCGACGGGCGCGGCGACGACGGGGATGGCGACGACGGGGACAGGGACGGGGCAGCGACGATGGGGACGGGGACGTACGAGCCGGGGCGGCGACGACGGGGATGGGGCGGCGACGACGGGGACGGGGACGACGCGGGACGGGGCGGTGGTGACAACGGGGACGAGGGGGACGGGGACGATGGGGCGGCGACGACGGGGACGGGGCGGCGACGAGGGATATGGAGACGGGGGCGGCGGGCAACGGGGCAGAGGAGAAGAAGCAGATGAGAAACTGAAATTTTTAAAGTGTATTCTTATATAGGATGGACCTTTAGTACCGGTTGGAGCCACCAACCGGTACTAAAGGCCTGTTTTGGCCAGGCCAAGCAGCGGGAAGCGCACCCCCTTCAGTACCGGTTGGTGGCTCCAACCAGTACTAAAGGCCCCCCCTTTAGTACCGGTTGGTGGCTCCAACCGGTACTAAAGGCCCCCCCTTTAGTATCGGTTGGTGGCTCCAACCGGTACTAAAGGGGGTGCGCTGGCGCAGGTGCGGTGCGGCAAGTTTAGTCCCACCTCGCTAGCCGAGGGGCGTCCGTACTGGTTTATAACCCCCCGTGCGGTAGCTCTCTCGAGCTCCTCTCCAAAGCAGGCCTACTGGGCCTACATGTTCTGCCCTGCCCTGTTGGCCTACTGGGCCTTTGCGGGGCTGCATCCTGGCCCAACAACAGTTTGGGTTTCTAGTCGTATGCAGGCCACTCTGGTCCAGTAGGCGGGCTTTTTTTTGCTTTATTTATTTTTGAGTTGTTTTTTGTGTATTTAGAGTTTCTTTGTGAATATTTTTGCTTTAGGTACAAAAATTTACAAACTTTCTGTTAGTGCCCGTAGTTTCCAAATTTGAATAGTTTAAATATGTCAAACCACGTCGATAGTCAAGTTCCCATATGTCCTGTATATAACCATAATATGTTTCCTTTCCCGTCTTGGTTTCTGCATCAAAGCGGACACCACTGTTTTGGTTGGTGCTCTTCTTATCTTGGGCGATCATGTAAAATGTATTACCATTTATCTCGTACCCTTTGAAAGTCATTATATTCGAAGATGGTAACTGGGACAGCAAGTACAGGTCATCTTCAATAGAGGTGTCATGCATGGTACGTGTCTGCAACCAGCTGGCGAAACTCCTGGTTTGTTCACGTGTAATCCAGTCATCAGACCGCTGCGGGTATTTGGAGCGTAGCAAATTCTTGTGTTCATCCATATACGGAGCCACCAAGGCGGAATTCTGTAGAACTGTGTAGTGTGCTTCAGTGAGAGAATGTCCGTCCATACATATTATTTGTTCCCCTCCTAGTGTGCCTTTTCCACCCAGTCTGCCCTTATGCCGCGATTCAGGAACACCAATCGGCTTCAGGTCAGGAATAAAGTCAATACAAAACCCAATGACCTTCTCATTTTCATGGCCCTTGGAGATGCTTCCTTCTGGCCTAGCACGGTTATGAACATATTTCTTTAAGACTCCCATGAACCTCTCAAAGGGGAATATATTGTGTAGAAATACAGGACCCAAAACGTTAATCTCTTCGCATAGGTGAACTAGGACGTGCGTCATGATGTTGAAGAAGGATGGTGGGAACACCAACTCGAAACTGACAAGACATTGCACCAAATCATTCTCTAACCTTGGTATGATTTCTGGATCGATTACCTTCTGAGAGATTGCATTGAGAAATGCACATAGCTTCACAATGGCTAATCGAACGTTTTCCGGTAGAAGCCCCCTCAATGCAACCGGAAGCAGTTGTGTCATAATCACGTGGCAGTCATGAGACTTTAGGTTCTGGAACTTTTTCTCTGCCATGTTTATTATTCCCTTTATATTCGACGAGAAGTCAGACGGTATCTTAATACAGAGCAGGCATTCAAAGAAGATTTCCTTCTCTTCTTTGGTAAGAGTGTAGCTTGCATGACCCTGATGTATGTCGTCTTTTCTGTGCATACGTTGCTGGTCCTCCCGTGCCTCAGGTGTATCTTTTGTCTTCCCATACACGCCCAAGAAGCCAAGCAGGGTCACACAAAGATTCTTCTGCATCACATCGATTGCGGAGCGGACCTCTAGGTCTTTCCAATAGGGCAGGTCCCAAAATATAGATTTCTTCTTCCACATGGGTGCGCGTCCGTCAGCGTCATTCGGAACAGGTTGTCCACCAAGACCCTTTCCAAAGACCACCTTCAAATCCTTGACCATATCATGTACATCAGCACCAGTACGGTGGCGAGGCTTCGTCCGGTGATCCGCCTCACCTTTGAAATGCTTGCCTTTCTTTCTTACGGGATGCCTGCTCGGAAGAAATCGACGATGTCCCAGGTATACATTCTTCTTACAATTAGCCAAATATATACTGTCGGTATCATCCAAACAGTGCGTGCATGCGTGGTATCCCTTGTTTGTCTGTCCTGAAAGGTTACTGAGAGCAGGCCAATCATTGATGGTCACGAACAGCAACGCCTTTAGGTCAAATTCATCCCCCATGTGCTCATCCCATGCACGTACACCTGTTCCATTCCACAGTTGTAAGAGTTCTTCAACTAATGGCCTTAGGTACACATCAATGTCGTTGCCAGGTTGCTTAGGGCCTTGGATGAGCACTGGCATCATAATGAACTTCCGCTTCATGCACAACCAAGGAGGAAGGTTATACAAACATAGAGTCACAGGCCAGGTGCTATGGTTGCTACTCTGCTCCCCAAAAGGATTAATGCCATCTGCGCTTATACCAAACCATACGCTCCTTGCGTCATCTGCAAACTCCTTCCCGTACTTTCTTTCGATTTTTCTCCACTGCGACCCGTCAGCGGGTACTCTCAACTTTCCGTCTTTCTTACGGTCTTCTCTGTGCCATCGCATCGCCTTGGCATGTTCTTTGTTTTGGAACAAACGTTTCAACCGTGGTATTATAGGAGCATACCACATCACCTTGGCTGGAATCTTCTTCCTGGGGCGCTCGCCCTCGACATCACCAGGGTCATCGCGGCTGATCTTATAGCGCAATGCACCGCATACCGGGCAAGCATTCAAATCCTCGTACTCACCGCGGTAGAGGATGCAATCATTAGGGCATGCATGTATCTTCTGCACCTCTAACCCTAGAGGGCAGACAACCTTCTTTGCTTCCTACGTACTCTCGGGCAATTCATTGTCCTTTGGAAGCATATCCTTTATCATTACCAGCAACTTTCCAAATCCCTTGTCAGATACACCATTCTCTGCCTTCCATTGCAGCAATTCCAGTATGGTGCCCAGCTTTTTCTTGTCACCTACGCAATTTGGGTACAACAATTTTTTGTGATCCTCTAACATGCGCTGCAACTTCTTCTTCTCCAAATCACTTGCGCAGTTTCTCTTTGCATCGGCAATGGCCCGACCTAGATCATCAACGGGCTCATCTGATGCCTCTTCTTCAGCTTCTTCCCGCATTGCCGGCTCAGCTTCTTCCCGCATTACCGGCTCAGCTTCTTCCCCCATTGTTGTATCATCGTATTCAGGGAACCCATGGCCAGGATAGCTATCGTCGTCCTCTTCTTCTTCATTGTCTTCCATCATAACCCCTCTTTCTCCGTGCTTGGTCCAAACATTATAGTGGGGCACGAAACCGGACTTAAACAGGTGGACGTGAATGATTCTTGACTTAGAGTAATTTTGACCATTCTTATAGATAGCACATGGACAAGGCATAAAACCATTCGCCCGCTTGTTTGCCTCAGCCGCAAGCAGAAAAGTTTGCACGCCATTAATGAACTCGGGAGAGCATCGGTCATCGTACATCCATTGTCGGCTCATCTTCAATACACAGCACCAAAAACACCAACTTAATACAAGTTCATACATAAAGTTCATACAACACTTAAATGCAACAAACAAATAAATCTCTAGCTAAAGCATTTAAATGCAACAACAAATGCAATCAAGATCGCAACTAAGGTAACAATTGATCCAACAGCATAATGATACCAAGCCTCACTATCGATGGAATATTTTCTAATCTTTCTAATCTTCAAGCGCATTTTCTCCATCTTGATCTTGTGATCATCGACGACATCGGCAACATGAAACTCCAATTCCATCTTCTCCCCCTCAATTCTTTTCAATTTTTCTTTCAAGTACTCGTTTTCTCTTTCAACTAAATTTAGCCTCTCGACAATAGGGTCGGTTGGAATTTCCGGTTCACATACCTCCTAGAAAAAATATCTATGTCAACTTGATGGGCATAATTTGTCGTAAACACGAAATGCAACTAGTTTTAAAAGAGAATATATATACCACATCCGAATCATAACAAGGACGAGGGCCGACGGGGACGGATATCAAAACCATGGCACTATGTATAACAAACAACGTACGGGTAAGATAATTATACGAGTAACTATATATCCAAATCACACAAACATCAATTTTTATATAAAATTTCATGAACAAGAGGCTCACCACAAGGTGGTGCCGGCGACGGGACGGTGCGGGCGATCGACGGTGGTTACGGCGGAGATTTAGAAGGCACTAAGTAAACCACACCTACATATGCAAACTAAGTGCTATTTTTGACCTCAAATTGCATATAAATCAAATACTAGCACATATAATTCCTCCCAAATTACTAAACTCACAAATTAAACACTATATAAAGCATTGCAAGAGCTAATCTAGCAATGAGAGATGAAAGGACAAAGTTGCTAACCTTTGTGATCATTTGAATCGATGGGGACCTTCAAATCTTGACAAATTTTGGGTAAAATGTGCGATGAGCTCGAGAGGAAGAGGGGAAGAACAGAGAGGGAGGGGAAAGGGGAAGAACAGAGCGAGCTCGGGTGGATGAAGGGTTTATGTAGGACGACCTTTAGTATCGGTTCGTGACACGAACCGGTACTAAAGGTGCTGGAGGGGCCCCAGACTAACAACATCCTGCCACCACTCTCATTAGTACCGGTTCGTGGCACGAACCGGTGCTAAAGGTTCGCCACGAACCGGTACTAATGAGAGCGGCCCGGCTAGCCGTTGGAACCGGCACTAATGTACACATTAGTGCCGGCTCTAATTCAAACCGACACTAATGTGCTTCACATTTGACCCTTTTTCTACTAGTGCTGGTGGAGGCGTCCGTGCTGGGATGATATTTGTTTGCTTCCATAAAGCTAATGCTAAGCAATTATTTTTCTTCTGTAACACTTTAAAGCACTTCCTTGCATAATATTGAACCTGAAGCTTGTAGTTCTACACTTCTACTGATATATTGTATATCGACTGCCTCAAGGGAGCATAATAATTGCTTCCCATTTCTTATTTTTTGCTAAGCTTCATTACGTAGTTGTTTGCTAAATGATGCCCGTGATTGACTGAATATTGTTTGGAATTTCACAATCATAATTAATCTTTGATCTGACCGTCTTGATTGATTCAGATGTGCATTCTGTGTTCTGCCAAAAAAAATTTACATGCTAATCTACGAAAAATATTATGCTGTTAGTGGATCCTTTTAATTTAGGATCTATTCTCCTACTCTCTGAATATTGTTTCCATAAGCTCCATTTTATCTTCAGTTACCTCAATTTGTACAATGTTAAGTGAGTTATCAAAACGGTGAATTACTGTATTTTGTACAATGTTGGTTAACACTTAACTTGACTATTCTTCATTTTGAAACATTAGCCGGCAACCTCTCCGACATGCTGCTCATGACCACCTCCCCAACCAGATGCTGTTGGTAAGCTCTATCTTCTCCCCCTACATCTATTTGCTAAGCACACATTTATGCAAGATGGAAATCCATCTATTTAACTCGATTTTGCTGAAAAATGTTTCTTTTTATCCTGTTGGATGTGTAGGCAGTAGAAGAAGTATGGATGGTAATTTTGTTTCACTCAATAAAATCCTTGTGTGTGCTAATTATGCATTGGCAGTAGGCAGTGGACTTAGCCATTCGGCAACAGCGGTATTGGTTAGTTATAAGAATTCATATTGATCATGAAGAATATGCCGCATGATACTTGAAGCAATACTGCCTGGTTTTGGAGATTTGATCTGCCAATGCTGCTACTACTCTTTTGCAGGTTCTTCTAGTCGGTGGTTTGGAGGACGAGATGCCTGTGAGGAGCAAGGAGCAAGGATTTGAGATGGCTCGCTTCTAGTCTCATGTATAAGAATATGCCCTATTTTGACTTTGGAGCTTTATTGCTTTTTTAATATATTGTAAACATTGTATTTGTATTAAAGCAATAAAAATTAGTTTAGGATTTTTAAAAATTACTTTTGTAATATATTTGTAAACATTGTATAATTGTATTAAAGGAAGAGTATAAGCATGACCTGTTTGCAAGCCCTAACTTTCTTTTGTATACACTGGTGGTGCTGGCGTCTCTGGTGCCGCCGTTCGGCGCTGTGGTGCCCACCGTGGCTGGTGTCGTCTGCTGGTGCAGCAGAGGGTTCCGCCTTGGATGGTACTATGGTGCTACACCTTCACTGCCTCGCCTCTTCACTGCATCGACGCTCCTTCTGCATCGAGATCTCCAGGTAATCCTCCTCCTTCTCTCTCTGCTCTGCTTCTGCATTATGTACTGAATTGTCACTAGCCTAGGGTTCAAGCTCTGAATTTTTAGATGTTTAGATCGATTCAGTAGTTTCTTAGGTATATAGGAATCTATGTACTGCTTAGGATGTCCTAGTTGCAGTAGAACATGTGTAGGTGTTTTAGTGAATTTTACTTCTGATTCAAGGTTTCGTGAGTGGCTGAGATACATGTTGAGAGAACATGGAGGTCCCTTATTGGATGCTTTCAGATCAAAATACCCTGAAAGGTATCGCGGCTCCTGTTTTTTACTTGCTACTCTTATTCTTCTCATAATTTTGCAACTTTTTTATAGCTTATTACTCCATGTCCTCAGAACCAACAATGTAAGTACATATTTTACTATTGGTTAAACAATGTCCTCAGAACTTTGCACGTATATCAGTGTTGGTTTCCATCTTTGAACAACTAAAAGAAGTTAGTAATTTGCTGATGTGGTAGGCTGTGAGGGCAGGAAAAATGTTCAGTGGGGATTGACTTTATAGTTATATAGGATTATTACAACCATAGTGTACTTCATGATAATCACATGCTAACGATGTACCGTATGCTTCCTTCATTTGTTTTGTGCAGGGAGGGAGCTTATACTTGCTTTAATCAAACCGTTGGAGCTGAAGAATTCAGTTATGGTTCTAGAATAGAACACATTCTCATTTCAAAACGCACACACTGTCGAGATGAGGACCCTACGGCACAGCGAGCCGCACTGGACGGTGGCACAATGCATGAGGTACAGAACTTAAACTCCTTCATCGTCACATCAATCACAACGTTTATGTCACTAAATAGTTAATTTCTTAGGAATAGAGCATCTCTCCTTGGGCTAAACTGTAACAAAGTTCAGAATATTAAAGTTTAGATTATTAACCTTAACTTTCATTTATCAAAGATCAGCAACCTTTGTTTTGGATCCACACACCTAGGCTTGTCTAATGTGATCGGATCTGGCCAGATTCCTTTTGATGCATCACCTGTTACTCTTTTTGGTGAATTATGTTAGTAGTAATCTTGATTAGCTAGTTGCATGTGTGTTGTTAGCAGGATTAGCGTGGCCGTAGCTTAGGTCAAGCATGTACCTTATGTTTTGTCTCATGTAAAAAGCTTAGGACTGTGTTTACTGAATAATTAAGTTCTTCTGACATGGAACTGTGCATCCTGAATGGCATAGACTCTTGGCTTCATGAAATGACCCATGTCTATGATTCAAGGTATCTTAGATCTTCGATGTCGGATGCAAATAATTGCTCAATTTCACTTCTCTGCAATGTTCATCCTCACATATTTCTATCATTCTTTGCAGGGACAGAGTAAAGAAAAAGAAGAAAAGATTACTCGAAGATTAGTTTTAGAATTTCCTTTTATTTCTTTGTAATTTTTCTTTTATTTGATACTTGTAAAGACATTGTAATATTCTTACTATAATAAAAATTATGATTCTATTTCATTTTTTGTTTTTAAATTATTTTTCCTTATAGGTTGTTTTCTATAAATTTGGATTTTTTTTTGTTTTCCAAATACATTACTAGTGGCGCATTTCAGTCCTTATTAGTGGCTCACCTTCCTTTATTACTAGTGGCGCATCTATGGCTATTAGTGGCGCACCTAGAGGGAATACCAGTGGAGCACCTAAGGGTTAGTAATGGCGCACTCCCTGGTGCGCCATTAGTATCTGGTATACTAATGGCGCACCAGGGGTGCACCATTAGTATTAATTACTAATGGCGTGATGCTAGTGGCGCATCTGTAGTGCGCCATTAGTAGCCAAAACAGGTACACCACTAGTAGGCCTTTTCCTAGTAGTGGTGGTATATATCATCGCCGTTATGAGCGCCATCTAGCACTTTCAAAATCTCTGTTGACACAACTTTATATGGAGCCTAGAACCTTAACATATCTTACTTTGTGAGTAAAATTAATTGTCCAATCTAAAATTAGATTATTTTTTTGCGTATGACGACCGGAATTTGATTTCAACAACTACGTCGAAGATATCTCTCGCTGCCAATACATATTTAGCTGGTGAGCTTATGAACTAGACTGGAACTGCGATGGAATTTAGGGGTTTACCGAGTCACTCTGGTCATACATTAAGTCATCTATGCCAACTATATCCTTGAGAACATGTTGGACTGGCATATCCTAGCATAGTTAGTATAGTTGCTTCAAATATTCCAACTGTCGGGGGAGAAAAGTTGTTGAAGATGTAATGACAAGTCCATCGTGACGGGTTGCTGTCTACGTTGTTTCTCATCCAAATCTAAATGGACTCATACTTCGGCCCTAGAGGAGACCCGCTCAACTCCCCATGTAGCTCGGCCAAGTAGGAAGCTGTGTTTATGAATCCTTGGCGGAAAGGATGCAGTGGCACTAAAATATTCATCTTCGAGCCTAAAGTGGAAAAATCTTGGTGGGAATTCTATGCCTTATGGTTGATGGTCCAAAACAATGAGCTCTAAGAAGGCTCGGTTTCTTGAAATAACAAGAGGGTAGGGCGGTTGTATTACCAACTCATGCCAATGCCATTTTAATCTTACAATATATGATTTTATGTGTTCAGATTATACCATCTAACAATTGTTGTGTTCACGCCTGTTTCATTTGAATTATTATACATTTCAAGTACTCATTGGGTATTCAATATGCGAGGTGTGTTATATATTAAATCCCATTTTGGGTTATTATATCACTAACAGATGAAAATTCCATTCTTTGTACTTGAATCTTCCTTCAAGAGGCGGAGAACATTAAGGCGACGACAAACACAAAGTAGGGTATCCGACACTTCCAGAAGCAATAGCAGGTTGCATGATAAGTCGCACGAAAATGTCAACGTCAGGAAGAAAAGTTCTATTCTTAGAACAAGGGAGTCTCCCAAAAAGATCAAAATAACTAAAAGGGCGATGCTTAAGCAGGTAATGGAGCTGACATTACTAGCATATGTTCTTAGTATCAATATCAATAGTTGTGAGTACAGACATCAACGCTAAAGCCCATATTATTTGTTCTCATTGCATAATACTTTGCTTGGAGATGTTGTTCAACTTAATGTAACACCTATCAGATTGACAGAAGGGCTTGCTTGTGTTGAGCTTGGTTTCAACTCCATTTCTTTTGTCAAGCCTATCAGACAAGACGGTTGGGCAGCCTCAAGTTTTGAAAGATGAAGATCTTGAAGAAACAATTCCAAATTAGCCATGATGCAATGAATCGGCCTTGTAAAAAAAGAGCAACATGAACGAGAAGATTAGTTCCATTTGCAGCCCAATCCCTTCCCTCTTCCTTGCCTTAGAATCTGGAGGTGAGAGTCCTTCGAGGGGGGTCGATTCTAATAGCCCAGGAGCAACACATTTTATTGGAAATTGATTGTGCATCATGAGCATCTCGTAAGCATCATTGAAATATGAAAATGAGGATTTAATCAACTCTCGGGTTTTCTTAAAAGGCAAAAACCCTATAAAAAATCCAAATATACAAAATGCCCATCTCAAACCCTAAATAATTTGGATACAACCTCATATTTAATGCATGGGGCCCCATATGCTTAAGGTTTAACAGGTATACCCTCTGTAAATAAATATAAGAGTGTTGTTTAGATCACTACTTTAGTGATCTAAACGCCCTTATACTTCTCTACGGAGGGAGTATCAATTTTGGATATTGGATCAAACCCTAATTAAAATATACTTCAATAATATGAACATATTTTGATCTATTTTAAATTGAGGTATTTCACATTGTGCAATCTCTCAAAAACCTATATTTAGTTTTCCAGTGTACCATAATTTTAAACCCTAATTATTATGAAGCTACAATAATTATTAGGAAGCTACAATAATTTTAAAATGCAGTGTACCATATTATAGTCTTTTTTTACTCCTCGCCGTAGACATAAATAAAAAAACTAAACCCTTGTTTAGCAAATTTGACTTTTAGACAGTGTCATTACTCAATAATAATTCAAATAAACAAAAAATAATATATTTAAATAGAATTTTTAGGTTTGTATATTAAATATTTTAATTGAAGTAAAAAGTATCATCAATATTTTCCACTATAATATGCTCCCCCCCTTTCCAAATTAACGGGAATTTATTTATAATAAAGAAACTAATAACACTAATTTAATATTATACGTGTTAACATATTTTCTATAGAACTGTTACACTAAAGTAAGCTTGACTTTGGACAAAGCCAGAACTTCCATTATTTTGAGCAGAGAGGGTACCAAAATAGAGTCTTGTTCTAAAGACAAACAAATAAAACGGTAAAATTTGGACGCTTCTTCCAAAATGGTTGTATTTTATGTAATTATTTGAAAGAACAATTTTTTTTTGCGTGCTGAAGCAGCTGTAGTATGGTTTCATTTCGGGCTTATTACTTTTGCTCCAAAAAGCTTCAGAGGATTTGTTTTTTTAGGGGTAGCGTCAGAGGATTGAGGGCAGCAGTGGAGTGTGGGCTGGGTGGGGATGTATTTGCTTGGGCTTTTGGCTCGTGGCTCGGCCCGTGAAGGGCTCACGTCCGACCAGAACAACCACGCTTGCAGCGCCGGCGGCAAACCTAGCGCCGCTCCTCCTCTCGACCTCGACGCATCCGCCGTCCTCTTCCCGGCCTGCCGGCCAACCCGGTGAGCTCCGCTTCCGCTGATTGCTTCTTCTCGCGCCGCCTCCCTTTGCTAATCGCCTCCCCCCGGTTTCTTTATTTGCCAATCGCCGCCATTGTTGGGGTTTCCGGCCTGTTCGTGCGCTGTCCTACTTGATGTATTCCGCCCCGTTCTGGTGCCCTAGGTGTTCTTGCGCCCCCAGCCCTGGTTAGATTTTGCCCTCTGCCCGCTACGGGAGTCGCCCAAACTGCACATCTGCAGACCCACATTCGAAATGTTCATCTTTTATCTAGTTTTTCGTAATTAGTCAGGATGAATTTCTGCTTCTTGAGTTGCCAATCGCCGCCATAAATCCTCACTACTTAACTGGAGGCGTTTTGATCTGTTTTAACTGACTAGTGGGGCTTAAATCTGCAGCACTGGAGACTGTTGCTGTCATGGAGGGGAACAGCAACGGCAGCAAGATCAAGGAAGGGGGAGATGATGGTCTGCAACAGGGTGTGGCCATCATGGTCAAGAAGCAGCAGGTCACCATGGGGATGGAGGTCCTGGACTGCCCACTCTGCTCCACCCCCCTCAGCCCTCCCATCTTCCAGGTAATCGAATTGATGCAATTTCGCCACACTGAATTTCTTGTGTTAGTCTGATGTTGTTCAGCTGAAGTTAACAAATTTGGTTGATTCTCTGCAGTGCTCAATGGGGCATTTCATCTGCTCGCCCTGCCGCGACAAGCTCCCGGGGACCGAGAAGGCCTGCAGCGTGTGCTCCAAACCCGTCTCGGACCGGTGCCATGGCATGGAGCGCGTCATCGCCTCCGTTGTCGTTCCGTGTTCCTACGCCGCGCGCAGATGTGCCCACGTGATGGCCTACCACGACAAGGCAGAGCACGAGGAGTGGTGCCCGCACGCGCCATGCTTCTGCCCAGAGAAAGGCTGTGGCTTCGCCGGCACCAAGGCAGCACTCATGGACCACTTCGCCGCCCAGCACAAGTGGCCTGTGAAAGCGTTCAAATACTACGAGCCGTTCGAAGTGCCCGTGAAGGCCGGCATGCACATCCTCTGGTGCGGTGGGGAGGACAAAGATATCGGCCTCTTCCTGCTGAATGTGACGTTCCCGGAGTCTCCCCTCCATGGGGTCTCGCTGGTCCGCGTCCATCCGCACCCGCCGGAGTCCAGGTTCGGATGCTCAGTTGGCTTCTCGTGGTTCAAGGGCCATTACCAGGTCTCAACGGCTGACACAATCCATACCACGTCACTTTCCGATGGACTGCCAACGGGCTACTTGTGCTTCGTTCCCGAGGCTCAGCGTGAGGGCAGCCGGCGTGTGGTGCTCAGGGTGACCATAGACAGTAAGATGGTGTATGGCGTGGAGGACGAGCTGGAGGAGGAGTGCGATGACGACAAGAGCTACATCTATGGTGAGGAGGATGACGAGGTCAGCGAGGAGGATGGTGACGATGACGGTGAGGATCAGGTGGACGAGGGATGCGTTGGTCTGATCAGGCATTGACTCGATCTGTTGGATGAGCAAGTTTTGGGGGATTTTGGTTTGATGGGCAGTGTGTTGTTGAGACTACGTTTTGGAATATCACTGAATGTAGGCTCTGCTTGATCTCATGCTTCCAGCTGACTATGTGGTGATACAATATAACCAGCTTTCTGTTGAAGGTTATCGAATCTGGGCTCTGTACATCATCTTTATTTACAAGATCTTTTTGTACATCATCTGATCTATCATTGCAATATCCATCAGGTGACGTTGATGATCATTTTTCAATGACATGTGAAAGAAACTTTGAATGAGCACGGTGGCATGCATATGAACTCAGGAAGCCGTGGAGTTGGCTCCGAATGCCGAGAGCTTGCAGGTGCGCCATGGAGAGGCACGAGGAGCCGCTGGACTGTGATGTCCGGCGGAGGATTATGGAGCTGTGGCCGAGGAGCGGCAGCAGTACTCCAAGTCCAAGGGAAAGTGGCGTGGCGACGAAGGTCGGCGAGGAGCCATGGAGGGAGGCGGGAGCACGCTCACGGCCCCGTGCCATACAAGGGTTGGCAATGGTGTTTTCTCAATAGAGATCCGTAGGAAAATATGTTTTCTTGTGTAGTGGTCTTGAGGCCAAACCTTGCCATCAAGCCCGACAAGTTTGAGGAATGAGGATGATGTACTTTACTACATCCACTTAATTGTTACTCCTTTTGTAAAGAAATATAAGAGCGTTTAGATCACTACTTTAGTGATCTAAATGCTCTTATATTTATTTGCGGAGGATCGAAGCTAGAGCAAGACTGAGTTTTATGAGATAAGAGAGCACAAGGGAAGTGCAAACTTAAGGTGCTCCCCCCTACCCCCTCCCCCTGCGTCGCCCTCCTCTGGCGACACGGGGGAACCCTAGCTGCCGTCGCTAGCAACCTCCCCCGCCGCCCTCTCCCGCATCGCCGCCGCCGGAGGGCCGGCCGGCGAAGCCGCGCCGGGCCCCGGGAAGGTGGTGGCGGGGCGGATCCGTGCCCCCCACGCCTCACGACCACCCCCACGCATCGCACCTTCCCCCGCCTGTCCGGCGGCGACGGATCCGGTCCCCAGTGGCCTAGCCCCTGCCGTCTCCGGCTGGCCGCGCCACCCACATCGTCCTCGACCTCGGCGAACCCCTGCACCGCTCGCGCCTCCACCCCCCTCGGCCTGCGATCCCGGGATCCTCCCCGGCGATTCTCGAGCGCCCTTACCCCAGCTGTTGCATGAGCCTGCCGGCCGGCGGCGACGCGGTGCTCCTGGCCACTGCCATGGGCGCCACCCCCTGCAGCTCCTCATCCCTCACATGGTCTCGTTTCGGCCGGTCGTGGTTGGTTCTTAGGCCTGCGGCCGGTTACGGATGCGTTCGCGGTCTGCCTCCTGTGTAGGCGGCCCCCTCGTCTCTGGCGGCCTTCCTCCCCTCCCGAGCCGCGGTGGTGGCTCTTGTGTGGAGGCGGTGACACATCTGCGGTTGTGGCTGGCACTAGGCTTCTTGTGGTGGTCCTTGTCGATGCTTGTCCGGCCAGGCAGCCTCAGGCCCGCGTTTCTCCGGTGTTCCTCGCTGCCGGCGTCCGCTACCGGGCAGCTCCGGCCTTGGCGGCTAGGTAGCTGCGTCCCTTCCAGCTCACCTTGCTTGCCGATGTCCCGACGGCTAAGGCCACAGTAGTTTGGATTTGCGTCCTCCGGTCCTCGCTTGCTGCCGTTGCTGGACGCCGTCACCCTGGTACCCCCATGTGGTTCGCCTTGTCGCCCGCCCTATCCAGTACACCTCAAAGCTTCCCCTTTTGCCTGATCCTACGCTCGTGGATTCGGAGGAGGTGCCACCCTCCGACGGCAGGTGCAGCCCACCTACCCCTTCCTGACATGGTGGTTTCGACTAGCGTTGGCCTCCCCATCTACGTTTCCCGATTTGGCGGCTATGGGATTGCTCAGCTCTAGGCCAGGGAGAGATCCATGCTCGGCTTGCCGGTGCTGGTAGCGATGGCGCCCGCGGGTGTCGTGTCCTTCTTGGAGGCGCTGCGAAGGCCTTCAGCTTAGCCCCTCTTCGAGCTCAGGGGAAACCCTAGGTCCGGGTCCCCCAGACCTGATAGTGGCGATGTCCTGGCGTCATCTTCCTTCCTGAAGGCACTATCTTGCTCGCTCGAGGTGTCCCTGTTTTCAGCTCGGACGATGGTGGAATTCTTGTTGGTTTGGCATTACCATTCTTGGCTAGGGTCTGGCTGATTTAGCTGTGTTGTATCCTCTCATCTCCTGTCTCTCTGCTCTGGGCATCATGTACACGCCTTCCTGCGTTCGTGTTATGTGTTGTACCCCTTTTATACTCATTCTACTTCTTTCTATCAATGCAATGATACGCAAGCTTTGCGTATTCGCGAAAAAAAAGAGTTTTATGAGATAATTATTGTTGGAATGGGTCAGGTGACCTCGAAACTGAGGTTTGCTTGGGCGACGTACAACGAGAAAGCTTCATTCTGATATGTCTGGGAATCGTTTGGAAGGAGAGTACCCAGCTCTGCCACCAATGGCGAGTCTTCCACTTTCATTGAAGGAGGCATCGCTAGTGCCACTGCCAGATCCGTCGTGTCTATGTTCTCTGAAAATTTTGCAACAAATTAGAGCAGAAAAGGTAAGTTGTGATTTCACAAACAATTTTTTTTGTGAAAAGTCTTCCAGTCTTTTATTAACGGTCATGGTAGTACAAAAATCATCAGAAGTAACGAAAATTATAACTAGGTCAATGAACCACCTAGCGACGATTACAAACACTGAAGCGAGCCGAAGGCGCGCCACCATATCATCCTTCCCTTATCGAAACCGAGCAAACCTTATTATATTGGACAATCAGGAAGTCACCATGCTAAGGACAACTCTAACCGGTCGACCTAAACGGACACGCAAATTGTTTTTTGTACATTTGGATCCGTCAGGCGGACACCAAAGTCCAGCATTGTCTGCTTGCACATAGGTGCGCCCAACACGTTGGGACGCATTTTAGGTTTTGCACGATTTTCAAATTTAATATATAAAAATTACGGTCAGAAGTCCCTTAATTACATTAATTAAAACCAAAAACATAATAAAATATAGATATAGTGGTTGTTGTCGCTGAGGTAGATGAAGACCGGAGCCGGTCATGGAAACAGCCACGGTACTGCCGCCGGATGTGGCGCTAGCGCATGCGGTGACACAGCAGGCGCCTCCTACTGCTCCGGTGGCCACGGCTGCTGATGCTCATGCTCCGCCCACTCGAGCGTACAAGCGACTGTGGACGTCCACAATCACTGGTGACCCACCAGTGGTGCCAGTGGCAATGACTCCTATTAGCGGTGTTCCGGCTAGAGTTAGAGAATCTCTAATCACGTTGTTTCCCGATCAGGTGGGCCGGGCCGAGGACCCTCATCTCGGTTCACCACTGGGCCACGGCCTGTGGCGTACGAAATGAAGTCTCTCGAAGACTTGATGTATACTTCAAGATATTAAAAACCAGCTACAACACGTTCTTCTTGTACGTGGCCGACTAGGATGTAACCATAGACCTCTCCTCCCATACCTATTTAAACCGAGGAGTAGGCTCGTAGAGGACACACAACAATCTCAAGGTAGATCATCTGTGCTTTGTATTACACCCAAAAGCAATACAACACAAGCAGAACGTAGGATTTTATCTCTAAGGAGAGCCCCAACCTATGTAAAAACTCGTGCCCCTGTTACCAACGTGTAAGACCCTTAGTTTGGGACCCCCTACTTGAGATCTACCGGATTTAGCTCTACCACATGCTCCGGCTCGGGCTTAGGTGCGGGCGGGGGAACGCCGACCTGTACTTCGGCCGAGTCGACCAATGCCAGTGCCAGGCCAAGCCACATGGCAAACTCGTCGAGTTGGGAGTCCTCGAGAGCCTTCTTATAAGCCTCGTCGGCCTCCGCCTTGGCTTCCACCTCAACCGCCAGTTGTGGCGATGGAGCGCATGGCGGATTGGGAGCATGCGCACACGCACTCGGAGGACTGGGAGCATGCACAAGAGCGGCCAAGAAAGACCGACGACGTTGGTCGTGCTCGTCGACGAACCAAGTCTCCCAGTATAGCGAGTCGATGACGTACGCCGGGTCGTGGGGTAGGTCAGCAAGGAGCTGAGCTCGGCGGCGATGAATCTCGGCCTCACACATGCGGTCGGAGGCCAGAAAGATCGACACAGGAATCCTATCCGGGTTCAGATGTCAGTTGTTCGACTAATGGACATCGGGCCATGGCACAGGGTTGGCCTCCTCCCAGTACCGCTGGCACTAGTCGACCCGACTGGCGTCACAATGAGGGTTGCCGCGCGACGGCGGCGCCCTGAGGAAGAGTCGGCCTCATGGTCGTGCTTCCCAGCCATCCAGGGAATCCACCTCCCACAACATCGTGCGCGGGCGGGCCGGGCGGTGGCGGCGATTGTGGCTAGGGTTTGACAATCGGTCCTCTGGGAGGAAGAGGAAGGGGGAAGAGTGGGTACGGTATGCGCCCTTTACCCTGCACTGGCGCATTAAAAGGGCTGGCTTTGGCGGTTGGGTCACTGGTGCGTGGGGCTGGGGCAGAGTCACGGTGTGTCCGTTTGTCTATGTGGACTCAAACCCGACCCTCATTTGGGATGGATTTGCGTCCAGGCGAACAGCAGATGGACTCAAAAGGGGTTTGCATCCGCTCATTGGCCCGTGATTTCTGCCCACGCGGACCCAAACGAACGTAAAAGGAGGAAATGCATCCATGCGTTGGAGTTGGCCTAAGCCCCCAAAGGACTAGTGCACTATAACATCAACCATCGCCGACGATGAGAAGCATAGATCGGAAGGGTCATACTTGTGAACGCATGAACAACACACACTGGCCAGCCGAATCCTGATGGACCTACCGGTGACGAACACGGAATAGATCCAAGCGGATCCATCAAAGACCAACGCCGACTGAATCCAACATGATCCATCAAAGACATACATCTACACGTCCTCCATCAATGCTAGACACACCATCGAAACGGAGAAGACATTATAATAACTTTGGGATGTTGCCACCTCGCTACCCCAACCAAGACACTAAAACTACCTAAAGAAAAACGGGATCCAATCCGCCGGCGAGGGGACGGGATTCGCCGCACCCCCAAGGCCCAAAGGTCATCA
This sequence comes from Triticum urartu, assembly GCF_056163025.1. Classification (NCBI taxonomy): domain Eukaryota; kingdom Viridiplantae; phylum Streptophyta; class Magnoliopsida; order Poales; family Poaceae; genus Triticum; species Triticum urartu. The sequence goes on from NC_141875.1 coordinate 38,316,883, forward strand.
GAGGTGGGAAGAATTGGAGTCAGCGAGAGGATGGAAACTTTAATCTCGTGTGTCGCCTCGTGGAGGAATGGAACAGTCCGCATACGAGCGATACTAGACACACGGACAAAGTTTTACAGATTTCACGGATTGTCACACATGGCACCATCTGATTGGGATTCAGGGGAGGAAGGGTCCCACCCCACTGAAAATCAGATGGGGAGAGGTTAGTTAGCGTTAAGGCTTCCATAACAGTCCGTTGTTTGCCCGTAAGTCTATCATTTTCGGTCCGCATACTGTCTCGGTAAAATTTACTTGTCTGCCCTTCAGTGATTTCGTGAACAAATATTGTCACCTCAGAATAGCACAATAAATCACACAAAAAGGTAAAATTATACTCCCTCCGTCCCATAATGTAATATGTTTTCTGAGACTAGATTAGTGTCAAAAAATGTCTTACATTATGAGATGGAGGGAGTAGATTTTTGAAATTTATTTAAAACTTTAAATTATATTGAAGTCAGTGGTCGAAGTTAAAACCCACTCTCCTTTTGTTTTGACATCAGAAAGCGGCTGGCTTTTTAGGTTCCTCACTTTACGCAGCTCCGAATCCCCCGGCCGCCGCATCCTCCCTGCTGCTCGCCCAGTCGCCCCCCGCCGTTCCGCCGGAACCCCGCCGGCTCCATCTGGACTGCGGGTCCCGCCACGGTGAGTGGGTGAGTCTCGCCTCCTCCTCCTCGTCCAGCCGAGCCGCCGGCGGTCGCTCGCTCGCTCCGTCGAACGATCCGAGCACCTCGTTTCTCTACTCCCTGCAGGCTACGGTACCGAGCCGGTGCTCTGCATCTATTGTCTATGGATCCAACTGCTCTTCTTGCATTTGCCCGGTAGATAGAGGATTTGAGGCTCTTCGTGGCTGCTTGTTCGGTGCTTGCTTTATATGCAGTCCATGTGTTTGCTGATTTGCCTCCCTGGTCAGAGGCCACCCGTGTCTGCATATTTGCTACAGTACAATTTTACTTCCATTTTGTGCCTTGTGTCTAGGACCTTGTGTGGGACATGTAGAGCTCATTCACTCTCTGATTGTTATGGTACAATATCAAGGAGTCCCCAATTTCGTGTGGAAGTAATTGTAACTTTCAAAATAAATGGCCATGCACTCCTTACGTTGACTGTAATTTTAATCGCCTACAAATTGTGGAGAAATGTTTACGTTTTAACGGATTGGTTTGTAATCTGTAGCACTGGTGGCCCTAGCTCTCATGGAGGCAAAGAGTAGCAGCATCAAGAAGGAAACAGAAGCAATGGAAGAGGCGGAGAGGGTTGTCAAGAAGCAGAATGTCACCATGGCAATGGAGGTCTTTGACTGCCCCGTCTGCTCTACCCCTCTGAGGCCCCCCGTTTTCCAGGTAATCTGGTGCATCTCTTCTACTATGCTGACATCCAAATCCTGTTGAGGTGTTCATTTTGATGTGGTGTTGCCTTATTTATGTGGAAGTTAATTCTGAGCTTGCTCGGTGAATCCTTTGCAGTGTGCCCTTGGGCATTTCGTCTGTTCACCTTGCCGCGACAAGCTCCCAGACAGCAAATGCCAGGCCTGCTCCGGAGTTGTCCTGAAGAGCAGCTGCTATGGCATCGAGCGCATCGTCGAATCCATCCTTGTTCCTTGCCCATACGCTGAGCATGGATGCACCGACATGATCACCTACTACCTCAAGGGAGAACACAAGCAGGCGTGTCCGCACGAGCCGTGCTACTGCCCGGAGCCCGGCTGTGGCTTCGCCGGCACAACAGCTGCGCTCCTGGACCACTTCACCTCCCAGCACAAGTGGCCGACTACGGTGTTCAAGTACTACGTGTCGTTTGATCTCATTGCCAAGCCTGGCATGCATGTCCTCCGTGCCCAAGATGGCAATCTGTTCCTACTCAACGTGTCCTCGCCGGAGTCAGTGCTGCACGGCATCTCGCTCGTGCGCATCCAGCCCAAGGTCTCGGAGTTGTCCAGGTTTGGATGTTCCGTCGGTTTCTCGTGCTGGAAGGGGCACTACCAGCTCTCGTCACTGGACGCGATCACGAGCACGTCGCTGTCAGACGGGCTGCCTAAGAGCAGTTTCTTCAGCTTCGTGCCCAAGTCATCTGCCGTGCTCACAGTCACCATAGATACGGAGCTGATGTGTGATATCAATGATGATGAGCTGGAGGAGGAAGCGTCTGACGATGATGACAGCTACGGGGAGGAGGACGGCGGTGAGGAGTAGGGGCTGACTGATGGATCGTCTCCTGGTAAGATGCGGGAGAATTCGGTTTATTTTGGTGCTTCTTATCGCTCTTTGTTGCAGCATGTGTTGAGAGTTGAGACTGTACAATCCATGAAGTAGGTTCTGTTTTACTGTCATGAAACTGAACTGGAGTAACGGTAGCAGTAGAGTAGTAGACGAGTGTTCGAATTAGTATTTCAGCGCATCAATTCAATCATTCTATCTTCAATCCGTATGCTACAATCCTCAGGACATGATTAATTACTCTGAGAATCACTTGTTTTGTCGAATACAATAGTATGGAAACTACTAAAAATGCTATCTCATGAAAACATTATAAACAACACATTTCTGTTCATAGAAAGCAACCACACAGCCTATATGAGACCAGGTCTCATATTTAGCAGGCGAGACCCGCCCTGATGAATGACACGTGGCATACACAAATCACAAAGCATCTAATCTCTTCCCCCCTGATTTCAAGTGGGGGGTGGGGTAGATGCTTTGTGATTTGTGAATGCCACGTGTCATCCATCAGGTCGGGTCTCACCTGCTAACCCGTGAGACCTGATCTCATAGAATTCTTTTCCGGCATTGAGAGCGTCGTCAACAAGATTTTTGTTCCTTTTTTTTGAGTTTGTCTGGTTGTGTTCCGGGGAGATATGCTAAGCACTATTAGTATCTTGAATCCGTTTTGTAGCAATTGTATTATGTTAAAATGTTTACCATTCACATGTTAATGAGTTGGTTCTTTTGCACCAGTTGTGCAGACTTGGTTATACAAATGAAAAGGATGGAACTGTATAATATCTCTAAAAATAGCATGAGTTGAGAGAGGTAACATATAAGCCGTGAGAAAACTAATCAAATTTTCTTATTATGCTTTTTTGTGTGGGAAACTAATTTTCTCATGCTTGATTATAACTCAATTTAAAATGCTAGTTTAGATGTCACAGGAAGTTATGATTTTTTTTTCCCCATGCGTACAAGAAGACGGTTGCGTCGCTCTTATCCACAACTCTTCGGCCTGAGCGAAGCCTAAGACATCTCTTCGGTCTACGAAAGGCCGGCGTTAATCTCTTCGGCCCAGCCCATCTGCTCTTCGGTCCAAAGAAGGCCGAAAACACCACTTCAGCCTAAGGGAGGCCGAAGAGTTCTTTTTCAGCCTATAATGAAGGCTGACCGGGTGATAGTTTTGAATTTTTTTTTGAATTAGGGCATAAATTTTCCAAATTTGTTATAAAAAATGTATTTAGAAAAATCAAGTCGTGATGTCATGGCACACTCTGTTGTCTTCAAGAGAAGCTAGTCGGGGCAATAAAGATTGTAGTGAAAGCATTTGGCGCAACACAATTGTATTCACGTGATGGGTGCCCAAATATAGCACGTACATGGGTAGTATCGTCCACAACTAAGATCCTAATTACAAAATATGTACCATTTTTAGAGCAGTTACAGAATATGTACTTGGGGAACAAGCAGGACCACTACAACTAATATGATGACGTACGTGCACAATGCAAAGACTGGACCGGAACTCCTCAAAAGTGGACGTTGGCAAGCTTTTCGTCATGATATCCACAAATTGCTGCGTCGTGGGAACGTGAAGAACTCGAACATTCTCAAGAGCCAGCTGCTTGTGAGCAAAGTGGATATCGAGCTCGGTATGCTTGGTGCGTCGATGATGAACCGGATTGGCGAAGAGGTAGACGGCGAAGACATTGTCCCAATACACCACATTGGCCTTGTTGACCGGAAAACAAAGCTCATGAAGGAGTTGGTGAAGCTAGGTGCACTCAGCAACAGTGTTAGCCACTGCTCGATACTCCTCCTCGGCACTCGAATGGGATACCGTGGGCTGAGTAATGGCCCAAGGAAGACACAATATCTAGAGGTGGAGCGTCCAGTGTCAGGGCAGTGATAACCCACAAGTACAGAGGATCGTAACATTTTTCGAGGGTAGTATTTCACCCAAATTTATTGATTCGACACAAGGGGAGTCAGAAAATATTTGTAAGTATTAGCAGTTGAGTTGTCAATTCAACCACACCTGAAGAACTAAATATCTACAGCAAATTGTTTAGTAGCACAGTAGTATGATAGTTTGATAGCCATAACAACAGTAGCGATAACAGTAATAGGCAGTTTTGTAGTGATTGTAACAGTAGCAGCAATAGTAGTAACTTAGTAAAGATCAACATGCAAAAAGCGTAGGCATTGGATATTTATGTTGGATGACATTCATCATATAACAGTTATAACCTAGAGCGACACACAATAGTTTCAATTCATCAATGTAACGTAGGCATATATTTCCTATATAGTCATACATGCTTATAATAAGAACTTGCATGACATCTTTTGTCCTACTCTCCCGGGGCAGCAAGGCCCATAAGGAAATCTAAGGGATATTAAGGCATCCTTTTAATAGAGCACCGGAACAAAGCATTAACACATAGTGAATACATGAACTCCTCAAACTACGGTAATCACCGGAAAGAATCTCAATTATTGTCCCCTTGGAGTATGCGGATCATAACATGTAATAGGTGCATCTAACTTGCAAGATAGAATCAAGAATCCAAATATATTGCTGAAAACATAAAGAGTTTAGATCTAAAATCAGGACACTAGGGGCCTAGTGACAGACATTAAGCATAGCAAAGTCATAGCAACATCAATAATAGAACATAGTGGGTATTAGGGATCAAGCTCTAACAAATTGACTTGATCACATGACAAATATCATCCAACCCATCACCGTCCAGCAAGCCGACGAAGGAAATACTCACTCCCGGTGGTGAGCATCATGAAATTGTTGATGGAGGATGGTTGATGATGACGATGGCGTTGAATCCCCCTCCCCGAAGCCCCGAACGGACTCCAGATCAGCCCTCCCGATGAAAAAACAAGATGTGACGGCGGCTCCGTATCGTAAAACACGATGATTCCTTCTCCCTGTTTTTTTCTCCACAAATAGGTGTATATGGAGTTGGAATTAGGGTTATGGGAGGCTCCAGGGGCTTACAAGCTCACTAGGCGCGCCCTAGGGGCGTGGGCATGCCCCCTGAGCTTCTGGCTCCTGGTGAAGGAAATATGCCCTAGAGGCAATAATAAAGTTATTATTTATTTCCTTATATCATGATAAATGTTTATTATTCATGCTAGAATTGTATTAACCGGAAACATAATACATGTGTGAATACATAGACAAACAAAGTGTCACTAGTATGCCTCTACTTGACTAGCTCGTTAATCAAAGATGGTTATGTTTCCTAACCATAAACAAGTAGTTGTTATTTGATTAACGGGATCACATCATTAAGTGAATGATCTGATTGACATGACCCATTCCACTAGCTTAGCACCCGATCGTTTAGTATGTTGCTATTGCTTTCTTCATGACTTATACATGTTCCTATGACTATGAGATTATGCAACTCCCGTTTACTAGAGGAACACTTTGTGTGCTACCAAACGTCACAACGTAACTGGGTGATTATAAAGGAGCTCTACAGGTGTCTCCAAAGGTACATGTTGGGTTGGCGTATTTCGAGATTAGGATTTGTCACTCCGATTGTCGGAGAGGTATCTCTGGGCCCTCTCGGTAATGCACATCACTTAAGCCTTGCAAGCACTGCAACCAATGAGTTAGTTGCGGGATGATGTATTACAGAACGAGTAAAGAGACTTGCCGGTAATGAGATTGAACTAGGTATTTGGAATACCGACGATCGAATCTCGGGCAAGTAACATATCGATGACAAAGGGAACAACGTATGTTGTTATGCGGTCTGACCGATAAAGATCTTCGTAGAATATGTAGGAGCCAATATGAGCATCCAGGTTCCGCTATTGGTTATTGATCAGAGACATGTCTCGGTCATGTCTACATTGTTCTCGAACCCGTAGGGTCCGCACGCTTAAGGTTACGATGACAGTTATATTATGAGTTTATACATTTTGATGTACCGAAGTTTGTTCGGAGTCCCGGATGTGATCACGGACATGACGAGGAGTCTCGAAATGGTCGAGACATAAAGATTGATATATTGGAAGCCTATGTTTGGATACCGGAAGTGTTCCGGGTGAAATCGGGATTTTACCGGAGTACCGGGAGGTTACCGGAACCCCCCGGGAGCTAAATGGGCCATGATGGGCCTTAGTGGAAAAGAGAAGAGGCAGCCCTACATGGGCCGCGCGCCCCTCCCCTTCCTTGGTCCGAATAGGACAAGGAGAGGGGGCCGGCCCCTCTCTCTCTTTTCCCACCTCCGCGAATCCTATTCCAACTAGGATTGGGGGGGGGGGGAATCCTACTCCCAGAGGGAGTAGGACTCTCCTGGCACGCCCTCCTTGGCCGGCCACCTCCCCCCCTTTAGTCCTTTATATACGGAGGCAGGGGCACCCCAGAGAAACACAAGTGATCCACGTGATCTATTCCTTAGCCGTGTGCGGCGCCTCCAGCCACCATAGTCCTCGATAATATTGTAGCGGTGCTTAGGTGAAGCCCTGCAGCAGTAGTACGTCAAGATCGTCACCACGCCGTCGTGCTGACGGAACTCTTCCCCGACACTTTGCTGGATCGGAGTCCGAGGATCGTCATCGAGCTGAACGTGTGCTAGAACTCGGAGGTGCCGTAGTTTCGGTGCTTGATCGGTCGGACCGTGGAGACGTACGACTACATCAACCAAACGCTTCCGTTGTCGATCTACTAGGTATATAGATCATACTCCCCCTCTCATTGCTATGCATCACCATGATCTTGCGTGTGCGTAGGAATTTTTTTGAAATTACTACGAAACCCAACAGTGGTATCAGAGCCTAGGTTTTATATGTTGATGTTATATGAACGAGTAGAACACAAGTGAGTTGTGGGCGATATAAGTCATACTGCTTACCAGCATGTCATACTTTGGTTCGGCGGTATTGTTGGACGAAGCGGCCCGGACCGACATTACGCGTACGCTTACGCGAGACCGGTTCTCCCGACGTGCTTTGCACATAGGTGGCTTGCGGGTGATAATTTCTCCAACTTTAGTTGAATCGAGTGTGGCTACGCCCGGTCCTTGCGAAGGTTAAAACAACACCAACTTGACAAACTATCGTTGTGGTTTTGATGCGTAGGTAAGATTGGTTCTTGCTTAAGCCCGTAGCAGCCACGTAAAAACTTACAACAACAAAGTAGAGGACGTCTAACTTGTTTTTGCAGGGCATGTTGTGATGTGATATGGTCAAGACATGATGCTAAATTTTATTGTATGAGATGATCATGTTTTGTAACTGAGTTATCGGCAACTGGCAGGGGCCATATGGTTGTCGCTTTATTGTATGCAATGCAATCGCGCTGTAATGCTTTACTTTATCACTAAATGGTAGCGATAGTCGTGGAAGCACAAGCTCGGCGAGACGACAACGATACTACGATGGAGATCAAGGTGTCGCGCCGGTGACGATGGTGATCACGACGGTGCTTCGGAGATGGAGATCACAAGCACAAGATGATGATGGCCATATCATATCACTTATATTGATTGCATGTGATGTTTATCTTTTATGCATCTTATCTTGCTTTGATTGACGGTAGCATTATAAGATGATATCTCACTAAATTATCAAGTAGTGTTCTCCCTGAGTATGCACCATTGCGAAAGTTCTTCATGCTGAGACACCACGTGATGATCGGGTGTGATAGGCTCTACGTTCTAATACAACGGGTGCAAAACAGTTGCACACGCGGAATACTCAGGTTAAACTTGACGAGCCAAGCATATACAGATATGGCCTCGGAACACGGAGACCGAAAGGTCGAGCGTGAATCATATAGTAGATATGATCAACATAAAGATATTCACCAATGAAACTACTCCATCTCACGTGATGATCGGACATGGTTTAGTTGATTTGGATCACGTAATCACTTAGAGGATTAGAGGGATGTCTATCTAAGTGGGAGTTCTTTAAGTAAATTAACTGAACTTAAATTTATCATGAAACTTAGTACCTGATTAGTATCTTGCTTGTTTATGTTTGATTGTAGATAGATGGCTCGTGCTGTTGTTCCGTTGAATTTTAATGCGTTCCTTGAGAAAGAAAAGTTGAAAGATGATGGTAGCAATTACATGGACTGGGTCCGTAACTTGAGGATTATCCTATTGCTGCACAGAAGAATTACGTCCTGGAAGCACCGCTGGGTGCCAGGCCTGCTGCAGGAGCAACGCCGGATGTTGTGAATGTCTGGCAGAGCAAAGCTGATGACTACTCAATAGTTCAGTGTGCCATGCTTTACGGCTTAGAATCGGGACTTCAACGACGTTTTGAACGTCATGGAGCATATGAGATGTTCCAGGAGTTGAAGTTAATATTTCAAGCAAATGCCCGGATTGAGAGATACGAAGTCTCCAATAAGTTCTATAGCTGCAAGATGGAGGAGAACAGTTCTGTCAGTGAGCATATACTCAAAATGTCTGGGTATAATAATCACTTGATTCAGTTGGGAGTTAATCTTCCAGATGACTGCGTCATTGACAGAATTCTCCAATCACTACCACCAAGCTACAAGAGCTTCGTGATGAACTATAATATGCAAGGGATGAATAAGACTATTCCCGAGCTCTTCGCGATGCTAAAAGCTGCGGAGGTAGAAATCAAGAAGGAGCATCAAGTGTTGATGGTCAACAAGACCACTAGTTTCAAGAAAAAGGGCAAAGGGAAGAAGAAGGGGAACTTCAAAAGAACGGCAAGCAAGTTGCTACTCAAGAGAAGAAACCCAAACCTGGACCTAAGCCTGAAACTGAGTGCTTCTATTGCAAGCAGACTGGTCACTGGAAGCGGAACTGCCCCAAGTATTTGGCGGATAAAAAGGATGGCAAGGTGAACAAAGGTATATGTGATATACATGTTATTGATGTGTACCTTACTAATGCTCACAGTAGCACCTGGGTATTTGATACTGGTTCTGTTGCTAATATTTGCAACTCGAAACTGGGACTATGGATTAAGCGAAGATTGGCTAAGGACGAGGTGACGATGCGCATGGGAAACGGTTCCGAAGTCGATGTGATCGCAGTCGGCACGCTACCTCTACATCTACCTTCGGGATTAATATTAGACCTAAATAATTGTTATTTGGTGCCAGCGTTAAGCATGAACATTATATCTGGATCTTGTTTGATGCGAGACGGTTATTCATTTAAATCAGAGAATAATGGTTGTTCTATTTATATGAGTAATATCTTTTATGGTCATGCACCCTTGAAGAGTGGTCTATTCTTGTTAAATCTCGATAGTAGTAATACACATATTCATAATGTTGAAGCCAAAAAATGCAGAGTTGATAATGATAGTGCAACTTATTTGTGGCACTGCCGTTTAGGTCATATCGGTGTAAAGCGCATGAAGAAACTCCATACTGATGGACTTTTGAAACCACTTGATTATGAATCACTTGGTACTTGCGAACCGTGCCTCATGGGCAGGATGACTAAAACGCCGTTCTCCGGTACTATGGAGAGAGCAACAGATTTGTTGGAAATCATACATACAGATGTATGTGGTCCGATGAATATTGAGGCTCGTGGCGGATATCATTATTTTCTCACGTTCACAGATGATTTAAGCAGATATGGGTATATCTACTTAATGAAACATAAGTCGGAAACATTTGAAAAGTTCAAGGAATTTCAGAGTGAAGTTGAAAATCATCATAACAAGAAAATAAAGTTTCTACGATCTGATCGTGGAGGAGAATATTTGAGTTACGAGTTTGGTGTACATTTGAAAAATTGTGGAATAGTTTCGCAACTCACGCCACCCGGAACACCACAGCATAATGGTGTGTCCGAACGTCGTAATCGTACTTTACTGGATATGGTGCGATCTATGATGTCTCTTACTGATTTACCGCTATTGTTTTGGGGATACGATCTAGAGACGGCCGCATTCACGTTAAATAGGGCACCATCAAAATCCGTTGAGACGACGCCTTATGAACTGTGGTTTGGCAAGAAACCAAAGTTGTCATTTCTGAAAGTTTGGGGCTGCAATGCTTATGTGAAAAAGCTTCAACCTGATAAGCTCGAACCCAAATCGGAGAAATGTGTCTTCATAGGATATCCAAAGGAGACTATTGGATACACCTTCTATCACAGATCCGAAGGCAAGACTTTTGTTGCTAAATTTGGAAACTTTCTGGAGAAGGAGTTTCTCTCGAAAGAAGTGAGTGGGAGGAAAGTAGAACTTGACGAGGTAACTGTACCTGCTCCCTTATTGGAAAGTAGTGCATCACAGAAAACTGTTTCTGTGACACCTACACCAGTTAGTGAGGAAGCTAATGATGATGATCATGAAACTTCAGAACAAGATACTACTGAACCTCGTAGATCAACCAGAGTAAGATCCGCACCAGAGTGGTACGGTAATCCCGTTCTGGAAGTCATGCTACTAGATCATGATGAACCTACGAACTATGAAGAAGCGATGGTGAGCCCAGATTCCGCAAAGTGGCTTGAAGCCATGAAATCTGAGATGGGATCCATGTATGAGAACAAAGTATGGACTTTGGTTCACTTGCCCGATGATCGGCAAGCAATTGAGAATAAATGGATCTTCAAGAAGAAGACTGACGCTGACGGTAATATTACTGTCTACAAAGCTCGACTTGTCGCAAAAGGTTTTCGGCAAGTTCAAGGGATTGACTACGATGAGACCTTCTCACCCGTAGCGATGCTTAAGTCTGTCCGAATCATGTTAGCAATTACCGCATTTTATGATTATGAAATTTGGCAGATGGATGTCAAAACTGCATTCCTGAATGGATTTCTGGAAAAAGAGTTGTATATGATGCAACCAGAAGGTTTTGTCGATCCAAAGGGAGCTAACAAAGTGTGCAAGCTCCAGCGATCCATTTATGGACTGGTGCAAGCCTCTCGGAGTTGGAATAAATGCTTTGATAGTGTGATCAAAGCATTTGGTTTTATACAGACTTTTGGAGAAGCCTGTATTTACAAGAAAGTGAGTGGGAGCTCTGTAGCATTTCTGATATTATATGTAGATGACATATTACTAATTGGAAATGATATAGAATTTCTAGATAGCATAAAGGGATACTTGAATAAGAGTTTTTCAATGAAAGACCTCGGTGAAGCTGCTTACATATTAGGCATTAAGATCTATAGAGATAGATCAAAACGCTTAATTGGACTTTCACAAACCACATACCTTGACAAAGTTTTGAAGAAGTTCAAAATGGATCAAGCAAGAAAGGGTTCTTGCCTGTGTTACAAGGTGTGAAGTTGAGTAAGACTCAATGCCCGACCACTGCAGAAGATAGAGAGAATATGAAAGATGTTCCCTATGCATCAGCCATAGGATCTATCATGTATGCAATGCTGTGTACCAGACCTGATGTGTGCCTTACTATAAGTCTAGCAGGGAGGTACCAAAGTAATCCAGGAGTGGATCACTGGACAGCGGTCAAGAACATCCTGAAATACCTGAAAAGGACTAAGGATATGTTTCTCATATATGGAGGTGACAAAGAGCTCATCGTAAAAGGTTATGTTGATGCAAGCTTTGACACTGATCCGGACGATTCTAAATCGCAAACCGGATACGTGTTTACATTAAACGGTGGAGCTGTCAGTTGGTGCAGTTCTAAACAAAGCGTTGTAGCGGGATCTACATGTGAAGCGGAGTACATAGCTGCTTCGGAAGCAGCAAATGAAGGAGTCTGGATGAAGGAGTTCATATCCGATCTAGTGTCATACCTAGTGCATCGGGTCCAATGAAAATCTTTTGTGACAATACTGGTGCAATTGCCCTGGCAAAGGAATCCAGATTTCACAAGAGAACCAAGCACATCAAGAGACGCTTCAATTCCATCCAGGATCTAGTCCAGGTGGGAGACATAGAGATTTGCAAGATACATACGGATCTGAATGTTGCAGACCCATTGACTAAGCCTCTTCCACGAGCAAAACATGATCAGCACCAAGGCTCCATGGGTGTTAGAATCATTACTGTGTAATCTAGATTATTGACTCTAGTGCAAGTGGGAGACTGAAGGAAATATGCCCTAGAGGCAATAATAAAGTTATTATTTATTTCCTTATATCATGATAAATGTTTATTATTCATGCTAGAATTGTATTAATCGGAAACATAATACATGTGTGAATACATAGCCAAACAAAGTGTCACTAGTATGCCTCTACTTGACTAGCTCATTAATCAAAGATGGTTATGTTTCTAACCATAAACAAGTAGTTGTTATTTGATTAACGAGATCACATCATTAAGTGAATGATCTGATTGACATGACCCATTCCACTAGCTTAGCACCCGATCGTTTAGTATGTTGCTATTGCTTTCTTCATGACTTATACATGTTCCTATGACTATGTGATTATGCAACTCCCGTTTACCGGAGGAACACTTTGTGTGCTACCAAACGTCACAACGTAACTGGGTGATTATAAAGGAGCTCTACAGGTGTCTCCAAAGGTACATGTTGGGTTGGCGTATTTCGAGATTAGGATTTGTCACTCCGATTGTCGAAGAGGTATCTCTGGGCCGTCTCGGTAATGCACATCACTTAAGCCTTGCAAGCACTGCAACCAATGAGTTAGTTGTGGGATGATGTATTACAGAACGAGTAAAGAGACTTGCCGGTAATGAGATTGAACTAGGTATTTGGAATAACGACGATCGAATCTCGGGCAAGTAACATACCGATGACAAAGGGAACAACGTATGTTGTTATGCGGTCTGACCGATAACGATCTTCGTAGAATATGTAGGAGCCAATATGAGCATCCAGGTTCCGCTATTGGTTATTGACCGGAGACATGTCTCGGTCATGTCTACATTATTCTCGAACCCGTAGGGTCCGCACGCTTAAAGTTACGATGACAGTTATATTATGAGTTTATACATTTTGATGTACCGAAGTTTGTTCGGTGTCCCGGATGTGATCACGGACATGATGAGGAGTCTCGAAATGGTCGAGACATAAAGATTGATATACTGGAAGCCTATGTTTGGATACCGGAAGTGTTTCGGGTGAAATCGGGATTTTACCGGAGTACCGGGAGGTTACCGGAACCCCTCGGGAGCTAAATGGGCCATGATGGGCCTTAGTGGAAAAGAGAAGAGGCATCCCTACATGGGCCGCACGCCCCTCCCCTTCCTTGGTCCGAATAGGACAAGGAGAGGGGGCCAGCCCCTCTCTCTGTTTTCCCCCCTCCGCGAATCCTATTCCAACTAGGATTGGGGGGGGGGGATCCTACTCCTAGAGGGAGTAGGACTCTCCTGGCGCGCCCTCCTTGGCCGGCCGCCTCCCCACCTTTAGTCCTTTATATACGGAGGCAGGGGCACCCCAGAGAAACACAAGTTGATCCACGTGATCTATTCCTTAGCCGTGTGCGGCGCCCCCAGCCACCATAGTCCTCGATAATATTGTAGCGGTGCTTAGGCGAAGCCCTGCAGCAGTAGTACGTCAAGATCGTCACCATGCCATCGTGCTGACGGAACTCTTCCCCGACATTTGCTGGATCGGAGTCCGGGGATCGTCATCGAGCTGAATGTGTGCTAGAACTCGGAGGTGCCGTAGTTTCGGTGCTTGATCGGTCGGATCGTGGAGACGTATGACTACATCAACTAAACGCTTCCGTTGTCGATCTACTAGGTATGTAGATCATACTCCCCCTCTCGTTGCTATGCATCACCATGATCTTGCGTGTGCGTAGGAAATTTTTTGAAATTACTACGAAACCCAACACCTGGGTGGCCCCCCTCCGGTAGTCCTCTTTGCCAATATTTTTTATATATTATGGAAGTATTCTCCGTAAATTTTCAGCCCAATCCGAGAGCTTTTATTTCTGCATAGAAAATACACCATGTCAATTCTATTGAAAACAACATTAGTCCTGGTTAGTACCATTCAAATCATGCAAATTAGAGTCCAATACAAAAGCAAAAGTGTTTGGAAAAGTAGATACGTTTGGGACGTATCAGGCAGCCACGCCAATCAGCATCAGAATATGCAACAATCTCAGTGGAGGGTGATGGTATCAGGGCAAGCCCGAGATCCATGTGACCACAGATGTAGCGCAAGATCCGCTTCACCGAGGACCAATGAGCATCATGAGGATCATGTATGTCAAGACACACCTGCTGAATTGCATATTGTAGCTCTAGGCAAGTGAGCATCAAGCACTGGAGAGCGCCAACAATGGACTGGTAGATGGAGGTGCACGGAGCCAGGGAACCGTTGGTGGTGGATAACTTAGTCTTCATGTCCACTGGCGTGGCCACGAGCTTGCAATTTAGCGTGCTGACACGGTCAAGAAGCTCATGAGCATACTTCCACTGGTGGAGGAAGAACATGTCATGTCGGCGTACTACTACTTCTTGAGCTTGCGTTGGTTTTTCCCTTGAAGAGGAAAGGGTGATGCAACAAAGTAGAGATAAGTATTTCCCTTAGTTGAGAACCAAGGTATCAATCCAGTAGGAGGAACACACAACTCACCAATGGTTGCACCTACACAAACAAACAAATACTTGCACCCAACGCGATAAAGGGGTTGTCAATCCCTTCATGGTTACTTGCAAGAATGAGATCTGATAGTGATAGATATAAAAGATAGATAAAGCAGCAAGGTATTTTTGTGTTTTTGATTTTATAGATATGAAAATATAATGATAAAAATAGACCCGGGGACATAGTTTTCACTAGAGGCTTCTCTCTTGAAAGAACGCATACGGTGGGTAAAAAATTACTGTTGAGCAATTGATAGAAAAGCGCATAGTTATGACGATATCTAAGGCAATAATCATGAATATAGGCATCACGTCTGTGACAAGTAGACCGACTCTTGTCTGAATCTACTACTATTACTCCACACACCGACCGCTATCCAACATGCATCTACTGTATTGATACGTCTCCAAGGTATCTATAATTTTTGCTTGTTCCATGCTGTTATATTATCATTCTTGGAAGTTTTGCAATCATTTTGTAGCAACTTTATATCATTTTTGGTGACTAACCAATTGACATAGTGCCCAGTGCCAGTTGTTGTTTTTTGCTTGTTTTTTACTTCACAGAATATCAGTACCAAACGGGGTCCAAACATAGCGAAATTTTTTGGAGAATTTTTGTAGACCAAAAGACACCTGTTGGGCCAAAGAGGTACCAGAGGGGGGCTCCAAGGGGAGCACGACCCACTTGGGCACGCCTGGGGGCCCAGGCGCGCCCTGGTGGGTTGTGCCCACCTCAGCCGCCTCCCGCACCGCCTTTTTGCTCTATAAATACCTAAAAAATCCAAAAACCCTAGGGGAGTTGATGAAACACAATTCCAGCCGCCGCAAGTTCTAGAACCACATGATCCAATCTAGACACCATCACAGAGGGGTTCATCATCCTCATTGGTGCCTCTCCGATGATGCGTGAGTAGTTCATTGTAGACCTACGGGTCCATAGTTAGTAGCTAGATGGCTTCCTCTCTCTCTTTTGATTCTCAATACAATGGTCTCTTAGAGATCTATTTGTTGTAACTGTTTTTGCGGTGTGTTAGTTGGGATCCGCCGAACTTTGAGTTTATGATCAGATATATTTATCCATGAAAATTATTTGAGTTTCTTTGATCTCTTGTATGCATGATTACCTATAGCCTCATATTTCATCTTCGAATATTTGGTTTAGTTAGGACAACTAGATCTATTTTTCTTTCCATGGGAAGAGGTGCTTTTTGATGGGTTCGATCGTACAGTTTTCTTTCCCAGTGACAGAAGGGGCAGCAAGACACATATTGATCGTTGCCATTAAGGATAACAAGATGGGGTATATTCCTACATGAATAGATCTTGTCTACATCATGTCATCGTTCTTATTGCATTACTCTGTTTCTCCATGAACTTAAGACACTAGATGCATGTTGGATAGCGGTCGATGTGTGGAGTAATAGTAGTGGATGCAGGCAGGATTCGGTTTGCTAATCTTGGACGTGATGTCTATATAATGATCATTGCCTAGATATCGTCATGATTATTTGAAGTTGTATCAATTACCCAACAGTAATTTGTTTACCCGTCGTGTGCTATTTTCTCGAGAAAAGCCACTAGTGAAATCTACGGCCCCCGGGTCTATTCTTTATCATATTTGCTTTGAGATCTATTTTTATTTGCTTATGTTTTCAGATCTATTATTCTACAAACAGAAAAATACCTTACTGCATTTTCTTTCTTTATTTTATTTTGTTGTATCGCCAGATCTATTTATCCAAAATCATACAAACCAATCTATCTTTTACC
Organism: Triticum urartu; assembly: GCF_056163025.1. Taxonomy (NCBI): domain Eukaryota; kingdom Viridiplantae; phylum Streptophyta; class Magnoliopsida; order Poales; family Poaceae; genus Triticum; species Triticum urartu. Next base: position 38,333,427 of record NC_141875.1, read on the forward strand.
CGAGAGGGATTGACAACCCCTCTTATGCGTCGGTTTGCAAGTATTTGTTCTTTGTGTGCAGGTACCGTTTACATAGTGTTGCTTGCTTCTCCTACTGGTTTGATAACCTTGGTTTCATAACGGAGGGAAATACCTACTGTAATTGTGCTGCATCATCCCTTCCTCTTCGGGGAAATACTGAAGCGGACACGAGCCATCATGTATTAAGTTAACAAGAACAGAGTAACGCTTTAAGCAAGTTCGCATGATGTAGATGGATAGATCCAATCAATATGAACAAACCCCATCTTTTTATCCTTAATGACAACAATAAAAATGCATGTCATGTGCCCTTCTGTCACCAGGAATAAGCACTGCAGGATTGAACCCATTACAAAGCACCTCTCCCATGGCAAGAAAAATCAATCTATTGGCCAAACCAAATCAATAGATCGGAGAGAAAAACATAGCTATCTTAATCATGCATAAAAGAGTTCAGAGAAGACTCAAATAATATTCATAGATAATCTGATCATAAACCCACAATTCATCGGATCCCAACAAACACATTGCAAAAGAAGATTACATCGAATAGGTCTCCAAGAACATTGAGGAGAATATTGTATTGAAGTTCAAAGAGAGAGAGAAGAAGCCATATAGCTACTAGCTATCACTACTGCAGGATGCTGCTAACGCGGCACTACGATCAGAGATCCTTCAAGAAACTGTGTGCGATTCCATAATCGCAAACGGTGTTGTATGAAAACCGTCAGAAATGTGTAAAACGTTTGCGACGACGGATGCATCAAACACGGTTGAGGTTTTAGTTGCGTGTGCGATGAAGGGCATACGGTTCAGTTCAATGAACTTTTTGCGATGACGAGGAACAAAAGAAATGGGCAGCTAGATGGAGGCGTGTGCGATACATAGCATACGGTTCACTCGGGTGAACTGTTTGTGATTAGGCAACACAAAAGAAACGGTCAGCCAGATCAAAGGTGTGTGCGATATACAGCATGCGGTTTGATAACCCACAAGTATAGGGGATCGCAACAGTTTTCGAGGGTAGAGTATTTAACCCAAATTTATTGATTCGACATAAGGGGAGCCAAAGAATATTCTCAAGTATTAGCAACTGAGTTGTCAATTCAACCACACCTGGAAACTTAGTATCTGCAGCAAAGTGTTTAGTAGCAAAGTAATATGATAGTGGTGGTAATGGCAGCAAAAGTAAAGACAACAAAAGTAATGTTTTTGGTATTTTGTAGTGATTGTAACAGTAGCAACGGGAAAGTAAATAATCGTAAACCAGTATATGGAAAACTCGTAGGCACCGGATCAGGTTTCATTTTATCTCTAAGTGATTCTTTGTTCCATTTAATCAATAACCTCTTAAGCTCATATCTATCTTTGCAGGCTAAAATAGCTAAAGAAGAATCTTTATCAAAAAGATAACCCTGAGGAATAACAGGCATATTTTCATCATCACTTTCATCGTCGTATTCAGATTCATCAATTTCTCTTTCTCTAGCCCTAGCAATTTGTTCTTCAAGAAATTCACTAAGGGGCACAGTAGTATCAGGCATAGAAGCAGTTTCATCATAAGTATCATGCATAACAGAAGTGGCATCATCAATAACATGCGACATATCAGAACGAATAGCAGAAGCAGGTTTAGGTGTCGTTAACTTACTCATAACAGAAGGTGACTCAAGTGCAGAGCTAGATGGCAGTTCCTTACCTCCCCTCGTAGTTGAGGAATAAATTGTTGTCTTAGCGTCTTTCAAGTTCTTCATAGTGTTCAGCAGATATAAATCCCACATGACTCAAAGAATAGAGCTATGCTCCCCGGCAACGGCACCAGAAAAAGGTCTTGATAACCCACAAGTATAGGGGATCGCAACAGTTTTCGAGGGTAGAGTATTTAACCCAAATTTATTGATTCGACACAAGGGGAGCCAAAGAATATTCTCAAGTATTAGCAGCTGAGTTGTCAATTCAACCACACCTGGAAACTTAGTATCTGCAGCAAAGTGTTTAGTAGCAAAGTAATATGATAGTGGTGGTAACGGCAGCAAAAGTAATGTTTTTGGTATTTTGTAGTGATTGTAACAGTAGCAACGGGAAAGTAAATAAGCGTAAACCAGTATATGGAAAACTCGTAGACACTGGTTCAGTGATGGATAATTATGTCGGATGCGGTTCATCATGTAACAGTCATAACATAGGGTGACACAGAACTAGCTCCAATTCATCAATGTAATGTAGGCATGTATTCCGTATATAGTCATACATGCTTATGGAAAAGAACTTGCATGACATCTTTTGTCCTACCCTCCCGTGGCAGCGGGGTCCTATTGGAAACTAAGGGATATTAAGGCCTCCTTTTAATAGAGAACCAGAACAAAGCATTAGCACATAGTGAATACATGAACTCCTCAAACTATGGTCATCATCGGGAGTGGTCCCGATTATTATCACTTCGGGGTTGCCGGATCATAACACATAGTAGGTGACTATAGACTTGCAAGATAGGATCAAGAACACACATATATTCATGAAAACATAATAGGTTCAGATCTGAAATCATGGCACTCGGGCCCTAGTGACAAGCATTAAGCATAGCAAAGTCATAGCAACATCAATCTCAGAACATAGTGGATACTAGGGATCAAACCCTAACAAAACTAACTCGATTACATGATAATTCTCATCCAACCCATCATCGTCCAGCAAGCCTACGATCACGCACGGCGGTGAGCATCATGAAATTGGTGATGGAGGATGGTTGATGATGACGACGGTGACAAATCCCCCTCTCCGGAGCCCCGAACGGACTCCAGATCAGCCCTCCCGAGAGCTTTTAGGGCTTGGCGGTGGCTCCATATCGTAAAACGCGATGATTTCTTCTCTCTGTTTTTTTCTCTCCGAAAGCAAATATATAGAGTTGGAGTTGGCGTCGGAGGGCATCCAGGGGGCCCACGAGGTAGGGGGCGCGCGCCCCCTGGTCTTCATCTTTGGCGAGGATTTTTTATTATTTTTTCTAAGATGTTCCGTGGAGTTTCAGGTCATTCTGAGAATATTTGTTTTCTGCACATAAAACAACACCATGGCAATTTTGCTGAAAACAACGTCAGTCCGGGTTAGTTCCATTCAAATCATACAAGTTAGAGTCCAAAACAAGGGCAAAAGTGTTTGGAAAAGTAGATACGATGGAGACGTATCATGGTTCACTCGGATGAACTGTTTGCGTTGAGACATGAGAACAGAAATGGTTCAACTTAACATATGTGTGTGATACGCGGCAAACAGGTCTGTAATAAAAAATGTGTCTGAAGACCGATAAGAACACATACGGTTGCTGCTAATAAGACATGTGTTGTGCGATGGGATTGCATACAGAACAACAACAACAACAACATATATATACACACACTTATAAGGACATGCTTGCATAACCAAATTAAACATCCACTTACATAGGTGGCTACTACAACCATGGCATTTGCACACACCAAAGTAAACTATTACATGCATAATTACATAGGTGGCTACTACACCCATGACATTTCCACACACACCAATAAAGTAAACTATATATTACATGCATGATTAACTAGCATAAACGATCATCTGATTATCATCTACTTCTTGTGACACTTGCTCTTCTTGTGGCTCGATCCGGACTCGTCGATTTGGGTAACGAGGCACTTCCTCATGTCAACGATCCGCCTGTGCATCTCGTAGCATGTGTACACGCTCTTGGCCGCGAACCTGAGGTGAGGTTCATCCAGTTGCCACATCCAGACCTTGTGCCAGGATACAGGACTTGTTCTCTGGGAATCCTACTTCATCTTTTCGTAGTAGGGGTCGATGATGGCCGAGGCGAGTTCGACTAGGGAGTCCTGTTTCGTGCTGTCCCAGACCCTGTAGTGGTCACGGATTTCGACAAGGTTCTTGCAGGCCAAACCCGTAACACTGAGCGCTTTTACATCGTCTTTGGTATCCACCGTGGCGAACTTGTAGTCGGTGCTGTTGACAAACCTATTGAAACGGTCGCAAGGCTCTATGGCCATGCAGTAGGGGTAGATGAGGACATGATGGCGCACGCACAGCTGGGCGACGGCAACCTTCTGATCTATGCCGGGACGACCGGCGGTGTACTGGAGGTCGATGCTGACCACCTTATACTTGTCTCCAGCAAGCAACTGCTCAACGTTGTTGATGTAATTGTCCACCACGGCTAGGTCGATGGTGTACACCACCGAGAGATCCGTCTCCCTCGCGTGGGTCTCCACTCTATGCTCGCCGAACTCCATTGGAGCGCCGCCGGACATCCCCACTCTATGTGTCGTCGTGGGTGTGCTTGTTGTGTTATGGGGCGCGATCAAAAGGTTGAAGAGACTAAGTTTATAATGGCAGCGGGAATTAAAGGGGAAGCCGGACGGCTAGGAATATCGGCAGGCCCTAATGGCAGTTCTAGTTGGCAGCGCGTAACTCCATCGTGCCGCACGTAACTGCATCGTGTGGCAACGCGCGCGGCGCAACCGCATGTATATGGGGCCCCCGACGTGATCGTGCGCACGCCCAACCGCTGGCAGAGCGTGCGCGAAGGGACGCGAACAGAGTGCTGTGCGGTCGCCTCAAGGAAAAGCTGTCCACAAGCCGAGCACGCCGACGGGCGCGAGCAGAGCGCGCCAACGGACGCGACAGAGCGCGTTGCGGCGCCTAACGGTGAGCGCAGCGCGCTGCGGCTCCTAACGGCGAGCAGAGTTTGCCGAGGGACGCGAGCAGAGGACGTCTCGACATAGTGATACGTGGCAAATAAGACGAACTGTGCGAGTGATGTCGGAGACATCAAGCACGAAACATATTAGAGTTGCGTGTGCGATACGTGGCAGACAGTTGATCCATTAGAGCTGTTTGTGATGGAATAAGCCGTGTGTGTTGTGGGCAAACGCCTGCTGGTGTATAACCTTAAATTTAACCAAAAAAGTGTTAATGCATGTTACAAAAATTGTATAGCTGAAACTATGTTCAAATACGACTCCAACGATATAATCTATGGCGACATGCATTCGTATTTTATTAGTTACTAGCACACATGCCTGTGCATTTCAACGGGATTTTAAAATTACATGCCCCTGTCTCAATACAAGAATGGATCAAGATCCCCACATGTCCGTATTCTCTAGTTCAACATGGCGCCCTTTAATTAGAGTCAAACCAGTATATTCTCTTTTATTGACGTGTGCCTACAATTTCTTTCAATTGCAATTAACCAACATATTTTTTTTATTGGCACATGGAAGCTACCAACGTTAATAATTTGTGGCATCCCTTATTCTGAAGAAGCGGACCTAGCTTGATATACCGGATGCGGAGTAGGCCCAGTATGGGAGTGATCGAACTCACGACCTCAAAGACCCAACCACATGTTGCTAGCCACTCAAACAAATGCGTCTTGCTAACGAATGTTCAGCGTGAATATTTAAGAATCTAATGCAACATCAAATTCGAATATTTTTTTGAACTTTAAAGAAATGTATTAAATTCCAAATATACTTGGCAACGTGAACAATTTTCAAAATTACCAACAATTTTTGAAAAATCCATACATTTAAAAAAAGACGGACAAAAAATTTGAATGGAACATTTTTCGTAATTCAAAAACATTTCTTAAAAGCATGAACCTTTTATAAAAATACAAACATTTTTCGAATTTGTGAACAATTTTTGGGAATGGAAACGTGTTTTGAACATAGAAATTTAGAAAATGTGTTTCTTAATGCAAAATATATTTTCAATTTTTGAACATATCACAAAAACAAGAATATATTTCAAATTTGTAACATTTTTTAAATCTTGAACAAAATTGGAAAAATCGTAAGTTTAAAAAATTGGAATGTTTTTTTTAATTTTTGAAAAAATTGGAATGTAACATAATTAAAAAGTTCAAGCATTTTTGAAATAGGAACACAATTTTTGAATTCATAACTTGAACTACCAAATATACTTGGCAACGTGAACAATTTTCTAAACTACGACTTTTTTTTTGAAAATTCCATGCATTTTTGGAAAAGACCAAGAACAAAAAATATGAATGGAACATTTCTTGAATTTCACATACATTTCGTGAAAACATGAACCTTTTATAAAAATATGAACATTTTTTAGGTTGTGAACAAATTTTGAAATACGGACATGTTTTGAATATTCAGAAGAATTTTTGAAAATGTGTTTCTTTAATGAAATTTTATTTCAATTTTTGAACATATCGCTAAAACAAGAATATTTTTCAAATTTGGAACATTTTATGAACGTATTTTGAAATCTGGAACAATTGTGAAAAATACGAGATTGTTTAAAAAAAAGAGTTATTGTTTTTTTAATTTTGAACGGATTTTGGAACTATAAAAATAAAAATTCCAAACACTTTTAGAAATAGGAGCACTTTTTTGGAATACCTAAATTTTTACGAAATTTTGAATAAAAAGTAAATTCAGAAATTTGTTTGGAAATTTTAATTTGCAGAAAAAAATGAAAAAAATAGTCTTGGAATGGAAAAATTAAAAAGAAACAGGAATTACAAATAAAAATAAACAGAAAAAGAAAAACTAAAACACAACACAGAAAAAAATGGGCGGCCCAGTCTTGGGCGCCTTGTGTGTAGTTCGAACTATTTGCCGCATTGTGCGGGAAATAGGATTTTTATTGCTGTGTGGGCAGGAAAAAATGGGCTGAGTTTACTAGGTCATAGCGCCCGCGGCCCATATATGAAATTCTGCAGAATTCATTTTTCCTTTGCTAATAGATAGACGTACACAAGTTTAGTACCACCTCGGTTTATTTTCAAAAACAAAAGTACCACCTCTGATAGAAAAAAATCTTTTAACTGTGAACGGATGAAAAAAACGGAGAAACGCACCTTGCTTTATTAGTAGGTATAGAAATCCTACTTATAAACCAGGACGGCGTATAGTAGGTAATTAAATCGCAAACGTTTTTTATTAACTGTATCTGTACGTGTGCTCCCGTCCTCCTTTCGCACGTCTTATCACCCCGCTGCCACAGACGGCTTACAGCGCAAGCTTGCGCAGCGCGCGGGGGTGTTGTTTTGGCCAAACGGTGGTGCCAATAAATTATCGGTGAGCCCGTTCCCGCGCAAGCTTCCCGCCTGACTCGGTGAAATCCCCCAATATCCCAATGCTTACCGGCCTGCTATTAAAACCGTCACGGCCGGCGAGTCCTGCGTCGCATTTTCCCCTCCCTCCCTGTAGCCTATCTCGTCTACTTCTTCCACAATCGCCAATGGCACCGGTCTGTTGTCGTCGCTCAGCCACTCCGCCGTCATCAGAGGACATCTCCAGCTGGGAGGCTACACCGTGGTGGCGGCGCAGTCCCCTGCGTAGTGTAGTGTGCGTGGCGTCCCTGTTGGGTGTGCGGGGAACACCCACCACACGCTCCGCCGCCGTTGCCCATCGGCAGCTGTTGCCGGTCGCCGTTGCCGCCACATCACCATCGAAATCCAGAGCCATCTCCCGCTCCGCCGCCACGGCCCGAAGGCGGGAGGTGGCCGTCGTGGCCGCCACCCCATTGCCGGCCATCGTGGTCAGCACCTGCTCCGCCACCGCGGCCCGAAGGCGGGAGGTGGTGGTCGTGGCCGCCACCCCATCGTCAGCCACCGTGGCCGCCAGCCCACCGTCGACCGTCGGGATCATCACCCGCTCCGCCACCGCCGCCCTAAGGAGGGATGCGGAGGTGGAGGACCGCACGTGCGTCAGCGACGTTGCGCGCTACATCGAGTTCCTGCGGGAGGAGGAGGAGTGCCTCGTCGAGCATGCAAAGAGCCTTACCGCAGCCATGGCCGCAGCACACGCTGACGCAGAAGCGAGGAATCAGGAGATCTACGAGCAGTCCGGCCGCTTCGGGAGGGATCGTCTGGAGCGGCAGTGGGCGTTCGAGCTAGCGAGCTTCGTTGAACGTGCAAAAGCGGCAGGCACCGTATTGCATTTCTCTGGCTCGTCGGTAGGCTCCTCCTCCTCCGCCTCTCACTTAGCGCGCTCGGCAGAGGAGAGGCTGCCGGAAGTAGCACAAAGCCCTTCCGTGGTAGTAGTAGTATTTAGGGGCTATTTTGTTCAGTTCATCTGACTATATATATGTGGTCGAACTGTACAACGTACTTAAAATTAGCTAGTATATATAGTTGAACTAGCTATTTCAGTACGTGGTTGGCAACAATTGGGGAAAATTTTGGTCGGTTCAGCTGTCGAGTTGAACTGTTTGTATAAATTAAGAACGACTGCTTAATCTATGAATGAAATCTATGCTTAATTACTGAATTTTAGTTGCAAAAATTATATAGTGCTAATGATTTCTAGCTGCATATTTTGACAAATCGCAGTGTTACAAGGATTGACAAATGGCAACGTTACTAGATCAACAAATGTAAATCTTTCCAGTCTGACAAATGGCAACATACCCAATATGACAGATGCAAATCTTACCAAATTGTTTGTACGTGGTTGCACACGGGTCATCCAGAACAACCGTTTGCATTGAAGGGATGCACAAATCCTGCGCTGCTCTCACTTTGCATACGGGTGTTCTATCTAAACCGTTTGTGATCAAGAGCTGCAGAAATCCCATTCAGTCAAGGTCAAGCAGCTGTCCGCACGACACCTCCTATAGCCATTAAAACAAAGACATGTGGCATCACGTGAATGGTTAAATTTTTTTTGGATTTACTAGAATTTAAAAACCAGGCATCTCAATGTTTTGCCGGCAATCAACGGTGCCCTAGTGTTTGAAATTCATGCCCATTTTTGCATGGGACCTAAGCATGCACTCAAGGACATAGATTTGATTTTTCAACCAATTTATATGCAGTGGAGCATGTGCATGTAGTTTAAAAATGCATTGAAAACTGAGTTAATGCATAAAAATGTCCAAAAAACACCAAAAACTCACAAAAATTCACACAACACCCCTGTATCTATATTGACACGAGAAAAAAAAATTGAAAGCAATAAGAGGCAATGGATATCGTTTCGTCCCCAAAGGTGCGTTCCCTACCGAGAACCACCATGCTTGCTGTGAGAAGCTCCAGTTTGTGAGAAGCATATACCCAAACCTGCCCCAAATGGGACAAAAATTTTACCATGGCATGTTGATGCCGCTACATGATAGCATGCCAAGTTCCATGAATTTTAGACGAGCTTTGGATTTACTAGAATTTAAAACTAGGTATCTCAACGTTTGCGGTTGAGTGATGGTGGCAGGGTGTTTGAAATTCATTCCCGTTTCTTGCGTGGGACCTAAGCGTGCAACCAAGGACACATATTTGATTTTTCAATAAGTTTATATGCAGTGGAGCATGTGCATGTAGTTCAAATTTGAATTATGCGCATAAAATGCCTGAAAAACCCAGTTAATGTATAAAAATGTACAAACGAACCCTGAATAATTCCATTTTTTTTGACGACACGCCTATAGTTACATGTTCACTGCAGATAAAAGTTCTAATAATTCAAACACCATCCTTTGTAGCTAGCTGTGACCCCATTACGTAATTCAAATGATCAAGATGATAAATTAAGTAGATCGCACATAGTTTATTATCACCAACCGTGTGAGATGCAGCACAAAATATCTTGGAGCACCGCCGGTGTATAGTATGCCCATGCCGAGAAGGTGCATCGGCTACAGTCCATAGCCGGCGTTTCAAGCACACTAGCTAGTTCACTCCCCAAATATTATTTCACTGTTCATTCGTTGCCGGTGAAAGATGGGGACGTGGACCCACGTCGTGAGGGCAACTTCGGCGGCCCACTCTGGCGAGAGCGCGGCCGCAGGCGTCAGGCGCGTTCTAACAAGCTTTGTGAGGGCGACCGCAGTCTGCGTCCCGGCGGCCAAGGTAGCCCAAACGGCCGCTGTTGCTTCTCAGGCGGTGACAGCATCATCTGCCTCGGGGATAGCAACCGGCGAGAGCGGCACAACAAATGTCCATTCCGCAGCGGCAGCCTTAGCCCTGCCGAAGGCCTCCCACTACCATGTCGAGGCCGTCCACACCCAGGTCGTGGTGGTCACCGCACAAATCGAACGAAGCTTCTCCGACAACGGTCAGCAACCCACGAGCGAAGAGCTGGCAATTGCCGAGAGAGTTCGAGCAGTCGTCCGTTCCTGCGCGGCATACCTTGCCACGACGGAGCCCACCAGAGCCCACATGGCGTCCGCTGCGCCCAGCTCGTGGCGGCCTTTTCCAAAGATATGGCGGACGCGGATGGCAGATGCTTGCCGAGTATGGTGCAATTGATGCCATGGAGCCCCTTCCCCAGGAGACCGTCGAGCGTGAGCTGGACATGGAGGCGGTGGCGTAGATCGACGAGCACCAACCGTAGTAGTACTCTTTGTTTTGTTTAATTAAGAGCACCGGTCTTTAATTTGTTAGAGTAATGTTTGGGTCAGCTAGCTCTGTTTAATTGCTGAACTTGCTCGATTAAGAAGTTAGTCTCCTTTGTGTACCCAAATTATGCAATGACGTGGATGACCACTGTAACCAGGGAAATTTGAACCAAAATTTTTGACGTTCAAACTCAACACACACGGGTTAAGCTATCTGAATCGTTTGTGATGTTCACATATTGTACACAATTCTGAATAAGGGACTGTGTCTGATGACACTTTGTGCGCCAATTTTTTGGCTGAAGCGATTCCAAATTTTCGGCTTCCGCAGAAATATCTACGTCCCCGCCCCCTCCCCCTTATCAAAAGCCACATTTCCCCTCTTTCTACCTTCCTTTCCAAGTTGAAACCTTCACTACTTGCTTGCAGCGCCGCCGCATCCTCGTCGGCGACCCTCCTTCACGCTCCTCGGCCTCGCCTATCCAGGCAGGCAATCCACACCCGACCCCCATCCTCATCCTCCTTCCACATCCCACATGCCCATACCGCCGGCGCAAGCACGACACCTTCCACCCAAATCACCGACCCCTCCACCAAATAAGCGTCGGCCTAAGACAAGGTGCACGCAGTATAGCCAAGACCTCAAGGAGCATTTGGCAGCGGAGAAGCAAATCACGGTTGCACGCGTAGATGAGGTTGCGATGGCTGTCAGGACCCCGACCCTAAGTCACACTGATCTAGCATGTAACACATAATATCACTTTGCGGCCTCACGCACGGTATTCCCACGGGTGCCACCTTACTTGGCCCGGGACTGATGTCTACTACACAACCTTCTTGTAGACGTTGTTGGGCCTCCAAGTGCAGAGGTTTGTAGGACAGTAGCAAATTTCCCTCAAGTGGATGACCTAAGGTTTATCAATCCGTGGGAGGCGTAGGTTGAAGATGGTCTCTCTCAAACAACCATGCAGCCAAATAACAAAGAGTCTCTTATGTCCTCAACACACCCAATACAATGGTAAATCGTATAGGTGCACTAGTTCGGCGAAGAGATGGTGATACAAGTGCAATATGTATGGTAGATATAGGTTTTTGTAATATGAAAATATAAAAACAGCAAGGTAACTAATGATAAAAATGAGCGTAAACGGTATTGCAATGCTAGGAAACAAGGCCTAGGGTTCATACTTTCACTACTGCAAGTTCTCTCAACAATAATAACATAATTGGATCACATAACTATCCCTCAACATGCAACAAAGAGTCACTACAAAGTCACTAATAGCGGAGAACAAACGAAGAGATTATGGTAGGGTACGAAACCACCTCAAAGCTATCCTTTCTGATCGATCTATTCAAGAGTCTGTAGTAAAATAACACAAAGCTATTCTTTCCACTCGATCTATCATAGAGTTCGTACTAGAATAACACCTTAAGACACAAATCAACCAAAACCCTAATGTCACCTAGATACTCCAATGTCACCTCAAGTATCCGTGGGTATGATTATACGATATGCATCATACAATCTCAGATTCATCTATTCAACCAACGTAAAGAACTTGAAAGAGTGCCCCAAAGTTTGTACCGGAGAGTCAAGACGAAAACGTGTGCCAACCCCTATTCATAGGTTCATGGGCGGAACCCGCAAGTTGATCACCAAAACATACATCAAGTGAATCAATAGAATACCCCATTGTCACCACGGGTATCCCACGTAAGACATATGATACGTCTCCAACGTATCTATAATTTTTGATTGCTCCATGCTATATTATCTACTGTTTTGGACTATATTGGGCTTTATTTTGCACTTTTATATTATTTTTGGGACTAACCTATTAACCGGAGGCCTAGCCCAGAATTGCTGTTTTTTGCCTATTTCAGTGTTTCGAAGAAACAGAATATCAAACGGAGTCCAAACAGAATAAAACCTTCGGGAACCTCATTTTCTCACCGAACGTGATCCAGGAGACTTGGACCCTACTCCAAGGAACAAAAGAGGTGGTCACGAGGGTGGGGGGCGCCCCCCCTAGGGTGCACCCCTGCCTTGTGGGCCCCATGTTGCTCCACGTACGTACTCCTTCCTCCTTTATATACCTACGTACCCCCAAACGATCATATACGGAGCCAAAAACCTAATTCCACAGCCGCAACTTTCTGTATCCACGAGATCCTATCTCGGGGCCTTTTCCGGAGCACTGCCGGAGAGGGCCGTCATCACGGAGGGCTTCTACATCATCATAGCCCCTCCGACGAAGTGTGAGTAGTTTACCTCAGACCTTTGGGTCCATAGTTAGTAGCTAGAAGGCTTCTTCTCTCTTTTTGGATCTCAATACAATGTTCCCCCCTCTCTCGTGGAGATCTATTCGACGTAATCTTCTTTTGGCGGTGTGTTTGTTGAGACCGATGAATTGTGGGTTTATGATCAAGTCTATCTATGAATAATATTTGAATCTTCTCTGAATTATTTTATGTATGATTGGTTAACTTTGCAAGTCTCTTCGAATTATCAGTTTGGTTTGGCCTACTAGATTGGTTTTTCTTGCCATGGGAGAAGTGCTTAGCTTTGGGTTCGATCTTGCGGTGTCCTTTCCCAGTGACAGAAGGGGCAACAAGGCACGTATTACATCGTTGCCATCGAGGATAACAAGATGGGGTTCATATCATATTGCATGAATTTATCCCTCTACATCATGTTATCTTGCTTAAGGCGTTACTCTATTTTTAACTTAATACTCTAGATGCATGCTGGATAGCGGTCGATGAGTGGAGTAATAGTAGTAGATACATGCAGGAGTCGGTCTACTTGTCACGGACGTGATGCCTATATACATGATCATACCTAGATATTCTCATAACTATGCTCAATTCTGTCAATTGCTCAACAGTAATTCGTTCACCCACCATAGAATACTTATGCTCTTGAGAGAAGCCACTAGTGAAACCTATGGCCCCCGGGTCTATTCTCATCATATCAATCTCCATCACTTTAATCTTGCTTTGCTTTTTTACTTTGCCTTTTACTTTTCACTTTGCATCTCTATATCAAAAATACCAAAAATATTATCTATCATCTCTATCAGATCTCACTCTCGTAAGTGACAGTGAAGGGATTGACAACCCCTAATCGCGTTGGTTGCGTTGAGCTATTGTTTTTGTGTAGGTACGAGGGACTTGCGCGTGGCCTCCAATTGGATTGATACCTTGGTTCTCAAAAACTGAGGGAAATACTTACGCTACTTTGCTGCATCATTCTCTCCTCTTCAGGGAAAACCAACGCAGTGCTCAAGAGGTAGCAAGAAGAATTTCTGGCGCCGTTGCCGGGGAGTCTACGCAAAAAGTCAACATACCAAGTACCCATCACAATCCCTATCTCTCGCATTACATTAGTTGCCATCTGCCTCTCGTTTTCCTCTCCCCCACTTCACCCTTGCCGTTTTATTTGCCCTGTCTTTCCCAATCTCCTTCTCCTTCTCTTTTTCCGTTTGCCTTTTTCTCGCTTGCCTTTTGTTTTCTCGTGTGTTGGATCGTTTGTTTGTCGCTATGTCTGAAATTGGGGAAGTTATCACCGATATGGGCGATAACAATATCATAGAAAATTCTGATGCTCCTGCTGAAGAACCCCCTACCTATCATACAAAAAGATTTCGTGTCGGTAGTGGTAATATTATTGGAAAAGGAGTTATTCAAGATTTCTTTACTTGTGCCGGTGCTTTGCCTTCTATGGGTGGTTCTATTCTTCATAGAACTAGTAGTCTTGCGGACGCTATTGCCGTGCTTATAGTTGAACTTGAAAGACTATTTACGCACATGCATCCTTGCATACAACGAATCTTCTTAGAATTCTCTAATATTGAGCATTCTTCTGTTAAGCGTGCCACCACTATCTTTTTGGCTCATGAGTTTAGATTTATAATAAAAGAGGCCAAAGAAATCTTTGCACATTATAGGGTAGATGCTAGTCATCCTCCCATTGAAGCTATCCTTTTTAATCAGGAAGATATGATGTGTTTACAATCTTTAGATCATATTTCTTATAATGAAAATCTTAGGAAAAAGGTTCCTGCCGATGTTCTAGTTGATAAAATTTCCGAGCTTAATGATGATTTTGCTATTCAAAATAATGAACTAGGCTTTCCTCTTGAACGAAGGCTTGTAGCTTTTTGCCAAAAGAATGCTCTTAATGATGAATTGATTGTGCAATACAAAGGGCCTAGGGAGGAACCCATACCTCCCGAGATTGATCTTGGGGACTTTTGTCCCATTAAATTTAGCCCTTATGATTATTTTTGCTTGCCTCAAAGAAAACTTGCTGCTGAACATAGAGAATATGAGAGAAGTTTTCATGATTTGCCATACCACTATTATGGCAATACCTAGATCTATCCTCGCTTTTATGCCTAGCTAGGGGCGTTAAACGATAGCGCTTGTTGGGAGGCAACCCAATTTTATTTTTAGTTTTTTTGTTCTTTCTTCTGTTTAGGAATAAATAACCCATCTACCTTCTGTTTGGATGTGGTTTTGTGTTTTAATTAGTGTTTGTGCCAAGTTAGACCTATAGGATCTTCTTGGATGATTGTTATTTGATCTTGCTGTAATTTCCAGAAACTTTCTGTTCACGAAAACAATTGTTAAAAATCACCAGAACGTGATAAAATACCGATTCCAATTGCTGCTGATCAATAAACGAATTGTCTAGGTCGTCCTGTTTTGGTGGATTTTTTGGAGTTCCAGAATTTTGCCTTAGTTACAGATTACTACAGACTATTCTGTTTTTGACAGATTCTGTTTTTCGTGTGTTGTTTGCTTATTTTGATGAATCTATGGCTAGTAAAATAGTTTATAATCCATAGAGAAGTTGGAATACAGTAGGTTTAACACCAATATAAATAAAGAATGAGTTCATTACAGTACCTTGAAGTGGTCTTTTGTTTTCTTTCTCTAACAGAGCTCACGAGATTTCTATTGAGTTTTGTGTTGTGAAGTTTTCAAGTTTTGGGTGAATTCTTTTGATGGATTATGGAACAAGGAGTGGCAAGAGCGTAAGCTTGGGGATGCCCATGGCACCCCCAAGATAATCCAAGGACACCAAAAAGTCAAAGCTTGGGGATGCCCCGGAAGGCATCCCCTCTTTCGTCTACTTCCATCGGTAATTTTACTTGGAGCTATATTTTTATTCACCACATGATATGTGTTTTGCTTGGAGCGTCTTGTATTATTTGTGTCTTTGTTTGTTAGTGTGCCACAATCATCCTTGCTGTAGACACCTTTTGAGAGAGCCATACATGAATTGGAATTTGATAGAATACTCTATGTGCTTCAGTTATATCTTTTGAGCTATGTAGTTTTGCTCTATGTGCTTCACTTATATCTTTTGAGCGTTATAATTTTGCTCTATGTGCTTCACTTAGATCTTTTAGAGCACAGTGGTGGATTTGTTTTAAAGAAACTATTGATCTCTCATGTTTCACTTAGATTATTTTGAGAGTCTTAATAGCATGGTAAATTGCTTAATAATAATATGCTTGGTATTCAAGATTTGTGAAACTTTCTTTTGAGTGCTTGGAATACTAAGAAAAGATTGATGCTTGATAATTGTTTTGAGATATGAAGATGGTGATATTAGAGTCATGCTAGTTGAGTAGTTGTGAATTTAAAGAATACTTGTGTTAAAGTTTGTGATTCCCGTAGCATGCACGTATGGTGAACCGTTATGTGATGAAGTCGGAGCATGATTTATTTATTGATTGTCTTCCTTATGAGTGGCGGTCGGGGACGAGCGATGGTCTTTTCCTACCAATCTATCCCCCTAGGAGCATGCGCATAATACTTTGCTTTGATAACTTCTAGATTTTTGCAATAAGTATATGAGTTCTTTATGACTAATGTTGAGTCCATGGATTATACGCACTTTTCCCATCCTTCCACCATTGCTAGCCTCTCTAATACCACGCACTTTTCGCCGGTATCATACACCCACCATATACTTTCCTCAAAACAGACACCATACCTACCTATCATGGCATTTCCATAGCCATTCCGAGATATATTGCCATGCAACGGTGTTTATGTTTGATTGTAGATAGATGGCTCGTGCTGTTGTTCCGTTGAATTTTAATGCGTTCCTTGAGAAAGCAAAGTTGAAAGATGATGGTAGCAATTACATGGACTGGGTCCGTAACTTGAGGATTATCCTCATTGCTGCACAGAAGAATTACGTCCTGGAAGCACCGCTGGGTGCCAGGCCTGCTGCAGGAGCAACGCCGGATGTTGTGAACGTCTGGCAGAGCAAAGCTGATGACTACTCAATAGTTCAGTGTGCCATGCTTTACGGCTTAGAATCGGGACTTCAACGACGTTTTGAACGTCATGGAGCATATGAGATGTTCCAGGAGTTGAAGTTAATATTTCAAGCAAATGCCCGGATTGAGAGATACGAAGTCTCCAATAAGTTCTATAGCTGCAAGATGGAGGAGAACAGTTCTGTCAGTGAGCATATACTCAAAATGTCTGGGTATAATAATCACTTGATTCAGTTGGGAGTTAATCTTCCAGATGACTGCGTCATTGACAGAATTCTCCAATCACTACCACCAAGCTACAAGAGCTTCGTGATGAACTATAATATGCAAGGGATGAATAAGACTATTCCCGATCTCTTCGCGATGCTGAAAGCTGCGGAGGTAGAAATCAAGAAGGAGCATCAAGTGTTGATGGTCAACAAGACCACTAGTTTCAAGAAAAAGGGCAAAGGGAAGAAGAAGGGGAACTTCAAAAGAACGGCAAGCAAGTTGCTACTCAAGAGAAGAAACCCAAACCCGGACCTAAGCCTGAAACTGAGTGCTTCTATTGCAAGCAGACTGGTCACTGGAAGCGGAACTGCCCCAAGTATTTGGCGGATAAGAAGGATGGCAAGGTGAACAAAGGTATATGTGGTATACATGTTATTGATGTGTACCTTACTAATGCTCACAGTAGCACCTGGGTATTTGATACTGGTTCTGTTGCTAATATTTGCAACTCAAAACTGGGACTATGGATTAAGCAAAGATTGGCTAAGGACGAGGTGACGAAGCGCGTGGGAAACGGTTCCAAAGTCGATGTGATCGCAGTCGGCACGCTACCTCTACATCTACCTTCGGGATTAATATTAGACCTAAATAATTGTTATTTGGTGCCAGCGTTAAGCATGAACATTATATCTGGATCTTGTTTGATGCGAGACGGTTATTCATTTAAATCAGAGAATGATGGTTGTTCTATTTATATGAGTAATATCTTTTATGGTCATGCACCCTTGAAGAGTGGTCTATTCTTGTTAAATCTCGATAGTAGTAATACACATATTCATAATGTTGAAGCCAAAAAATGCAGAGTTGATAATGATAGTGCAACTTATTTGTGGCACTGCCATTTAGGTCATATCGGTGTAAAGCGCATGAAGAAACTCCATACTGATGGACTTTTGGAACCACTTGATTATGAATCACTTGGTACTTGCGAACCGTGCCTCATGGGCAAGATGACTAAAACGCCGTTCTCCGGTACTATGGAGAGAGCAACAGATTTGTTGGAAATCATACATACAGATGTATGTGGTCCGATGAATATTGAGGCTCGTGGCGGATATCGTTATTTTGTCACCTTCACAGATGATTTAAGCAGATATGGGTATATCTACTTAATGAAACATTAGTCGGAAACGTTTGAAAAGTTCAAGGAATTTCAGAGTGAAGTTGAAAATCATCGTAACAAGAAAATAAAGTTTCTACGATCTGATCGTGGAGGAGAATATTTGAGTTACGAGTTTAGTGTACATTTGAAAAATTGTGGAATAGTTTCGCAACTCACGCCACCTGGAACACCACAGCGTAATGGTGTGTCCGAACGTCGTAATCATACTTTACTGGATATGGTGCGATCTATGATGTCTCTTACTGATTTACCGCTATTGTTTTGGGGATACGATCTAGAGACGGCCGCATTCACGTTAAATAGGGCACCATCAAAATCCGTTGAGACGACGCCTTATGAACTGTGGTTTGGCAAGAAACCAAAGTTGTCATTTCTGAAAGTTTGGGGCTGCAATGCTTATGTGAAAAAGCTTCAACCTGATAAGCTCGAACCCAAATCGGAGAAATGTGTCTTCATAGGATATCCAAAGGAGACTATTGGATACACCTTCTATCACAGATCCGAAGGCAAGACTTCTGTTGCTAAATTTGGAAACTTTCTGGAGAAGGAGTTTCTCTCGAAAGAAGTGAGTGGGAGGAAAGTAGAACTTGACGAGGTAACTGTACCTGCTCCCTTATTGGAAAGTAGTGCATCACAGAAAACTGTTTCTGTGACACCTACACCAGTTAGTGAGGAAGCTAATGATGATGATCATGAAACTTCAGAACAAGATACTACTTTACCTCGTAGATCAACCAGAGTAAGATCCGCACCAGAGTGGTACGGTAATCCCGTTCTGGAAGTCATGCTACTAGATCATGATGAACCTACGAACTATGAAGAAGCGATGGTGAGCCCAGATTCCGCAAAGTGGCTTGAAGCCATGAAATCTGAGATGGGATCCATATATGAGAACAAAGTATGGACTTTGGTTGACTTGCCCGATGATCGGCAAGCAATTGAGAATAAATGGATCTTCAAGAAGAAGACTGACGCTGACGGTAATATTACTGTCTACAAAGCTCGACTTGTCGCAAAAGGTTTTCGGCAAGTTCAAGGGATTGACTACGATGAGACCTTCTCACCCGTAGCGATGCTTAAGTCTGTCCGAATCATGTTAGCAATTACCGCATTTTATGATTATGAAATTTGGCAGATGGATGTCAAAACTGCATTCCTGAATGGATTTCTGGAAAAAGAGTTGTATATGATGCAACCAGAAGGTTTTGTCGATCCAAAGGGAGCTAACAAAGTGTGCAAGCTCCAGCGATCCATTTATGGACTGGTGCAAGCCTCTCGGAGTTGGAATAAATGCTTTGATAGTGTGATCAAAGCATTTGGTTTTATACAGACTTTTGGAGAAGCCTGTATTTACAAGAAAGTGAGTGGGAGCTCTGTAGCATTTCTGATATTATATGTAGTGACATATTACTAATTGGAAATGATATAGAATTTCTAGATAGCATAAAGGGATACTTGAATAAGAGTTTTTCAATGAAAGACCTCGGTGAAGCTGCTTACATATTAGGCATTAAGATCTATAGAGATAGATCAAAACGCTTAATTGGACTTTCACAAACCACATAGCTTGACAAAGTTTTGAAGAAGTTCAAAATGGATCAAGCAAGAAAGGGTTCTTGCCTGTGTTACAAGGTGTGAAGTTGAGTAAGACTCAATGCCCGACCACTGCAGAAGATAGAGAGAATATGAAAGATGTTCCCTATGCATCAGCCATAGGATCTATCATGTATGCAATGCTGTGTACCAGACCTGATGTGTGCCTTACTATAAGTCTAGCAGGGAGGTACCAAAGTAATCCAGGAGTGGATCACTGGACAGCGGTCAAGAACATCCTGAAATACCTGAAAAGGACTAAGGATATGTTTCTCATATATGGAGGTGACAAAGAGCTCATCGTAAAAGGTTACGTTGATGCAAGCTTTGACACTGATCCGGACGATTCTAAACCGCAAACCGGATACGTGTTTACATTAAACGGTGGAGCTGTCAGTTGGTGCAGTTCTAAACAAAGCGTTGTAGCGGGATCTACATGTGAAGCGGAGTACATAGCTGCTTCGGAAGCAGCAAATGAAGGAGTCTGGATGAAGGAGTTCATATCCAATCTAGGTGTCATACCTAGTGCATCGGGTCCAATGAAAATCTTTTGTGACAATACTGGTGCAATTGCCCTGGCAAAGGAATCCAGATTTCACAAGAGAACCAAGCACATCAAGAGACGCTTCAATTCCATCCGGGATCTAGTCCAGGTGGGAGACATAGAGATTTGCAAGATACATACGGATCTGAATGTTGCAGACCCATTGACTAAGCCTCTTCCACGAGCAAAACATGATCAGCACCAAGGCTCCATGGGTGTTAGAATCATTACTGTGTAATCTAGATTATTGACTCTAGTGCAAGTGGGAGACTGAAGGAAATATGCCCTAGAGGCAATAATAAAGTTATTATTTATTTCCTTATATCATGATAAATGTTTATTATTCATGCTAGAATTGTATTAATCGGAAACATAATACATGTGTGAATACATAGACAAACAAAGTGTCACTAGTATGCCTCTACTTGACTAGCTCGTTAATCAAAGATGGTTATGTTTCCTAACCATAAACAAGTAGTTGTTATTTGATTAACGGGATCACATCATTAAGTGAATGATCTGATTGACATGACCCATTCCACTAGCTTAGCACCCGATCGTTTAGTATGTTGCTATTGCTTTCTTCATGACTTATACATGTTCCTATGACCATGAGATTATGCAACTCCCATTTACCAGAGGAACACTTTGTGTGCTACCAAACGTCACAACGTAACTGGGTGATTATAAAGGAGCTCTACAGGTGTCTCCCAAGGTACATGTTGGGTTGGCGTATTTCGAGATTAGGATTTGTCACTCCGATTGTCGAAGAGGTATATCTGGGCCCTCTCGGTAATGCACATCACTTAAGCCTTGCAAGCACTGCAACCAATGAGTTAGTTGCGGGATGATGTATTACAGAACGAGTAAAGAGACTTGCCGGTAACGAGATTGAACTAGGTATTTGGAATAACGACGATCGAATCTCGGGCAAGTAACATACCGATGACAAAGGGAACAACGTATGTTGTTATGCGGTCTGACCAATAACGATCTTCGTAGAATATGTAGGAGCCAATATGAGCATCCAGGTTCCGCTATTGGTTATTGACCGGAGACATGTCTCGGTCATTTCTACATTATTCTCGAACCCGTAGGGTCCGCACGCTTAAAGTTACGATGATAGTTATATTATGAGTTTATACATTTTGATGTACCGAAGTTTGTTCGGAGTCCCGGATGTGATCACGGACATGACGAGGAGTCTCGAAATGGTCGAGACATAAAGATTGATATATTGGAAGCCTATGTTTGGATACCAGAAGTGTTCCGGGTGAAATCAGGATTTTACCGGAGTACCGGGAGGTTACCGGAACCCCCCGGGAGCTAAATGGGCCATGATGGGCCTTAGTGGAAAAGAGAAGAGGCAGCCCTACATGGGTCGCACGCCCCTCCCCTTCCTTGGTCCGAATAGGACAAGGAGAGGGGGCCAGCCCCTCTCTCTCTTTTCCCCCCTCCGCGAATCCTATTCCAACTAGGATTGGGGGGGGGGGGATCCTACTCCTAGAGGGAGTAGGACTCTCCTGGCGCGCCCTCCTTGGCCGGCCGCCTCCCCACCTTTAGTCCTTTATATACGGAGGCAGGGGCACCCCAGAGAAACACAAGTTGATCCACGTGATCTATTCCTTAGCCGTGTGCGGCGCCCCCAGCCACCATAGTCCTCGATAATATTGTACTGGTGCTTAGGCGAAGCCCTGCAGCAGTAGTACGTCAAGATCATCACCACGCCGTCGTGCTGACGGAACTCTTCCCCGACACTTTGCTGGATCGGAGTCCGGGGATCGTCATCGAGCTGAACGTGTGCTAGAACTCGGAGGTGCCGTAGTTTCGGTGCTTGATCGGTCGGATCGTGGAGACGTACGACTACATCAACCAAACGCTTCCATTGTCGATCTACTAGGTATGTAGATCATACTCCCCCTCTCGTTGCTATGCATCACCATGATCTTGCGTGTGCGTAGGAAATTTTTTGAAATTACTACGAAACCCAACACTTGGGTGGCCCCCCTCCGGTAGTCCTCTTTGCCAATATTTTTTATATATTATGGAAGTATTCTCCGTAAATTTTCAGCCCAATCCGAGAGCTTTTATTTCTGCATAGAAAATACACCATGTCAATTCTATTGAAAACAACATTAGTCCTGGTTAGTACCATTCAAATCATGCAAATTAGAGTCCAATACAAAAGCAAAAGTGTTTGGAAAAGTAGATACGTTTGGGACGTATCAGGCAGCCACGCCAATCAGCATCAGAATATGCAACAATCTCAGTGGAGGGTGATGGTATCAGGGCAAGCCCGAGATCCATGTGACCACGGATGTAGCGCAAGATCCGCTTCACCGAGGACCAATGAGCATCATGAGGAGCATGTATGTCAAGACACACCTGCTGAATAGCATATTGTAGCTCTAGGCAAGTGAGCATCAAGCACTGGAGAGCGCCAACAATGGACCGGTAGATGGAGGTGCACGGAGCCGGGGAACCGTTGGTGGCGGATAACTTAGTCTTCATGTCCACTGGCATGGCCACGAGCTTGCAATTTAGCGTGCTGACACGGTCAAGAAGCTCATGAGCATACTTCCACTGGTGGAGGAAGAACATGTCATGTCGGCGTACTACTACTTCTTGAGCTTGCGTTGGTTTTTCCCTTGAAGAGGAAAGGGTGATGCAACAAAGTAGAGATAAGTATTTCCCTTAGTTGAGAACCAAGGTATCAATCCAGTAGGAGGAACACACAAGTCACCAATGGTTGCACCTACACAAACAAACAAATACTTGCACCCAACGTGATAAAGGGGTTGTCAATCCCTTCATGGTTACTTGCAAGAATGAGATCTGATAGTGATAGATATAAAAGATAGATAAAGCAGCAAGGTATTTTTGTGTTTTTGATTTAATAGATATGAAAATATAATGATAAAAATAGACCCGGGGACATAGTTTTCACTAGAGGCTTCTCTCTTGAAAGAACGCATACGGTGGGTAAAAAATTACTGTTGAGCAATTGATAGAAAAGCGCATAGTTATGACGATATCTAAGGCAATAATCATGAATATAGGCATCACGTCTGTGACAAGTAGACCGACTCTTGTCTGAATCTACTACTATTACTCCACACACCGACCGCTATCCAACATGCATCTACTGTATTGATACGTCTCCAAGGTATCTATAATTTTTGCTTGTTCCATGCTGTTATATTATCATTCTTGGAAGTTTTGCAATCATTTTGTAGCAACTTTATATCATTTTTGGGGACTAACCAATTGACATAGTGCCCAGTGCCAGTTGTTGTTTTTTGCTTGTTTTTTACTTCATAGAATATCAGTACCAAACGGGGTCCAAACATAGCGAAATTTTTTGGAGAATTTTTCTAGACCAAAAGACACCTGTTGGGCCAAAGAGGTACCAGAGGGGGGCTCCAAGGGGAGCACGACCCACTTGGGCATGCCTGGGGGCCCAGGCGCGCCCTGGTGGGTTGTGCCCACCTCAGCCGCCTCCCGCACCGCCTTTTTTCTCTATAAATACCTAAAAAATCCAAAAACCCTAGGGGAGTTGATGAAACACAATTCTAGCCGCCGCAAGTTCTAGAACCACCTGATCCAATCTAGACACCATCACAGAGGGGTTCATCATCCTCATTGGTGCCTCTCCGATGATGCGTGAGTAGTTCATTGTAGACCTACGGGTCCGTAGTTAGTAGCTAGATGGCTTCCTCTCTCTCTTTTGATTCTCAATACAATGGTCTCTTGGAGATCTATTTGTTGTAACTGTTTTTGCGGTGTGTTAGTTGGGATCCGCCGAACTTTGAGTTTATGATCAGATATATTTATCCATGAAAATTATTTGAGTTTCTTTGATCTCTTGTATGCATGATTACCTATAGCCTCATATTTCATCTTCGAATATTTGGTTTAGTTAGGACAACTAGATCTATTTTTCTTTCCATGGGAAGAGGTGCTTTGTGATGGGTTCGATCGTACAGTTTTCTTTCCCAGTGACAGAAGGGGCAGCAAGACACATATTGATCGTTGCCATTAAGGATAACAAGATGGGGTATATTCCTACATGAATAGATCTTGTCTACATCATGTCATCGTTCTTATTACATTACTCTGTTTCTCCATGAACTTAAGACACTAGATGCATGTTGGATAGCGGTCGATGTGTGGAGTAATAGTAGTGGATGCAGGCAGGATTCGGTTTGCTAATCTTGGACGTGATGTCTATATAATGATCATTGCCTAGATATCGTCATGATTATTTGAAGTTGTATCAATTACCCAACAGTAATTTGTTTACCCGCCGTGTGCTATTTTCTCGAGAAAAGCCACTAGTGAAATCTACGCCCCCCGGGTCTATTCTTTATCATATTTGCTTTGAGATCTATTTTTATTTGCTTATGTTTTCAGATCTATTATTCTACAAACAGAAAAATACCTTACTGCATTTTCTTTCTTTATTTTATTTTGTTGTATCGCCAGATCTATTTATCCAAAATCATACAAACCAATCTATCTTTTACCCGAGAGGGATTGACAACCCCTCTTACGCGTCGGTTTGCAAGTATTTGTTCTTTGTGTGCAGGTACCGTTTACATAGTGTTGCTTGCTTCTCCTACTGGTTTGATAACCTTGGTTTCATAACGGAGGGAAATACCTACTGTAATTGTGCTGCATCATCCCTTCCTCTTCGGGGAAATACTGAAGCGGACACGAGCCATCATGTATTAAGTTAACAAGAACAGAGTAACGCTTTAAGCAAGTTCGCATGATGTAGATGGATAGATCCAATCAATATGAACAAACCCCATCTTTTTATCCTTAATGACAACAATAAAAATGCGTGTCATGTGCCCTTCTGTCACCAGGAATAAGCACTGCAGGATTGAACCCATTACAAAGCACCTCTCCCATGGCAAGAAAAATCAATCTATTGGCCAAACCAAATCGATAGATCGGAGAGAAAAACATAGCTATCTTAATCATGCCTAAAAGAGTTCAGAGAAGACTCAAATAATATTCATAGATAATCTGATCATAAACCCACAATTCATCGGATCCCAACAAACACATTGCAAAAGAAGATTACATCGAATAGGTCTCCAAGAACATTGAGGAGAATATTGTATTGAAGTTCAAAGAGAGAGAGAAGAAGCCATATAGCTACTAGCTATCACTACTGCAGGATGCTGCTAACGCGGCACTACGATCAGAGATCCTTCAAGAAACTGTGTGCGATTCCATAATCGCAAACGGTGTTGTATGAAAACCGTCAGAAATGTGTAAAACGTTTGCGACGACGGATGCATCAAACACGGTTGAGGTTTTAGTTGCGTGTGCGATGAAGGGCATACGGTTCAGTTCAATGAACTTTTTGCGATGACGAGGAACAAAAGAAATGGGCAGCTAGATGGAGGCGTGTGCGATACATAGCATACGGTTCACTCGGGTGAACTGTTTGTGATTAGGCAACATAAAAGAAACGGTCAGCCAGATCAAAGGTGTGTGCGATATACAGCATGCGGTTTGATAACCCACAAGTATAGGGGATCGCAACAGTTTTCGAGGGTAGAGTATTTAACCCAAATTTATTGATTCGACATAAGGGGAGCCAAAGAATATTCTCAAGTATTAGCAACTGAGTTGTCAATTCAACCACACCTGGAAACTTAGTATCTGCAGCAAAGTGTTTAGTAGCAAAGTAATATGATAGTGGTGGTAATGGCAGCAAAAGTAAAGACAACAAAAGTAATGTTTTTGGTATTTTGTAGTGATTGTAACAGTAGCAACGGGAAAGTAAATAATCGTAAACCAGTATATGGAAAACTCGTAGGCACCGGATCAGGTTTCATTTTATCTCTAAGTGATTCTTTGTTCCATTTAATCAATAACCTCTTAAGCTCATATCTATCTTTGCAGGCTAAAATAGCTAAAGAAGAATCTTTATCAAAAAGATAACCCTGAGGAATAACAGGCATATTTTCATCATCACTTTCATCGTCGTATTCAGATTCATCAATTTCTCTTTCTCTAGCCCTAGCAATTTGTTCTTCAAGAAATTCACTAAGGGGCACAGTAGTATCAGGCATAGAAGCAGTTTCATCATAAGTATCATGCATAGCAGAAGTGGCATCATCAATAACATGCGACATATCAGAACGAATAGCAGAAGCAGGTTTAGGTGTCGTTAACTTACTCATAATAGAAGGTGACTCAAGTGCAGAGCTAGATGGCAGTTCCTTACCTCCCCTCGTAGTTGAGGAATAAATTGTTGTCTTAGCGTCTTTCAAGTTCTTCATAGTGTTCAGCAGATATAAATCCCAAGTGACTCAAAGAATAGAGCTATGCTACCCGGCAACGGCGCCAGAAAAAGGTCTTGATAACCCACAAGTATAGGGGATCGCAACAGTTTTTGAGGGTAGAGTATTTAACCCAAATTTATTGATTCGACACAAGGGGAGCCAAAGAATATTCTCAAGTATTAGCAGCTGAGTTGTCAATTCAACCACACCTGGAAACTTAGTATCTGCAGCAAAGTGTTTAGTAGCAAAGTAATATGATAGTGGTGGTAACGGCAGCAAAAGTAATGTTTTTGGTATTTTGTAGTGATTGTAACAGTAGCAACGGGAAAGTAAATAAGCGTAAACCAGTATATGGAAAACTCGTAGACACTGGATCAGTGATGGATAATTATGTCGGATGCGGTTCATCATGTAACAGTCATAACATAGGGTGACACAGAACTAGCTCCAATTCATCAATGTAATGTAGGCATGTATTCCGTATATAGTCATACATGCTTATGGAAAAGAACTTGCATGACATCTTTTGTCCTACCCTCCCGTGGCAGCGGGGTCCTATTGGAAACTAAGGGATATTAAGGCCTCCTTTTAATAGAGAACCAGAACAAAGCATTAGCACATAGTGAATACATGAACTCCTCAAACTATGGTCATCATCGGGAGTGGTCCCGATTATTATCACTTCGGGGTTGCCGGATCATAACACATAGTAGGTGACTATAGACTTGCAAGATAGGATCAAGAACACACATATATTCATGAAAACATAATAGGTTCAGATCTGAAATCATGGCACTCGGGCCCTAGTGACAAGCATTAAGCATAGCAAAGTCATAGCAACATCAATCTCAGAACATAGTGGATACTAGGGATCAAACCCTAACAAAACTAACTCGATTACATGATAATTCTCATCCAACCCATCACCGTCTAGCAAGCCTACGATCACGCACGGTGGTGAGCATCATGAATTTGGTGATGGAGGA
The DNA here is from genome assembly GCF_056163025.1 of Triticum urartu. Taxonomy (NCBI): domain Eukaryota; kingdom Viridiplantae; phylum Streptophyta; class Magnoliopsida; order Poales; family Poaceae; genus Triticum; species Triticum urartu. The sequence continues at coordinate 38,360,936 of NC_141875.1, forward strand.
TGGTTGATGATGACGACGGTGACAAATCCCCCTCTCCGGAGCCCCGAACGGAATCCAGATCAGCCCTCCCGAGAGCTTTTAGGGCTTGGCGGCGGCTCCATATCGTAAAACGCGATGATTTCTTCTCTCTGTTTTTTTCTCTCCGAAAGCAAATATATAGAGTTGGAGTTGGCGTCGGAGGGCATCCAGGGGCCCATGAGGTAGGGGGCGCGCGCCCCCTGGTCTTCATCTTTGGCGAGGATTTTTTATTATTTTTTCTAAGATGTTCCGTGGAGTTTCAGGTCATTCCGAGAATATTTGTTTTCTGCACATAAAACAACACCATGGCAATTTTGCTGAAAACAACGTCAGTCCGGGTTAGTTCCATTCAAATCATACAAGTTAGAGTCCAAAACAAGGGCAAAAGTGTTTGGAAAAGTAGATACGATGGAGACGTATCACGGTTCACTCGGATGAACTGTTTGCGTTGAGACATGAGAACAGAAATGGTTCAACTTAACATATGTGTGTGATACGCGGCAAACAGGTCTGTAATAAAAAATGTGTCTGAAGACCGATAAGAACACATACGGTTGCTGCTAATAAGACATGTGTTGTGCGATGGGATTGCATACAGAACAACAACAACAACAACATATATATACACACACTTATAAGGACATGCTTGCATAACCAAATTAAACATCCACTTACATAGGTGGCTACTACAACCATGGCATTTGCACACACCAAAGTAAAATATTACATGCATAATTACATAGGTGGCTACTACACCCATGACATTTCCACACACACCAATAAAGTAAACTATATATTACATGCATGATTAACTAGCATAAACGATCATCTGATTATCATCTACTTCTTGTGACGCTTGCTCTTCTTGTGGCTCGATCCGGACTCGTCGATTTGGGTAACGAGGCACTTCCTCATGTCAACGATCCGCCTGTGCATCTCGTAGCATGTGTACACGCTCTTGGCCGCGAACCTGAGGTGAGGTTCATCCAGTTGCCACATCCAGACCTTGTGCCAGGATACAGGACTTGTTCTCTGGGAATCCTACTTCATCTTTTCGTAGTAGGGGTCGATGATGGCCGAGGCGAGTTCGACTAGGGAGTCCTGTTTCGTGCTGTCCCAGACCCTGTAGTGGTCACGGATTTCGACAAGGTTCTTGCAGGCCAAACCCGTAACACTGAGCGCTTTTACATCGTCTTTGGTATCCACCGTGGCGAACTTGTAGTCGGTGCTGTTGACAAACCTATTGAAACGGTCGCAAGGCTCTATGGCCATGCAGTAGGGGTAGATGAGGACATGATGGCCCACGCACAGCTGGGCGACGGCAACCTTCTGATCTATGCCGGGACGACCGGCGGTGTACTGGAGGTCGATGCCGACCACCTTATACTTGTCTCCAGCAAGCATCTGCTCAACGTTGTTGATGTAATTGTCCACCACGGCTGGGTCGATGGTGTACACCACCGAGAGATCCGTCTCCCTCGCGTGGGTCTCCACTCTATGCTCGCCGAACTCCATTGGAGCGCCGCCGGACATCCCCACTCTATGTGTCGTCGTGGGTGTGCTTGTTGTGTTATGGGGCGCGATCAAAAGGTTGAAGAGACTAAGTTTATAATGGCAGCGGGAATTAAAGGGGAAGCCGGACGGCTAGGAATATCGGCAGGCCCTGATGGCAGTTCTAGTTGGCAGCGCGTAACTCCATCGTGCCGCACGTAACTGCATCGTGTGGCAACGCGCGCGGCGCAACCGCATGCATATGGGGCCCCCGACGTGATCGTGCGCACGCCCAACCGCTGGCAGAGCGTGCGCGAAGGGACGCGAACAGAGTGCTGCGCGGTCGCCTCAAGGAAAAGCTGTCCACAAGCCGAGCACGCCGACGGGCGCGAGCAGAGCGCGCCAACGGACGCGACAGAGCGCGTTGCGGCGCCTAACGGTGAGCGCAGCGCGCTGCGGCTCCTAACGGCGAGCAGAGTTTGCCGAGGGACGCGAGCAGAGGACGTCTCGACATAGTGATACGTGGCAAATAAGACGAACTGTGCGAGTGATGTCGGAGACATCAAGCACGAAACATATTAGAGTTGCGTGAGCGATACGTGGCAGACAGTTGATCCATTAGAGCTGTTTGTGATGGAATAAGCCGTGTGTGTTGCGGGCAAACGCCTGCTGGTGTATAACCTTAAATTTAACCAAAAAAGTGTTAATGCATGTTACAAAAATTGTATAGCTGAAACTATGTTCAAATACGACTCCAACGATATAATCTATGGCGACATGCATTCGTATTTTATTAGTTACTAGCACACATGCCTGTGCATTTCAACGGGATTTTAAAATTACATGCCCCTGTCTCAATACAAGAATGGATCAAGATCCCCACATGTCCGTATTCTCTAGTTCAACATGGCGCCCTTTAATTAGAGTCAAACCTGTATATTCTCTTTTATTGACGTGTGCCTACAATTTCTTTCAATTGCAATTAACCAACATATTTTTTTTATTGGCACATGGAAGCTACCAACGTTACTAATTTGTGGCATCCCTTATTCTGAAGAAGCGGACCTAGCTTGATATACCGGATGCGGAGTAGGCCCAGTATGGGAGTGATCGAACTCACGACCTCAAAGACCCAACCACATGTTGCTAGCCACTCAAACAAATGCGTCTTGCTAACGAATGTTCAGCGTGAATATTTAAGAATCTAATGCAACATCAAATTCGAATATTTTTTTGAACTTTAAAGAAATGTATTAAATTCCAAATATACTTGGCAACGTGAACAATTTTCAAAATTACCAACAATTTTTGAAAAATCCATACATTTAAAAAAAGACGGACAAAAAATTTGAATGGAACATTTTTCGTAATTCAAAAACATTTCTTAAAAGGATGAACCTTTTATAAAAATACAAACATTTTTCGAATTTGTGAACAATTTTTGGGAATGGAAACGTGTTTTGAACATAGAAATTTAGAAAATGTGTTTCTTAATGCAAAATATATTTTCAATTTTTGAACATATCACAAAAACAAGAATATATTTCAAATTTGTAACATTTTTTAAATCTTGAACAAAATTGGAAAAATCGTAAGTTTAAAAAATTGGAATGTTTTTTTTAATTTTTGAAAAAATTGGAATGTAACATAATTAAAAAGTTCAAGCATTTTTGAAATAGGAACACAATTTTTGAATTCATAACTTGAACTACCAAATATACTTGGCAACGTGAACAATTTTCTAAACTACGACTTTTTTTTTTGAAAATTCCATGCATTTTTGGAAAAGACCAAGAACAAAAAATATGAACGGAACATTTCTTGAATTTCACATACATTTCGTGAAAACATGAACCTTTTATAAAAATATGAACATTTTTTAGGTTGTGAACAAATTTTGAAATACGAACATGTTTTGAATATTCAGAAGAATTTTTGAAAATGTGTTTCTTTAATGAAATTTTATTTCAATTTTTGAACATATCGCTAAAACAAGAATATTTTTCAAATTTGGAACATTTTATGAACGTATTTTGAAATCTGGAACAATTGTGAAAAATACGAGATTGTTTAAAAAAAGAGTTATTGTTTTTTTAATTTTGAACGGATTTTGGAACTATAAAAATAAAAATTCCAAACACTTTTAGAAATAGGAGCACTTTTTTGGAATACCTAACTTTTTACGAAATTTTGAATAAAAAGTAAATTCAGAAATTTGTTTGGAAATTTTAATTTGCAGAAAAAAATGAAAAAAATAGTCTTGGAATGGAAAAATTAAAAAGAAACAGGAATTACAAATAAAAATAAACAGAAAAAGCAAAACTAAAACACAACACAGAAAAAAATGGGCGGCCCAGTCTTGGGCGCCATGTGTGTAGTTCGAACTATTTGTCGCATTGTGCGGGAAATAGGATTTTTATTGCTGTGTGGGCAGGAAAAAATGGGTTGAGTTTACTAGGTCATAGCGCCCGCGGCCCATATATGAAATTCTGCAGAATTCGTTTTTCCTTTGCTAATAGATAGACGTACACAAGTTTAGTACCACCTCGGATAGAAAAAAATCTTTTAACTGTGAACGGATGAAAAAAATCAGAGAAACACACCTTGCTTTATTAGTAGGTATAGAAATCCTACTTATAAACCAGGACGGCGTATCGTAGGTAATTAAATCGCAAACATTTTTTATTAACTGTATCTGTACGTGTGCTCCCGTCCTCCTTTCGCACGTCTTATCACCCCGCTGCCACAGACGGCTTACAGCGCAAGCTTGCGCAGCGCGCGGGGGCGTTGTTTTGGCCAAACGGTGGTGCCAATAAATTCTCGGTGAGCCCATTCCCGCGCAAGCTTCCCGCCCGACTCGGTGAAATCCCCCAATATCCCAATGCTTACCGGCCTGCTATTAAAACCGTCACGGCCGGCGAGTCCTGCGTCGCATTTTTCCCTCCCTCCCTGTAGCCTATCTCGTCTACTTCTCCCACAATCGCCAATGGCACCTGTCTGTTGTCGTTGCTCAGCCACTCCGCCGTCATCAGAGGACATCTCCAGCTGGGAGGCTACACCGTGGTGGCGGCGCAGTCCCCGACGTAGTGTAGTGTGCGTGGCGTCCCTGTTGGGTGTGCGGGGAACACCCACCACACGCTCCGCCGCTGTTGCCCGTCGGCAGCTGTTGCCGGTCGCCGTTGCCGCCACATCACCATCGAAATCCAGAGCCATCTCCCGCTCCGCCGCCACGGCCCGAAGGCGGGAGGTGGCCGTCGTGGCCGCCACTCCATTGCCGGCCATCGTGGCCATCACCTGCTCCGCCACCGCGGCCCGAAGGCGGGAGGTGGTGATCGTGGCCGCCACCCCATCGTCAGCCACCATGGCCGCCAGCCCACCGTCGACCGTCGGGATCATCACCCGCTCCGCCACCGCCGCCCTAAGGAGGGATGCGGAGGTGGAGGACCGCACGTGCGTCAGGGACGTTGCGCGCTACATCGAGTTCCTGCGGGAAGAGGAGGAGTGCCTCGTCGAGCATGCAAAGAGCCTTACGGCAGCCATGGCCGCAGCACACGCTGACGCAGAAGCGAGGAATCAGGAGATCTACGAGCAGTCCGGCCGCTTCGGGAGGGATCGTCTGGAGCGGCAGTGGGCGTTCGAGCTAGCGAGCTTCGTTGAACGTGCAAAAGCGGCAGGCACCGTATTGCATTTCTCTGGCTCGTCGGTAGGCTCCTCCTCCTCCGCCTCTCACTTAGCGCGCTCGGCAGAGGAGAGGCTGCCGGAAGTAGCACAAAGCCCTTCCGTGGTAGTAGTAGTATTTAGGGGCTATTTTGTTTAGTTCATCTGACTATATATATGTGGTCGAACTGTACAACGTACTTAAAATTAGCTAGTATATATAGTTGAACTAGCTATTTCAGTACGTGGTTGGCAGCAATTGGGGAAAATTTTGGTCGGTTCAGCTGTCGAGTTGAACTGTTTGTATAAATTAAGAACGACTGCTTAATCTATGAATGAAATCTATGCTTAATTACTGAATTTTAGTTGCAAAAATTATATAGTGCTAATGATTTCTAGCTGCATATTTTGACAAATCGCAGTGTTACAAGGATTGACAAATGGCAACGTTACTAGATCAACAAATGTAAATCTTTCCAGTCTGACAAATGGCAACATACCCAATATGACAGATGCAAATCTTACCAAATTGTTTGTACGTGGTTGCACACGAGTCATCCAGAACAACCGTTTGCATTGAAGGGATGCACAAATCCTGCGCTGCTCTCACTTTGCATACGGGTGTTCTATCTAAATCGTTTGTGATCAAGAGCTGCAGAAATCCCATTCAGTCAAGGTCAAGCAGCTGTCCGCACGATACCTCCTATAGCCATTAAAACAAAGACATGTGGCGTCACGTGAATGGTTAACAAAATTTTGGATTTACTAGAATTTAAAAACCAGGCATCTCAATGTTTTGCCGGCAATCAACGGTGCCCTAGTGTTTGAAATTCATGCCCATTTCTTGCATGGGACCTAAGCATGCACTCAAGGACATAGATTTGATTTTTCAACCAATTTATATGCACTGGAGCATGTGCATGTAGTTAAAAATGCATTGAAAACTGAGTTAATGCATAAAAATGTCCAAAAAACACCAAAAACTCACAAAAATTCACACAACACCCCTGTATCTATATTGACACGAGAAAAAAAAATTGAAAGCAATAAGAGGCAATGGATATCGTTTCGTCCCCAGAGGTGCGTTCCCTCCCGAGAACCACCATGCTTGCTGTGAGAAGCTCCAGTTTGTGAGAAGCATATACCCAAACCTGCCCCAAATGGGACAAATTTTTTACCATGGCATGTTGATGCCGCTACATGATAGCATGCCAAGTTTCATGAATTTTAGACGAGCTTTGGATTTACTAGAATTTAAAACTAGGTATCTCAACGTTTGCGGTTGAGTGATGGTGGCAGGGTGTTTGAAATTCATTCCCGTTTCTTCCGTGGGACCTAAGCGTGCAACCAAGGACACATATTTGATTTTTCAATAAGTTTATATGCAGTGGAGCATGTGCATGTAGTTCAAATTTGAATTATGCGCATAAAATGCCTGGAAAACCCAGTTAATGTATAAAAATGTACAAACGAACCCTGAATAATTCCATTTTTTTTGACGACACACCTATAGTTACATGTTCACTGCAGATAAAAGTTCTAATAATTCAAACGCCATCCTTTGTAGCTAGCTGTGACCCCATTACGTAATTCAAATGATCAAGATGATAAATTAAGTAGATCGCACATAGTTTATTATCACCAACCGTGTGAGATGCAGCACAAAATATCTTGGAGCACCGCCGGTGTATAGTACGCCCATGCCGAGAAGGTGCATCGGCTACAGTCCACAGCCGGCGTGTCAAGCACACTAGCTAGTTCACTCCCCAAATATCATTTCACTGTTCATTCGTTGCCGGTGAAAGATGGGGACGTGGACCCACGTCGTGAGGGCAACTTCGGCGGCCCACTCCGGCAAGAGCGCGGCCGCAGGCGTCAGGCGCGTGCTAACAAGCTTTGTGAGGGCGACCGCAGTCTGCGTCCCGGCGGCCAAGGTAGCCCAAACGGCCGCTGTTGCTTCTCAGGCAGTGGCAGCATCATCTGCCTCGGGGATAGCAACCGGCGAGAGCGGCACAACAAATGTCCATTCCGCAGCGGCAGCCTTAGCCCTGCCGAAGGCCTCCCACTACCATGTCGAGGCCGTCCACACCCAGGTCGTGGTGGTCACCGCACAAATCGAACGAAGCTTCTCCGACAACGGTCAGCAACCCACGAGCGAAGAGCTGGCAATTGCCGAGAGAGTTCGAGCAGTCGTCCGTTCCTACGCGGCATACCTTGCCACGACGGAGCCCACCAGAGCCCACATGGCGTCCTCCGCGCCTAGCTCGTGGCGGCCTTTTCCAAAGATATGGCGGACGCGGATGGCAGATGCTTGCCGAGTATGGTGCAATTGATGCCATGGAGCCCCTTCCCCAGGAGACCGTCGAGCGTGAGCTGGACATGGAGGCGGTGGCGTAGATCGACGAGCACCAACCGTAGTAGTACTCTTTGTTTTGTTTAATTAAGAGCACCGGTCTTTAATTTGTTAGAGTAATGTTTGGGTCAGCTAGCTCTGTTTAATTGCTGAACTTGCTCGATTAAGAAGTTAGTCTCCTTTGTGTACCCAAATTATGCAATGACGTGGATGACCACTGTAACCAGGGAAATTTGAACCAAAATTTTTGACGTTCAAAGTCAACACACACGGGTTAAGCTATCTGAATCGTTTGTGATGTTCACATATTGTACACAATTCTGAATAAGGGACTGTGTCTGATGACACTTTGTGCGCCAATTTTTTGGCTGAAGCGATTCCAAATTTTCGGCTTCCGCAGAAATATCTACGTCCCCGCCCCCTCCCCCTTATCAAAAGCCACATTTCCCCTCTTTCTACCTTCCTTTCGAAGTTGAAACCTTCACTACTTGCTTGCAGCGCCGCCGCATCCTCGCCGGCGACCCTCCTTCATGCTCCTCGGCCTCGCCTATCCAGGCAGGTAATCCACACCCGACCCCCATCCTCATCCTCCTTCCACATCCCACATGCCCATACCGCCGGCGCGAGCACGACACCTTCCACCCAAATCACCGACCCCTCCACCAAATAAGCGTCGGCCTAAGACAAGGTGCACCCAGTATAGCCAAGACCTCAAGGAGCATTTGGCAGCGGAGAAGCAAATCACGGCTGCACGCGCAGATGAGGTTGCGATGGCTGTCAGGACCCCGACCCTAAGTCACACCGATCTAGCATGTAACACATAATATCACTGTGCGGCCTCACGCACGGTATTCCCACGGGTGCCACCTTACTTGGCCCGGGACTGATGTCTACTACACAACCTTCTTGTAGACGTTGTTGGGCCTCCAAGTGCAGAGGTTTGTAGGACAGTAGCAAATTTCCCTCAAGTGGATGACCTAAGGTTTATCAATCAGTGGGAGGCGTAGGTTGAAGATGGTCTCTCTCAAACAACCATGCAGCCAAATAACAAAGAGTCTCTTATGTCCTCAACACACCCAATACAATGGTAAATCGTATAGGTGCACTAGTTCGGCGAAGAGATGGTGATACAAGTGCAATATGTATGGTAGATATAGGTTTTTGTAATATGAAAATATAAAAACAGCAAGGTAACTAATGATAAAAATGAGCGTAAACGGTATTGCAATGCTAGGAAACAAGGCCTAGGGTTCATACTTTCACCACTGCAAGTTCTCTCAACAATAATAACATAATTGGATCACATAACTATCCCTCAACATGCAACAAAGAGTCACTACAAAGTCACTAATAGCGGAGAACAAACGAAGAGATTATGGTAGGGTACGAAACCACCTCAAAGCTATCCTTTCTGATCGATCTATTCAAGAGTCTGTAGTAAAATAACACAAAGCTATTCTTTCCACTCGATCTATCATAGAGTTCGTACTAGAATAACACCTTAAGACACAAATCAACCAAAACCCTAATGTCACCTAGATACTCCAATGTCACCTCAAGTATCCGTGGGTATGATTATATGATATGCATCATACAATCTCAGATTCATCTATTCAACCAACGTAAAGAACTTGAAAGAGTGCCCCAAAGTTTGTACCGGAGAGTGAAGACGAAAACGTGTGCCAACCCCTATGCATAGGTTCATGGGCGGAACCCGCAAGTTGATCACCAAAACATACATCAAGTGAATCAATAGAATACCCCATTGTCACCACGGGTATCCCACGTAAGACATATGATACGTCTCCAACGTATCTATAATTTTTGATTGCTCCATGCTATATTATCTACTGTCTTGGACTATATTGGGCTTTATTTTGCACTTTTATATTATTTTTGGGACTAACCTATTAACCGGAGGCCCAGCCCAGAATTGCTGTTTTTTGCCTATTTCAGTGTTTCGAAGAAACAGAATATCAAACGGAGTCCAAACGGAATAAAACCTTCGGGAACCTCATTTTCTCACCGAACGTGATCCAGGAGACTTGGACCCTACTCCAAGGAACAAAAGAGGTGGTCACGAGGGTGGGGGGCGCCCCCCCTAGGGTGCACCCCTGCCTCGTGGGCCCCCTGTTGCTCCACCTACGTACTCCTTCCTCCTTTATATACCTACGTACCCCCAAACGATCATATACGGAGCCAAAAACCTAATTCCACCGCCGCAACTTTCTGTATCCACGAGATCCTATCTCGGGGCCTGTTCCGGAGCACTGCCGGAGAGGGCCGTCATCACGGAGGGCTTCTACATCATCATAGCCCCTTCGACGAAGTGTGAGTAGTTTACCTCAGACCTTTGGGTCCATAGTTAGTAGCTAGAAGGCTTCTTCTCTCTTTTTGGATCTCAATACAATGTTCCCCCCTCTCTCGTGGAGATCCATTCGATGTAATCTTCTTTTGGCGGTGTGTTTGTTGAGACCGATGAATTGTGGGTTTATGATCAAGTCTATCTATGAATAATATTTGAATCTTCTCTGAATTATTTTATGTATGATTGGTTAACTTTGCAAGTCTCTTCGAATTATCAGTTTGGTTTGGCCTACTAGATTGGTTTTTCTTGCCATGGGAGAAGTGCTTAGCTTTGGGTTCGATCTTGCAGTGTCCTTTCCCAGTGACAGAAGGGGCAACAAGGCACGTATTACATCGTTGCCATCGAGGATAACAAGATGGGGTTCATATCATATTGCATGAATTTATCCCTCTACATCATGTCATCTTGCTTAAGGCGTTACTCTATTTTTAACTTAATACTCTAGATGCATGCTGGATAGCGGTCGATGAGTGGAGTAATAGTAGTAGATACATGCAGGAGTCGGTCTACTTGTCACGGACGTGATGCCTATATACATGATCATACCTAGATATTCTCATAACTATGCTCAATTCTGTCAATTGCTCAACAGTAATTCGTTCACCCACCATAGAATACTTATGCTCTTGAGAGAAGCCACTAGTGAAACCTATGGCCCCCGGGTCTATTCTCATCATATCAATCTCCATCACTTTAATCTTGCTTTGCTTTTTTACTTTGCCTTTTACTTTTCACTTTGCATCTCTATATCAAAAATACCAAAAATATTATCTATCATCTCTATCAGATCTCACTCTCGTAAGTGACAGTGAAGGGATTGACAACCCCTAATCGCGTTGGTTGCGTTGAGCTATTGTTTTTGTGTAGGTACGAGGGACTTGCGCGTGGCCTCCAACTGGATTGATACCTTGGTTCTCAAAAACTGAGGGAAATACTTACGCTACTTTGCTGCATAATTCTCTCCTCTTCAGGGAAAACCAACGCAGTGCTCAAGAGGTAGCAAGAAGAATTTCTGGCGCCGTTGCCGGGGAGTCTACGCAAAAAGTCAACATACCAAGTACCCATCACAATCCCTATCTCTCGCATTACATTAGTTGCCATCTGCCTCTCGTTTTCCTCTCCCCCACTTCACCCTTGCCGTTTTATTTGCCCTGTCTTTCCCAATCTCCTTCTCCTTCTCTTTTTCCGTTTGCCTTTTTCTCGCTTGCCTTTTGTTTTCTCGTGTGTTGGATCGTTTGTTTGTCGCTATGTCTGAAATTGGGGAAGTTATCACCGATATGGGTGATAACAATATCATAGAAAATTCTGATGCTCCTGCTGAAGAACCCCCTACCTATCATACAAAAAGATTTCGTGTCGGTAGTGGTAATATTATTGGAAAAGGAGTTATTCAAGATTTCTTTACTTGTGCCGGTGCTTTGCCTTCTATGGGTGGTTCTATTCTTCATAGAACTAGTAGTCTTGCGGACGCTATTGCCGTGCTTATAGTTGAACTTGAAAGACTATTTACGCACATGCATCCTTGCATACAACGAATCTTCTTAGAATTCTCTAATATTGAGCATTCTTCTGTTAAGCGTGCCGCCACTATCTTTTTGGCTGATGAGTTTAGATTTATAATAAAAGAGGCCAAAGAAATCTTTGCACATTATAGGGTAGATGCTAGTCATCCTCCCATTGAAGCTATCCTTTTTAATCAGGAAGATATGATGCGTTTACAATCTTTAAATCATATTTCTTATAATGAAAATCTTAGGAAAAAGGTTCCTGCCGATGTTCTAGTTGATAAAATTTCCGAGCTTAATGATGATTTTGTTATTTAGAATAATGAACTAGGCTTTCCTCTTGAACGAAGGCTTGTAGCTTTTTGCCAAAAGAATGCTCTTAATGATGAATTGATTGTGCAATACAAAGGGCCTAGGGAGGAACCCATACCTCCCGAGATTGATCTTGGGGACTTTTGTCCCATTAAATTTAGCCCTTATGATTATTTTTGCTTGCCTCAAAGAAAACTTGCTGCTGAACATAGAGAATATGAGAGAAGTTTTCATGATTTGCCATACCACTATTATGGCAATACCTAGATCTATCCTCGCTTTTATGCCTAGCTAGGGGCGTTAATCGATAGCGCTTGTTGGGAGGCAACCCAATTTTATTTTTAGTTTTTTTGTTATTTCTTCTGTTTAGGAATAAATAACCCATCTACCTTCTGTTTGGATGTGGTTTTGTGTTTTAATTAGTGTTTGTGCCAAGTTAGACCTATAGGATCTTCTTGGATGATTGTTATTTGATCTTGCTGTAATTTCCAGAAACTTTCTGTTCACGAAAACAATTGTTAAAAATCACCAAAACGTGATAAAATACCAATTCCAATTGCTGCTGATCAATAAACGAATTGTCTAGGTCGTCCTGTTTTGGTGGATTTTTTGGAGTTCCAGAATTTTGCCTTAGTTACAGATTACTACAGACTATTCTGTTTTTGATAGATTCTGTTTTTCGTGTGTTGTTTGCTTATTTTGATGAATCTATGGCTAGTAAAATAGTTTATAATCCATAGAGAAGTTGGAATACAGTAGGTTTAACACCAATATAAATAAAGAATGAGTTCATTACAGTACCTTGAAGTGGTCTTTTGTTTTCTTTCTCTAACAGAGCTCACGAGATTTCTATTGAGTTTTGTGTTGTGAAGTTTTCAAGTTTTGGGTGAATTCTTTTGATGGATTATGGAACAAGGAGTGGCAAGAGCCTAAGCTTGGGGATGCCCATGGCACCCCCAAGATAATCCAAGGACACCAAAAAGTCAAAGCTTGGGGATGCCCCGGAAGGCATCCCCTCTTTCGTCTACTTCCATCGGTAATTTTACTTGGAGCTATATTTTTATTCACCACATGATATGTGTTTTGCTTGGAGCGTCTTGTATTATTTGTGTCTTTGTTTGTTAGTGTGCCACAATCATCCTTGCTGTAGACACCTTTTGAGAGAGCCATACATGAATTGGAATTTGATAGAATACTCTATGTGCTTCAGTTATATCTTTTGAGCTATGTAGTTTTGCTCTATGTGCTTCACTTATATCTTTTGAGCGTTATAATTTTGCTCTATGTGCTTCACTTAGATCTTTTAGAGCACAGTGGTGGATTTGTTTTAAAGAAACTATTGATCTCTCATGTTTCACTTAGATTATTTTGAGAGTCTTAATAGCATGGTAAATTGCTTAATAATAATATGCTTGGTATTCAAGATTTGTGAAACTTTCTTTTGAGTGCTTGGAATACTAAGAAAAGATTGATGCTTGATAATTGTTTTGAGATATGAAGATGGTGATATTAGAGTCATGCTAGTTGAGTAGTTGTGAATTTAAAGAATACTTGTGTTAAAGTTTGTGCTTCCCGTAGCATGCACGTACGGTGAACCGTTATGTGATGACGTCGGAGCATGATTTATTTATTGATTGTCTTCCTTATGAGTGGCGGTCGGGGACGAGCGATGGTCTTTTCCTACCAATCTATCCCCCTAGGAGCATGCGCATAATACTTTGCTTTGATAACTTCTAGATTTTTGCAATAAGTATATGAGTTCTTTATGACTAATGTTGAGTCCATGGATTATACGCACTTTTCCCATCCTTCCACCATTGCTAGCCTCTCTAATACCACGCACTTTTCGCCGGTATCATACACCCACCATATACTTTCCTCAAAACAGACACCATACCTACCTATCATGGCTTCCATAGCCATTCCGAGATATATTGCCATGCAACTTTCCACCATTCCGTTTATTATGACACGCTCCATCATTGTCATATTGCTAGCATGATCATGTAGTTGACATCGTATTTGTGGCAAAGCAACCATTCATAATTCTTTCATACATGTCACTCTTGATTCATTGCATATCCTGGTACACCGCCGAGGCATTCATATAGCATCATATTTTGTTCTAAGTATCGAGTTGTAATTGTTGAGCTGTAAGAAAAATAAAAGTGTGATGATCATCAATTTTTAGAGCATTGTCCCAAGTGAGGAAAGGATGATGGAGACTATGATTCCCCCACAAGTCGGGATGAGACTCCGGACGAAAAATAAATAAAAAAAGAGGCCATAAAAAAAGAGAAAAGGCCCAAATAAAAAAATTGAGAGAAAAAGAGAGAAGGGACAATGTTACTATCCTTTTACCACACTTGTGCTTCAAAGTAGCACCATGATCTTCATGATAGAGAGTCTCTCATTTTGTCACTTTCATATACTAGTGGGAATTTTTCATTATAAAACTTGGCTTGTATATTCCAATGATGGGCTTCCTCAAAATTGCCCTAGGTCTTCGTGAGCAAGAGATTGGATGCACACCCACTTAGTTTCTTTTGTTGAGCTTTCATGTGCTTATAGCTCTAGTGCATCTGTTGCATGGCAATACCTACTCACTCACATTGATATCTATTGACGGGTATCTCCATAGCCCGTTGATACGCCTAGTTGATGTGAGACTATCTTCCCCTCTTTTTGTCTTCTCCACAACCACCATTCTATTCCACATATAGTGCTATATCCATGGCTCACGCTCATGTATTGCGTGAAGATCGAAAAAGTTTTGAAAATGTTAAAGTATGAAACAATTGCTTGGCTTGTCATCGGGGTTGTGCATGATTTAAATACTTTGTGTGGTGAAGATAGAGCATAGCCAGATTATATGATTTTGTAGGGATAACTTTCTTTGGCCATGTTATTTTGAGAAGACATAATTGCTTTGTTAGTATGCTTGAAGTATTATTATTTTTATGTCAATATGAACTTTTGTCTTGAATCTTTCGAATCTGAATATTCATACCACAATTAAGAAGATTTGCATTGAAATAATGCCAAGTAGCACTCCGCATCAAAAATTCTCTTTTTATCATTTACCTACTCGAGGACGAGCAGGAATTAAGCTTGGGGATGCCTGATACGTCTCCAACGTATCTATAATTTTTGATTGCTCCATGCTATATTATCTACTGTTTTGGACTATATTGGGCTATATTATCTATTGTTTTGGTCTAACCTATATTGGGCTTTATTTTCTACTTTTATATTATTTTCTACTTTTATATTATTTTCTCTTTTTATAGTTTAGGGTTTTTGAGGACCATTGTTTTCTATTAGGTTTCCACTCTAGATCTTAAATTCGGATGTAACTTTTCGAGTACATGATTTTTCATATAAAAAACTTTTTCATCCGAGTTAGTATGCAAAAGTTATGCCCATTTTTACAAATTTCAGAGAGATTTTGCAAATAAAGTCAAAATTCACATTTGCAAATTTTCCCAACAACTAGACCACATATCACATGAGAAACTTATTTTCTTTTATTTTTTTGACATTTCCATTATTTTCTTTTATTTTTTTAAAACTGAAAAGGCGATCCACCGGGGGGGGGGGGGTAGAGTTTGAAAATGGGACCTTTAGTACCGGTTCGTGGCACGAACCGGTACTATAGGTTAGACCCCTTTAGTACCGGTTCATGGCACGAACCGGTACTAAAGGTTAGACCTTTAGTACCGGTTCGTGCCACGAACCGGTACTAAAGGTGATCGTGGGGCCCCGGCCTGATGCCAGCCTGCCACCACCCCTTTAGTGCCGGTTCGTGCCACGAACCAGTACTAAAGGTTCAACACGAAACGACATTAATGCAAATCCGTTCGAACCGGCACTAATGGTACCATTAGTACCGGCTCAAATACAAACCGGCACTAATGTGCTTCACGTTTAACCCTTTTTCTACTAGTGATAGTAATTCGTTCACCCACCGTAGAATACTTATGCTCTTGAGAGAAGCCACTAGCGAAACCTATGGCCCCCGGGTCTATTGTCATCATATCAATCTCCATCACTTTAATCTTGCTTTGCTTTTTTACTTTGCCTTTTACTTTTCACTTTGCATCTCTATATCAAAAATACCAAAAATATTATCTATCATCTCTATCAGATCTCACTCTCGTAAGTGACCGTGAATGGATTGACAACCCCTAATCGCGTTGGTTGCGTTGAGCTATTGTTTTTGTGTAGGTACGAGGGACTTGCGCGTGGCCTCCTACTGGATTGAAACCTTGGTTCTCAAAAACTGAGGGAAATACTTACGCTACTTTGCTGCATAATCATCTCCTCTTTGGGGAAAACCAACGCAGTGCTCAAGAGGTAGCAACATACATCAAGTGTTCTTAAATCCTTAAAGACTCAATCCGATAAGATAACTTCAAAGGGAAAACTCAATCCATTACAAGAGAGTAGAGGGGGAGAAACATCATAAGATCCGACTATAAAAGCAAAGCTCGCGATACATCAAGATCGTGCCGAATCAAGAACACGAGAGAGAGAGAGAGATCAAACACATAGCTACTGGTTAACTACTCCCTCCTCGTCATGGAGAGCGTCGGGATGATGAAGATGGCCATCGGTGAGGGATCCGCCCCTCCGGCAGGGTGCCGGAACAGGGTCCCGATTGGTATTTGGTGGCTACAGAGTCTTGCGGTGGCGGAACTCACAATCTATTTTGTTCCCCGATGGTTTTAGGGTATATGGATATATATAGGTGAAAGAAGTCGGTCAGGGGAGCCACGAGGGGCCCACGAGGGTGGAGGGCGCGCCTAGGGGGGGTGGGCCGCCCCTTGCCTCATGCCTTCCTCGTTGCTTCCCTTATGTACACTCCAAGTCTTCTGGATTTCTTCCGTTCCAAAAATAACTCTCTCGAAGGTTTCATTCCGTTTGGACTCCGTTTGATATTCCTTTTCTGCGAAACACTGAAACAAGGGAAAAACAGAAACTGACACTGGGCTCTGGGTTAATAGGTTAGTCCCAAAAATAATATAAAAGTGTATAATAAAGCCCATTAAACATCCAAGATGGATAATATAATAGCATGAATACTTCATAAATTATAGATACGTTGGAGATGTATCAGCATCCTCAAGCTTAATTCCTGCTCGTCCTCAAGTAGGTAAATGATAAAAGAAATAATTTATGAAGTGTGAATGCTAGCAGGTGCATGAGTTTGATCAATGATAATTTCAATCACCTTTTTTAGCATCATTATATGTCATAACAGTAGATCAACTCATAAAACTTTTCATGATCAAGTAACAAACTATTCACATGTTAAAGCATAGGTCATAAACTTTCTTGAAAACTAACAAACCGTGTTATTAGTCATCAAACAATTACAATTCATCTTATTTTCAGGAAGAGTCTATGTCAGAGCTTTGATTTAGCAAATCCCACATACTCAACTATCATATAGTCTTCCATGATTGCTACCACTCAAAGCATATTTTTAGAACAAATAGCATCCATCGAACACAGAGAAAGATAGGGGCTTAATGTTTTGCCTCCCAACTTATTTATCATATAGATAATTGTCAACAATAATAATTCATGATCAAATATATTTGAATGGCCATATATGCTCAGATCTTTCCATCACATGATGCTTGCCAACTAAAGAGTAGGTTGGAATGAGGAGGAATACTACTGACTCTTGCATAAAAGTAAAGGATAGGCCCTCCGCAGAGGGAAGCAGAGATTTGCAGAGGTGCGAGAACTCGAAGCAAAAACAGAGATGAAAATAATTTTGAGAGGTATGCTTTCATTGTCAACATAACGACCAAGAGTTCCCAATATCTTCCATACTAGATACATCATAGGCGGTTCCCACGCAGAAAGGTAAAGATTTTACTCCCCCTCCACCAGCAATCACACTCCACGGCTTGTCCAAAACAACGGGGGCCGTCCAAATTTCAACAATCCTGGGGGATTTTTGTTTAAATTATTTGCGAATTTGTTTTTGATCTTTTGATCATAGGACTGGGCATCCCAGTTACCAGCCATTTTCTCGTGAATGATGAACGGAGTCCACTCATCATGAGAATAACCTACCTAGCATGGAAGATACTGCTAGCCCCTAGTCACCACATGAGCGATTCAGGCATACAAAACAGATTATTATTTGAAGGTTTAGAGTTTGGCACATGCAAATTTACTTCGAATGGCAGGTAAATACCGCATATAGGTAGATATGGTGGACACTCATGGAAGAAACTTGGTTCAAGGAATTTGGATGCACAAGCAGTATTCCCGCTTAGTACAGATATTTTGGCTAGCAAAGGATTCTAAATAGCAAGCACCACATGTTAGAGGATCCATAACAATATAACTTCTATACAAATATACCCAAGCATAACTCATTATGTTGTCTTCCTTGTCCAAATTCAACTAATTTGCTCAGGTTTGAAAATAATTAATGGGGATCACAATCGTAGAAGATGTCCAAGATAGTATATTTATATGTGAAATCTCTCTTCCTTCAATATTCTTTCATGAATTGTTCAAGTGACCAATACAAAGTTTGCTAACCTTCAATAAATTTACCACCTTTACTTCTTATATGTGAAGGTATTACTCCCCATGGGAAAGGCATATGAAACATATATAATTTAAGATTTATGACATTCAAATCATTCAACCATTTACTCATAGGATATAAGTGAAGCACACGAGTAAATGACAAACTACTCCAAAAAGATATAAGTGAAGATCAATGAGTAGTTAAATAATTATGTAGCTATGTGAAGACTCTCTCTCATTTAAGAGTTTCAGATCTTGGTATTTTATTCATACAACAAGCAAAACAAAATAAAATAAAATGACACTCCAAGAAAAACACATATCATGTGGTGAATAAAAATATAGCTCCAAGTAAAGTTACCGATGAATGAAGACGAAAGAGGGGATGCCTTCCGGGGCATCCCCAAGCTTTGGCTTTTTGGTGTGCTTAGATTACCTTGGGGTGCCTTGGGCATCCCCAAGCTTAGGCTGTTGCCACTCCTTATTTCATAGTCCATCAAATCTTTACCCAAAACTTGAAAACTTCACAACACAAAACTTAACAGAAAATCTCGTGAGCTCCGTTAGCGAAGGCAAACAAAACACCACTTCAAGGTACTGTAATGAACTCATTCTTTATTTTTATTGGTGTTAAATCTACTGTATTCCAACTTCTCTATGGTTTATAAACTATTTTACTAGCCATAGAGTCATCAAAATAAGCAAACAACACACGAAAAACAGAATCTGTCAAAAACAGAACAGTCTGCAGTAATCTGTAACTAACGCAAACTTCTGGACCTTAGACAAATATACCAAAATAGGACGACCTATATAATTTGATTATTGACCCGCTGCAATTGGAATCGGTATTTTATCACGTTCTGGTGATTTTAAACAATTGTTTTCGTGAACAGAAAGTTTCTGGAATTTTCAGCAAGATCAAATAATTATCATCCAAGAAGATCCTATAGGTCTTACTTGGCACAAGCACTAATTAAAACATAAAACCACATCTTAACAGAAGCTAGATGGGTTATTTATTACTGAACAGAACCAAAAAGCAAGAGACTAAAATAATATTGGGTTGGCTCCCAACAAGCGCTGACGTTTAACGCCCCTAGCTAGGCATGATGATTTCAATGATGCTCACATAAAAGATAAGAATTGAAACATAAATAGAGCATCATGAAGAATATGACTAACACATTTAAGTCTAACCCACTTCCTATGCATTGGGATTTTGTGAGCAAGAAACTTATGGGAACAACAATCAACTTGCATAGGAAGGAAAAACAAGCATAACTTAAAAACTTTAAACACATAGAGAGAAAACTTGATATGATTGCAATTTCTACAAGCATATGTTCCTCCCTCATAATAATTTTCAGTAGCATCATGAATAAATTCAACAATATAACCAGCACCTAAAGCATTCTTTTCATGATCTACAAGCATAAAAAAATTACTACTCTCCACATAAGCAAAATTCTTCTCATTCGGGAGTGGGAGTATCATAAGAGACTTGAATACTATAAATTGTCTCCACATTAAAAGAGTAATGTTCAGAAAAAGGGGAATCATAATCATGACAAGTTTTATAAATATAGTCATCACTACTTTTTATAGCATAAGTTTCATCACAATAATTATCATAAGTAGCAACTTTGTTCTCATCATAATCGATTGAAACCTCTTCCAAGATAGTGGAATCATCACTAAATAAAGTCATGACCTCTCCAAATCCACTTTAATATTCATCACAATAAGATTCAACATCCTCCAAAATAGTGGTATCATTACTTCCTAAAGTTGGCACTCTTCCAAACCCACTTTCATCAATATAATCATCATAAGTAGGAGGCATGCTATTATCATAAAAAAAATTCTCATCAAAACTTGGGAGGCTAGAAATATCATCTTCCTTAAACATAGCCTCCCCAAGCTTGGGACAAACATTAATTGCAGCAAATATATTCTCAAACTTGTCATTCTCATCAAACATAGCATCCCCAAGCTTGGGCCTTTTCATATCATAAGCATAATCGCTCTCATCATTAATAGTATGGATAGCACCTATAGTATAGCAATTATCATCATGACGATGAGTAATAGGAGCAACATCATTTGCGAGAGATACCTTTCTACCTTTGCTTCTCCGTCTTTTCTTTTTCTTCTTCACATCATGTGTGGGTTCAATCCTCTGTTTGGAGCAACTTATTAATGAGATTGGTTGGATAGAAGGCTCCTCCTCGTTACCTGATTCATCATAGGAAATAATAGAATATTGGGGAGTCCCTTCCCTTTCGTTAGTATTCTCTGCATCTTCTATTTGTTTTCTTTTCTTTATGTACTTGGCAATATAAGGATTTTCAATGCAATTTACCGCGCAATACATATAAATTTCCTCTAGATCAAAATGAAGAACTCTATCAAGGGCAAATTCTGGAATAACCTTAGTTATACGTTTCATTTCTTCATAACCCAAGAGCAAACTAAGTTCATTATGATGTGCAAGGGAAATCAAGTCATCACAATTTTTGGACACGATACGATCATGAAACAATTTGCATTGGGTACTGAAATGATCATGTTCATTGCAAAGTTCACAAGTACGGCTAATAAAATTTAAATTTTCAACACAAACATCTAGCCTTTCTTGCAAAAATTTAGTTTCTAAATGCTTATGCCTCTTGCAATATACATCTTCCCTATTTGGTGTGTACTTGCAAACCCAATGCACTCCACAAAAATCGACATGCTTATACAAGATATTTTCATCATGACTAGTGCAATCATCATTAGTACCATGGATATTCAAGGAGTTCATACAAACAACATTGCAATCATGCTCATCATTCAAAGATTTAGTGCAAAACATTTTAATGCATTCTTCTTCTAACACTTTGGCACAATTTTCCTTTCCATCATACTTAAGAAAGATATTAAAAAGATGAAGCGTATGAGACAAACTCAATTCCATTTTTTGTAGTTTTCTTTTATAGAATAAACTAGTGCTAAAACAAGAAACTAAAAGATTCGATTGCAAGATCTAAAGATATACCTTCAAGCACTCACCTCCCCAACAACGGCGCCAGAAAAGAGCTTATTTGACGGGGTGTGAGTGCCGCTTACCTAGCCTCCCCGGCAATGGCGCCAGAAAAGAGCTTGATGTCTACTACACAACCTTCTTCTTGTAGACGTTGTTGGGCCTCCAAGTGCAGAGGTTTGTAGGACAGTAGCAAATTTCCCTCAAGTGGATGAACTAAGGTTTATCAATCCGTGGGAGGCGTAGGTTGAAGATGGTCTCTCTCAAACAACCTTGCAACCAAATAACAAAGAGTCCCTTGTGTCCCCAACACACCCAATACAATGGTAAAACGTATAGGTGCACTAGTTCGGCGAAGAGATGGTGATACAAGTGCAATATGGATGGTAGATATAGGTTTTTGTAATATGAAAATATAAAAACAGCAAGGTAACCAATGATAAAAATGAGCATAAACGGTATTGCAATGCTAGGAAACAAGGCCTAGGGTTCATAGTTTCACTAGTGCAAGTTCTCTCAACAATAATAACATAATTGGATCACATAACTATCCCTCAACATGAAACAAAGAGTCACTACAAAGTCACTAATAGCGGAGAACAAACGAAGAGATTATGGTAGGGTACGAAACAACCTCAAAGCTATCCTTTCTGATTGATCTATTCAAGAGTCCGTAGTAAAATAACACGAAGCTATTCTTTCCGTTCGAATAGAGTTCGTACTAGAATAACACCTTAATACACAAATCAACCAAAACCCTAATGTCAGATAGATACTCCAATGTCACCTCAAGTATCCGTGGGTATGATTATACGATATGCATCACACAATCTCAGATTTATCTATTCAACCAACATAAAGAACTTCAAAGAGTGCCCCAAATTTTCTACCGGAGAGTCAAGACGAAAACATGTGCCAACCCCTATGCATAGGTTCATGGGCGGAACCCGCAAGTTGATCACCAAAACATACATCAAGTGAATCAATAGAATACCGCATTGTCACCACGGGTATCCCACGCAAGACATACATCAAGTGTTCTCAAATCCTTAAAGACTCAATCCGATAAGATAACTTCAAAGGGAAAATTCAATCCATTACAAGAGAGTAGAGGGGGAGAAACATCATAAGATCCGACTATAATAGCAAAGCTCGCGATACATCAAGATCGTGCCGAATCAAGAACACGAGAGAGAGAGATTCAACACATAGCTACTGGTACATACCCTCAGCCCCGAGGGTTAACTACTCCCTCCTCGTCATGGAGAGCGCCGAGATGATGAAGATGGCCACCGGTGAGGGATCCCCCCTTCGGTAGGGTGCCGGAACAGGGTCCCGATTGGTTTTTGGTGGCTACAAAGGCTTGCGGCGGCGGAACTCCCGATCTATTCTATTCCTTGATGGTTTTAGGGTATATGGATATATATAGGCGAAAGAAGTCGGTCAGGGGAGCCACGAGGGGCCCACGAGGGTGGAGGGCGCGCCCAGGGGGGTGGGCGCGCCCCCCTGCCTCGTGCCTTCCTTGTTGCTTCCCTTACATACACTCCAAGTCTCCTGGATTGCTTCCATTCCAAAAATAACTCTCCCAAAGGTTTCATTCCATTTGGACTCCGTTTGATATTAATTTTCCGCGAAACACTGAAACAAGGGAAAATCAGAAACTGGCATTGGGCTCTGGGTTAATAGGTTAGTCCCAAAAATAATATAAAAGTGTATAATAAAGCCCATTAAACATCCAAGATGGATAATATAATAGCATGAATACTTCATAAATTATAGATACGTTGGAGACGTATCAGGGACCGTTTGCGCCTTTTGGCTCACGTATATGATAGTGTCGCTAGCATCCATATGACAAAGAACCCGGGCCGACATGGCTAATCGTGAATCCAAAGTGGTACTAACTTACAGGGACAGGCATACATGACCCAGCAACGAACATGTCGGTCATCAACGTATGAACCCAAGTCATAGCAAGCTACAAGGACTTAAAGGAAGAACGCGTGACATTTCCCCAAGGGACAGACACAGGAACAAACAAGGACACATTCCGGCCAGCCAAAGTGTTCCAGAGCAGTAGCAAGCTACCATGGCTTAGTGGATGCACTAGGAGACATTTCCCGGTAAGAGAGGCTACCAAGAATAAACAACTACGTTGTCGGATCCCACACATACCAAGTATTTCAATAATATACACACAATTTGCTCGATATGTGAAAATAAAACATGGCATCACAACAAAACTCTATGACTCAAACTATTTATTCATTAGGCTTCGAGGAGCCAGATGTTACAAACATGGGTCTGATGACCCAGCATTCAAGTCATACAAGCAATAAGCACATGCAGAAGCTTAACTTGTCTGAGTACAGACAACTACAAATGAAAAAGGCTGAGAAGCCTGACTATCTACAAGACCTTGCCGAGGGCACAAGATCGTAGCTAAGGTAACAAGCTAAACGTCGAAGTCCATGCGGAACTACTAGTGAGACTGAAATCTCTCTGCAAAAACATAAATTAAGCAAACGTGAGTAAAAATGTACCCATCAAGACTTACATCAGAACTATCTACATATGCATCAATATCAACAAAGGGTGGTGGAGTTTAATTGCAGCAAGCCAGCTTTGACTCGGTGGCTATCCTATACTATGACTGCTGGTAACTCTTTTGAGGTGGCGCACACGAGTCCACATATTCACCAATCAATACACCACTATGGATCCACTCCCGTCTCCCTACGAGAAGGCCATCCATAGCACTCACGCTTATCTTGCGCATTTTAGAGTATCCACTTTCACTTGTCTATGAACTGTATAGGCAACCCAGAAGTCCTTTACCGCGGACGCGGCTATTCGAATAGATCATGTTAAACCTGCAGGGGGTGTACTTCTTTACACGACATGTACTCGGCAATCTTCAAGCGAAAGCCCAGCAAGGGTGTCAGCCATGACCTGACTAACCACACAAGTCTCTAGTCCAGGTTTATCGCCTATTCGGGTTCCATCCGCAAGGAGATCTGGCCGGGGTTTCACTCACGACCCCAAACGATGAGAGCAGGGTTCTCGAAGCACCAAACGGGCGTCCCGGTACACCGTGCCTCATGTCTCTACCGCATCATAGCCCACCCCTAGGGTCAGTGCTACGCACGGCCCCCAACACATATCCTACAAACACCAGAAACTAGTTGCAACTCCTGGACAGAGATCAAGGCGATTAATAAGTCGAGAGGGGCACTTAAGCATTCCAATGCGTGGTAGTAGCTGTTCATGGATCACAAACACAGAACTCAGTTCCTGAGGACGGTTTCAATGAGACAACCCACCATGTACTCCTACATGGCCTCTCACCGCTACCTTTACCAAATCGTGTTCACACACTTAGCTCTCAACAATAGGACATCTTCACCACATTCCAATTCATCCCCGATGAATTAGACCTGACTCAACTCTAAGCAGTAGCAGGCATGACAACAAGCATGAATGAGTAGGCACATCAGGGTTCAAACAACTCCTACTCATGCTAGTGGGTTTCATCTATTTATTGTGGCAATGACAGGTCATGCAGAGAAAAGGGGTTCAACTAGCGCAGCAGGTAACAGTTGAAGCGTTGTTGTCCTAATGCAGTAAAAGAGAGCAGAAGCGAGAGAGTGGTATTGTAACGGAATGAGCAAGGGGGTTTTGCTTGCCTGGCACTTCTGAAGTTAGTTTAGCCTAATTACAAGTTTAGTGGGAGCTAGGGCCCTCTTTCAGTGACCGGATGGGGTTGTTAGTGCCTAAACTAATTAGGCCACGTCAGTCGGCTAGAGATTAGCCGGCGACGACCTCAGCCGATGGTTTGGGTCCATCGGAGTTGCGCCAGAGGCGACGGATGGACGTGCCGATGGAGCCAGAAGGTAGCCCGTGCCCGCGCGCATCCAGAGAAAGCAACGGGAGGGCATGAGGTGGCCGGAGTTCGCCGGAAGCGATCTCATGGCGGCGGCCTGAGTACGGCGTTGATGGTGGGCTAGCTAATCGGTGCAAACGACTGCGGAGTTAAATGGGAAACGGTGAGCTCACAGTAGGCTCGTACAGGTGGTCGGCGAGCTCGAGGGAGGCCGGACGGCATCGACTCGTCGGTGGTTGTCATCGGATCCCGCGAAAGAAGACGAAGGTGAGGACGACAGCATGGGGGCCCCGACGTCACGTGACTTGGCGATGAGGAAGAGAGTGTCGCGGCGGAGCCGTTGGACGGTACGTAGAGGGGTAGGGTGGACGGTGGCCACGGTGATCGTCGTCGGTGGTGATGGCCGTGTCCGGGTGTACGTTAGAGAGCGAGACCGAGGAGGGGGGAGGAGCACAGGGAGAGTGAGAGAGAGACCCGGGAGGTGCGTGGCAACGCGAGGGAGGTCCAGGCAGGCAGGGAGATGGGAGGTGGCCGCAACGCGTGCACGCGCGCACGGAACACACGCCCTCCTGCCTACTGGCAGGAGGTGGGCTGGGCCGTATACTTGGGCTGCAGGTAAGCTAGGTAAGTCCTCTCTCTCTTTTATTTCTGTTTTTCAATATTCTTTTGTCTGTTTTGATTTAGTAAAAGTACTAAACCATTTTAGTAAATTCTGAAAATATTTTTGGATGCTAACTGAATAATTCGAGAGCCCGAGCAAATATTTCAGAATTATTGGAGCTGTTGAAAATATATATAGCATTTAAAAACCCCAATTCAAATACAATATGAGTTATTTCAAAAATCCATAAATGGCCAAGAAATATGCTCATCATTTTTGGAAGAGGTTTTCACATTTATCAAAAATCATGAACATTTTCAAAGGGCACTTTGGGTTCATTGAAGATTATTTTAGGTTGAACCTATTTGATTTGATCTGGTGCTACAGTTTGAACAATCCCCATTTCTTGTTTAAAAGAAATTTAGACATGATGCAACAACCAAGCTAGTCCAGGTGCATAGCAAGGCTAGGGATGTTACAACTCACCCCCACTAAACAAGAATCTCGTCCTGAGATTCAAGACGTGAGGTAAGAGGAAAGGGGGGTCACAAAACTATCACAATATTCATGATCCATTTTCCCTTCTCAAAGATGTTGATTCATTGCTTCAAATTAATCTTGACGTCTTTGCTTTCGAGATCTTTATCCAACACGATGACGACGGAAGAAAACTCCACTGAAAACAATCTCCTCGAAGATCGAACACTCAAGTTCAACTCATGGATTGAGAGGTAATAACATGTCTTGAGTTGAGGCATAAAACACACATCGAGAGCAATGGCAAGAGGTATATGACAACAGTTCGATTGTGTAGGAAAAAATTCCATGCTTAATATGATGGTGCATGGTTTCAAGATAGCGAGGAAATAATTTCCATGATTCCATAACGGGGCACCTTAGGGAAGGTAGCTCATAGAATTAATCCCTTAAGTGGAAAAAAGAATTACTTTTGATATAGAGATCATTGAGACTCTTTATACCAGCCTAAGGCAATCACAATCGATCATTTGAAGGAGTTCAAAAGAATGACATACTCAGACTATAATGGATGATGTGGAATACCTTGTTGAAGACAACGCAATGGATCATTTTTGCTTATCATCGGAAATGGATAGGACCCATGGTAGGACCACTTTTGAAGATGATCCTCGACATCAACTGCCGAGAAGGGCAGACCATGGGAAATTAGCACAATGGCGGTGCAAGATGGGAACAAAATGCAATTGTTGGGAATGTTCCAACCATCATATCTGCCTGAGATTCAGATCTGGTTGGTAACAGGATATTTTAGACATCATGTATGGAAAATAAAGTTTGCAACACAAATTGACAAGAGGATGTTGCAAGATTCTCGGGAAATGAACTGCAATAGCAAGGTCCAAAAAATGAGCTGGTTCTGCTACACACATGTGAACACGCTGTCCCAGACAAGCATGACCACACAGTAATCTTACAACGAAACACTACCGAGTTTGGGTGGGGAACCATCATTGAGGATATCGAAGTCTTGTGCATTACCATGGTTTAGCACTTAACTCATTTTCCTAGAACAAATCAGTCAATGGCTTGGTGTGCTAGGGAATACATATGGAGTGGAGGTAATTAATCTACCAAACCATAGAATACATTCACACATGCATAACTGACTTGGGATGATTCCAGAGGAAGCAAAAACAATCTTTCTCGGATTCATGGAGGCAACTTGCATAGAATGCACATGAATTCAGGGAAGTCACTTCTTCCAACCAAGCATAATCTTCATGAATAGGACACGAAGGAAATGCTTACACAAGTTTCCAACACAAGCTTAATGTCCAACATGAATCATGGAGAATATAAAATGTTTTTGATAGGCTCAACTACAAGTAATCAAGATTCCCATGAAGATGGAATTCCACAACTATGTGAACAAGGCGATAGCATTGGTCAGAACAAAAGATATAACGGAGTATGCTCGAGGAAAAACCACGAGTAAGACAACATTACGAACATCGTTGGTTCTGATTTGATTTGAGGATATGCCACACTCAAAACAAAGTTTTGATAAGACAATAGGTCCAACAACTGGCCACCGGGACCAATCAATGAAGATACCATCTTCCTTCAACACACATACAAGATATCCCTTAGTGATGAGCTAGGTCAGACAAGCTTTTATCTTCCAACTCTCCAAGTTGTTGTTTAGCTTAACCAACTAGCTCAGGGGCATGCAACATAGATTCTTGGAGAAGGGTTGGTTACAAGAAACTAACTTGATCACGAGCTCAACATAACAGTCAGGGGATAACCTAGTGATACTTTTGAGAAGATATTCCAAAAATCATGAACCACGAATATGTTATTAAGCTCGAGAACAATCTTGCTTTTCAGGCAATTTGATATGATCAAAAGAGCGAGGGATTGACACAATCCTAACTCATTGATCGAAGAGCGCACCCGAAATAAAGACTAGGTAGCGTGATTAATCTTAGAGTGGTGATTCAATAACCAACACGCTAAGGATGAGAATATTTCCTTCAACTACCAAGCAACGGAGTTGCTAGGAGTATTGATTTCACACATGGCAGTCCACTCATCGGCGTTCTGGTTGTAACCAACATAGATACCGAGGAATGAAGAATGATGGAGAGAAGTATCACTGATTTAAGAATTCATAAGTGGGTGTGCAATTCTCACGATACTCTTATGATGAAAGAGGGTGATACTCCGAGGTAGAATAGATCAGAAGCTGGATTGGCATTTTGATCTGCGGGATACAACTACTTTGATGCAATCCTAGAAATGGATGAGGTACCGGAGTTTGTTTCTCCTAGTAATTCTAGAATAGAATGGCTTGACGGACCACAAGAATAATAGGCATCGATAACACGAATGCACAACTACCCTTGATTATCAACTAATAGAGATGGTCGGGATACAGCTGAAGTGGGGGAACTCAAGGAATATATAACTTTCTAAGTTGTGGACACATGGATTAGCATGTCGAACAAGTTCAACATATTTCTTCTGGATAATCCATGCAGAAAGGTAGAACTGCTAGAGTCACAACTTAGAATCGATAACTCATCAAGAGCACTCTGGTTGCGATCTTTCGGTTCAACGAGGAACTTCTGCCATAACTAGTTCATGGTATTTGGAAGAAGGAAATACCACAAACCTCGAGGACTATCGCAAAGGTTACTAATATCCTAAAGGAACTAGCAAACACTATCAACACGAGGTAAGTAGAGTGAATCTTGGGTTCAAGAACCCAGAAATAGAATACCTACATACTAAATGGCATCACGGGATGCTTTCGAGAATAATGGTTAGAATCATCACACTGGGGATACAAAGCATTGCTAGATTACTGAGTGGTTCTCTAAGACGCCTAGGGTCATAATAATGGCTTCAACATATATTTCGAGGCAACAGAGTACCTCAACTCCGCTATTAGTGTGGTTGATCTAGCCCAAAGGAACATCGGGAACGGAAAGAAGGGATTTGCAAATGCATTAGACTATTTAGAAACATGGGATGACTCGGACAGCATAACGGCTGTAAATGCTCAAAATTATTTGAGACATCATGCAAAATGGTGGCATAACCACTCAACATCACAATATCAAGGTTCTAAGATCAATGGTCAACACACGGAAGTAGTAGAAACCGAAGTGGGGCTTGAAATCAACAATCCTAAGAGTCTACAGATTAGTAACACGTGAACCTGATAGAAAGATGAGAAGCCTAGTTCTTAACCCCGTAGAAAAGAAGAGGGTGACTCAGATCAGAGGGACATAAGGTAAAGGAGTAGCGCCTTACGTTCCCTTCCACAATCAATTCCCTTATATAACTACAGCATTTCTAGACTCAACTTCGACCAGTTTGGCTTGGTAATCGTACAGGCAGTCAGGCCCTGATACCAAAGCTGTCAGGACCCCGATCCTAAGTCACACCGATCTAGCATGTAACACATCATATCACTTTGCGGCCTCACACACGGTATTCCCATGGGTGCCACCTTATCTGGCCCGGGACCGTTTGCGCCTTTTGGCTCACGTATATGATAGTGTTGCTAGCATCCATATGACAAAGAATCCGGGCCGACATAGCTAATCGTTAATCCAAAGTGGCACTAACTTACAGGGACAGGCATACATGACCCAGCAACGAACATGTCGGTCATCAACATATGAACCCAAGTCGTAGCAAGCTACAAGGACTTAAAGGAACAACGCGTGACATTTCCCCGAAGGGACAAACACGGGAACGAACAAGGACACATGCCGGCCAGTCTAAGTGTTCCAGAGCAGTAGCAAGCTACCATGGCTTAGTGGAAGCACTAGGAGACATTTCCCGGTAAGAGAGGCTACCAAGAATAAACAACTAGGTTGTCGGATCCCACACATACCAAGCATTTCAATAACATACACACAATATGCTCGATATGTGCAAATACAAAATGGCATCACAACAAAACTCTACGACTCAAACTATTTATTGATTAGGCTCCGAGGAGCCATATATTACAAACATGGGTCTGATGACCCAGCATTCAAGTCATACAAGCAATAAGCACATGCGGAAGCTTAACTTGTCTGAGTACAGACAACTACAAATGAAAAAGGCTGAGAAGCCTGACTATCTACAAGACCCTGCCGAGGGCACAAGATCGTAGCTGAGGTAACAAGCTAAACGTCGAAGTCCACGCGGAACTACTAGTGAGACTGAAGTCTCTCTGCAAAAACATAAATTAAGCAAACGTGAGTACAAATGTACCCAGCAAGACTTACATCAGAACTATCTACATATGCATCAGTATCAACATAGCGGTGGTGGAGTTTAACTACAGCAAGCCAGCTTTGACTCGGTGGCTATCCTATACTACGACTGCTGGTAACTCTTTTAAGATGGCACACACGAGTCCACATATTCACCAATCAATACACCACCATGGATCCGCTCCCGTCTCCCTACAAGAAGGCCATCCATAGCACTCACGCTTATCTTGCACATTTTAGAGTATCCACTTTCACTTGTCTATGAACTGTGTAGGCAACCCAAAAGTCCTTTACCGCGGACGCAGCTATTCGAATAGATCATGTTAACCCTGCAGGGGTGTACTTCTTCACACACGCTCTCACCACTTATCGCCGTTTACACGACATGTACTCGGCAACCTTCAAGCGGAAGCCCAGCGGGGGTGTCGGCCATGACCTGACTAACCACACAAGTCTCTAGTCCAGGTTATCTCCTATTCGGGTTCCATCCGTAAGGAGATCCGGCCGGGGTTTCACTCACGGCCCCAAACGATGAGAGCAGGGTTCCCAAGGCACCAAACAAGTGTCCCGGTACACCGTGCCGCATGTCTCTACCACATCATAGCCCACCCTTAGGGTTAGCGCTACACACGGCCCCCAACACATATCCCACAAACACCAAAAACTAGTTGCAACTCCTGGACAGAGATAAGGTGATTAATAAGTCGAGAGGGGCACTTAAGCATTCCAATGCGTGGTAGTAGCTGTTCATGGATCACAAGCGTAGAACTCAGTTGCTGAGGACGGTTTCAATGAGACAACCCACCATGTGCTCCTACACGGCCTCTCACCGCTACCTTTACCAAATCGTGTTCACACACTTAGCTCTCAACAATAGGACATGTTCACCACATTCCAATTCATCCCCGATGAATTAGACCTGACTCAACTCTAAGTAGTAGCAGGCATGACAACAAGCATGAATGAGTAGGCACATCAGGGCTCAAACAACTCCTACTCATGCTAGTGGGTTTCATCTATTTACTGTGGAAATGACAGGTCATGCAGAGGAAAGGGGTTAATTAGCGCAGCAGGTAACAGTTGAAGCGTTGTTGTCCGAATGCAGATAAAAGAGAGCAGAAGCGAGAGAGTGGGATTGTATCGGAATGAACAAGGGGGTTTTGCTTGCCTGGCACTTCTGAAGATAGTATAGTTCTTCATCGGTGTTATCGATCTCATCATCGGAACCACGTATACTGAGAGGGGACAAATACCGACAATAGAGAAGGAACACAATCAATGCAATGCGACAATATGATGCATGATCATGACATGGCAACATGTTGTGATTTGATCTAATGCAACTAGAATCCATATTAAATGAAGTTGGTTTGAACCAAAGGTTCAAATTCAAACTCCACATGTGGTTATTTAAATGCCATTCATTTGGTTTGTCCTAAACAGTAGCCAAAGGTTGTTCTAACATGCATGAAGAGGGTACAGATGGATAGATTGGATTTTTCTAATCATTTTCATATATAATTTATTTCATTTTGAGTTATAGTTATTTTTCTATGAATTTTTGAAGTTTTGGCTATTTTTTGGAATTTCCTGATTATTTTAAACCAGAAAGTCAATTACTGCATCATGCTTGCATCAACGAGTCAACAGCACTGACTGGAGTCAAAACTGGCGTGTGGGGTCCACACGTCAGTGTCACAAGGATAAATAGGGGGGTGTTTAGCCTAATTACAAGTTTAGTGGGCGCTGGGGCCCTCTGTCAGTGACCGGATGGGGTTGTTAGTGCCTAAACTAATTAGGCCACGTCAGCCGGCCAGAGATTAGCGGGCGACGACCTCAGCCAATGGTGGGGGTCCGCTGGAGTTGTGCCAGAGGCGATGGATCGACGCGTTGAGGGAGCCAGAAGGTAGCCCGTGCCCGCGCGCATCCAGAGAAAGCAACATGAGGGAATGAGGTGGCCGGAGCTCGCCGGAAGCGAGCTCATGGCGGCGGCCTCAGTATGACATCGATGGTGGGCTAGCTAATCGGTGCAAACGATGGCGGAGTTAAATGGGAAATGGACGGTGAGCTCACAACGGGCTCGTAGAGGTGGTTGGCGAGCTCGAGGGAGGCCGGACGACATCGAATCATTGGCGGTTGTCATCGGATCCTGCGAAAGAATACGAAGGTGAGGACGACGGCACGGGGGCCCCGACGTCACGTGACATGGCGATGAGGAAGAGGGCGTCGCAGTGGAGCCGTTGGACGGTACGGAGAGGGTAGGGTGGACGGTGGCCACGATGATCGTCATCGGTGGCGACGGCCGCGTCCGGGTGTGCATTGGAGAGCGAGACCGAGGAGGTAGGAGGAGCACGGGGAGAGTGAGAGAGATACCAGGGAGGTGCGTGGCGATGCGAGGGAGGTCCAGGAAGGTAGGGAGAGAGGAGGTGGCTGCAGCGCATGCACACGCGCACGGAACACACGCCCTCCTGCCTACTGGCAGGAGGTTGAGGACAGTGCGGCGGTTGGTGGGCTGGGCTGTATACTTTGGCTGCAGGTAAGCCAGGTAAGTCCTCTCTCTCTCTCTCTCTCTCTCTCTTTTATTTCCATTTTTCTATATTCTTTTGTCTGTTTTGATTTAGTAAAAGTACTAAACCATTTTAGTAAATTCTAAAAATATTTTTTGATGCTAACTGAATAATTCCAGAGCCCCAGCAAAAGTTTCAGAATTATTGGAGCTGTTGAATATATATATGTATAGCATTTAAAAACCCCAATTCAAATACAATAAGGGTTATTTCAAAAATCCATAAATGGCCAAGAAATATGCTCATCATTTTTGGCAGAGGTTTTCACCTTTATAAAAAATCATGAACATTTTCAAAGGGAATTTTGGGTTCATTGAATATTATTTTAGGTTGAACCTATTTGATTTGATCTGGTGCTAGGGTTTGAACAATCCTCATTTCAAGTTTAAAAGAAATTTAGACATGATGCAACAACCAAGCAAGTCCAAGTGCATAGCAAGGCTAGGGATGTTACAATGGCTGCCATTCGTGCCGACCCCCAGATCTTGAAGGAGCACCTTGCCATTTTCTAGCTACGCCGCTGCTCCTGCCTTTCCTTCACAAATTCTAGTGAATTGTGCTATCTAATTTCACCATGCAATCTGTTGCTCTAGTGTATATGTTCTATATGTTGTGCAGTGTGGTGCTCACTTATTAACTGTTTTGTTAATTAGTTGTCGTCTTCAGTTAACTGTTTGGTTCAATTATGCAAATGTGATGTTCAATTCTTCAGGCTGCAATTTTGTATTGTCTTCCATGTGAGAAATAAATCGAATTTATCTTTACAAAATTGTGGGTGCATTTTGTTATTGTATACCATGTGAGGAATAAATTGAATTTGGCTGTAGTAAATACATGAGAAACAAATACAATTGCTACAATTAGCTGTAGTTCACTGTTTGTTTAACTGTCTGATCTTCTATTAGGAGTATGTTATATTGTGCAATGTGGTGCTCAGTTAATGTTTGGTTCATTTGCTGTGGTGTTTAGTTAACTGCTTGGTTCAATGTTATATTGTGTAATGTGGTGCTCAGTTAATGTTTGGTTCATTTGTTGTGGTGTTTAGTTAACTGTTTGGTTCAATTCTGCAATGCGATGTCCAATTGTCGTGGGTAGAATTTTGTATTGTTGTGCATGTGAGGAATAAATCGAATTTGGCTGCACTTAATACATGAGAAACATATACAAGTGCTATATTTCCTAGTTCCTAATCATGCTTGGTTTGGGTAAATGGGTTTTCCCTGTGGCTTGAATTACTCTGATGAATCTGCAATGTGATTATTTTCATCAACATATTTTACTGATAGCATACGAACCCTTGCTTAACCTGATGACTAAGTACCTTATATGTGTTGCAGGGAAACAATGCGAAGCACTGAGGTTAGCACGTGCATGATCCGTTGTCTAATAGCACATTATTGTGCAATTGCAGGAACCATTCTAATATTTATGTTTTTAACAATTTGGTCTTGCACATGTAGGTCCTGCTGTCAGAGGTTTTGACGCACTGTTCGGCCCTTTTTGCATATGGGGAAATGGGTTGTCCATGAATATCAGTCAAGTCAAGAAACTCAGAAAGATTGTTAGGATAAAGAAATTAGCGACAAAAAACAACAAGATCTTTGTCTGCA
Organism: Triticum urartu; assembly: GCF_056163025.1. Lineage (NCBI taxonomy): Eukaryota > Viridiplantae > Streptophyta > Magnoliopsida > Poales > Poaceae > Triticum > Triticum urartu. Next base: position 38,395,647 of record NC_141875.1, read on the forward strand.
CAATGAAGAAGACATCAGTTCACTACAGGATGGTACTAACTATTATACCTTGCCCATTTAATTCCTTTGCCCCATTTCCAATATAGAGAAGACATTTATGCACATCCTTGTTTTCAGGCCTTTCCAAAGCAGTTCACTAATGATTACCTCTCAAACCACCTATATGGTCAGGAGTGTTCCCGAAGAGGACGAAGGATGGACGGTCAATCATCCACAGGCACTGGCCTAAAGTTACAAAGACCTTCAACATCAATGAAGGCTCAATATTTGCCTTCTGCTTCAGTAGTTTTCTAGATGAGATACATCTGTCCATGTATCGTCTATGATGCTAATTTCGAAAGGTTATAGATGTTGCATGTGAAACTTAGTCCTGGTGTAGTTGTGTAATGGGGTAGCTGAGTGCTGAAGCTATATGATGCTGTCCTCCGATGTATTTCAATTATGAAAATGAAATATATTGTGTGCTTAATATGAACTGTCAATTAGATTAATAAATGGATTATGAATAATCAGTTAATTAGCCTACTAATTGGGTTTTGATATTGCAAACAGTTGTTGAAAAAAATACCGTGGGCGATGACCACAGGCAATGCACACAGTTTCTTGGAATAAACCGTGTTTGATCAATGAACAATCACACACGACATTCTCTTGAAAACTGTTTGCGTTAGGCCACCTCACGCAAACGTTTACCACATGAAAACTGTGTGTGATGGACAACCTTTGCCACACAGTTTCTTCCACGGACCGTGTGTGATATATTCAATAATGCAAGCGATTTAACGGGAAAAATTGTGTGTGATGTACCTGTGAGCGGAAACGTTTTCCTTCGAGCGACTGTGTGGGATGTACATATGAACGGAAATGTTTAGCGGGGACTGACTGTGTGGGATGTACTTGCGACCGGAAACAATTTCGCCATATAATTGTATTTTTTAGCTCTATTGTACGTATTTCCGTATTTGAGCGCTCGCCGGTCGCACACGACGTCATTTTGCCGAATGTGTGTGCCAGGAGGGCATATCCCCGACGGTTTCTGGTTCGTGTGGGAAGGACCCCCCTATCACCCACACTCACTTGGAGACGGTTCCAAATGCCGTCGCGGAAAGGGGTTTTGAACCGTTTGTTTAGGAGCTCGCTGTACTAGTGTATCGACCCATAGGTCTGTGGTAAACTACTCACACATCATCGGAAGTGTAGCAAGGTTGATGTAGAAGCCCTTTGTGGTCGAATCCACCTCCGGCAGAGTACACAAAAAGGGATCCAGATGGGATCTCACAAGAACAGAAACTTGCGGCGGCCAAAAAGTATTTTTGGTGTGCCCTCTGGTCTATGGGGAATATTTGGGTGTTTATATAAGAACAATTAGGGTTAGAGGGGCTACGGGGGGCCCACAAGCTTGGGGGCGCGCCCTATAGGCATGTGTCAATCCCGTGGCTCCTTTGGCCTCTTCCCGAAGCTTCCAGGGTGTCTTGTGTTCCAAGAAAAACCGTTAAAAAGCTTCGATCCATTTGGACTCCATTTGGTATTGATTTTCTGTAAAGGTAAAAACAAGGAAAAAACAACAACTAGCACTTGGCACTAGGTTAATAGGTTAGTCCCAAAAAATGATATAAAATAGTAGAATAATGCATATAAAAATCCAAGATTGATAATATAATAGCATGTAACAATAAAAAATTATAGATACATTGGAGACGTATCAATCATCCCCAAGCTTAATTCCTGCTCGTCCTCGAGTAGGTAAATGATATAAATGGAATTTTTTATGTGGAGTGCTACCTAACATGTTTATCATGTAATCTTTCTTTATTTGGCATGAATATTCAGAACCATAAGATTCAAAACAAAAGTTTAATATTGACATAAAAAACAATAATACTTCAAGCACACTAAAAAGCAATAATGTCTTTTCAAAAATATAATGACTAAGGAAAGTTATCCCTACAAAATCATATAGTCTTGTCATGCTCCATCTTCTTAACACAAAGTATTTATGATGCACAACCCCGTTCTTAGCAAAGCAATGGGTTCATACTTTTTAACGCGCTTCAGCTTTTTCAACTCTCACGCAATACATGAGCATGAGCCATGGATATAGCACTTTGAGTGGAATAGAAAATGATATTGGAGGTTGTGTGGAGAAGACAAAAAAGGAGAAAGTCTCACATCGATGAGGCTAATTAACGGGCTATGAAGATGCCCATCAATTGATGTCAATGCAAGGAGTGGGCATTGGCATGCAACGGATGCACTAGAGCTATAAGTGTATGAAAGCTCAAAAGAAAACTAAGTGGGTGTGCATCCTGAAAGTGCGTTATATCGACTAGAGGGGGGAGAATAGGCGATTTTTATGAATTCTTCATTAAGGAATTTGCTAGTGAGGAAATTCCTTAGCGAAGAACTACTTGCAGCGGAATAAGTACTCAGAAGTAAACATAACAGAAGACAAGCATAGTCATCATGATGAAATGAAGACAAGCACAGAGTACAGAAAGCGTAGTCACATGATAACACTAGATGAAGACAAACGGACTGAATAAATTGAACTGAGGAAATTGAGAAAGTCTTCAGTCAAAGTATTCAAACACAGATATAACAAGCAAACAACAGAACACTGAGGAAATGAAAGAGTTGAGGAAATAGAACCAGTTGGCTTGGTGAAGACAATGATTTGGTAGACCAGTTCCAACTGCTGTCTTAGTTGTACATCTAGTTGGAGCGGCTAGGTATTTAAACCTGAGGACACACAGTCCCGGACACACAGTCCTCACCGTATTCTCCTTGAGCTAAGGTCACACAGTCCTCGCTCAATCACTCGTGGTAAGTCTTCAGGTGACTTCCGAACCTTCACAAACTCGGTCACTCGGCGATCCACAATTCCTCTTGGATGCTCTAGACCATGACGCGTAACCGTCTGGAAGAAGCACAGTCTTCAAAGGTAACAAGCGTCGGATCCACGCAGGATCAATCTCTTCAGTGATGCTCAATCACTTTGGGTTTGTAGGTGTTTGGGTTTGGGTTTTGGATTTTCCTCACTCGATGATTTTCGCTCAAAGTCCTCGGAGGATGGGATGCTCTCAAATGACAATTGTCAGTTTCTCGCGGAGCAGCCAACCAGCTAGTGGTTGTAGGGGGCGGCTATTTATAGCCTAGGGAGAAGCCCGACATGATAAGACATAAATGCCCTTCAATGATATGACCGTTAGGTGGGTAGATATTTTGGGACAGCTGGCACAAGGCACAGCAACGTTCGGAAATTTGAGGTCCAAATTCCTCAAGGCTATCATGTTCCTCACTGTGTAGGCAATTCGCACTGGCGAATTCCTAACTCCTCAGTCAGAACAAATTCCTCAGTGACCAGAAGAACTGTGTCTCTGTCACTGAAGAAATTGACTGAACTGTATGAGATTTCCAATGGCTTCACTCGAAGGGATTCGTAGGTTTAGGATTTTGAGTTGAGCATCACATGGAAATTTTTCCTTAGTATTTCCTCGACCCCCTTTAATAGTACGGTGTTTCCTATGACTCAAGAAAGAGAAAATGAAACTACGAAAACAAAAGTCTTCACGCTTCATGTTCCTCGAATGAAAGCCAAGTCTTCAAGGTCACACCAATTTCTTCACTTTCAAAGTCTTCAGAAAGTCTTCAGAATATCAAAGTCTTCAGTCGAAGAACTTCATTTTTAGGGGTCGACTTTCTCTGTAAATATCAAACACCTCATAGACTTATAGACCTGTGTACACTCATAAACACATTAGTCCCTTAACCTATAAGTCTTCAATACACCAAAATCACTAAGGGGCACTAGATGTACTTACAATCTCCCCCTTTTTGGTGATTGATGACAATATAGGTTAAGTTTTCAGCGGGGATAGACATATGAAGTGTAAATACTGATATTGAGGAATTTGAGTGCAAGATATAGAAGAACTCCCCCTGAAGGTGTGCATAGTGAGGAACTTGCTTTTGAAGCAATGCACACTTGAAGAGTTGAATCATGGAGATCTCCCCCTATATCTTGTAATTCATACACGCATTGGACATATAATTTGAAGAATTTGAAATGCATGATGAAATATGGTGACTGACGAATTTCAGCATGCGTGCGATAATATTAACGAGGAATATGCATGCAGAATACCGTAGCATAAGTATCAGACCACCATCGGGTTTAAGTTTACAACTCGATCCAATAAAAGTTTCAGAAGAACGAGAGTTGTAACTTAGCAAAAAAAACACCCATATAGTAGACCCGCTTGAAGACTAACTCAAATTTCTCCCCCTTTGTCATCGAATGACCAAAAGGATCGAAACTGAGGACTAATACACCTGAAGATAATCAAGTTGATGAAGGAGCACCAGCGTTGTCGGGGTTGGTTGTCGAAGTAGGGCCTGCCGCTATGTCGTCCAAGTCTTCATTTTCATCAGTGTCACGCGATGAAGAATAGGAGCTGGCCACCAAAGAAGGAACCTTGACCTTCTTGTATTTCTTCGGAGGAGGTGCAGAACAGTCAAATTCTTCCTTGGGACCCATTTTCTTCAGATCTTCAGCGCTGTAGACATGAGACAGAACAGCCCAGGTACGGTTGAAGGTTTCATGGAGGTAGTAGTGGTTTTTCTTCACTGCATTGTGTGTTGAAGTCATGTTGTGAAGAATTGAACCAAACTGACGCTTGACCCATTTATGACTACGATCAACCTTCTGATGAAGACTGAGGAGTAACTCACGATCAGTCATCACCCTGGGTGCTGTGGCTTGAGGATTTTGCTTGGCTGAGTTGTTGGCGGCAGAGTCATGTGTGGCAGAGTCATCATTGGTGGAATAGGATGCAGCCTTGCGAAATTGACCATCCAATGGACGAATGCCTTCATCTATCACAGCAGCAGCCTTGCCTTTGTCATCAGTTGAGGAAAATGTCCGTTTGAGGACTTCAATTGGAGGCAAGTAGCTGCAGTGGTTCAGAGTGTCAGCTTTGTAGTTGAGTGAAGACCTTGTCCTGATGAATCTCATAATCCATGGCGCATAAGGCTTCAGCTCAAATGGTGACATAGCAATATTGGCCAAGAGTCCTCATGAAGAAATAGTGAAAGTTGACGGGAACGCCATGAAGGATGTTGAAAAGCAGATTCTTCATGATGCCAACGACTTCTTCATCATTTGAGTCGTGGCCTTTGATAGGACTCATTGTCTTCGACATAATGCGATAGACAATTCGAGGCACATACAGTAATTCCTTGGCGAGGAAATTGGTTCGAGGGGCCTGCCCTGGCTTCAAAGGCTTCATCAAAACTTGCATGTAGTGATTTGTAAGCTCAGGTTCACTGTAGACACAACGTGCATCTTCAAGGGGAGGACTGAGTGGTAGGGCACGAAGCAATTCAGAAGCTGGTGCCTTGTAATGAGTATTTTCTGTCATCCAGTCCAGCACCCAAGAGTTCACATCTTCAGAATCTCCTGTGATGTGCAGCGTTGCATAGAACTGAAGAATGAGTTCTTCATTCCAATCACAGATGTCAGTGTAGAAGTTTAGCAGCCCAGCATCATGAAGAACACTGAGGACTGGCTCGAAGCACAGCAGAGACTCCATGTCCACGTGAGGAATATGTGCATGATCGAAGACTTTGTCTTTGTTGAACAGCACTGAGGAATAGAAATTGGCTTGACTAGCAGTCCAGAAATGCCTCTTCCTTATGCGAGCAGAGTCATATGGGTTGTAATCTGTGAAGAATACATGCTTGCCAAAGAAGTCTTCAGCCTTGAACTTTTGCTTCCTTGAGAACGGATCCTTTGGCTTTGGTAGAGGAGTGTCAGTGAGTTGCATCACGACCTCAGGAATCGCGATCTCAGGTTCATCAGTCTGAGGAATTTCTGGTTCCTCTTCAGGTGCAGTCTGAGTTGTCACATGATCAGCAGTAGCAGTTTCTTCAGCACTAGTGGCCGGAATGTCTTCACGGATAGATGAGGTGGGATGAGTTTCTTCAGAGCCCATTTGAACTGTTGGAGCAGTGGACTGAGGAATTTGTTGTAGCGGGGTGAAGAGTGGAGAATTGGGATGCTGACTTTCCCAAAAGTCATCATTCATTATTGGCATTGTACTTCCAATATCCACGTCCTCATCTTCTAATTCTTCAACACCAGCCTCTTCAGCTGTGAACTGAGGCATTGGTGAGGATACAACAGGTGTAGAAGGGATCTTATCCACTTCAATTTCTTCATCAATCTGCTCTAACGAAGCAGCAGATTGAGTTTCTTCATCAAATGCACTTGGGATCTCATAGTCTTCACCAAAAGGAACAAGGTCCTTTGATGGCATGGTTGAGATTGGAACAACATCAATTGGATTTTCAAACGAGCTGGTCATAGCCTTCATCTTCTTTGGAGCTGAAGATTCTGAAGCACTTGATGCTTTCCTTTTCTTCACTGCAGCTCGCTCTGCAGCCTTGGTCTTCTTCACATCTGATGCAGATGGAAGGATAGGAGTTGGTGTAGGCACGGGAGGAGCTAAGGAATCTGTTTGAATTTCTTCAGGCGCAACTAATGTAGTTGACCTGACTTCTTCAGTTTCTTCAGGCCCACAACTAGTGGATGCCCTGGCAATTTCTTTAGCGGCTGGAATGGAGTCATCAGCCCTGGAACTAGCATTTTCTTTAGCAGCCTGAAAGTCATCAACGGTGCTGGCATGTTCTTCAGTGGGCTGAGCAGAGGCTTCAGCTTGAGGAACTTCTTGTTGCGATGGGGCTGCAACATTTGTGAACTTCTCAGTCAGTTTCACAAACCTGACTTTGGCTCCTTGCCAATCAGCATAGTAGGAGTTGAAGTTGTCGCTGAGGGTTTTGATTTCAGACTGAATCTTGATGAGTTCATCAGTTTTCATTTTGACCATGTTGGTCTTCAGATACTTTTCCTTCTTGTACTGGGCCTTCTTGATCTGCCTGCCCTGCTCATATTTCCATTTCTCCTGTTGGATGAAATGAGTCAACATGTGACTTTGACCAGGAGTCAACTTGAAGTCTGGCATAGGAGTATTTGGGTCCTTGTGCCAGAGATCAATGTAGTCGAGGATCGCCCTTGGATCCAAAAGCAGTGGCACAGGTGTGCCTTTGGCTCTAGCGGCCCTTTCTTGTCTGTCTCTGATGATATCAGCAAGTTCTTCATCATCAGTTTCGTATTCTTCAGACGGCACATGGAAGGCGACTTGCTTCTTCTTAGGACTTGGCCGAGGACCTCGTCCAACAGTTGTCTTGGTCTTCAGCGGAGTGGGGCCTGATGAAGAATTTGGTGCAGCTGAGGAACTTGCTGAGACACCAGAGGCAATAAAGATGCCCGCGGTCCTTTGGCATGAGGCCAGATGTGCATGTGCTGAGGACTTTGTCAGAACAGCTGAAGACTTTGGAGGAGGAGCTGAGGATTTTCATGGAGCAGGAGCAGCATGAGGAATTGGTCTTGAAGATTTGGAAGATTCTGGCCGTGAGGGCGCAGCTGAGGAAATTGGCTGTGAGGGCACTGTTGGTGAAGCACTTGGCTTACGAGCAGGCTTCTTTGGCATAGATTTCCTCGGCTTGACAGAGGCCGCAGTGGCAGCAGTAGCAGCAGAGTCTTCATTGAATTTCCTCACTGCTTCTTTGGCTTGTCTTGCCAACTTGGCTTGGTGCTTGGCCCATTCTTGAGGAAAGTCCTCACTGCGTTTGATGCTAGTGGGATCTGCCTCTTGGCTAGGTGCCAATGGGGCTCTTGGGCACGAAGGATTCAGTGCAAATTTCTTCATATACTTTGGGGTTACATATCTGTATTCCCTCCATTCGCGTGCCCATCTCCGTTCAATCCTCTGTATGCGCACCTTGCGCTGATTTTTGTTTTCCTTTCCAAACTTGGCCTCATCAGGTGTGCAGTAATCTTTGTAAATGTCCTAAGGTATTTCAAAAGCAGTCATGACCTCAGGCCTCTTTCCTCCTTTTTGTGGCTTCTTTCCGTTTGCCATATTCTTTAGATGAGGAATTTGAACTATCGAATTCTCTGAAGAAGTATGCAATTTTTCTTCGAGGAACGCTGCAAATGAGTTAAGTTGATGAGAACCTAGTGATTCAGCAGCAGACATGAGTACCTATGAACAGAGTATAGTTGCGAGGAATCTGAAGAGGTCATATGCGTTCTCAAAAGGTTTTTCAAAAAGAACAAGTTTGAGGAATTTGACCGGATGAGTCTAGAAGAATTTCACTAAGCGTGCTTTGTCTTAGGTTCTAGAGTTGTATAGATCGAAGATCCACAGAATTGAGGAATCTTGAAGAAAATGATGCTTAGAGAAATGAATCAAGAACAGAAGACTTGTGAGGTGTTTTGTGTGTGAGGATTTGAGGAATAAAAACACCTTTGAAGATTTTGTTGAAAAATTTCGAATCAAGGAGGGCAGTAAAAGTAACTTTTAATTACCCTGAATGAAGAACACGACGAACAGAGAGATGGAGAAGTGAGGTTCGTCGGTGTAGATCTTCCACGCCCTAACTCGGCGGAGGAAGACGGCTACGGCGGCGGCGGAGGTGAAGATTTCCGTGGCCGACGCGAGTACGATGGCGACGAGGTCGAGGCAGTGAAGCTCTTTCTCACCAGCGACGATGGAGTAGCGGCGGCGCTAGGGTTTGGGAAGCTCGAGCGGGAGAGAGAGTTCGAGCGGAGTAAAAGAAGTGAGGAAGGGGACGGGGGTATTTATAGCCACGGTGAAAAACTGTTTGCCCGAAGATTTGGGACGAACGTGCCCCTGACCCTTCTCCTTTGCACGACATGTGTCACCCACGTACTGTGAGGTGGAGATCGTGTAAGATCGTGGGTGAATAGAAAAATGCATTGTGGGATGCGCAACGGTTTGAGCGGCAAAACCGAAAATTTTGGATAAGATTAGTTTTAACGTTCCGTTCGCAATTTCTTCAGCTGACAAGGACACAGTGAAAATTATGAATGAGTTTCAAATAGAACGCACATGAAGAATTTGTGAATAGACTGGGTTGAGTATAGCATAGAGGGGAAAGGGTCCGATCACATTCACATAGCTAAAAAAACAACTTGAAGAAATAGCCATAAGTGAATGCTGTAGAGGACATAAACTCATATATATATATATATATATATATATATATATATATATATATATATATATATAGCCAACAAAGAAAAACTTTGGAACAAGTGAAGATTTTGAAAAGTTGAAGAATTTGAACAAGTGAGGAATTTCAAAAACTGAGGAAAAACTCAAATTGAAGATTTTCAACTTTTTGTGGTGGCGTGACCCACCGTATAAGAATGATGATTTCAGACACCGCGTACAATTGTCGTAGGGTTCCGAGAATCAAATTCGTCATTAATTTCTTCACACTTAGAGTGTTATTCTTCATTGATTGAAGAAAAACGTTTCTTCATGTGTTGCACATCTAAGTCATCAATTTTGCATAAGTGTTAGGATGAGTGCCTTTTCAAAGTACATTCGAAGACTCTAAGATATTTAGCTCACACCGCAACTTGCTAAATCTTTCTCATCCAAGGGCTTTGTGAAGATATCGGCTAGCTGTTCTTTAGTCTTCACATGCTCAATAGAAATGTCGCCCTTCAACACATGATCATGAAGAAAATGATGATGAATCTGAATGTGCTTTGTCTTCGAGTGCTGAACTGGGTTGTGAGCAAACTTGATGGCACTCTCATTGTCACAGAGGAGAGGCACATTCTTCATGCTAACGCCATAGTCCTTGAGAGTTTGCTTCATCCATAGTAGTTGAGCACAGCAGGAACCAACAACAATGTACTCAGCTTCAGCAGTAGACAGTGATACGCAGTTCTGTTTCTTCGAGGACCAACAGACCAATGATCGTCCGAGGAAATGACATGTACCAGATGTTGACTTGCGGTCCACACGATCACTAGCATAGTCAGAGTCAGAATATCCAATGAGATCAAAATCCGAGCCCTTGGGATACCATAATCCTAGTGTTGGTGTGTGAGCTAGATATCGAAGAATATGCTTCAAAGCCTTATGGTGTGATTCCTTCGGTGCAGCTTGAAATCGGGCACACATGCAAACACTAAGCATTATATCTGGCCTAGATGCAGATAAGTACAATAAAGAACCAATCATGGAGCGGTATATCTTATGATCGAAGTCAATACCATTTTCATTAGTGCACAAATGACCATTTGTGGGCATAGGAATTTTGATGCCTTTGCAATCTTGCATGCCGAATTTCCTCAGTACATCCTTGAGGTATTTCTCCTGAGATATGAATATGCCATTGTGATGTTGACGAATTTGAAGACCTAAGAAGAATTTCAACTCTCCCATCATAGACATTTGATATTCTTCACTCATCATATAGGCAAATTCATCACAATAACGTTGGTCAGTACAGCCAAAGATAATATCATCAACATATATTTGGCACACAAACAGTTCACCATCATAAGATTTAGTAAAGAGAGTAGGATCGAGTGAATCGGGTGTGAAGCCATTCTTCATGAGGAATTCCTTCAAAGTATCATACCACGCCCGAGGGGCCTGCTTGAGGCCATAGAGGGCCTTATTGAGTCTGAAGACTTTGTCAGGATTCTTTGGATCTTCAAAACCTGGGGGTTGAGAAACATATACTTCTTCCTCCAGCTTACCATTGAGGAATGCACTTTTCACATCCATTTGATATAAGGTGATATCATGATGGTTAGCATAAGCAAGTAATATGCGAATAGCCTCATGTCTAGCAACAAGTGCAAAAGTTTCATCGAAATCGATTCCTTCAACCTGTGTGTAGCCTTGAGCTACTAGTCGTGCCTTATTCCTCACCACAAGGCCATTTTCATCTTGCTTGTTGCGGTAGATCCACTTTGTGCCAATGATATTATGCCTGCGAGGGTTTGGACGTTTGACCAGTTCCCAGATGTTGTTGAGCTTGAATTGATGTAATTCTTCTTGCATGGCCTGAATCCACTCAGGCTCCAGAAATGCTTCATCTACCTTAGCGGGCTCTGTGATAGAGACAAAAGCATAGTGCCCACAAAAGTTAGATAGATGTGAAGCTTTTGAGCAGGTGAGAGGACCTGGTGCTCTAATGTCATCAATGATATTCTCCACTTGCACTTCTTTTGCAACGCGAGGGTGAACTGGTTGTCGTTGAGGAATTTGATCAGCATTTTCCTCAGCATCAATTTCTTCGGCATTTTCCTCAGGTGCATCAGCTCGATGTTCTTCATGTCTTGGAATGAATTCTTCAGCAAATTCTTCAGTAGGAATGACATTCTCAGTAGCCTTTAACTTGATAGAATCCTCAAGTGCTGGTTCATCTATCACAGAAGGTAGGTGCTCTCTTTGCGAGCCATTAGTTTCATCGAACCGCACATCTACAGTTTCAACAACCTTGTGAAGAACATTGTTGAAGACTCTGTAGGTGTGCGAGTCCTTTCCGTAACCAAGCATAAAACCTTCATGTGCTTTCGGTGCAAATTTTGAGTTATGGTGAGGATCTCTAATCCAGCATTTAGCACCGAAGACTTTGAAATAACTCACATTGGGTTTCTTGTCAGTGAGGAGCTCATAGGCAGTCTTCTTGAAGAATTTGTGAAGATATACTCTGTTGATGATGTGGCATGCAGTATCAATTGCATCAACCCAGAAACGACGAGGCATTTTGTACTCATCGAGCATGGTGCGAGCTATCTCAGCAAGAGTTCTGTTCTTGAGCTCCACGACGCCATTCTGTTAAGGAGTATAAGGAGCAGATAACTCATGAGTAATACCAAGTTCATCAAGATAGTCATCGAGACCCGAATTCTTGAACTCAGTGCCATTGTCACTTCTGATGTGCTTGATCTTCACACCAAAGTTGGTTGAAGCCCTTGAGGAAAATCGTTTGAAGACTTCCTGCACTTCATGTTTGTAAGTAACAAGGTGTACCCATGTGTAACGAGAGTAATCATCAACAATAACAAAGCCATATTGGGATGCTTCATTTGAAATGCCATAATAATGGTTAGGACCGAAGAGATCCATGTGAAGCAATTCAAACGGCCTAGTAGTGGTCATGATAGTCTTAGCTGTATGCTTGGCCTTGGTCATCTTTCCAGCTTCATAGGCACCGCATAAGTGATCCTTGAGGAATTTGACATTCTCAATGCCAATGACATGCTTCTTCTTTGCAAGCGTGTGCAAATTCCTCATGCCTGCATGACCAAGTCGTCGATGCCATAGCCATCCTTCTGAAGCTTTTGCAAGTAGGCACACGGCTGGTTGTGAGCCTGCAGAGAAATCAACAACATACAAGTCTCCTCTCCTAAAGCCTTCGAAGACTTTGGAATTGTCAGCTTCCATATTCACAACACAACGATACTTGCCAAAGACAACAACCATATCAAGATCACAAAGCATTGAGACAGACATAAGGTTGTATCCTAAGGACTCAACAAGCATGACTTTGTCCATGTGTCGATCCTTTGTGATAGCAACCTTACCTAGACCCAATACCTGACTTTTGCTTTTGTCAGCGAAGATGATATGCTTCAGATGCGATGATGATAATGGAGCATCCATCAATAGATTCTTGTCACCAGTCATGTGATTTGTACATCCACTATCGAGGACCCACTCAGTGGCTTTGGGTTGATCATCCTGCAGATGAATTAGTGCAGCTTACGAACTTCAATACTACAGCAACGAAGAATATGATATCACAATTCATCAGATCAATTTCATCAAGCAGTGAGACAAATAAAGCAGTAGGGGGATGTGTGAAATGAAAGTTCATTTCTTCATGATTTGCATGCGTCCTTTCAGGCATTTTGTTAGGTCCCCAGCAAATTCTTCAGACGTTTGAGCACGTCTGGAGACCTGACCCTGCAGAAGAGATTAGTTCTTTTTCTTCACCACCCACATCTGAAGGGGTGGCAAAGAGTCCATCACTCTGCGAGCTCCATATGAGAATGGTGGCATAGAGGCCAATCCATTTCGTTTCACATAAGAGTGGTTAGGGTAAGCATATGAATAAGCAGAGAAATTCTTCGAGGACTTATGAACATAATGATTAGAAGAATAATGCTCATATTCATAGCCCCTGGCTCTTCATTGCGAAACAGAGTTGTTAGCACGATGATGTTCATATGAGGACTTTGATCCTTTTGAGGAATTTGATCCATGTAAGGAATTCGGTCCCTATGAGGACTTGGATCCATATGAAGAATCTGGTCTATCTGAAGAATTTGATCTGGGGTTCCTATTCTTCACAGGTGGTGTCATGAGGACATTCACCTGAAGACTTTCAAGGCACCTTTTGGGAACCCAGATTTTCTTCATAGGGGAACCGTTCCTGCAGTTAGTGCCAACATATCTAGCAAATACTTCACCATTCTGATTTTTGAACAGTTTATAGTTGGAGTCAAATGACTCATCAAAAGAATGAGAAGATTCACATGTATAGCCAGATAAATTAGATGGGTCAACTAGAGGTCCCTTTGCAGCAACCCACGAGGTTTTGGGGTACTTCTCAGGCTTCCAATATGTACCATCAGCATTGAGTTTCCTCTGAAAGGCAATACTCTCTTTCCTAGGGTTCCTGTTGAGGATCGTCTTTTTAAGCACATCACAAAGAGTATGATGCCCTTTGAGGCTTTTGTACATGCCTGTCATGTACAATTCCTTCAGCCCTGCATCGTCAGTGATACTAGCAATGTCCTCAGATGAGGAATTAGTGATAGCAGAGGCAGGTGAAGAATTTGTAACATTTGAAGCATTTGAACATTCAGGTGAAGAATTAGCAGATTCACGTTCAATGCATTTCAGACATGGAGGGACAAACTCTTCCTGAGCAGCGCTAATTTGTTGAGCAAGTAATGAATCACGCTCCTTCTGAAGATCTTCATAACCCACTCTTAGCTTCTCAAGATCTTGCTTTCTTTGAAGAAATTCATAAGAAAACTTCTCATGATCAGATAAGAGAGTGTTATGATGACCTTGAAGGTTATCAAACCTGGTCTGAAGTCTCTGAAGATTTTCAGTCAAGATTTTAGTGTGATCCATTTCTTCACCCAACATATCATCACTTTTTTCTAGCATGTTTTGCACCTTTTCAACAGCCCTTTGTTGTATTACAACAATCTTAGCAAGTTTAGAGTAGCTGGGCTTAAGATTTTCATTAGATTCATCTTCACTAGATTCAGAGGAAGTATGTTTAAGTACCTTGGCACCCTTAGCCATGAAGCAATAGGTGGGAGCGTAGTCATCATTGCCTTCATCAGCCTTGTTGGTGAGATCATTTTCTTCAGAGTTGAAGATCGACTTGATGACAAAAGCAGTAGCGAGGGCTAGGCTCGCCACACCAGACTCGGAGTCTTCAGATGCCTCCTCTTCCTCTTGTTCCTCAGATTCAGCTTCAGAGTCCATTTCCTTGCCAATGAATGCCCGAGCCTTCTTGGAGCTGCTCTTCTTGTGAGATGAAGACTTTGAGGATTTTGATGAAGATTTTGAGGACTTCTTTTTCTTCGCATCATCAGAACTGTAATCCTTGTATTTCTTCTTCTTTGATTCCTTTTCCCACTAAGGACAATCTTGGATGTAGTGTCCAGGTTTCTTGCACTTGTGACAAAGCCTTTTCTTGTAGTCACTGGATGAGGAATCATTGCTCCTTGAGGGTCTTCCAAAACGACCACGTCTTGAGAACTTCTGGAATTTCTTCACGAGCAGTGCTAGATCATGACTCAGTTCTTCAGGGTCACCAAGGCTGCTACCAGAGTCTTCATCTTCGGACTCAGATACTGCCTTGGCCTTCAGTGCACGTGATCTGCCATAGCTCGAACCATAGAGATCTCTCTTTTCAGCAAGCTGGAACTCATGAGTATTTAGCCTCTCGAGGATATCAGCGGGGTCAAGTGACTTGTAATCAGCACGCTCTTGTATCATCAATGCCAGAGTATCAAATGAGGAATCAAGCGATCTCAGCAATTTCTTCACCACCTCATGGTCGGTGATGTCAGTGGCACCAAGTGCTTGAAGCTCATTTGAGATGTCAGTGAGGCAATCGAAGGTTTGCTGAACATTTTCATTGTCGAGTCTTTTGAAGCGGTTGAAGAGATTTCGAAGAACATCAACTCGAGAGTCACGCTGAGTTGAAACTCCTTCATTGACTTTGGACAGCCTATCCCAGATAAGCTTGGCAGTTTCCAAAGCACTCACTCTTCCATACTGTCCTTTGCTCAGATGGCCACATATGATATTCTTCACTTGAGAGTCGAGTTGCTTGAATCTCTTCACGTCGGTAGCGTTCAGTGAGGGTGAGACTGAGGGAACACCATTTTCCACAACATACCAGAGATCGTTATCAATTGCCTCAAGATGCATTCGCATCTTATTCTTCCAGTAGGGGTGGTCCGTCCCGTCAAAGGTAGGACACCAGCAGACACGTTGATCATACCTGCGGTCGACATAACTAAAACTCCAGGCGGTTAAACCAAAATCACACAGAACAAGGGAGTACCTTGCTCTGATACCAATTGAAAGTGCGTTATATCGACTAGAGGGGGGTGAATAGGCGATTTTTATGAATTCTTCACTTAGGAATTTGCTAGTGAGGAAATTCCTTAGCGAAGAACTACTTGCAGCAGAATAAGTACTCAGAAGTAAACATAACAAAATACAAGCATAGTCATCATGATGAAATGAAGACAAGCACAGAGTACAGAAAGCGTAGTCACAGGATAACACTAGATGAAGACAAACGGACTGGAGAAATTGAACTGAGGAAATTGAGAAAGTCTTCAGTCAAATTCTTCAAACACAAATATGACAAGCAAACAACACAACACTGAGGAAATGAAAGAGTTGAGGAAATAGAACCAGTTGGGTTGGTGAAGAAGATGATTTGGTAGACCAGTTCCAACTGATGTCTGATAACCCACAAGTATAGGGGATCGCAACAGTTTTCAAGGGTAGAGTATTCAACCCAAATTTGTTGATTCGACACAAGGGGAGCCAAAGAATATTCTCAAGTATTAGCAGCTGAGTTGTCAATTCAACCACACCTGGAAACTTAGTATCTGCAGCAAAGTGTTTAGTAGCCAAGTAATATGATAGTGGTGATAACGGTAACAAAGTAAAGACAGCAAAAGTAATGTTTTTGGTATTTTTGTAGTGATTGTAACAGTAACAATGGAAAAGTAAATAAGTGTAAACCAGTATATGGAAAACTCGTAGGCACTGAATCAATGATGGATAATTATGCCGGATGTGGTTCATCATGTAACAGTCATAACATAGGGTGACACAGAACTAGCTCCAGTTCATCAATATAATGTAGCCATGTATTCCGTAAATAGTCATACGTGCTTATGGAAAAGAACTTGCATGACATCTTTTGTCCTACCCTCCTGTGGCAGCGGGGTCCTATTGGAAACTAAGGGATATTAAGGCCTCCTTTTAATAGAGAATCGGAACAAAGCATTAACACATAGTGAATACATGAACTCCTCAAACTATGGTCATCACTTTGAGTGGTCCTGATTATTGTCACTTTGGGGTTGCCGGATCATAACACATAGTAGGTGACTATAGACTTGCAAGATAGGATCTAGAACTCACATATATTCATGAAAACATAATAGGTTCAGATCTGAAATCATGGCACTAGGGCCCTAGTGACAAGCATTAAACATAGCAAAGTCATAGCAACATCAATCTCAGAACATAGTATATACTAGGGATCAAACCCTAACAAAACTAACTCGATTACATGATAAATCTCATCCAACCCATCACCGTCCAGCAAGCCTATGATGCAATTACTCACGCACGGCGGTGAGCATCATGAAATTGGTGATGGAGGATGGTTGATGATGACGACGGCGACGAATCCCCCTCTCCGGAGCCCCGAACTGACTCCAGATCAGCCCTCCCGAGAGAGATTAGGGCTTGGCGGCGGCTCCGTATCGTAAAACGCGATGAAACTTTCTCTCTGATATTTTTCTCCTCGAAAGCCAATATATGCAGTTGGAGTTGGCGTCGGAGGGCCACCAGGGGGCCCACGAGGTAGGGGGGCGCGCCCAGGGGGAGGGGCGCGCCCCCCACCCTCGTGGACAGGGTGTGGGCCCCCTGGTCTTCATCTTTGGCGAGGATTTTTTATTATTTATTCTAAGATATTCCGTGGAGTTTTAGGTCATTCCAAGAACTTTTGTTTTCTGCACATAAAACAACACCATGGCAATTCTGCTGAAAACAGCGTCAGTCCGGGTTAGTTCCATTCAAATCATACAAGTTAGAGTCCAAAACAATGGCAAAAGTGTTTGGAAAAGTAGATACGACGGAGATGTATCAACTCCCCCAAGCTTAAACCCTTGCTTGTCCTCAAGCAATTCAGTTGACAAACTGAAAGAGAAAAAGAAAAACTTTTACAAACTCTGTTTGCTCTTGTTGTTGTAAACATGAAAAGCCAGCATTCAAGTTTCAGCAATTATTATTAACTAACCATACTCACAATAACACGTAGGTCTCACAATTACTCGTATCAATAGCATAATCAGCTAGCGAGCCATAATAATGAAACTCGGATGACAACACTTTCTCAAAATAATCATAACATGATATAACAAAATGGTATCTCGCTAACCCTTTCTGAGACCGCAAAACATAAATGCAGAGCACCTTTAAAGATCAAGGACTGACTAAACATTGTAATTCATGGTAAAAGAGATCTAGTCAAGTCATACCAAATATAAACCAATCATAATGAATGCAAACGACAGTGTGCTCTCCAGTGGGCGCTTTTTAATAAGAAGGGTGATGACTCAACATAAAAGTAAATAGATAGGCCCTTCGCAGAGGGAAGCAAGGATTTATAGAGGTGCCAGAGCTCGATTTTTGAAATAGAGATAAATAATATTTTGAGCGGCATACTTTCACTGTCAACGCAACAACTATGAGATGGCTGTATCTTCCATACTACATGCATTATAGGCAGTTCCCAAACAGAATGGTAAAGGTTTATACTCCCCCTCCTCCACAAGCATCAATCCACGGCTTGCTCGAAACAACAAGTGCCTCCAACATTCAACGGGTCCCAGGGGGAGTTTTGTTTAATTATTTTGATTTGCTTTGATCTTTTTGGATCATGGGACTGGGCATCCCGGTTACCGGCCCTTTCTCGTGAATGAGGAGCGGAGTCCACTCCTCTTGAGAATAACCCACCTAGCATGGAAGATATAGGCAGCCATAGTTGCACATGAGCTGCTCGAGCATACAAAACAGAATTTCATTGGAAGGTTTGGAGTTTGGCACATACAAATTTACTTGAAACGGTAGGTAGATACCGCATATAGGAAGGTATAGTGGACTCATATGGAACAACTTTGGGGTTTAAGGAGTTTGGATGCACAAGCAATATTCCCGCTCAGTACTGGTGAAGGCTAGCAAAAGACTGGGAAGCGACCAACTGAGAGAGCGACAACAGTCGTAAACATGCATTAAAATTAATTCACACCGAATATAAGCATGAGTAGGATATAATCCACCATGAACATAAATATCATGAAGGCTATGTTGATTTGATTCAACTACATGCGTGAACATGTGCCAAGTCGAGTCACTCAATTCATTTAAAGGAGGATACCATCCTATCATACCACATCATAATCATCTCAATAGCATGTTGGCACGCAAGGTTAACCATTATAACTCATAGCTAATCAAGCATGGCACAAGCAACTATAATCTCTAAATGTCATTGCAAATATGTTTACTTCATAATAGCTGAATCAGGAACGATGAATCATCATATTTACAAAAACAAGAGAGGTCGAGTTCATACCAGCTTTTCTCATCCCAATGAGTCCATCATATATCATCATTATTGCCTTTCACTTGCACGACCGAACGGTGTGTATAATAATAGGAGTGCACGTGCATTGGACTAAGCTGGAATCTGCAAGCATTCAACTCAAGAGAGAAGACAAGTAATATGGGCTCTAAGTTAAATAAACAATCATGCATATAAGAGCCACTAAGCATTTTTCAATATAGTCTTCTCGACCCCCAAAGAAAGGAAAAGAAAAATAAAAACTATTTACACGGGAAAGCTCCCAACAAGCAAAAGAAGGACGGGAAATATTTTTGGGTTTTCTTTTTAATTCTACTACAAGCATGGAAAGTAGACTAACAATTTTTTTTGTTTTTTTAAGGTTTATCGAACACAAGAAGAAAGCTAGAAAAATAATTTAAAACAAGAAGAGTATGAGCACTGACATCTAGCAATGAGTGTGAACATGAATGTAATGTCGGTGGGAAATACGTACTCCCCCAAGCTTAGGCTTTTGGCCTAAGTTGGTCTATTGCCAGGGATAACCTGGCTGATATCTGTAGGTGAAGCTGGGGTCGTACTGCGATGCAGCGGCTACCGCCTGCTGAGCAGTAGCACGACGTCGGGCTGCTTCCACTCCCCTCTCGTACTCATCTGCCTCCTCTCTGGTAATAATATATCTTCCTCTTGCCTGAAAATCAAAGAAGGTAGGAGCAGGAAGAGCAACACGGACCACACGCCGTCTGTCAAAGATTAGTCGATACTGGTAAGGTGGTCCAGTCCTCTCAATGAACTGGTGGGAAAACATAGGATCAAGATCTAAATAAGAAGTGGGCAACTCCACATCACCCTCACGAATGTCTACATCAAGAAAATTGGCTAAGCGGGTTGCATAAATTCCTCCAAAGAAATCTCCGTTACGTCTATTAAGATGCAACCTACGAGCTACAATGGCTCCCATATGATAAGCTTGGTCCCCTAACACAGCACTTCTAAGAATGCTGAGATTAGGGGCACACATGTGACATGCTTCATCCTTAGCAGTTATACATCTACCAATGAAGAGAGCAAAATAATGTATAGCAGGAAAGTGAATGCTCCCTATAGTGGCCTGTGCTATATCTCTAGATTCCCCCATAGTTATTCTAGCAAGAAAATCTCTATATTCAGATTTAGGGGGATCCCTGATACTACCCCAAGATGGAAGTTTGCATGCATGAGTGAAATCCTCTAAGTCCATGGTATAAGACTTGTCATAAAGGTCAAACATGACTGAAGGAGAATTACGCGAAGATGAATAATCAAACCTCCCCACAAATGAACTTGTGAGATAATGATACTGGGGGCATTTATCAGCTTCAAAGTCCTCAAGCCCAGCATTACGCACATATGCGTAAAATTCTACTTTAATTCCCACTTGATTCATAAAATTTTCTGAAGTCCATTCACAGGGCCTCACGAGAGCGTCTCTTGGTGGTTCCTCGTCACCATCACGCATTGCAAGTCTGGGACCTTGCTTCCTTGAAGAACCACCTTGGAACATCCTCCTAAACATATTGTTTTCTCTGAAAATAATTCTGAATTTTTAGTAACTTCAAACAAAAGTGAACCAACTTCAATAAGATTAATAGCAACTACTCATACAAGTTCCTAGAGCATATATCAAGCATTAGAACTACTTGGAACCATATATATTTGACATGCAAGCTCAAGAACATGGTCACCTATGCAGCACAAATTTGCAATGAATAAAGCACTAGAACAAAAACTAATTGGACCAATGGAGGAGTCACATACCAAGGAACAATCTCCCCAAGCAGTTTTGTGAGAGGTGCTTTGAGCAAGGAGATCGAAAATCGCAGCAAAAGTTGCTGGAACACGAGCTTGAGTTGGTTTTTCGGGTTTGTGCGAGACAGAGGAAGAAGATGGGTGCATGAATAAGTGGAGGAGGGCCACCGTGGGCCCACGAGGTAGGGGGGCGCGCCCAGGGGGTAGGGCGCGCCCTCCACCCTCGTGACCAGGTGGCAACTCCCCCCGCGGTAATTTTTGCACTAAAAATCCTTAAATATTCCCGAAAAAATCATATTAAATTGGCATGGCATTCTGAGGACTTTTATTTTCGGGATATTTTTATATTGCACGGATAAGTCAGGAAACAGACAGAAAAATACTATTTTACTTTATTTCTACTAAAGAACAGAAAATATAAAGAGGGTACAGAAGGTTGTGCTTCTAGTTTCATCCATCTCATGCTCATCAAAAAGAATCCACTAACAAGGTTGATCAAGTCTTGTTAACAAACTCATTCCGATAATCATGGAACCGAAGAAATTTCGAATAACACTATGTTACCTCAACGGGGATATGGACATCCCCAACAATAAGTATATCATATTTCTTTTTGACAGTAGGAAGAGGAAATTCAAAACCTCCAAATATAATCGATGGAATTTTTCCAATAGAGTTGACACTATAAACTTGAGGTTGTTTCCTCGGAAAGTGCACCGTATGCTCATTACCATTAACATGAAAAATGACATTGCCTTTGTTGCAATCAATAACAGCCCCTGCAGTATTAAGGAAAGGTCTTCCAAGAATAATAGACATACTATCATCCTCGAGAATATCAAGAATAACAAAGTCTGTTAAAATAGTAACGTTTGCAACCACAACAGGTACATCCTCACAAATACCGACAGGTATAGTAGTTGATTTATCAGCCATTTGCAAAGATATTTCAGTAGGTGTCAACTTATTCAAGTCAAGTCTACAATATAAAGAGAGAGGCATAACACTAACACCGGCTCCAAGATCACATAAAGCAGTTTTAACATAATTTCTTTTAATGGAGCATGGTATAGTAGGTACTCCTGGATCTCCAAGTTTCTTTGGTATTCCACCCTTAAAAGTGTAATTAGGAAGCATGGTGGAAATTTCAGCCTCCGGTATCTTTCTTTTATTAGTAATGATATCCTTCATATACTTAGCATAAGGATTTGTTTTGAGCACATCAGTCAATCGCATACGCAAAAAGATAGGTCTAATCATTTTAGCAAAGCACTCAAAATCCTCATCATCCTTTTTCTTGGATGGTTTCGGAGGAAAAGGCATGGGTTTCTGAACCCATGGTTCTCTTTCTTTACCATGTTTCCTAGCAACGAAGTCTCTTTTATCATAACGTTGATTCTTTGATTGTGGGTTATCAAGATCAACAGCAGGTTCAACTTCTACATCATTATCATTACTAGGTTGAGCATCATCATGAACATCATCATTAACATTTTCACTAGGTTCATGTTCATTACCAGATTGTGTTTCAGCATCAGACATAGAGATATCATTTGGATTATCAGGTGGTTCAGCAATAGGTTCACTAGAAGTTTGCACAGTTCTATCATTTTTCTTTTTCTTCCTTTTAGAAGAACTAGGTGCATCAATATTATTTCTTTGAGAATCTTGCTCGATTCTCTTAGGGTGGCCTTCAGGGTACAAAGGTTCCTGAGTCATTCTACCAGTTCTAGTAGCCACTCTAAGAGCATAATCATTTTTCTTACTATTCATTTCATCAAGCATTTCTTTCTGAGCTTTAAGTACTTGTTCTACTTGAGTGGTAACCATAGAAGCATGTTTGCTAACAAGTTTAAGTTAACCTCTAATATTATCCATATAATCACTCAAGAGTTTAATCATAAAGGTATTCTGCTTTAATTGTCTACCAAAATAAGCATTAAAGTCATCTTGCTTAAACATAAAGTCATCAAACTCATCCAAGCACTGACTAGCAATTTTAGTAGGAGGGACTTCAACTTTATCATATCTATAGAGGGAATTTACCTTTACTACCTGTGTCGGGATATCGGGAGGTTCTTCAGTAAATAAGTAATTGAGATCATATACTTCTTCAACAGGCGGTAAATTAAGACCATGTATTTCTTCAATAGGAGGTAAATTCTTAACATCTTCAGCTTTAATACCTTTTTCTTTCATAGATTTCTTTGCCTCTTGCATATCTTCGGGACTGAGAAATAGAACACCTCTCTTCTTTGGAGTTGGTTTAGGAATAGGCTCAGTAATTGGCTCAGGAGCTGGCTCAGGAGTTCGCTCGGGAGGTGGCTCAGGAGGTGCCCAATTATTTTCATTTGCCAACATATTATTCAATAAAATTTCAGCGTCATCCGGTGTTCTTTCCCTGAAAAGAGAACCAGCACAACTATCCAGGTAATCTCTGGAAGCATCAGTTAGTCCATTATAAAAGATATCAAATATTTCAGGTTTCTTAAGAGGATGATCAGGCAAAGCATTAAGTAACTTGAGAAGCCTCCCCCAAGCTTGTGGGAGACTCTCTTCTTCAATTTGCACAAAATTGTATATTTCCCTCAAAGCAGCTTGTTTCTTATGAGCAGGGAAATACTTAGCAGAGAAGTAATAAATCATATCCTGGGGACTTTGCACACAGGCAGGATCAAGAGAATTAAACCATTTCTTAGCATCACCCTTTAATGAGAACGGAAATATTTTGAGTATATAAAAGTGGCGCGATCTCAGATTATTAGTAAACAGGGCAGCTATTTCATCTAACTTACGAAGATGTGCCACAACAGTTTCAGATTCATAGCCATAAAAAGGATCAGATTCAACCAAAGTAATCATATCTGGATCAACAGTAATATCATAATAATCCTGATCAGGAACACAGATAGGTGAAGTAGCAAAAGCAGGGTCGGGTCTCATCCTACCTCTAAAAGATTCCTTACTCCACATAATTAGTAACCTCTTTCGTTCAGGTTTATCCGGACAAGAAAGAATAGCTTCATAAGATTCATTATTAAAAAGATAACCCTCAGGAATAACAGGCATAGGTTCATCATCACTAACATCATCGTGTTCAGGTTCACTAATTTCTCTTTCTCTAGACTTAGAAATTTGCTCATCTAGAAATTCACCAAGTGGCACAGTAGTATCAAGCATAGAAGTAGTTTCATCATAAGTATCATGCATGGCAGAACTGGCATCATCAATAACATGCGACATATCAGAATTCATAGCAGTAGTAGGTTTAGGTGTCGCTAGCTTACTCATAACAAAAGGTGAATCAAGTGCAGAGCTAGATGGCAGTTCCTTACCTCCCCTCGTAGTTGAGGGATAAATTTTTGTCTTAGCGTCTTTCAAGTTCTTCATAGTGTCCAGCAGATATAAATCCCAAGTGACTCAAAGAATAGAGCTATGCTCCCCGGCAACGGCGCCAGAAAAAGGTCTTGATAACCCACAAGTATAGGGGATCGCAACAGTTTTCGAGGGTAGAGTATTCAACCCAAATTTGTTGATTCGACACAAGGGGAGCCAAAGAATATTCTCAAGTATTAGCAGCTGAGTTGTCAATTCAACCACACCTGGAAACTTAGTATCTGCAGCAAAGTGTTTAGTAGCAAAGTAATATGATAGTGGTGATAACGGTAACAAAGTAAAGACAGCAAAAGTAATGTTTTTGGTATTTTTGTAGTGATTGTAACAGTAACAATGGAAAAGTAAATAAGTGTAAACCAGTATATGGAAAACTCGTAGGCACTGAATCAATGATGGATAATTATGCCGGATGTGGTTCATCATGTAACAGTCATAACATAGGGTGACACAGAACTAGCTCCAGTTCATCAATATAATGTAGCCATGTATTCCGTAAATAGTCATACGTGCTTATGGAAAAGAACTTGCATGACATCTTTTGTCCTACCCTCCTGTGGCAGCGGGGTCCTATTGGAAACTAAGGGATATTAAGGCCTCCTTTTAATAGAGAATCGGAACAAAGCATTAACACATAGTGAATACATGAACTCCTCAAACTATGGTCATCACTTTGAGTGGTCCCGATTATTGTCACTTTGGGGTTGCCGGATCATAACACATAGTAGGTGACTATAGACTTGCAAGATAGGATCTAGAACTCACATATATTCATGAAAACATAATAGGTTCAGATCTGAAATCATGGCACTAGGGCCCTAGTGACAAGCATTAAACATAGCAAAGTCATAGCAACATCAATCTCAGAACATAGTGGATACTAGGGATCAAACCCTAACAAAACTAACTCGATTACATGATAAATCTCATCCAACCCATCACCGTCCAGCAAGCCTATGATGCAATTACTCACGCACGGCGGTGAGCATCATGAAATTGGTGATGGAGGATGGTTGATGATGACGACGGCGACGAATCCCCCTCTCCGGAGCCCCGAACTGACTCCAGATCAGCCCTCCCGAGAGAGATTAGGGCTTGGCGGCGGCTCCGTATCGTAAAACGCGATGAAACTTTCTCTCTGATATTTTTCTCCTCGAAAGCCAATATATGCAGTTGGAGTTGGCGTCGGAGGGCCACCAGGGGGCCCACGAGGTAGGGGGGCGCGCCCAGGGGGAGGGGCGCGCCCCCCACCCTCGTGGACAGGGTGTGGGCCCCCTGGTCTTCATCTTTGGCGAGGATTTTTTATTATTTATTCTAAGATATTCCGTGGAGTTTTAGGTCATTCCAAGAACTTTTGTTTTCTGCACATAAAACAACACCATGGCAATTCTGCTGAAAACAGCGTCAGTCCGGGTTAGTTCCATTCAAATCATACAAGTTAGAGTCCAAAACAATGGCAAAAGTGTTTGGAAAAGTAGATACGACGGAGATGTATCAACTCCCCCAAGCTTAAACCCTTGCTTGTCCTCAAGCAATTCAGTTGACAAACTGAAAGAGAAAAAGAAAAACTTTTACAAACTCTGTTTGCTCTTGTTGTTGTAAACATGAAAAGCCAGCATTCAAGTTTCAGCAATTATTATTAACTAACCATACTCACAATAACACGTAGGTCTCACAATTACTCGTATCAATAGCATAATCAGCTAGCGAGCCATAATAATGAAACTCGGATGACAACACTTTCTCAAAATAATCATAACATGATATAACAAAATGGTATCTCGCTAACCCTTTCTGAGACCGCAAAACATAAATGCAGAGCACCTTTAAAGATCAAGGACTGACTAAACATTGTAATTCATGGTAAAAGAGATCCAGTCAAGTCATACCCAATATAAACCAATCATAATGAATGCAAACGACAGTGTGCTCTCCAGTGGGCGCTTTTTAATAAGAAGGGTGATGACTCAACATAAAAGTAAATAGATAGGCCCTTCGCAGAGGGAAGCAAGGATTTATAGAGGTGCCAGAGCTCGATTTTTGAAATAGAGATAAATAATATTTTGAGCGGCATACTTTCACTGTCAACGCAACAACTATGAGATGGCTGTATCTTCCATACTACATGCATTATAGGCAGTTCCCAAACAGAATGGTAAAGGTTTATACTCCCCCTCCTCCACAAGCATCAATCCACGGCTTGCTCGAAACAACAAGTGCCTCCAACATTCAACGGGTCCCAGGGGGAGTTTTGTTTAATTATTTTGATTTGCTTTGATCTTTTTGGATCATGGGACTGGGCATCCCGGTTACCGGCCCTTTCTCGTGAATGAGGAGCGGAGTCCACTGCTCTTGAGAATAACCCACCTAGCATGGAAGATATAGGCAGCCATAGTTGCACATGAGCTGCTCGAGCATACAAAACAGAATTTCATTGGAAGGTTTGGAGTTTGGCACATACAAATTTACTTGGAACGGTAGGTAGATACCGCATATAGGAAGGTATAGTGGACTCATATGGAACAACTTTGGGGTTTAAGGAGTTTGGATGCACAAGCAATATTCCCGCTCAGTACTGGTGAAGGCTAGCAAAAGACTGGGAAGCGACCAACTGAGAGAGCGACAACAGTCGTAAACATGCATTAAAATTAATTCACACCGAATATAAGCATGAGTAGGATATAATCCACCATGAACATAAATATCATGAAGGCTATGTTGATTTGATTCAACTACATGCGTGAACATGTGCCAAGTCGAGTCACTCAATTCATTTAAAGGAGGATACCATCCTATCATACCACATCATAATCATCTCAATAGCATGTTGGCACGCAAGGTTAACCATTATAACTCATAGCTAATCAAGCATGGCACAAGCAACTATAATCTCTAAATGTCATTGCAAATATGTTTACTTCATAATAGCTGAATCAGGAACGATGAATCATCATATTTACAAAAACAAGAGAGGTCGAGTTCATACCAGCTTTTCTCATCCCAATGAGTCCATCATATATCATCATTATTGCCTTTCACTTGCACGACCGAACGGTGTGTATAATAATAGGAGTGCACGTGCATTGGACTAAGCTGGAATCTGCAAGCATTCAACTCAAGAGAGAAGACAAGTAATATGGGCTCTAAGTTAAATAAACAATCATGCATATAAGAGCCACTAAGCATTTTTCAATATAGTCTTCTCGACCCCCAAAGAAAGGAAAAGAAAAATAAAAACTATTTACACGGGAAAGCTCCCAACAAGCAAAAGAAGGACGGGAAATATTTTTGGGTTTTCTTTTTAATTCTACTACAAGCATGGAAAGTAGACTAACTATTTTTTTTGTTTTTTTAAGGTTTATCGAACACAAGAAGAAAGCTAGAAAAATAATTTAAAACAAGAAGAGTATGAGCACTGACATCTAGCAATGAGTGTGAACATGAATGTAATGTCGGTGGGAAATACGTACTCCCCCAAGCTTAGGCTTTTGGCCTAAGTTGGTCTATTGCCAGGGATAACCTGGCTGATATCTGTAGGTGAAGCTGGGGTCGTACTGCGATGCAGCGGCTACCGCCTGCTGAGCAGTAGCACGACGTCGGGCTGCTTCCACTCCCCTCTCGTACTCATCTGCCTCCTCTCTGGTAATAATATATCTTCCTCTTGCCTGAAAATCAAAGAAGGTAGGAGCAGGAAGAGCAACACGGACCACACGCCGTCTGTCAAAGATTAGTCGATACTGGTAAGGTGGTCCAGTCCTCTCAATGAACTGGTGGGAAAACATAGGATCAAGATCTAAATAAGAAGTGGGCAACTCCACATCACCCTCACGAATGTCTACATCAAGAAAATTGGCTAAGCGGGTTGCATAAATTCCTCCAAAGAAATCTCCGTTACGTCTATTAAGATGCAACCTACGAGCTACAATGGCTCCCATATGATAAGCTTGGTCCCCTAACACAGCACTTCTAAGAATGCTGAGATTAGGGGCACACATGTGACATGCTTCATCCTTAGCAGTTATACATCTACCAATGAAGAGAGCAAAATAATGTATAGCAGGAAAGTGAATGCTCCCTATAGTGGCCTGTGCTATATCTCTAGATTCCCCCATAGTTATTCTAGCAAGAAAATCTCTATATTCAGATTTAGGGGGATCCCTGATACTACCCCAAGATGGAAGTTTGCATGCATGAGTGAAATCCTCTAAGTCCATGGTATAAGACTTGTCATAAAGGTCAAACATGACTGAAGGAGAATTACGCGAAGATGAATAATCAAACCTCCCCACAAATGAACTTGTGAGATAATGATACTGGGGGCATTTATCAGCTTCAAAGTCCTCAAGCCCAGCATTACGCACATATGCGTAAAATTCTACTTTAATTCCCACTTGATTCATAAAATTTTCTGAAGTCCATTCACAGGGCCTCACGAGAGCGTCTCTTGGTGGTTCCTCGTCACCATCACGCATTGCAAGTCTGGGACCTTGCTTCCTTGAAGAACCACCTTGGAACATCCTCCTAAACATATTGTTTTCTCTGAAAATAATTCTGAATTTTTAGTAACTTCAAACAAAAGTGAACCAACTTCAATAAGATTAATAGCAACTACTCATACAAGTTCCTAGAGCATATATCAAGCATTAGAACTACTTGGAACCATATATATTTGACATGCAAGCTCAAGAACATGGTCACCTATGCAGCACAAATTTGCAATGAATAAAGCACTAGAACAAAAACTAATTGGACCAATGGAGGAGTCACATACCAAGGAACAATCTCCCCAAGCAGTTTTGTGAGAGGTGCTTTGAGCAAGGAGATCGAAAATCGCAGCAAAAGTTGCTGGAACACGAGCTTGAGTTGGTTTTTCGGGTTTGTGCGAGACAGAGGAAGAAGATGGGTGCAGGAATAAGTGGAGGAGGGCCACCGTGGGCCCACGAGGTAGGGGGGCGCGCCCAGGGGGTAGGGCGCGCCCTCCACCCTCGTGACCAGGTGGCAACTCCCCCCGCGGTAATTTTTGCACTAAAAATCCTTAAATATTCCCGAAAAAATCATATTAAATTGGCATGGCATTCTGAGGACTTTTATTTTCGGGATATTTTTATATTGCACGGATAAGTCAGGAAACAGACAGAAAAATACTATTTTACTTTATTTCTACTAAAGAACAGAAAATATAAAGAGGGTACAGAAGGTTGTGCTTCTAGTTTCATCCATCTCATGCTCATCAAAAAGAATCCACTAACAAGGTTGATCAAGTCTTGTTAACAAACTCATTCCGATAATCATGGAACCGAAGAAATTTCGAATAACACTATGTTACCTCAACGGGGATATGGACATCCCCAACAATAAGTATATCATATTTCTTTTTGACAGTAGGAAGAGGAAATTCAAAACCTCCAAATATAATCGATGGAATTTTTCCAATAGAGTTGACACTATAAACTTGAGGTTGTTTCCTCGGAAAGTGCACCGTATGCTCATTACCATTAACATGAAAAATGACATTGCCTTTGTTGCAATCAATAACAGCCCCTGCAGTATTAAGGAAAGGTCTTCCAAGAATAATAGACATACTATCATCCTCGAGAATATCAAGAATAACAAAGTCTGTTAAAATAGTAACGTTTGCAACCACAACAGGTACATCCTCACAAATACCGACAGGTATAGTAGTTGATTTATCAGCCATTTGCAAAGATATTTCAGTAGGTGTCAACTTATTCAAGTCAAGTCTACAATATAAAGAGAGAGGCATAACACTAACACCGGCTCCAAGATCACATAAAGCAGTTTTAACATAATTTCTTTTAATGGAGCATGGTATAGTAGGTACTCCTGGATCTCCAAGTTTCTTTGGTATTCCACCCTTAAAAGTGTAATTAGGAAGCATGGTGGAAATTTCAGCCTCCGGTATCTTTCTTTTATTAGTAATGATATCCTTCATATACTTAGCATAAGGATTTGTTTTGAGCACATCAGTCAATCGCATACGCAAAAAGATAGGTCTAATCATTTTAGCAAAGCACTCAAAATCCTCATCATCCTTTTTCTTGGATGGTTTCGGAGGAAAAGGCATGGGTTTCTGAACCCATGGTTCTCTTTCTTTACCATGTTTCCTAGCAACGAAGTCTCTTTTATCATAACGTTGATTCTTTGATTGTGGGTTATCAAGATCAACAGCAGGTTCAACTTCTACATCATTATCATTACTAGGTTGAGCATCATCATGAACATCATCATTAACATTTTCACTAGGTTCATGTTCATTACCAGATTGTGTTTCAGCATCAGACATAGAGATATCATTTGGATTATCAGGTGGTTCAGCAATAGGTTCACTAGAAGTTTGCACAGTTCTATCATTTTTCTTTTTCTTCCTTTTAGAAGAACTAGGTGCATCAATATTATTTCTTTGAGAATCTTGCTCGATTCTCTTAGGGTGGCCTTCAGGGTACAAAGGTTCCTGAGTCATTCTACCAGTTCTAGTAGCCACTCTAAGAGCATAATCATTTTTCTTACTATTCATTTCATCAAGCATTTCTTTCTGAGCTTTAAGTACTTGTTCTACTTGAGTGGTAACCATAGAAGCATGTTTGCTAACAAGTTTAAGTTAACCTCTAATATTATCCATATAATCACTCAAGAGTTTAATCATAAAGGTATTCTGCTTTAATTGTCTACCAAAATAAGCATTAAAGTCATCTTGCTTAAACATAAAGTCATCAAACTCATCCAAGCACTGACTAGCAATTTTAGTAGGAGGGACTTCAACTTTATCATATCTATAGAGGGAATTTACCTTTACTACCTGTGTCGGGATATCGGGAGGTTCTTCAGTAAATAAGTAATTGAGATCATATACTTCTTCAACAGGCGGTAAATTAAGACCATGTATTTCTTCAATAGGAGGTAAATTCTTAACATCTTCAGCTTTAATACCTTTTTCTTTCATAGATTTCTTTGCCTCTTGCATATCTTCGGGACTGAGAAATAGAACACCTCTCTTCTTTGGAGTTGGTTTAGGAATAGGCTCAGTAATTGGCTCAGGAGCTGGCTCAGGAGTTCGCTCGGGAGGTGGCTCAGGAGGTGCCCAATTATTTTCATTTGCCAACATATTATTCAGTAAAATTTCAGCGTCATCCGGTGTTCTTTCCCTGAAAAGAGAACCAGCACAACTATCCAGGTAATCTCTGGAAGCATCAGTTAGTCCATTATAAAAGATATCAAATATTTCAGGTTTCTTAAGAGGATGATCAGGCAAAGCATTAAGTAACTTGAGAAGCCTCCCCCAAGCTTGTGGGAGACTCTCTTCTTCAATTTGCACAAAATTGTATATTTCCCTCAAAGCAGCTTGTTTCTTATGAGCAGGGAAATATTTAGCAGAGAAGTAATAAATCATATCCTGGGGACTTTGCACACAGGCAGGATCAAGAGAATTAAACCATTTCTTAGCATCACCCTTTAATGAGAACGGAAATATTTTGAGTATATAAAAGTGGCGCGATCTCAGATTATTAGTAAACAGGGCAGCTATTTCATCTAACTTACGAAGATGTGCCACAACAGTTTCAGATTCATAGCCATAAAAAGGATCAGATTCAACCAAAGTAATCATATCTGGATCAACAGTAATATCATAATAATCCTGATCAGGAACACAGATAGGTGAAGTAGCAAAAGCAGGGTCGGGTCTCATCCTACCTCTAAAAGATTCCTTACTCCACATAATTAGTAACCTCTTTCGTTCAGGTTTATCCGGACAAGAAAGAATAGCTTCATAAGATTCATTATTAAAAAGATAACCCTCAGGAATAACAGGCATAGGTTCATCATCACTAACATCATCGTGTTCAGGTTCACTAATTTCTCTTTCTCTAGACTTAGAAATTTGCTCATCTAGAAATTCACCAAGTGGCACAGTAGTATCAAGCATAGAAGTAGTTTCATCATAAGTATCATGCATGGCAGAACTGGCATCATCAATAACATGCGACATATCAGAATTCATAGCAGTAGTAGGTTTAGGTGTCGCTAGCTTACTCATAACAGAAGGTGAATCAAGTGCAGAGCTAGATGGCAGTTCCTTACCTCCCCTCGTAGTTGAGAGATAAATTTTTGTCTTAGCGTCTTTCAAGTTCTTCATAGTGTCCAGCAGATATAAATCCCAAGTGACTCAAAGAATAGAGCTATGCTCCCCGGCAACGGTGCCAGAAAAAGGTCTTGATAACCCACAAGTATAGGGGATCGCAACAGTTTTCGAGGGTAGAGTATTCAACCCAAATTTGTTGATTCGACACAAGGGGAGCCAAAGAATATTCTCAAGTATTAGCAGCTGAGTTGTCAATTCAACCACACCTGGAAACTTAGTATCTGCAGCAAAGTGTTTAGTAGCAAAGTAATATGATAGTGGTGATAACGGTAACAAAGTAAAGAGAGCAAAAGTAATGTTTTTGGTATTTTTGTAGTGATTGTAACAGTAACAACGGAAAAGTAAATAAGCGTAAACCAGTATATGGAAAACTCGTAGGCACCAGATCAATGATGGATAATTATGCCAGATGTGGTTCATCATGTAACAGTCATAACATGGGGTGACACAGAACTAGCTCCAGTTCATCAATATAATGTAGGCATGTATTCCGTAAATAGTCATACATGCTTATGGAAAAGAACTTGCATGACATCTTTTGTCCTACCCTCCCGTGGCAGCGGGGTCCTATTGGAAACTAAGGGATATTAAGGCCTCCTTTTAATAGAGAACCGGAACAAAGCATTAACACATAGTGAATACATGAACTCCTCAAACTATGGTCATCACCGGGAGTGGTCCCGATTATTGTCACTTCGGGGTTGCCGGATCATAACACATAGTAGGTGACTATAGACTTGCAAGATAGGATCTAGAACTCACATATATTCATGAAAACATAATAGGTTCAGATCTGAAATCATGGCACTCGGGCCCTAGTGACAAGCATTAAGCATAGCAAAGTCATAGCAACATCAATCTCAAAACATAGTGGATACTAGGGATCAAACCCTAACAAAACTAACTCGATTACATGATAAATCTCATCCAACCCATCACCGTCCAGCAAGCCTACGATGCAATTACTCACGCACGGTGGTGAGCATCATGAAATTGGTGATGGAGGATGGTTGATGATGACGACAACGACGAATCCCCCTCTTCGGAGCCCCGAACGGACTCCAGATCAGCCCTCCCGAGAGAGATTAGGGCTTGGCGGCGGCTCCATATCATAAAACGCGATGAAACTTTCTCTTTGATTTTTTTCTCGTCGAAAGCCAATATATGGAGTTGGAGTTGGCGTCGGAGGGCCACCAGGGGGCCCACGAGGTAGGGGGTGCGCCCAGGGGGGAGGGGCACGCCCCCCACCCTCGTGGACAGGGTGTGGGCCCCCTGGTGTTCATTTTTGGCGAGGATTTTGTATTATTTATTCTAAGATATTCCGTGGAGTTTCAGGTCATTCCGAGAACTTTTGTTTTCTGCACATAAAACAACACCATGGAAATTCTACTGAAAACAGCGTCAGTCCGGGTTAGTTCCATTCAAATCATACAAGTTAGAGTCCAAAACAAGGGCAAAAGTGTTTGGAAAAGTAGATACGACGGAGACGTATCAATGTCTCAGTTGTACATCTGGTTGGAGCGACTAGGTATTTAAACCTGAGGACACACAGTCCCGGACACACAGTCCTCACCATATTCTCCTTGAGCTAAGGTCACACAGTCCTCGCTCAATCACTCGTGGTAAGTCTTCTGGTGACTTCCGAACCTTCACAAACTCGGTCACTCGGCGATCCACAATTCCTCTTGGATTCTCTAGACCATGACGCCTAACCGTCTGGAAGAAGCACAATTTTCAAAGGTAACAAGCGTCGGATCCACGCAGGATCAATCTCTTCAGTGATGCTCAATCACTTTGGGTTTGTAGGTGTTTGGGTTTGGGTTTTGGATTTTCCTCACTCGATGATTTTCGCTCAAAGTCCTCGGAGGATGGGATGCTCTCAAATGACAAGTGTCAGTTTCTCGCGGAGCAGCCAACCAGCTAGTGGTTGTAGGCGGCGGCTATTTATAGCCTAGGGAGCAGCCCGACATGATAACACATAAATGCCCTTCAATGATATGACCATTAGGTGGGTAGATATTTTGGGACAGCTGGCACAAGGCATAACAACGGTCAGAAATTTGAGGTCCAAATTCCTCAAGGCTATCATGTTCCTCACTGTGTCGGAAATTCGCACTGGCGAATTCCTAACTCCTCAGTCAGAACAAATTCCTCAGTGACCAGAAGAACTGCGTCTCTGTCACTGAAGAAATTGACTGAACTGTATGAGATTTTCAATGGCTTCACTCGAAGGGGTTGGTAGGTGTAGGATTTTCAGTTGAGCATGACATGGAAATTTTTCCTTAGTATTTCCTCGACCCCCTTTAACAGTACGGTGTTTCCTATGACTCAAGAAAGAGAAAATGAAACTACGAAAACAAAAGTCTTCACGCTTCATGTTCCTCGAATGAAAGCCAAGTCTTCAAGGTCACACCAATTTCTTCACTTTCGAAGTCTTCAGAAAGTCTTCAGAATATCAAAGTCTTCAGTCGAAGAACTTCATTTTTAGGGGTCGACTTTCTCTGTAAATATCAAACTACTCATAGACTTATAGACCCGTGTACACTCATAAACACATTAGTCCCTTAACCTATAAGTCTTCAATACACCAAAATCACTAAGGGGCACTAGATGCACTTACACATCCAACTTGCTTGCTCATGAAGACCTTGGGCATTTGAGGAAGCCCATCATTGGAATATACAAGCCAAGTTCTATAATAAAAAATTCCCACTAGTAATATATGAAAGTGACTAAATAGGAGACTCTCTATCATGAAGAACATGGTGCTACTTCAAAGCACAAGTGTGGAAAAGGATAGTAACATTGTCCCTTCTCTCTTTTTCTCCCATTTTTTTCTTTTTATTCTTTTTTTCTTTTTGGGCTCTTTGTTCTCTCTTTTTTTATTTTGGGCTCTTTGGCCTCTCTTTTTTTCCGTCTGGAGTCTCATCCCAACTTGTGAGAGAATCATATTCTCCATCATCCTTTCCTCTCATGGGACAATGATCTAATAATGATGATCATCACACTTTTATTTACTTACAACTCAAGAATTACAACTCGATTCTAGAACAAAAATATGACTCTATATGAATACCTCCGGCGGTGTACTAGGATGTGCAATGATCTAGCGTGACATGTATAAAAAATATGAATGATAGCCAAGCCACAAATACTATGACAACTATATGATAATGCAAAGCAATATGCAATGATGATGTGTGTCATAATAAAACGGAACGGTGGAAGTTGCATGAAAATGTATCTTAGACTGGCTATGGAAATGCCATTATAGGTACGTATTGTGGTTGTTTTGAGGAAGATATAAGGTGGCTTATGTGTGAAAGAGCGTAACATATCATGGGGTTTGGATGCACCGGCGAAGTTTGCACCACATCTCAAGGTGAGAAAGGGCAATGCACGGTACCAAAGAAGCTAGCAAAATGCGGAAAGGTGAGTGAGTATAATCCATGGACTCACATTAGTCATAAAGAACTCGCATAGTTATTGAAAAAGTTTATTAGCCCTTGAAGGAAAGTACTACTACGCATGCTCCTAGGGGAGAGGTTGGTAGGAGTTAACCATCGCGCGCTCCCGACCTCCATGCAAAGGATGACAATCAATAATAAATCATGCTCCAATTTCATAGCATAACAAGAGACCATACGTGCATGCTTCGGGAATCACAAACCCTAACACAAATATTCTTAATAAACCACAATTAATCAGTAGCATGACTCTAATATTACCATCTTTATATCTCAAAACAAATGCAAGGAATCAAACTTCTCGTATATTCAATGATGTTCATGAAAGTTTTTATTATATCCATCTTGAATACCCATCATATTAGGACTAAATTCCTAACCCAAGAAAATTGCCATACTGTTTATAAGACTCTCAAAATAATATAATTGAAGCATGAGATTTCATTGATTTCTTAAATATATAACGACCGGCGTGCTCTGAAAAAATATAAGTGAAGGACTAGAGCAACTACCTAGCTCAAAAAATACAAGTGAAGCACATAGAGTATTCTAACAAATTCATGATTAATGTGTGTCCCTCTCAAAAGGTGTGTCTAGCAAGGATGATTGTGGCAAAATAAAAAGCAAATAAAGCAAAGACTCATACAATACAAGACACTCCAAGCAGAACACTTATCATGTGGTGAATAAAAATATAGCTTCAAGTAACTTACCGATGGATTGTAAACAAAAGAGGGGATGCCTTCCGGGGCTTTTTTGATGCTTCCTTGTCTTTTAATATTACGTTGGGGTGACATGGGCATCCCTAAGCTTAGGCTCTTGCCACTCCTTATTCCATAGTCCATCGGAACTTCACCCAACACTTGGAAACTTCACAACACAAAACTCAACAAAAAACTCGTGAGATCCGTTAGTATAATAAAGCAAACCACCACTTTTAGGTACTATTGTAAACTCATTCCGATCTTATATTTGAATTATATCTACTGTATTCTAACTTCACCATGGTTCATACCCCCCGATACAACCCATAGATGCACCAAAATAAGAGCAACTCTAGCAGACCCCGCATTTTGTTGACCCGTAAAATGTGTTTGTTGGTCGCACGGGGGCGATTATGCAGGCCGAAAATTGTGGCGGCAGGCTAGAAACCGCAGACGGACCCCTAAATTTTTTAAAAAAAGTTGTTTCGCACGAGAAATTTAAACAACAGCTCACCGAAGCTCGCTCGCATACATGTTTATTCTTCGCATAATAAGCTCATACACGCCACATACATACATAGAGGTTAGATATGCTAGACAGGGCCTACGCTACCGCATCACTGCAACAAAATTGAGCTCACCGGAGCTCCTGCGGTAGCTGCCCACCGGCGGCGATCAGTCGGAGTCAGAGCCGAGGTCGACGAAGAGCTTCGCCTGGTCCTCCTTCATCACGCGTAGGTCGGCCTCATTCGATGCCTGCGCCTGCGATGCCGAAAGGCCTGAATCGAGGAAGAGCTGCTCGTACTCGAGCTCGCGCCGGATGCGGTCTTCCATCTCCTGCAGCTCCCTCGCCGACCGCTCGAGGACGACGCGCTCGAGGAGCTCATCCTGCCCCGGTGGGAGGTAGTCCTCCGGTCTGATGATGCCTCGGCACGGCGGTGCATCGGGCACGGCCTCCTCCGGCTCCCTCTACACCGGAACAAGCCGCGAGCTCGATGCGCCCGCGGATGAGCTCCCCGCGTACTAGTGGCCGGATGAGCTCCCCACGGACCAGTTGCCGGAGGAGGCGCGGCGGCGATGGGCACGCTCGAGCTCGAACGCGTCGAGCTCGCGCCGGTCGAATGCCGGCGGCGGCCGAGCACCCTGGTTGAGCCACCGACGCGCCCCCCGCTTGCGCGCGGCGTCAGATCTGGCGCGGTGGTGGCGCTCCGCCTCATCCCCTGAGTCAGCCATGGTGGTTCAAGGCTCGCCGGCAGCGAGAAATCGAGCGGCGCGGTGGGGAACTGGAGGGGAACGCGGTGGCGGGAGGATAGGGTTTCGACCCGCATCTGCCCTGCAAACCCGTAGTTATAGTGGCTCGGGGGTTGCGTTTGCGGGCTGCGGCAAAAAAATTTACGGGCCGGACACCGATGCGGGCTCTGGTCTGGCCAAAAAAATGGGCCGAGCCCATATAATCGCCGGAATTATGCGGGTTTGCTCCGGATGCGGGGTTTGCTAGAGTTGCTCTAAGCAAACAACACAATGAAAACAGAATCTGTCAAAAACAGAATAGTCGGTAGTAATCTGGACATAAGCCAAACTTCTGTAACTCCAAATTTTTTGAAAAATTAGGACAAAATGGGAAATCTATAATAATAAAGTCTAAAACATTCTAAATTTTATCGCGCTCCAGTGAATTTTAATAATTCTGCTACTGGACGGAAAAGTTCCTATTTTCTCATAGAATCAAATCAACAATCTTCCAAATCATCCCAAAGGTCTTACTTGTCCCAAACACTAACTAAAATACTAAAACACAATCATAACATAAGTATAATTGCATATTTATTGAAAAGCAGAAGCAAAAATGAAAAAATAAAAATAAAATTGGGTTGCCTCCCAGCAAGCGCTATTGTTTTACGCCCCTAGCTAGGCATATTGCATATATCTGGGTATTGTCAACTTTCTTCTTATTTTCCATAGATGTGTTTTTGTGAGGAGGTTTTTCAAATATAACAAGAAACACATCATTCATAGAAATTTTAGCATTATCAAGTTGTCCATCCGCATACCCCCTTTGATTACCGGCTACGATCCAACAATATTGTTGGTTAGCATCATTGAAAACTTGTTGGATCATGTCCAATACGGGAACTTCCTTTTTAAGGTTCTCATCAAAGATGCGATCATTGCCAAGCAAATGTCTTAATAAATAATCACTATTGTAAAGGATTTCATCTATTACCGGTTTTCATGATTCATACCATAAAAATCAAAAATCTCATTAGCTTCCCGCACTATGTAATCAAACTCAATCATAAGAACAGGGGTAGCTATCTTCTTAGCTCTAAGATGTTTTATAATAGGTAACACATAAAACAATCTTTGCAAAGTAGGATGAGTACGAATCAATATTTTCTCAAGTTTAGGAACAAGTGCTGAAATAGCTTCTGCATAAGTGTTAGTTCTTTTAAGTATAGGAGCATCCTCACAAGTCAAAGATCCAACAAAATTAAAGAATTCTTGAATGTCACCTTTTCCTATAACATTCCCTTGTCCTAAAACAAAAGTTTTAGCATCCAGATTAGTAGAATGTCCAATTTTAGGAGTTCTACCATCATCTGTTTCTGCCATACCAAAATCACTCATCATGATAGGTTCAAAGCAAGCAATCTAGCACACAAGCGAACAAAAAGCAAATGAAAAGGCGAACAGAAAGAAGGCAAATAAAAAGGCAAATATTTTTTGTGTTTTTCTGAAAAAAATTAGAAGTGGGGGAGATGAAAACGAGAGGCAAATGGCGAATAATATAAATGCATGAGATGATAGTTTATGATGGGTACTTGGTAGGCTTGATGTAGATCCTCCCCAGCAATGGTGCCAGAAATTCTTCCTGCTACTTCTTGAGCTAGCGTTGGTTTTTCCCTTCAAGAGGAAAGGGTGATGTAGCAAAGTAGAGATAAGTATTTCCCTCTGTTGAGAACCAAGGTATCAATCCAGTAGGAGGAACACACAAGTCACCAATGGTTGCACCTACACAAACGAACAAATACTTGCACCCAACGCGATAAAGGGGTTGTCAATCCCTTCACAACTATTTGCAAAGATGAGATCTGATAGTGATAGATATAAAATATAAATAAAAGTGCAAAATAAGATAAAAGTAAATAAATTGCAGGAAGGTATTTTTGTGTTTTTTATTTTATAGATCTGAAAATATAATGATAAAAATAGACTTGGGGGCCATAGTTTTCACTAGAGGCTTCTTTCTTGAAAGAACGCATACGGTGGGTAAACAAATTACTGTTGAGCAACTGATAGAAAAGCGCATAGTTATGACGATGTCTAAGGCAATCATCATGAATAGAGGAATCACGTTCATGACAATTAGACTAACTCCTGCCTGGATCTACTACTATTACTCCATGATACGTCCCCAACGTATCTATAATTTTTTATTGTTCCATGCTATTATAATATCCATCTTGGATGTTTTATATGCATTATTATGCTATTTTATATCATTTTTGGGACTACCCTATTAACCTAGTGCCAAGTGCCAGTTGTCGCTTTTTCCTTGTTTTTCTCTTTTACAGAAAATCAGCACCAAACGGACTCCAAACGGAATGAAACTTTTTGAGGATTTTTCTTGGACCAGAAGACACCCAGGAACCTTCGGGAGGGGTCAGAGGGGCCACCAGTTGGCGACAAGGCCTGGAGGCGTGCCCTGGGGGGAGCCCCCCCAGATTTGTGGGGCCCTTGATGCCTCCTTAACCCCAATATTTGCTCTATAAATACCCAAATATTCCCCGTATACTAGAGGGCACACCACAAATACTTTTCCGCCGCCGCAAGTTTCTATCCTCGTGAGATCCCATATGGAGACCTGTTCTAGTACTCCGTCGGAGGGGGATTCGATCATGAAGGGCCTCTACATCAACCTTGCCGCCCTTCGGATGATGTGTGAGTGGTTCACCATAGACCTACAGGTCCATAGCTAGTAGCTAGATGGCTTCTTCCCTCTCTTTGGTCTTCAATACAATGTTCTCATCGTTATTCTTGGAGATCTATTCGATGTAATCTTCTTTTGCGGTGCGTTTGTTGAGATCCGATGAATTGTGGATTTATGATTAGATTATCTATGAATATTATTTGAGTCTTTTCTGAACTCTTTTATACATGATTAAGATAGCTTTATATTTCTCTTTAATCTATTGATTTGGTTTGGCCAACTAGATTGATTTTTCTTGCCATGGGAGAGGTGCTTTGTAATGGGTTCAATCTTGCGGTGTCCTCACCCAGTGATAGAAGGGGTAGCGAGGCACGTATTTTTATTGTTGCCATTAAGGATAAAAGGTGGGTTTTATTCATATTGATTGGATCTATCCCTGTACATCATGTCATCTTCCTTAAGGCATTACTCCATTCTTGTTAACTTAATACACTAGATGCATGCTGGATAGCGGTCGATGTGTGGAGTACTAGTAGTAGATGCAGGCAGGAGTCAGTCTACTTGTCACGGACGTGATGCCTATATTCATGATCATTACCTCAGATATTGTCATAACTTTGTGCTTTTCTGTTAATTGCTCAACAGTAATTTGTTTACCCACTGTATGCATTCTTACAAGAGAGAAGCCTCTAGTGAAAACTATGGCCTCGGGGTCTATGAAACAATGTGACTAGTAAACACAATAAGATGCAAACGAGGCAAAGCTATGAACGGGTCGATGACCGGCTTGGCTTATATTGACACATCCATGCTCGGTGTCTTACCTTTGAGGCATCACTGAGAGCTTATTCCCACATCGAACTTAGGTGAAAACCCCAAGTCCTACTCATTGGAGACACCAACTTTGTGAAAGATGGCCTACTACTGTTTTTTAGTGTGATCGTTAAACTGACAATGCCTTGTGTTCTTTTCATCGACGGAATTTTCCACACAACCAAAACAATTATCACTAGATCTCTGAGGAAATATGTTTTCACAATGTATTTATTGGGTGCTGTAAATAATTTTTTATAAAGTTGGTAACACTTAAAACATTGTGTCTTAATACAAGACTAAGTGACTTTGTGCAAATGAGAGTAAAGTTTGTATGATTTTATTTGGGATGGTGCAAGGAACCTTTTCGACATGAGATATCTCTTATTGTCAATTCACCTCTTGTATCCTCCTTCATGTCTCTATAAGGGATATCAAATATTCGAGACTTCAGTGTAGGTTCTTGAAAAGATTCACATTTTTAGCAAGTCTGTCCTTTCCGGAAAAAAAATAATATTTCTAGAAATTTAGATTATTGAGGGACTATAAAGAAAAACTTGCATATGGTCTATTTAAGCTTGCCTAACCCTAAATCCCCACCCATGCCTCCCACTTCCCTCCTCCACCTCCGCCGCGGGCCCTCTCACACAACCCTCAATTCTCTCTAGAGACTCTAATCACCATATGGTCTCCACTTCTTCGCTAATACCATATCTTGCCACCATTAGGTGCCATATCGATGGTCTGGCGACAACCTCGCAAGCTGACCACCTCCTGCCGCCCATTGTCAATTTGTTGCGAGCTGTAAGCCTTGACCCATTCCTCCTAGTTTGATCTTTGAGCTTCACAAGAATCCATGGCACAAGCCACCAGATCTAGATAGATGGAAACACTCTCAAAACACATTGCTTCCCATCATCGTTGCTCTCTAGATCTAATATGGGCCTCGATGGATGCCCATGGTGTAGATCTCACGACAAAGATGGATCATGATACTCGACCGGAGTCCCGCAGATCTAGGAGACCAGACACGACATATAAGGTACCTTCTTAGCAAATCCAATAAGCGTTAGCAAAATCATCCATTGAGAAGATATCTCACAAGTTTAACAGGAGGTGATTGCTGTATAATCATTGCTCACTAGAGCTATGGTGGGCCTGAAGTGAATCTCCGTTGCATAAATATAACGATGGAAATGGATCATGACACCCAGCTGGATCAACTCAAGACCACAAGATCAAGCATGATAGATGAGGTATGTAATTGACGAGTCCTACAACATTCCCAAATCATGCATTGAAAAAAATTGTCGTCCTGGTCTTATGATGAGGCAATCACATGCCACTATATCTTTATATGGCAATGTCCTCAGTTTTCATTGTTGTGTAAATCTAACGATGACAATGGATCGTGATGCCGGACTAGATGTGCTAAAAAATACGAAATAGGTAATGATAGGTCATGTACCTAGCTACTTATTACTCCCTCCATCCTATAATATAAGATGTTACTACAGGCAATGTACTCATATATTGGTTGTAATAACATCTTATATTATGGGACTAAGGGAGTAGATCATAGATGCATTCGAAAAATCATGCCTTTTGAAACATAAAAGAAACGATACTGCTCAGCAGTTTGATTATCGGGGATAAATTATGTCATTTATAGGTCAGATCTGCGGGAGTAGCCAAGGGTAGAGCACCTTCAGCCAAGATTAGGAAAGTCAGGTATTGGCTTTTTTCCGATGAACACCCATCTAAAATATTTATATTAACGTGTCTGATTGCTTTATGCTGAGTAAGTATAGATCACTCTCCTTTTTCTTAGAGATTACTCACTCGTCATTACAACTTTTCAAAGCATTTTATATGGATATGATGTGAGTTGTTGGGAGATGGTTAAGGTAGGTCATGCCTCTTTTATATCTTACTAGCTAATTTCTTGTCGTGTTACAATTGAAGACATGCATATTCTAATGGTTCAACACTAGTCGTGTCTGATATATACCATTCTAGATTTTAGTAAGATTTGATTTGAGTATGTGTCAGGGAATGCAAGAATTTTTTTGATTTAGTTAGTTGAGATTTTAGTAAGGTTTGACTTGATTTGGGTATGACTAGGGGAAGGCAAGGGAAGTTTTATTTAGTTAAGATTTTGGTAAGATTTGATTTGATTTCATTTCATTGAGTTAATGCATGACATAGTTTTGATAAATTTGATTGAGTTAATGTAAGACATGGTTTTCAGTAAAAACAAGGAAACGAAAGTATTGATTGCATTTAGATTATTTCAAACCAAGGAAGGAGGGTGTGGAGAGATAAAAGCCAACATAGGAGGGAGGGGTGTGAGGAGAACGTATCAACTCTCCTTTAATAGTAGAGGAGACTACTACTACTACTACTACTACTACTACTAATAATAATAATAATAATAATAATAATAATAATAATAATAATAATGATGATGATGATGATGATGATGAGAGTAGTAGCGACTAGTGTTTTCTGATTTGTGAAGTTTGTACTATGATCCTTATGATATAAATGAGACATGTATTAGCATGCAAAAACAAGTTACTTTGGGCCATCTCCTTAGTCCTCACCAAAACCTTTTTAAATCCCTAGAGAAAGACATTGCAAGAAATCAATATTATTAATAACATATATACTCCTTTGTTAGCATACCCTGCGACGGTAGCTAGTTCAATCAAATGAACTGAAGAATTTGATGACTATTCATAGACACATATCGTACCATGTGAACCTGTCTCTACATATACTCCCAGGTAACAATGGAATAGTCAGCTTGCGTAGGATTAGATAGGTTTTTTTCATAATTTGTTAAACAAAACAATCTTCTGGGCACTCTTGCTTGTTTTTGACAGCCAAAACACTTCAAGTGGGACCAAGTTGTTTCAGGTAACCAATTATTTTGGGTAAATCTTCATACTTTTCTTATAGAATTGTAGAGATTATAGGTTATTTTCTTAAATTTACCTTTCAACCATATAGAGTAAAAATTCTTACCATGATTCACTAGTTACGGGGTCCTCCCAAGAGGACAATACTGTACGAAGCATCCGCACTAGTTACGGGGTCCTCACAAGGGGAAAATTCACGGTAAGCTTTTTTCATTCCATGGATTTGAATGATAAAATCAAGCAGAAATGTATAAGATCGGTATTTCTTTGAGACACAAAGATTAAGGCAGATGGCTGCCCAGCAGAACAAGGGGAAGGAGAAGATGCACTGGTGGGATTCGCTGTTCATGGATTCAGTACGATCCTACAAGAGGCCCCGGCAGCGTGCTCCAGAGCAGGTATAAGTACAATACTTTATTAGGTTGTGGTTGTAGGACTCTGGTGGTAGATAAGCTGTATGGAATTTATCTTCTTCGATGCAGTTCCGTGTTAATGGATTCTAGAGATAGTTTTCCTATGATATGATTGCATATTAATGGATTACCATAGGACCTGTCTCTATGATGCGATTCTACACCAATGCATTAGAGTTGGGCTAAATTTCTTGTGAGGATGATCTATTGTTCTTAGTAAATCTGGCTAAATTTCTTTCTCTGGACTACAAATCTTGCATATTTATGCTAGTTATGGTTCAGCTTCGTGGAATGCAAAAAAGGATTACCATGAATCATCATCTATTTCCTAAACTTGTTAACATTTTTAAGGGAAATAATTAGCAGAAAAAAGATAAAAATCATGTGTTGTATGCATTTCATACTTTGGCTCCAACTCTAACCTTTTCTTTCAAGTTATCATGGCCTTGCTATTTCGAATATGTAATGCAAAAATATGACAGACCTCACCTATACAACTATCTAACACTCTTTAGTTTTGCAGAATGCACATGGTTCCTTGAAAATTAGGGATAGGACGGGA
The DNA here is from genome assembly GCF_056163025.1 of Triticum urartu. Taxonomy (NCBI): domain Eukaryota; kingdom Viridiplantae; phylum Streptophyta; class Magnoliopsida; order Poales; family Poaceae; genus Triticum; species Triticum urartu. The sequence continues at coordinate 38,440,607 of NC_141875.1, forward strand.
TGGGAACATGGTTCATGATTGACGAAAGAAGATGATGGAGGTGTAGGTACTGCTACATGATTGGGTGTAGCGGTGGTGTCACCAGCCTCAAGCACCATGTTGCCGGTGGCAGTAGCAGTCTAAGGGCGTGCCCGTCTCCTTCCAAAGATGTTTCCAATGAGATGAAATATTTGTTAGACAGTACGAGGCGGAAACCACGTAAGCAGACCACACAAAAAGGGGCTTTTGTGCAGCCGGCTATGGCCACAACCTCTGAGTCCAAGAACTCTGTACCCTTGACCACAGGTGTACTATGTTCAAGGGTACAGGGTTCTTGGACTCTGAGGTTGTGTCCATAGCCGGTGGCACAACAGCTCTTTTCTTGTGGTCCGCTTTCATGGTTTCTGCCTCGTACTATCCGGCAAACATTTCATCTCATTGTAGACATCTTGGGGAGCAGATGGGCACGCCCTTAACCTACCACTGCCACTAGTAACATGGTGCTTGAGGCTCGTGACACCACCGCTGCGCCCAATCATTTAGCAGTACCTACATTTTCCACCAACTACTTCCGTCAATCATGATACCATGTTCCCATCCCGTTCTATCCCTAATTTTCAAGGAACCATGTGCATTCTGCAAAACTGAAGAGTCTTAGATAGTTGTACAGGTGAGGTCTATCATTTTTCTTGCATGACATATTCGAAATAGCAAGGCCATCATAACTTGAAAGAAAAGGGAAGAGTTGGAGCCAAAGTATGAAATGCATGTATACAACACAAGTTTTTTATCTATTTTTTCTGCTACTTATTTTCCTTAAAAATGTTAACAAGTTCAGGAAATAGATGACAATTCATGGTAAGACTTTTTTGCATTCCACGTAGCTGAATCATAAAATTAAATATGTAAGATTTGTAGTGAGGAGAAAGAAATGAAGGAAGATTTACCAAGAATAACAGATAATCCTCACTAGAAATTTAGCCCAACTCGAAGGCATTGATGTAGAATCGCATCACAGAGACAACCTAGTCCTATATTAATCCATTAATTCACAATCATATCAAAGAAAAACTAACCCTAGAATCCATTAACATGGAACTGCATCGAAGAAGATAAAGCCCATATAGCTTATCTTTAAGCAGAATCTTACAACCACAATCTGGTAAAGCATTATACTTATACCTGCTCTGGAGCTGGCTGCAGGGGCCTCATGTAGGACCGTACTAAATCCTCGAACAGCGAATCCGTGCAGCGCATCTTCTACTTTCCTTGTTCTACTAGGCAGCCATCTACTAGAGTTTCGACCAAGAAACGAGGATCCTGCATCAACTCCAACCGAACTTGTTACTACTACTACTATGCACTGCCAAAGCAAACAAAAAGAGGAGACAAAATGGCAACCAGAACAGAAAGCGTAGGTTCTGCCCCCACGGAAGACAACAACTTGGGCAAAGGAGAGGAGGGCTAACCAGGATAATCCGGCAATGCCCAGTGAGAAACTTGCCGCCTAGCATCTCCTTTAAAAGTCCCATAATTCTCATCTTTCTATTCTTGACTATGAATTCATCACCGCTAGAGTGAGATGTATTTCCTTCCAAATTTACTTGCACGTGTGTGTCTCATTTTCGTATAGATTAGTAGTGTTGTAACTTCTGGTAAGCTTTTATTTCTTGTCTGGATCTATCAATAGCTACTTCTACACAACACCCTGATTTGTGACGTGGACAAAATATCTTTACTAGGTACATGTATCCAATTCTCTAAAGAACGTATACTTCTAAGTAATGGATACTTCTACCATAGATAGCCAACTTGTTATTACAGTCCAAGTCATGGATCGGGTTGTTTCGTGGAGGTAGCTAGCCATTGATAATTCCAGCCAAGAAATTAAAATCTACCATAAATGTAATCCTAACGCATGTGTGTTTTACAAGATTTGTGCAAATCTATATGCAAAAAAGAAACACAGATGAGAACAAATTTAGAAGAAAATGTATCTAGCTAGCGGTGAAGCATGAATTCCAAGAGGCAAGGATAGAAACACGAGTCTTTTGGGACTTTTAAAAGGAGGTGCTAGGCAGTAAGTTCCCTACCAGACATTCCCGGACTCTCGTTAGCCCTCCTCTCCTCTGCTCGAGTTGTTCTCTTTCTTGTTCTCGTGGAAGCTTTTTGCTCAGATTGACAATCTGTATTGTCTTTAATGGTTGGTTTGGGTAGTACGTATTAGATAGTAGTACTGACAATTTTGGTTGAGGTTGTAGAGGAAGATGGCGACGCAGGGGAGCAATGGGGAGGAGAAGGTGCACGACATGTACTCATCCTCTGATGATTCAGTACGGTGCAACAAGAGGCCCTGATGGCCCACTCCGGAGACCATCCCAGACCCAGAGCAGCAGGTATAATAATCCTTTATTGAATTATCGCTTGTACAATTTTGCTGGTAGAAAAGATGTATGAGCTTTATCTTCAGCGATGCAATTCTATGTTAATGGATTCTAGGGCTAATGTTATGTGATGTGATTATGTATTAATGGATCTAGGTTATTTGTCTGTATGCAATTATGTACCTGTGGATTCGGGTTGGCTAAGTTCCTTGAGATGATTTGTTGTCCTGGGTAAATCTGCCTTAGTTTTTTGTCTCGAAAGAAATACGGATCTTACAAATTTCTGCTGGATTTTATCATTCGAATATGTGGAATGAAAAAAGCTTACCATGAATTTTTTTCCAATCCCTGGACTAGTTAACATATGAGGGAAAACAATTCAAAAAACTAATACACCAAAAATCTCGTTTCAGTCTTTGGGTCCATGATTGACAGAAATACACTGGAAGTGCATGTATTGCCTCATGATTGGGCGCAGCAGTGGTGTCACCATCCTCAAGCGCTATGTTGCTGAAGCGGCTGAAATAACTTTTTTGACCCTTTTGACAACCTTTAGCATGATCTCACCATGGTTTCAAAAACATTCATGATCTAACCTTTTTCCTACCGATATCATCCTTGGCGGAAGGGTATAACTACCTGCTACCAGGAACCTTGGCGGTAGGATGCTGGTCAACGTAGACGGTGTCGTTGGGTCGTGCTAACGTGGATGAGTGCCTACCGCCAAACTCCCTAGCGGTAGGCAATTATACCCTACCACGAGGATCGATGGTGGTAAGCCTTCGAGAGTTAAGTGGCTGACGCGGCGGCTTGTGGGTCACTCACCCACCAATTCACTCGAGTTCATCTTGTTTGTTCGTCCCAAAATAGAGAGGATACTCCTCCCTCTCCCCCTCCACTACCCCCTTGGATCTCCTCCATTTGGGCACCATTTTTTTGGACTTGGATTTAAAACAAAGAGGAAGGTAGGCCTTTCAATCCCTCCAAATAGTTTTTGTCAAATCATATAGTTTTGATGCATTATTTGGCACTAGGTGGACCCTAGTTCATCAAGTTGTTTGAATTTTTTTATTTTAAATTTGTTTAGAACAGATATAAAGTAGTAATAGAGGTGTGTGAATCAATGTATGTGTAGATTTTTTGGATATCACTAGTAGAAAATGGAGCTTTATTACCGGTTCGTAAGGGCCTTTAGTGCCGGTTCTGCAACCGGCACTAAAGAGTAGAGACTTAAGCCCCCCACCCTTTAGTATTAGTTCAGCACGAACCGCCACTAAAGGCCCACCATGTGGCGTGAGCTCGCGCCATGGTATGGGGGACCTTTAGTACCGGTTGGTAACACCAACCGGTACTAAAGGTTATTTTTTGAAAATTTTGGGAATTTTTTTATTTTCAATTTTCTGAATTGTTTGATGATTTAGTCTCTAATCACCCCTCTTAACTGCTCAAGTGTGGATTACTCATTCCAAATCGTCTAACTTCCCGGCCGGTCACCCATCCTGAGCACGCTTAACTTCGGAGTTCTATTCCCCCTACTTTTCATGTCTGCACTTGTTGTTTTCCTGACAAATGTAAGCTGTCAATCCTATTAACCCTCAGGAGTTTAGCTTGAGCATTAGGTCACATGTTTCACCGTTTGAGTTTGAAACTATTATTCTAAAAAACAATAATTATTTACTAACACTAATATTTCTTGAATAAGTAGTTTGACCATAGTTTGACCACAATTTGACCATAGTTTGACCAGATTTGACCAAAATTCAAAAAACTGAAATAATTATTTAGTAACACTAATATTCTTGAATAATTATTTAGTAACAATAATATTTCTTGAATAAGTAGTTTGACCATAGTTTGACCGAAATTCAAAAAAACTGAAATTTGAGCATATCTTTCTTTCCTTTTAGAATATGAGGATTCTAAAAATTTGCAAGCAGGCCATAGCCACCCCTTTAGTACCGGTTCGTGGCACGAACCGGTACTAAAGGTTCAACACGATCTGGCATTAATGCATAGCCGTTCGAACCGGGACTAATGGTACCATTAGTACCGGGTCAAAATTGAACCGAGACTAATGTGTCTCGGATTAGGTCCTTTTTCTACTAGTGTATGTTGTAGTAGTTAATTATTTCCCTTTCTATGGATGAACAAATTGTGTGGATACGTTGGATTTGGTTATTGTTTTTCAATGTGTATGGATAGATGCATATTATATTTAGTGGATGAATGGATATCTATTGATGAACAAGTTTTTTTGTTGTATATGTATGGATATATGGAAATTTGGTGAATGGATGTATGTGTATGTATGGATATATGGATATGATATTTATGCATAATATGTTGTGAATTGATACATATAGGTTGTAATTTTTTTTCCAATATTTCCAATGTACATGGGCATATATTCCAATTCATTTGAAGGAGTTCGAAAGAATGATGTACTCAGACTATAATGGATGATGTGGACTACCTTGTTGAAGACAACGCAATGGATCATTTTTGCTTATCATTGGAAATGGATGGGACCCATGGTAGGACCACTTTTGAAGATGATCCTCGACATCAACTGCTGAGAAGGGCAGACCATGGGAAATTAGCACAATGGCGGTGCAAGCTGGGAACAAAATGCAATTGTTGGGAATGTTCCAACCATCATATCTGCCTGAGATTCAGATCTGGTTGGTAACAGGATATTTCAGACATCATGTCTGGAAAATAAAGTTTGCAACACAAATCGACAAGAGGATGTTGCAAGATTCTCAGGAAATGAACTGTAATAACAAGCTCCAAAACATGAGCTGGTTCTGCTACACACATGTGAACACGCTATCCCAGACAAGCATGACCATACAGTAGTCTTACAACGAAACACTATCGAGTTCGGGTGGGGAGCCATCATCGAGGATATCGAAGTCTTGTGCATTACCATGGATTAGCACTTAACTCCTTTTCCTAGAACAAATCAGTCAATGGCTTGGTGTGCTAGGGAATACATATGGAGTGGAGGTAATTAATCTACCAAACCAAAGAATACATTCGCACATGCATAACTGACTTGGGATGATTCCAGAGGAAGCAAAAACAATCTTTCTCGGATTCATGGCGGCAACTTGCATAGAATGCACATGAATTCAGGGAAGTCACTTCTTCCAACCAAGCATAATCTTTATGAAAAGGACATGAAGAAAATGCTTACACAAGTTTCCAACACTAGCTTAATGTCCAACATGAATCATGGAGAATATAAAATGTTGTTAATAGGCTCAACAACAAGTCATAAAGAATCCCATGAAGATGGAGTTCCACAACTATGTGAACAAGGTGATAGCATTGGTCAGAACAAAAGATATAACGGTGTATGCTCGAGGAAAAACCACGAGTAAGATGACATTACGAACATCGTTGGTTCTGATTTGATTTGAGGATAGCCCACACTCAAAACAAAGTTTTGATAAGACAATAGGTCCAACAACTGGTCACCAGGACCAATCAATGAATATACCATCTTCCTTCAACACACATACAAGATATCCCTTAGTGATGAGTTAGGTCGGACAAGCTTTTATCTTCCAACTCTCCAAATTGTTGTTTAGCTTAACCAACTAGCTCAGGGGCATGCAACATAGATTCTTGGAGAAGGGTTTGTTACAAGAAACTAACTTGATCACGAGCTCAACATAACAGTCAGGGGACAACCTGGTGATACTTCTAAGAAGATATTCCAAAAATCACGAACCACCAATATGTTATTAAGCTCGAGAACAATCTTGCTTTTCAGGCAAGATGATATGATTAAAAGAGCAAGGGATTGACACAATCCTAACTCATTGATCGAAGAGCGCACCCGAAATAAAGACTAGGTAGCGCGATTAATCTTAGAGTGGTGATTCAATAACCAACACGCTAAGGATGAGAATATTTCCTTCAACTACCAAGCAACGGAGTTGCTAGGAGTATTGATTTCACACATCGCAGTCCACTCATCGGCGTTCTGGTTGTAACCAACACAGATACCGAGTAATGAAGAATGATGGAGAGAAGTATCACTGATTCAAGAATTCATAAGAGGGTGTGCAATTCTCACGATACTCTTATGATGAAAGAGGGTGATACTCCGAGGTAGAATAGATCAGAAGCTGGATTGGCATTTTGATCTACGGGATACAACTACTTTGATGCAATCCTAGAAATGGATGAGGTACCGAAGTTTGTTTCTCCTAGTAATTCTAGAATAGAATGGCTTGACGGACCACAATAATAATAGGCATCGATAACACGAATGCACAACTACCCTTGATTATCAACTGATAGAGATGGTCGGGATACAGCTGAAGTGGGGCAACTCAAGGAATATGTAACTTTCTAAGTTGTGGACGCATGGATTATCATGTCGAACAAGTTCAACATATTTCTTCCGGATAACCCATGCAGAAAGGTAGAACTGCCAGAGTCACAACTTAGAATCGATAACTCATCAAGAGCACTCTGGTTGCGATCTTTCGGTTCAACAAGGAACTTCTGCCATAACTAGTTCATGGTATTTGGAAGAAGGAAATACCACGAACCTCGAGGACTATCGCAAAGGTTACTAATATCCTAAAGGAACTAGCAAACACTATCAACACAAGGTAAGTAGAGTGAATCTTGTGTGCAAGAACCCAGAAATAGAATACCTACATACTAAATGGCATCACGGGATGCTTTTGAGAATAATGGCCAGAATCATCACTCTGGGGATACAAAGCATTGCTAGATTACTGAGTGGTTCTCTAAGACGCCTAGGGTCATAATAATGGCTTCAACATATATTTTGAGGCAACGGAGTACCTCAACTCGGCTATTAGTGTGGTTGATCTGGCCCAAAGGAACATCGGGAACGGAAAGAAGGGATTTGCAAATGCATTAGACTATTTAGAAACCTGGGATGACTCAGACATCATAATGGCTGTAAATGCTCAAAATTATTTGAGACATCGTACAAAATGGTGGCATAACCACTCAACATCACAATATCAAGGTTCTGAGATCAATTGTCAACACACGGAAGTAGTAGAAACCGAAGTGGGGCTTGAAATCAACAATCTAAGAGTCTACAGATTAGTAACACGTGAACCTGATAGAAAGATGAGAAGCCTAGTTCTTAACCCCGTAGAAAAGAAGAGGGTGACTCAGATCAGAGGGACATAAGGTAAAGGAGTAGAGCCTTACGTTCCCTTCCACAAGCAATTCCCTTATATAACTACAACATTTCTAAACTCAACTTCGACCAGTTTGGCTTGGTAATCGTACAGGCAGTCAGGCCCTGATACCAAAGCTGTCAGGACCCCGATCCTAAGTCACACCGATCTAGCATGTAACACATCATATCACTTTGCGGCCTCACGCACGGTATTCCCACGGGTGCCACCTTACCTGGCCCGGGACCGTTTGCGCCTTTTGGCTCACATATATGATAGTGTCGCTAGCATCCATATGACAAAGAAACCGGGCCGACATAGCTAATCGTGAATCCAAAGTGGCACTAACTTACAGGGATAGGCATACATGACCCAGCAACGAACATGTCGATCATCAACGTATGAACCCAAGTCGTAGCAAGCTACAAGGAATTAAAGGAACAACGCGTGACATTTCCCCGAAGGGACAGACACGGGATAGAACAAGGACACATGCCGGCCAGCCTAAGTGTTCCAGAGAAGTAGCAAGCTACCATGGCTCAGTGGAAGCACTAGGAGACATTTCCTGGTAAGAGAGGCTACCAAGAATAAACAACTAGGCTGTCGGATCCCACACATACCAAGCATTTCAATAACATACACACAATATGCTCGATATGTGCAAATACAACATGGCATCACAACAAAACTCTACGACTCAAACTATTTATTGATTAGGCTCCGAGGAGCCATATATTACAAACATGGGTCTGATGACCCGGCATTCAAGTCATACAAGCAATAAGCACATGCGGAAGCTTAACTTGTCTCAGTACAGACAACTACAAATGAAAAAGGCTGAGAAGCCTGACTATCTACAAGACCCTGCCGAGGGCACAAGATCGTAGCTGAGGTAACAAGCTAAACGTCGAAGTCCACGCGGAACTACTAGTGAGACTGAAGTCTCTCTGCAAAAACATAAATTAAGCAAACGTGAGTACAAATGTACCCAGCAAGACTTACATCAGAACTATCTACATATGCATCAGTATCAACATAGCGGTGGTGGAGTTTAACTGCAGCAAGCCAGCTTTGACTCGGTGGCTATCCTATACTACGACTGCTGGTAACTCTTTTAAGATGGCACACACGAGTCCACATATTCACCAATCAATACACCACCATGGATCCGCTCCCGTCTCCCTACAAGAAGGCCATCCATAGCACTCACGCTTATCTTGCACATTTTAGAGTATCCACTTTCACTTGTCGGTGAACTGTGTAGGCAACCGAGAAGTCCTTTACCGCGGACGCGGCTATTCGAATAGATGATGTCAACCCTGCACGGGTGTACTTCTTCACACACGCTCTCACCACTTATCGCCGTTTACACGACATGTGTCAGGACCGGTTTTTCGGGATATTAATTTCCTAGAAAATGGCCCTTGTGCTCACCAGCCCCAAGATTACTGTTAGTTGATGAGGCAGCAACTTGATACGGAAACTCCAAGCAAAGTACATCATGTGTAGTACAAGACCATTCTGGCCTATGGGTACAACAAATGGTTTCTAGTGGTTGATGGCGGAAGCAGTTTGCGGATCATCAGCGTCTATGGACTCCATTTCCCACAGGAACAGCTGACCTGGATAACTCCTACCTTTGCGAGGCTGCTATCTGTTGGGGAACGTAGTAATTTCAAAAAAATTCCTACGCACACACAAGATCATGGTGATGCATAGCAACGAGAGGGGAGAGTGTTGTCCACGTACCCTCGTAGACCGAAAGCGGAAGCGTTAGCACAACGCGGTTGATGTAGTCGTACGTCTTCACGATCCGATCGATCCAAGTACCGAACGCATGGCACCTCCGAGTTCAACACACGTTCAGCCCGATGACATCCCTCGAACTCCGATCCAGCCGAGTGTTGAGGGAGAGTTTCATCAGCACGACGGCGTGGTGATGATGTTGATGTTCTACCAATGCAGGGCTTCGCCAAAGCACCGCTACAGTATTATCGAGGTGGATTATGGTGGAGGGGGGCACCGCACACGACTAAGAGATCAATGATCAATTGTTGTGTCTTTGGGGTGCCCCCTACCCCCGTATATTAAGGAGTGGAGGAGGGGGAGGGCCGGCCCTCTCTATGGCGCGCCCTAGAGGAGTCATACTCCCACCGAGAGTAGGATTCCCTCTTTCCTAGTAGAACTAGGAGCCCTTCCAAGTAGTAGGAGTAGGGGGGAAGGAAAGGGAAGGGAAAAGGAGAAGGAAGGAAGGGGGCGCCCCCCCCCTAGTCCAATTCGTACCAGCCCATGGGGAGGGGTGCGGCCACCCTTTGAGGCCTTTCACTCCTTTCCCATATGGCCCATTAAGGCCCAATACGAATTCCCGTAACTCTCCGGTACTCCCGAAAATACCCGAATCACTTGGAACCTTTCCGATGTCCGAATATAGTCATCCAATATATGGATCTTTACGCCTCGACCATTTCGAGACTCCTTGTCATGTCCCCGATCTCATCCGGGTCTCCGAACTCCTTCGGTACATCAAAACACATAAACTCATAATATAAGTGTCATCGAAACATTGAGCGTGCGAACCCTATGGGTTCGAGAACTATGTAGACATGACCGAGACATGTCTCCGGTCAATAACCAATAGCGGAACCTGGATGCTCATATTGGCTCCCACATATTCTACGAAGATCTTTATCGGTCAGACCGCATAACAACATACGTTGTTCCCTTTGGCATCGGTATGTTACTTGCTCGAGATTCGATCGTCGATATCTCAATACCTAGTTCAATCTCGTTACCGGCAAGTCTCTTTACTCGTTTCTTAATACATCATCCCGCAACTAACTTATTAGTTGCAATGCTTGCAAGGCTTAAGTGATGTGCATTACCGAGACGGCCCAGAGAAACCTCTCCAACAACCGGAGTGAAAAATCCTAATCTCAAAATACGCCAACCCAACAAGTACCTTCGGAGACACCTGTAGAGCACCTTTATAATCACCCAGTTACGTTGTGACGTTTGGTAGCACACAAAGTTTACCTCCGGTAAATGTGAGTTGCATAAACTCATAGTCATAGGAACATGTATAAGTCATGAAGAAAGCAATAGTAACATACTAAACGATCAAGTGCTAAGTTAACGGAATGGGTCAAGTCAATCACATCATTCTCCTAATGATGTGATCCCGTTAATCAAATGACAACTCATGTCCATGGCTAGGAAACTTAACCATCTTCGATTAACGAGCTAGTCAAGTAGAGGCATACTAGTGACACTATGTTTGTCTATGTATTCACACATGTAGTAAGTTTCCGGTTAATACAATTCTAGCATGAATAATAAACATTTATCATGATATAAGGAAATAAATAATAACTTTATTATTGCCTCTAGGGCATATTTCCTTCAGTCTCCCACTTGCACTAGAGTCAATAATCTAGTTCACATCACCATGTGATTGAACACCAATAGTTCACATCACCATGTGATTAACACCCATAGTTCACATCGTCATGTGACCAACACCCAAAGGATTTACTAGAGTCAATAATCTAGTTCACATCGCTATGTGGTTAACACCCAAAGAGTACTAAGGTGTGATCATGTTTTGCTTGTGAGAGAAGTTTAGTCAACGGGTCTGTTACATTCATAACCGTATGTATTTCGCAAATTTCTATGTCAACAATGCTCTGTATGGAGCTACTCTAGCTAATTGCTCCCACTTTCAATATGTATCCAGATTGAGATTTAGAGTCATCTGGATCAGTGTCAAAACTTGCATCGACGTAACCCTTTATGACGAACCTTTTTGTCACCTCCATAATCGAGAAACACATCCTTATTCCACTAAGGATAATTTTGACCACTGTCCAGTGATCTACTCCTAGATCACTATTGTACTCCCTTACCAAAACCAGTGTAGGGTATACAATAGATCTGGTACACAGCATGGCATAGTTTATAGAACCTATGGCCAAGGCATAGGGAATGACTTTCATTCTCTTTCTATCTTCTACAGTGGTCAGGTTTTAAGTCTTACTCAATTTCACACCTTATAACATAGGCAAGAACTCTTTCTTTGACTGTCCCATTTTGAACTATTTCAAAATCTTGTCAAGGTATGTACTCATTGAAAAAACTTATCAAGCATCTTGATATATCACTATAGATCTTGATGCTCAATATGTAAGCAGCTTCACCGAGGTCTTTCTTTGAAAAACTCCTTTCAAACACTCCTTTATGCTTTGCAGAATAATTCTACATTATTTCCGATCAACAGTATGTCATTCGCATATACTTATTAGAAATGCTTTAGTGCTCCCACTCACTTTCTTGTAAATACAGGCTTCACCGCAAGTCTGTATAAAACTATATCCTTTGATCAACTTATCAAAGCGTATATTCCAACTCTGAGATGCTTGCACCAGTCCATAGATGGATCGCTGGAGCTTGCACATTTTGTTAACACCTTTAGGATTGACAAAACCTTCTGGTTGCATCATATACAACTCTTCTTTAAGAAATCCATTAAGGATTGTAGATTTGTTATCCATTTGCCAGATTTCATAAAATGCGGCAATTGCTAACATGATTCGGACAGATTTTAAGCATCGATACGAATGAGAAAATCTCATTGTAGTCAACACCTTGAACTTTGTCAAAAACCTTTTTCGACAAGTCTAGCTTTGTAGATAGTAACACTACTATCAGCGTCCGTCTTCCTCTTGAAGATCCATTTATTTTCTATGGCTTCCCGATCATCGGGCAAATCAACCAAAGTCCATACTTTGTTCTCATACATGGATCCTATCTTAGATTTCATGGCCTCAAACCATTTCGCGGAATGTGGGCTCATCATCACTTCCTCATAGTTCGCAAGTTCGTCATGGTCTAGTAACATGACTTCCAGAACAGGATTACCGTACCACTCTGGTGCGGATCTCACTCTGGTTTACCTACAAGATTCGGTAGTAACTTGATATGAAGTTACATGATCATCATCATTAGCTTCCTCACTAATTGGTGTAGTAGTGACAGGAAAAGATTTCTGTGATGAACTACTTTCCAATAAGGGAGAAGGTACAATTACCTTATCAAGTTCTACTTTCCTCCCACTCACTTCTTTCGAGAGAAACTCCTTCTCTATAAAGTATCCATTCTCAGCAACGAATGTCTCGCCTTTGGATCTGTGATAGAAGGTGTACCCAACTGTCTCCTTTGGGTATCCTATGAAGACACATTTCTCCAATTTGGGTTTGAGCTAATCATGATGAAACTTTTCTTATAAGCATGGCAACCCCAAACTATAAGAACCGACAACTTTGGTTTCTTGCCAAACCACATTTCATATTGTGTCATCTCAACGGACTTAGATGGTGCCCTTTTTTTAACGTGAATGCAGCTGTCTCTAATGCATGACCCCAAAATGATAGTGGTAAATCAGTAAGAAACATCATAGATTGTACTATATCCAATAAAGTACGGTTATGACGTTCGGACACACCATTATGCTGTGGTGTTCGAGGTGGCACGAATTTGTGAAACTATTCCACATTGTTTTAATTGAAGACCAAACTCGTAACTCAAATATTTGTCTCCGCGATCAGATCGTAGAAACCTTATTTTATTGTCACAATGATTTTCCACTTCACTCTGAAATTCTTTGAACTTTTCAAATGTTTCAGACTTATGTTTCATCAAGTAGATATACCCATATCTGCTCAAATCATCTGTGAAGGTCAGAAAATAACGATACCCGCCGTAAGCTTCAACACTCATCGGATCGCATACATCAGTATTTATTATTTCCAATAAGTCAGTTGCTCGCTCCATTGTTCCAAAGAATGGAGTCTTTAGTCATCTTGCCCATAAGGCATGGTTTGCAAGCATCAAGTGATTCATAATCAAGTGATTCCAAAATCCCACCAACATGGAGTTTCTTCATGCGCATTACACCAATATGACCTAAACGCCAGTGCCACAAATAAGTTGCACTATCATTATTAACTTTGCATCTTTTGGCTTCAATATTATGAATATGTGTATCACTACGATCAAGATCCAACGAACCACTTTCATTGGGTGTGTAACCATATAAGGTTTTATTCATGTAAACAGAACAACAATTATTCTCTAACTTAAATGAATAACCATATTGCAATAAACATGATCAAATCATATTCATGCTCAACGCAAACACCAAATAACACTTATTTAGGTTCAACACTAATCCCGAAAGTATAAGGAGCGTGCGGCGATGATCATATCAATCTTGGAACCACTTCCAACACACAACGTCACTTCACCCTTAACTAGTCTTTGTTCATTCTGCAACTCCTGTTTCGAGTTACTACTCTTAGCAACTGAACCAGTATCAAATATCGAGGGGTTGCTATGAACACTAGAAAAATACACATCAATATCTGTATATCAAATATACCTTTGTTCACTTTGCCATCCTTCTTATCCGCCAAATACTTGGGGCAGTTCCGCTTCCAGTGACCAGTCCCTTTGAAGTAGAAGCACTTAGTCTCAGGCTTAGGTCCAGACTGGGGCTTCCTTACTTGAGCAGCAACTTTGCTTGCCGTTCTTCTTGAAGTTCCCCTTCTTCCCTTTGCCCTTTTCTTAAAACTAGTGATCTTGTTAACCATCAACACTTGATGTTTTTCTTGATTTCTACCTTCGTCGATTTCAGCATCACGGAGAGCTTGGGAATTACTTTCGTCATCCCTTGCATATTATAGTTCATCACAAAGTTCTACTAACTTGGTGATGGTGACTAGAGGATTCTTTCAATCACTATTTTATCTGGAAGATTAACTCCCACTTGATTCAAGCGATTGTAGTACCCAGACAATCTGAGCACATGCTCACTGCTTGAGCTATTCTCCTCCATCTTTTAGTTATAGAACTTGTTGGAGACTTCATATCTCTCAAATCGGGTATTTGCTTGAAATATTAACTTCAACTCCTGGAACATCACATATGGTCCACGACGTTCAAAACGTCTTTGAAGTCCTGATTCTAAGCCGTTAAGCATGGTGCACTTAAACTATCAAGTAGTCATCATATTGAGCTAGCCAAACGTTCATAACGTCTGCATCTACTCCTGCAATAGGTCAGTCACCTAGTGGTGCATCAAGGACATAATTCTTCTATGCAGCAATTAGGTTAAACCTCAGATCACGGATCCATTCCACATCATTGCTACTAACATCTTTCAACTTAGTTTTCTCTAGGAACATATATAAAACATAGGGAAGCAACAACGCGAGCTATTGATCTACATCATAGATATGCTAATACTACCAAGACTAAGTTCATGATAAATTAAAGTTCAATTAATCAAATTACTTAAGAACTCCCACTTAGATAGACATCCCTCTAATCTTCTAAGTGATCACGTGATCCATATCAACTAAACCATGTCCGATCATCACGTGAGATGGAGTAGTTTCAATGGTGAACATCACTATGTTTATCATATCTACTGTATGATTCACGCTCGACCTTTTGGTCTCCGTGTTTCGAGGCCATATTTGTTATATGCTAGGCTCGTCAAGTTTAACCTAAGTATTCCGCGTGTGCAACTGTTTTGCACCTGTTGTATTTGAACGTAGAGCCTATCACACCCGATCATCACGTGGTGTCTCAACACGAAGACCTTTCGCAATGGTGCATACTCAGGGAGAACACTTATACTTTGATAATTTAGTGAGGGATCATATTATAATGCTACCATCAATCAAAGCAAGATAAGATGCATAAAAGATAAACATCACATGCAATCAATATAAGTGATATGATATGGCCATCATCATCTTGTGCTTGTGATCTCCATCTCCGAAGCACCTCCATGATCACCATCATCACCGGCGCGACACCTTGATCTCCATCGTAGCATCGTTGTCATCTCGCCAACCTTATGCTTCTACGACTATCGCTACAGCTTAGTGATAAAGTAAAGCATTACAGGGCGATTGCATTGCATACAATAAGGCGACAACCATATGGCTCCTGCCAGT
Organism: Triticum urartu; assembly: GCF_056163025.1. NCBI lineage: Eukaryota > Viridiplantae > Streptophyta > Magnoliopsida > Poales > Poaceae > Triticum > Triticum urartu. The sequence continues at coordinate 38,456,168 of NC_141875.1, forward strand.
TGCCGATAACTTGGTTACAAAATATGATCATCTCATACAATAAAATTTAGCATCATGTCTTGACCATATCACATCACAACATGCCCTGCAAAAACAAGTTAGACGTCCTCTACTTTGTTGTTGCAAATTTTACGTGGCTGCTACGGGCTTAGCAAGAACTGTTCTTACCTACGCATCAAAAACCACAACGATAGTTTGTCAAGTTGGTGCTGTTTTAACCTTCGCAAGGACCGGGCGTAGCCATACTCAGTTCAACTAAAGTTGGAGAAACAGACACCTGCCAGCCACCTGTGTGCAAAGCACGTCGGTAGAACCAGTCTTGCGTAAGCATACGCGTAATGTCAGTCCGGGCCGTTTCATCCAACAATACCGCCGAACCAAAGTATGACATGCTGGTAAGCAGTATGACTTATATCGCCCACAACTCACTTGTGTTCTACTCGTGCATATGACATCTATGCATAAAACCTGGCTCGGATGCCACTGTTGGGGAACGTAGTAATTTCAAAAAAATTCCTACGCACTCACAAGATCATGGTGATGCATAGCAACGAGAGGGGAGAGTGTTGTCCACGTACCCTCGTAGACCGAAAGCAGAAGCGTTAGCACAATGCGGTTGATGTAGTCGTACGTCTTCATGATCCGACCGATCCAAGTACCGAACGCACGGCAGCTCCGAGTTCAGCACACGTTCAGCCCGATGACGTCCCTCGAACTCCGATCCAGCCGAGTGTTGAGGGAGAGTTTCGTCAGCATGACGGCGTGGTGACGATGTTGATGTTCTACCGATGCAGGGCTTCGCCTAAGCACCGCTACAGTATTATCGAGGTGGATTATGGTGGAGGGGGGCACCGCACACGGCTAAGAGACCAATGATCAATTGTTGTGTCTTTGGGGTGGCCCCCCTGCCCCCGTATATAAAGGGGTGGAGGAGGGGGAGGGCCGGCCCTCTCTATGGCGCGCCCTAGGGGAGTCCTACTCCCACCGGGAGTAGGATTCCCTCTTTCCTAGTAGAACTAGGAGCCCTTCCAAGTAGTAGGAGTAGGAGGGAAGGAAAGGGAAGGGAAAAGGAGAAGGAAGGAAGGGGGCGCCCCCCTCCCTAGTCCAATTCCGACCAGCCCATGGGGAGGGGTGCGGCCACCCTTTGAGGCATTTCTCTCCTTTCCCGTATGGCCCATTAAGGCCCAATACGAATTCCCGTAACTCTCCGGTACTCTCGAAAATACCCGAATCACTCGGAACCTTTCCGATGTCCGAATATAGTCGTCCAATATATCGATCTTTACGTCTCGACCATTTCGAGACTCCTCGTCATGTCCCCGATCTCATCCGGGACTCCGAACTCCTTCTATACATCAAAACACATAAACTCATAATATAACTGTCATCGAAACGTTAAGCGTGCGGACCCTACGGGTTCGAGAACTATGTAGACATGACCGAGACACGTCTCCGGTCAATAACCAATAGCGGAACCTAGATGCTCATATTGGCTGCCACATATTCTATGAAGATCTTTATCGGTCAGACCGCATAACAACATACGTTGTTCCCTTTGTCATCGGTATGTTACTTGCTCGAGATTTGATCGTCGATATCTCAATACCTAGTTCAATCTCGTTACCGGCAAGTCTCTTTACTCGTTCCGTCATAGATCATCCCGCAACTAACTCATTAGTTGCAATGCTTGCAAGGCTTAAGTGATGTGCATTACCGAGAGGGCCCAGAGGTACCTCTCCGACAATCGGAGTGACAAATCCTAATCTCGAAATACGCCAACCCAACAAGTACCTTCGGAGACACCTGTAGAGCACCTTTATAATCACCCAGTTACATTGTGATGTTTGGTAGCACATAAAGTGTTCCTCCGGTAAACGGGAGTTGCATAATCTCATAGTCATAGGAACATGTATAAGTCATGAAGAAAGCAATAGTAACATACTAAACGATCAAGTGCTAAGCAAACGGAATGGGTCAAGTCAATCACATCATTCTCCTAATGATGTGATCTCATTAATCAAATGACAACTCATGTCCATGGCTAGGAAACTTAACCATCTTCGATTAACGAGCTAGTCAAGTAGAGGCATACTAGTGACACTATGTTTGTCTATGTATTCACACATGTACTAAGTTTCCGGTTAATACAATTATAGCATGAATAATAAACATTTATCATGATATAAGGAAATAAATAATAACTTTATTATTGCCTCTAGGGCATATTTCCTTCATTATCACCATTGCGTAGGTTTCGAGGCTGTCATCGCAACGCTCCTCTCCATGCAAGAAATCTGGCCAAGACAATAGCCAGGGACAAGCCAGTGAGTACTTTGAATGTACTCGCAAACATTATGAACACAGGTATAATATAACAAATGATAATCATGCTCTGAAATATGCCATGATCACTACGTCAGTCACGAAATAAAATGTATGATGCACGCAAGCAAACTATTCATATAGAACATGAATAAACAACCCGAGAAGAGAAGTAAAATGCACCGATCGGGTGTCTGAAGCGACGCCTCGAAAGGATAATAATATAAAGCATGCCTCAGTCGGGCGTCTGAGCGACACCACATAAAGGGCTTATATATAAAAGAAATAACATGCATGCCACAGTCGGGCGTCTATGCGACACCACATAAAGGGCTTATAAGTGATTGAAATGACAAGCATGCCACAGTCAGGCGTCTGAGCGACACCACATAAAGGGCTTATTGGTATTTGAAATAACAAGCATGCCACAGTCGGGCGTCTGAGCGACACCACATAAAGGGCTTATAGGTATTTGAAATAACAAGCATGCCACAGTCGGGCGTCTGAGCGACACCACATAAAGGGCTTATATAAGAATATTCACAGGAATATCTAGGAGGTAGAACCGTCCCAGGGATACTCAATAATTCGAATAATGTAATGGATCGTCCATAATAATAATAATCATAATCATCATGAGTCACAAGTCACGATCCATGTTCTGGTTTAGTAGTTTTTCCTCCGAAGACCGGCACTAAGACCGACACTTGACCCACCCCAGACTGTAGTCCTTAACCATGGACACGGCTATTCGAATAGATATAATCTCTGCAGACGGTGTACTCTTTACCCACGAGTAACGGATTTCTTTAGTCCATCGGGACTAATTCCGCCTACGGTCTTTTGATTGAAAACACACCCGCCCGCACACACCAGACTATCTTACCGGTGTCTGGAATCACCCACGACACCTGTTAAGAAAAACTCTAAGTGGGAAGGCTACAACCTCGGTTAGCATGGGATCACAAAATTTATACCGCGCGCAAACTAGGGGAGCTACCCCTTCGGCTACAACCCAAAACACCCATGCCCCCGGACCAGGTGGCATGCCTACCGGAGGCCTTTCGGTATCTTCCACCATGGCCTCTCTGTACGGTGTGTGCTAGGAAGGGGTTGACAACTTACTGAACCATACCCTACCTGTGGCAGGGACAAAGTGGTAGTACGAAACAAGTATGGGGCTTACTGGAACAAGACTCGATCTACGGTCGACTCGGGAGGTTTAAGTATTCCTTGCATGGTTAGCATAACAAACATGTTCCAACCAATAGACAAAATCACCACTCATCATGCCTCACTATGCCGTACCGGACACAAGCGTCTCGATGAAGACCGGAGACAAGCTCGTGTCTACCCAAGACAGAGACTTTACCGGCTTCCTCCCGGTAGGCATGAAAGGTATACGAGAGTGATTACTATCACAAGCATATCCATTTCCAACAGCAAGAATTTTCATTATGCACTCAACGCGTATGATCATATCGTCACATAGAATAACGAATGCTCCATGTGAAGGTGGGTTATAAACGTATCAAACAACCCACAAAACTATTATGCCAGGGTTCAGAATGCTTGCCTTCAAGTTGTGGAGAGGCAGGGTGCATTCCAAAACTTTTTGGAAGTTTTCTTCTCCCTCTTCATAATCCTATTTTAAATATATCTGAATTAACACATACTTTCAAAACAGTACAAAAAAGTTGTTTGGAAAGTTTTCAAATAAATATGAAAATAAACTAGACAATATTTGGGAAACAACAGAAAAAGAATCAAGTCATTTGGACTTATATTTAAAAAGTTATAGCCAGTCAAAGTTTAGTCAATATTTTGTTTTTAAATAAAACCAGAAAAAGAAAACGTTTCGGGGCGAATACGCTTTCGAGGCAGAGGAGACGTACTTCTGAGGTTTACGCCTCCACTTAAACCAGCGCGGGCCGGCTTGGGTCACTAACAGTGCGTCCCTCGGGCCCACTGGTCAGGTTTGACTAGTCGCCCGCGCCTCCTTCCTCCTCTGTCCGAGCGGGGCGGGGCTCCGGCGATCACCGACGACGAACGGCGGCTCCCCACGGGGATCCAAGGACAGGGATAGATCTGCCAGACCAGGGCAGTCCTCCCGGTAGTCGAAGGGCTGGCGGGGACGGAGGGAGTCGCCGGCGGCGAGCTCCGCGGCGGAGGTGGCTTCTGGAGGAATTAGGGGTTTGATCTATGGTGGTTTTTGATCGCGTTTGAGAGGCTGGTCGGCTCCGCGAGGTCGAGGGGAGAGGAATGGTGGCACTGGATGGACTGGAGGAGCTCTGTTCGCGACGCACGGCACCTGAGTGGGGCGGCGGCCGAACTGGCCGAAGCCGAGGAAGAGAGCTTCCCGCCGTCGATTGCTGGCCGTGGGGGCTCCAGGGGAAGGGCCTGAGGCTGCCTGAGTGCATGGATGAGCTTGGGGGCCCCTACTTATAGCGTGACTAGGTCGGTTCCGCGGCCATGGATAAGGACGCTGGCAAACCGCCATTCTGTTGTAGCAGGGCGATGTGGTGGAGGCTAGCGGGGTTTGGGAGGGCGAGCGGATGAGGATGGCCTGCTCATGAGGGTAGCTGGCGAACGGAGAAGGCTTGGGCGGCGCCGTCCAGGGTAGAGGTTGTCGGGGCGACGATGGCAGCTTGCGGTGGCGGTGCTGTAGGGCGCCAGGAGGGGGCTGGGGTGGCTCTGCGATGTGGGAGGAGTCGGGGTGCGTCGGTTGTGAGTGGGAGGGGCCAGAACGGGCGGGGGTAGGCGGCAGCGGGATGCGGCGACTCGCGAGCACGCACGTGCAAAACGCACGCTCTGGCCGCGCCCAGAGCGTGCACGCCAGGCGCTCGACGAAATGCCAGCGTGTGTTAGAGAGCTTGGGTGAGGCTGGCAATTAGCAGGTTTAGGTTAGAGGCATCTAGGAGTTTAGTGGACAAGGTTGCTGGGTCAGTGGATCAAGTTCACAATGCAAACTAAAAGCCATGTCAAAACTGGCCATGTACCCAAGGTGTTTGACAGAATGCCGTGGGCATCTAGGCAACTCTTGGGGTGGCCAAAAACTCCAGGTCAGTGTCTCTCTAGCTGTAGGCGATGATGGAAAGGTCATTTGGGCAAAACCAGAAACTTGCTAGTGCAAGTTTTGCAAATCTTTAGTTCTGTACAGAAGGTAAATGGCATTATTGCATGTACTCAAAATCCTCCAATGGGTCCACTCTCCTGGACTTAAGGGTTTTGTAGGGTGGTCTATAAGCAGGAAAAAGCTCATGGTTACTAGAGCAAAATAAATTAGGGTTGCAGTAGAAAATGCCAAGCTGGGCCAGAATGAAGATGAGGATGATTTACTCAAATTTTTCAAAGAACATCACTGGGTTCTTGCATAAAGTTGAATAATATACTACTACTAACATCCCGTAATTTTAGTGGAAGCTTTAAAGAAATATTTAATTAGGTTGTAGTGCAATACCACAAATTGGACCAGATTTGAAAACTTGGGGTAGAGCTCAAAATATCCAATGAATAAAAGATATTTTTGCATCAAGGTGGTTTAAAAACATCACATGACATCCTCAAATCTTGGTGGGATTTTTAAATAAATTTATCAAAGGGTTGTAGTGCAAAAGAGGCTCTAAGGTTTATGAAAAATCATTTTAAGGAATAAAGCTCAGAGAGAAATAATTATGCAAATAAATCCACTGATAATAGAAATGTTTTTCTTGAGAGGGTAAACAAGTCCAATAATATATTTGGAAAGTTTTCACTTGGGGTAAAACTCCATAATATCAAAGAAAGGAGTGGTTCTGAAATCAAAGAAAACCCAAAAAAATGAAAGGTTTAATTTCCTGGCAAAATTTTAATAAACAAAACATGATTAAATTTTTGGGGTGTTACAACATGTACTCGGCAACCTTCAAGCGGAAGCCCAGCATGGGTGTGGGCCATGACCTGACTAACCACACAAGTCTCTAGTCCAGGTTTATCGCCTATTCGGGTTCCATCCGCAAGGAGATCCGGCCGGGGTTTCACTCATGGCCTCAAACAATGAGAGAAGGGTTCCCGAGGCACCAAACGAGCGTCCCGGTACACCGTGTCGCGTGTCTCTACCGCATGATAGCCCACCCTAGGGTCAGCGCTACACACGGCCCCCAACACATATCCTACAAACACCAAAAACTAGTTGCAACTCCTGGACAGAGATCAAGGCGATTAATAAGTCGAGAGGGGCACTTAAGCATTCCAATGCGTGGTAGTAGCTGTTCATGGATCACAAGCACAGAACTCAGTTCCTGAGGACGGTTTCAATGAGACAACCCACCATGTACTCCTACATGGCCTCTCACCGCTACCTTTACCAAATCGTGTTCACACACTTAGCTCTCAACAATAGGACATGTTCACCACATTCCAATTCATCCCCGATGAATTAGACCTGACTCAACTCTAAGCAGTAGCAGGCATGACAACAAGCATGAATGAGTAGGCACATCAGGGCTCAAAAAACTCCTACTCATGCTAGTGGGTTTCAACTATTTACTGTGGCAATGACAGGTCATGCAGAGGAAAGGGGTTCAACTGGCGCAGCAGGTAATAGTTGAAGCGTTGTTGTCCTAATGCAGGTAAAAGAGAGCAGAAGCGAGAGAGTGGGATTGTATCGGAATGAACAAGGGGGTTTTGCTTGCCTGGCACTTCTGAAGATAGTATAGTTCTTCATCGGTGTCATCGATCTCATCGTCGGAACCACGTATACTGAGAGGGGACAAATACCGACAACAGAGAAGGAACACAATCAATGCAATGCAACAATATGATGCATGATCATGACATGGCAACATGCTGTGATTTGATCTAATGCAACTAGAATCCATATTAAATGAAGTTGGTTTGAACAAAGGTTCAAATTCAAACTCCACATGTGGTTATTTAAATGCCATTCATTTGGTTTGTCCTAAACAGTAGCCAAAAGTTGTTCTTGAAGGAAATATGCCCTAGAGGCAATAATAAAGTTATTATTTATTTCCTTATAATCATGATAAATGTTTATTATTCATGCTAGAATTGTATTAACCGGAAACATAATACATGTGTGAATACATAGACAAACAAAGTGTCACTAGTATGCCTCTACTTGACTAGCTCGTTAATCAAAGATGGTTATGTTTCCTAACCATGAACAATGAGTTGTTATTTGATTAACGAGGTCACTGAATGATCTGATTGACATGACCCATTCCATTAGCTTAGCACCCGATCGTTTAGTATGTTGCTGTTGCTTTCTTCATGACTTATAAATGTTCCTATAACTATGAGATTATGCAACTCCCGTTTGCCGGAGGAACACTTTGGGTGCTACCAAACGTCACAACGTAACTGGGTGATTATAAAGGAGCATTATAGGTGTCTCCAAAGGTAGATGTTGGGTTGGCGTATTTCGAGATTAGGTTTTGTCACTCCGATTGTCGGAGAGGTATCTCTAGGCCCTCTCGGTAATGCACATCACTTAAGCCTTGCAAGCATTGCAACTAAATGAGTTAGTTGCGGGATGATGTATTACAGAACGAGTAAAGAGACTTGCCGGTAACAAGATTGAACTAGGTACTGGAATACCGACGATCGAATCTCGGGCAAGTAACATACCGATGACAAAGGGAACAACGTATGTTGTTATGCGGTCTGACCGATAAAGATCTTCGTAGAATATGTAGGAGCCAATATGGGCATCCAGGTCCCGCTATTGGTTATTGACCGAAGACATGTCTCGGTCATGTCTACATTGTTCTCGAACCCGTAGGGTCCGCACGCTTAAGGTTACGATGACAGTTATATTATGAGTTTATGCATTTTGATGTACCGAAGGTTGTTCGGAGTCCCGGATGTGATCACAGACATGACGAGGAGTCTCGAAATGGTCGAGACATAAAGATTGATATATTGGAAGCCTATGTTTGGATATCGGAAGTGTTCCGGGTGAAATCGGGATTTTACCGGAGTACCGGGAAGGTTACCGGAACCCCCCGGGAGCTAAATGGGCCATGATGGGCCTTAGTGGAAAAGAGAAGAGGCAGGCCTACATGGGCTGTGCGCCTCCCCCTTCCCCTAGTCCTATTAGGACTAGGAGAGGTGGCCGGCCCCCTCTCTCTCTTTTCCCCCTCCGCGAATCCTATTCCAACTAGGATTGGGGGGGAATCCTACTCCCAGAGGGAGTAGGACTCTCCTGGCGCGCCACACCTTGGCCGGCCAGCCTCCCCCCTCTAGTCCTTTATATACTGAGGCAGAGGCACCCTAGAACACACAAGTTGATCCACGTGATCTATTCCTTAGCCGTGTGCGGTGCCCCCTGCCACCATAGTCCTCGATAATACTGTAGCGGAGTTTAGGCGAAGCCCTGCTGCTGTAGTGCATCAAGATCGTCACCACGCCGTCATGCTGACGGAACTCTTCCCCGACACTTTGCTAGATCGGAGTCCGGGGATCGTCATCGAGCTGAACGTGTGCTCGAACTCAGAGGTGCCGTAGTTTCGGTACTTGATCGGTTGGATCGTGAAGACGTACGACTACTTCCTCTACGTTGTGTCAGCGCTTCCGCAGTCGGTCTGCGTTGGGTACGTAGACAACACTCTCCCCTCTCGTTGCTATGCATCACATGATCTTGCGTGTGCGTAGGAAATTTTTTGAAATTACTACGAAACCCAACAGTGGCATCCGAGCCTAGGTTATTTATGTTGATGTTATATGCACGAGTAGAACACAAGTGGGTTGTGGGCGATATTAGTCATACTGCCTACCAGCATGTCATACTTTGGTTTGGCGGCATTGTTGGACGAGACGACCTGGACCAACATTACGCGTACGCTTATGCGAGACCGGTTCCCCCGACGTGCTTTGCACATAGGTGGCTTGCGGGCGACTGTCTCTCCAACTTTAGTTGAACCAAGTATGGCTACGCCCGGTCCTTGCGAAGGTTAAAACGGAGTCTATTTGACAAACTATCGTTGTGGTTTTGATGCGTAGGTGAGATTGGTTCTTGCTTAAGCCCGTAAGAGCCACGTAAAACTTGCAACAACAAAGTAGAGGACGTCTAACTTGTTTTTGCAGGCCATGTTGTGATGTGATATGGTCAAGACATGATGCTGAATTTTGTTGTATGAGATGATCATGTTTTGTAACCGAGTTATCGGCAACTGGCAGGAGCCTTATGGTTGTCGTTTTATTGTATGCAATGAAATCGCCATGTAATGCTTTACTTTATTACTAAGCGGTAGTGATAGTCGTGGAAGCATAAGCTTGGCGAGACGACAACGATGCTACGATGGAAATCAAGGTGTCACGCCGGTGACGATGGTGGTCACGACGGTGCTTCGGAGATGGAGATCACAAGCACAAGATGATGATGGCCATATCATATCACTTATATTGATTGCATGTGATGTTTATCCTTTTTATGCATCTTATCTTGCTTTGATTGATGGTAGCATTATAAGATGATCTCTCACTAAATTATCAAGAAGTGTTCTCCCTGAGTATGCACCGTTGAGAAAGTTCTTCGTGCTGAGACACCACATGATGATCGGGTGTGATAGGTTCTACGTTCAAATACAACGGGTGCAAAATAGTTGCACACGCGGAATACTCAGGTTATACTTGACGAGCCAAGCATATACAGATATGGCCTCGGAACACGGAGACCGAAAGGTCGAGCGTGAATCATATAGTAGATATGATCAACATAACGATGTTCACCATTGAAAACTACTCCATCTCACGTGATGATCGGTTATGGTTTAGTTGATTTGGATCACGTAATCACTTAGAGGATTAGAGGGATGTCTATCTAAGTGGGAGTTCTTTAATTAACTTGATTAAATTGAACTTAAATTTATCATGAAATTTAGTACCTGATTAGTATCTTGCTTGTTTATGTTTGATTGTAGATAGATGGCTCGTGCTGTTGTTCCGTTGAATTTTAATGCGTTCCTTGAGAAAGCAAAGTTGAAAGATGATGGTAGCAATTACACGGACTGGGTCCGTAACTTGAGGATTATCCTCATTGCTGCACAGAAGAATTACGTCCTGGAAGCACCGCTGGGTGCCAGGCCTGCTGCAGGAGCAATGCCAGATGTTATGAACGTCTGGCAGAGCAAAGCTGATGACTACTTGATAGTTCAGTGTGCCATGCTTTACGGCTTAGAATCGGGACTTCAACGACGTTTTGAACGTCATGGAGCATATGAGATGTTCCAGGAGTTGAAGTTAATATTTTAAGCAAATGCACGAATTGAGAGATATGAAGTCTCCAATAAGTTCTATAGCTGCAAGATGGAGGAGAACAGTTCTGTCAGTGAGCATATACTCAAAATGTCTGGGTATAATAATCACTTGATTCAATTGGGAGTTAATCTTCCAGATGATAGCGTCATTGACAGAATTCTTCAATCACTGCCACAAAGCTACAAGAGCTTCGTGATGAACTATAATATGCAAGGGATGAACAAGACTATTCCCGAGCTCTTCGCGATGCTGAAAGCTGCGGAGGTAGAAATCAAGAAGGAGCATCAAGTGTTGATGGTCAACAAGACCACTAGTTTCAAGAAAAAGGGCAAAGGGAAGAAGAAGGGGAACTTCAAAAAGAGCGGCAAGCAAGTTGCTACTCAAGAGAAGAAACCCAAGCCTGGACCTAAGCCCGAAACTGAGTGCTTCTATTGCAAGCAGACTGGTCACTGGAAGCGGAACTGCCCCAAGTATTTGGCGGACAAGAAGGATGGCAAGGTGAACAAAGGTATATGTGATATACATGTTATTGATGTGTACCTTACTAATGCTCGCAGTAGCACGTGGGTATTTGATACTGGTTCTGTTGCTAATATTTGCAACTCGAAACAGGGACTATGGATCAAGCGAAGATTGGTTAAGGACGAGGTGACGATGCGCGTGGGAAACGGTTCCAAAGTCGATGTGATCGCAGTCGGCATGCTACCTCTACATCTACCTTCGGGATAAGTATTAGACCTAAATAATTGTTATTTGGTGCCAGCGTTAAGCATGAACATTATATCTTGATCTTGTTTGATGCGAGACGGTTATTCATTTAAATCAGAGAATAATGGTTGTTCTATTTATATGAGTAATATCTTTTATGGTCATGCACCCTTGAAGAGTGGTCTATTCTTGTTGAATCTCGATAGTAGTAACACACATATTCATAATGTTGAAGCCAAAAGATGCAGAGTTGATAATGATAGTGCAACTTATTTGTGGCACTGCCGTTTAGGTCATATCAGTGTAAAGCGCATGAAGAAACTCCATACTGATGGACTTTTGGAACCACTTGATTATGAATCACTTGGTACTTGCGAACCGTGCCTCATAGGCAAGATGACCAAAACACCGTTCTCCGGTACTATGGAGAGAGCAACAAATTTGTTGGAAATCATACATACAGATGTATGTGGTCCAATGAATATTGAGGCTCGTGGCGGATATCGGTATTTTCTCACCTTCACAGATGATTTAAGAAGATATGGGTATATCTACTTAATGAAACATAAGTCTGAAACATTTGAAAAGTTCAAAGAATTTCAGAGTGAAGTTGAAAATCATCGTAACAAGAAAATAAAGTTTCTCCGATCTGATCGTGGAGGAGAATATTTGAGTTACGAGTTTGGTGTACATTTGAAAAATTGTGGAATAGTTTCGCAACTCACGCCACCCGGAACATCTCAGCGTAATGGTGTGTCCGAACGTCGTAATCGTACTTTACTGGATATGGTGCAATCTATGATGTCTCTTACTGATTTACCGCTATCATTTTTGGGATATGCTCTAGAGACGGCCGCATTCACATTAAATAGGGCACCATCAAAATCCGTTGAGACGACGCCTTATGAACTGTGGTTTGGCAAGAAACCAAAGTTGTCGTTTCTGAAAGTTTGGGGCTGCGATGCTTATGTGAAAAAGCTTCAACCTGATAAGCTCGAACCCAAATCGGAGAAATGTGTCTTCATAGGATACCCAAAGGAAACTATTGGATACACCTTCTATCACAGATCCGAAGGCAAGACTTTTGTTGCTAAATTCGGAAACTTTCTGGAGAAGGAGTTTCTCTCGAAAGAAGTGAGTGGGAGGAAAGTAGAACTTGACAAGGTAACTGTACCTGCTCCCTTATTGGAAAGTAGTGCATCACAGAAAACTGTTTCTATGACACCTACACCAGTTAGTGAGGAAGCTAATGATGATGATCATGAAACTTCAGAACAAGATACTACTGAACCTCGTAGATCAACCAGAGTAAGATCCGCACCAGAGTGGTACAGTAATCCCGTTCTGGAAGTCATGCTACTAGATCATGATGAACCTACGAACTATGAAGAAGCGATGGTGAGCCCAGATTCCGCAAAGTGGCTTGAAGCCATGAAATCTGAGATGGGATACATGTATGAGAACAAAGTATGGACTTTGGTTGACTTGCCCGATGATCGGCAAGCAATTGAGAATAAATGGATCTTCAAGAAGAAGACTGACGCTGACGGTAATGTTACTGTCTACAAAGCTCGACTTGTCGCGAAAGGTTTTCGGCAAGTTCAAGGGATTGACTACGATGAGACCTTCTCACCCGTAGCGATGCTTAAGTCTGTCTGAATCATGTTAGCAATTGCCACATTTTATGATTATGAAATTTGGCAGATGGATGTCAAAACTGCATTCCTGAATGGATTTCTGGAAGAAGAGTTGTATATGATGCAACTAGAAGGTTTTGTCGATCCAAAGGGAGCTAACAAAGTGTGCAAGCTCCAGCGATCCATTTATGGACTGGTGCAAGCCTCTCGGAGTTGGAATAAACGTTTTGATAGTGTGATCAAAGCATTTGGTTTTATACAGACTTTTGGAGAAGCCTGTATTTACAAGAAAGTGAGTGGGAGCTCTGTAGCATTTCTGATATTATATGTGGATGACATATTATTAATTGGAAATGATATAGAATTTCTGGATAGCATAAAGGGATACTTGAATAAGAGTTTTTCAATGAAAGACCTCGGTGAAGCTGCTTACATATTAGGCATTAAGATCTATAGAGATAGATCAAGACGCTTGATTGGACTTTCACAAACAACATACCTTGACAAAATTTTGAAAAAGTTCAAAATGGATCAAGCAAAGAAAGGATTCTTGCCTGTGTTACAAGGTGTGAAATTGAGTAAGACTCAATGCCCGACCACTGTAGAAGATAGAGAGAATATGAAAGATGTTCCCTATGCATCAGCAATAGGATCTATCATGTATGCAATGCTGTGTACCAGACCTGATGTGTGCCTTGCTATAAGTCTAGCAGGGAGGTACCAAAGTAATCCAGGAGTGGATCACTGGACAGTGGTCAAGAACATCCTGAAATACCTGAAAAGGACTAAGGATATGCTCCTCGTATATGGAGGTGACAAAGAGCTCGTCGTAAAAGGTTACGTTGATGCAAGCTTTGACACTGATCCGGACGATTCTAAATCGCAAACCGGATACGTGTTTACATTAAACGGTGGAGCTGTCAGTTGGTGCAGTTCTAAACAAAGCGTCGTAGCGGGATCTACATGTGAAGCAGAGTACATAGCTGCTTCAGAAGCAGCAAACGAAGGAGTCTGGATGAAGGAGTTCATATCCGATCTAGGTGTCATACCTAGTGCATCGGGACCAATGAAAATCTTTTGTGACAATACTGGTGCAATTGCCTTGGCAAAGGAATCCAGATTTCACAAGAGGACCAAGCACATCAAGAGACGCTTCAATTCCATCCGAGATCTAGTCCAGGTGGGAGACATAGAGATTTGCAAGATACATACGGATCTGAATGTTGCAGACCCATTGACTAAGCCTCTTCCACGAGCAAAACATGATTAGCACCAAGGCTCCATGGGTGTTAGAATCATTACGGTGTAATCTAGATTATTGACTCTAGTGCAAGTGGGAGACTGAAGGAAATATGCCCTAGAGGCAATAATAAAGTTATTATTTATTTCCTTATAATCATGATAAATGTTTATTATTCATGCTAGAATTGTATTAACCGGAAACATAATACATGTGTGAATACATAGACAAACAAAGTGTCACTAGTATGCCTCTACTTGACTAGCTCGTTAATCAAAGATGGTTATGTTTCCTAACCATGAACACTGAGTTTTTATTTGATTAACGAGGTCACATCATTAGTTGAATGATCTGATTGACATGACCCATTCCATTAGCTTAGCACCCGATCGTTTAGTATGTTGCTATTGCTTTCTTCATGACTTATACATGTTCCTATAACTATGAGATTATGCAACTCCCGTTTGCCGGAGGAACACTTTGGGTGCTACCAAACGTCACAACGTAACTGGGTGATTATAAAGGAGCATTACAGGTGTCTCCAAAGGTAGATGTTGGGTTGGCGTATTTCGAGATTAGGTTTTGTCACTCCGATTGTCGGAGAGGTATCTCTAGGCCCTCTCGGTAATGCACATCACTTAAGCCTTGCAAGCATTGCAACTAAATGAGTTAGTTGCGGGATGATGTATTACAGAACGAGTAAAGAGACTTGCCGGTAACGAGATTGAACTAGGTACTGGAATACCGACGATCGAATCTCGGGCAAGTAACATACCGATGACAAAGGGAACAACATATGTTGTTATGCGGTCTGACCGATAAAGATCTTCGTAGAATACGTAGGAGCCAATATGGGCATCCAGGTCCCGCTATTGGTTATTGACCGAAGACATGTCTCGGTCATGTCTACATTGTTCTCGAACCCGTAGGGTCCGCACGCTTAAGGTTACGATGACAGTTATATTATGAGTTTATGCATTTTGATGTACCGAAGGTTGTTCGGAGTCCCGGATGTGATCACGGACATGACGAGGAGTCTCGAAATGGTCGAGACATAAAGATTGATATATTGGAAGCCTATGTTTGGATATCGGAAGTGTTCCGGGTGAAATCGGGATTTTACCGGAGTACCGGGAAGGTTACCGGAACCCCCCGGGAGCTAAATGGGCCATGATGGGCCTTAGTGGAAAAGAGAAGAGGCAGGCCTACATGGGCTGTGCGCCTCCCCCTTCCCCTAGTCCTATTAGGACTAGGAGAGGTGGCCGGCCCCCTCTCTCTCTTTTCCCCCTCCGCGAATCCTATTCCAACTAGGATTGGGGGGGGGGGGGGGAATCCTACTCCCAGAGGGAGTAGGACTCTCCTGGCGCGCCACGCCTTGGCCGGCCAACCTCCCCCCTCTAGTCCTTTATATACTGAGGCAGAGGCACCCTAGAACACACAAGTTGATCCACGTGATCTATTCATTAGCCGTGTGCGGTGCCCCCTGCCACCATAGTCCTCGATAATACTGTAGCGGAGTTTAGGCGAAGCCCTGCTGCTGTAGTGCATCAAGATCGTCACCACGCCGTCGTGCTGACGGAACTCTTCCCTGACACTTTGCTAGATCGGAGTCCGGGGATCATCATCGAGCTGAACGTGTGCTCGAACTCGGAGGTGCCATAGTTTCGGTGCTTGATCGGTTGGATCGTGAAGACGTACGACTACTTCCTCTACGTTGTGTCAGCGCTTCCGCAGTCGGTCTGTGTTGGGTACGTAGACAACACTCTCCCCTCTCATTGCTATGCATCACATGATCTTGCGTGTGCGTAGGAAATTTTTTGAAATTACTACGAAACCCAACAGTTCTAACATGCATGAAGAGGGTACAGATGGATAGATTGGATTTTTCTAATCATTTTTCATATATAATTTATTTCATTTTGAGTTATAGTTATTTTTCTATGAATTTCTGAAGTTTTGGCTATTTTTTGGAATTTCCTGATTATTTTATAACCAGAAAGTCAATTACTGTGTCATGCTTGCATCAACGAGTCAACAGCGCTGACTGGAGTCAAACCTGGCATGTGGGGTCCACATGTCAGTGTCACAGGGTTAAATAGGGGGGTGTTTAGCCTACTTACAAGTTTAGTGGGCGGTGGGGCCCTCTGTTAGTGACCGGATGGGGTTGTTAGTGCCTAAACTAATTAGGCCACGTCAGCCGGCCGGAGATTAGCTGGTGACGACCTCAGCCAATGGTGGGGGTCCGCTAGAGTTGCGCCAGAGGCGACGGATCGATGCGCTGAGGGAGCCAGAAGGTAGCCCGTGCCCGCGCGCATCCAGAGAAAGCAACGTGAGGGCATGAGGTGGTCGGAGTTCGCCGGAAGCGAGCTCATGGCGGCGGCCTCAGTATGGCGTCGATGGTGGGCTAGCTAATCGGTGCAAACGACGGCGGAGTTAAATGGGAAACGGACGGTGAGCTCACAGCGGGCTCGTAGAGGTGGTCGGCGAGCTAGAGGGAGGCCGGACGACATCGAATCGTTAGCGGTTGTCATCAGATCCCGCGAAAGAAGACGAAGGTGAGGACGACGTCATGAGGGCCCCGACGTCACGTGACTTGGAGATGAGAAAGAGGGCGTCGCGGCGGTGCCGTTGGACGGTACGGAGAGGGGTAGGGTGGACGGTGGCCACAGTGATCGTCGTCGGTGGCGACGGTCGCGTCCGGGTGTGCGTTAGAGAGCGAGACCGAGGAGGGGGGAGGAGCACGGTGAGAGTGAGAGAGAGACCAGGGAGGTGCGTGGCGACGTGAGGGAGGTCCAGGCAGGCAGGGAGAGAGGAGGTGGCCGCAGCGCATGCACGCGCGCACGGAACACACGCCCTCATGCCTACTGGCAGGAGGTTGAAGACAGTGCGGCGGTTCGTGGGCTGGGCCGTATACTTTGGCTGCAGGTAAGCCAGGTAAGTCCTCTCTCTCTCTTTTATTTCCATTTTTCTGTATTCTTTTGTCTGTTTTGATTTAGTAAAAGTACTAAACCATTTTAGTAAATTCTAAAAATATTTTTGGATGCTAACTGAATAATTCCAGAGCCCCAGCAAATGTTTCAGAATTATTGGAGTTGTTGAATATATATATATATAGCATTTAAAAACCCCAATTCAAATACAATATGGGTTATTTCAAAAATCCATAAATGGCCAAGAAATATGCTCATCATTTTTGGCAGAGGTTTTCACCTTTATCAAAAATCATGAACATTTTCAAAGGGCATTTTGGGTTCATTGAATATTACTTTAGGTTGAACCTATTTGCTTTGATCTGGTGCTAGGGTTTGAACAATCCTCATTTCAAGTTTAAAAGAAATTTAGACATGATGCAACAACCAAGAAAGTCCAAGTGCATAGCAAGGCTAGGGATGTTACAATGGCTCCCATTCGTGCCGGCCCCCAGATCTTGAAGGAGCACCTTGCCATTTGCTAGCTATGCCGCTGCTCCTGCCTTTCCCTCAAAAATTCTAGTGAATTGTGCTATCTAATTTCACCATGCAATCTGTTGCTCTAGTGTATATGTTCTATATGTCGTGCAGTGTGGTGCTCACTTATTAACTGTTTTGTTAATTAGTTGTCGTCTTCAGTTAACTGTTTGGTTCAATTCTGCAAATGTGATGTTCAATTCTTCAGGCTGCAATTTTGTATTGTCTTCCATGTGAGAAATAAATCGAATTTATCTTTATAAAATTGTGGGTGCATTCTGTTATTGTATACCATGTGAGGAATAAATTGAATTTGGCTGTAGTAAATACATGAGAAACAAATACAATTGCTACAATTGGTTGTAGTTAACTGTTTGGTTAACTGTCTGATCTTCTATTAGGAGTATGTTATATTGTGCAATGTGGTGCTCAGTTAATGTTTGGTTCATTTGTTGTGGTGTTTAGTTAACTTCTTGGTTCAATGTTATATTGTGCAATGTGGTGCTCAGTTAATGTTTGGTTCATTTGTTGTGGTGTTTAGTTAACTGTTTGGTTCAATTCTGCAATGCGATGTCCAATTGTCGTGGGTAGAATTTTGTATTGTTGTGCATGTGAGGAATAAATCGAATTTGGCTGCACTTAATACATGAGAAACATATTCAAGTGCTATATTTCCTAGTTCCTAATCATGCTTGGTTTGGGTAAATGGGTTTTCCCTGTTGCTTGAATTACTCTGATGAATCTGCAATGTGATTATTTTTCAGCAACATATTCTACTGATAGCATACGAACCCTTACTTAACCTGATAACTAAGTACCTTATATGTGTTGTAGGGAAACAATGGGAAGCACTGAGGTTTACAATCGAGGTTAGCACGTGCATGGTCCGTTGTCTAATAGCACATTATTGTGCAATTGCAGGAACCATTCTAATATTTATGTTTTTAACCATTTGGTCTTGCACATGTAGGTCCTGCTGTCAGAGGTTTTGACCCAATGTTCAACCCTTTTTGCATATGGGGAAATGAGTTGTCCATGAATATCAGTCAAGTCAAGAAACTCAGAAAGATTGTTAGGATAAAGAAATTAGCAACAAAAAACAACAAGATCTTTGTCTGCACAATGAAGAACACATCAGTTCACTACAGGATGGTACTAACTATTATACCTTGCCCATTTAATTCCTTTGCCCCATTTCCAATATAGAGAAGACATTTATGCACATCCTTGTTTTCAGGCCTTTCCAAAGCAGTTCACTGATGATTACCTCTCAAACTACCTGTATGGTCAGGAGTGTTCTCGAAGAGGACGAAGGATGGACGGTCAATCATCCACAGGCACTGGCCTAAAGTTACAAAGACCTTCAACATCAATGAAGGCTCAATATTCGCCTTCTGCTTCAGCAGTTTTCTAGATGAGATACATCTGTCTATGTACCGTCTATGATGCTAATTTCGAAAGGTTATAGATGTTGCATGTGAAACTTAGTCCTGGTGTAGTTGTGTAATGGGGTAGCTGAGTGCTGAACGAAATATATTGTGTGCTTAATATGAACTGTCAATTAGATTAATAAATGGATTATGAATAATCGATTAATTAGCCTGCTAGTGGCGAATTAGCCTGCTAATTGGGTTTTGCTATTGCAAACAGTTGTTGAAAAAAATACCGTGGGCGATGACCACAGGCAACGCACACAGTTTCTAGGGATAAACCGTGTTTGATCAATGAACAATCACACACAACATTCTCTTGAAAACTGTTTGCGTTAGGCCACCTCGGGCAAAAGTTTACCACATGAAAACTGTGTGTGATGGACAGCCTTTGCCACACAGTTTCTTCCACGGACCGTGTGTGATATATTCAATAATGTAAGCGATTTAACGGGAAAAATTGTGTGTGATGTACCTGTGAATGGAAACGTTTTCCTTCGAGCGACTGTGTGGGATGTACATACAAACGGAAACGTTTAGCGGGGACTGACTGTGTGGGATGTACTTGCGACCGGAAACAATTTTGCCGTATAATTGTATTTTTTATCTCTACTATACGTATTTCCGTATTTGAGCGCTCGCCGGTCGCACACGACCTCATTTTGCCGAACGTGTGTGCCGGGAGGGCATATCCCCGACGATTTCTGGGTCATGGGGGAAGGACCCCCCTATCGCCCACACTCACTTGGAGACGGTTCCAAATGCCGTTGCGGAAAGGGGTTTTGAACAGTTTGTTTAGGAGCTCGCTGTACTAGTGTATCGACCCGTAGGTCTGTGGTACACTACTCACACATCATCGGAAGTGTAGCAAGGTTGATGTAGAAGCCCTTTGTGGTCGAATCCCCCTCCGGCAGAGTACACAAAAAGGCATCCAGATGGGATCTCATGAGAATAGAAACTTGCGGCGGCGGAAAAGTATTTTTGGTGTGCCCTCTGGTCTATGGGGAATATTTGGGTATTTATATAAGAACAATTAGGGTTAGAGGGGCTACGGGGGGGCCCACAAGCTTGGGGGCGCGCCCTATAGGCTTGTGTCAATCCCGTGGCTCCTCTGGCCTCTTCCCGAAGCTTCCAAGGTGTCTTGTGGTCCATGAAAAACCGTCAAAAAGCTTCGATCCATTTGGACTCCGTTTGGTATTGATTTTCTGTAAAGGTAAAAACAAGGAAAAAACAACAACTAGCACTTGGCACTAGGTTAATAGGTTAGTCCCAAAAAATGATATAAGATAGCAGAATAATGCATATAAAAATCCAAGATTGATAATATAATAGCATGTAACAATAAAAAATTATAGATACATTGGAGACGTATCAATCATCCCCAAGCTTAATTCCTGCTCGTCCTCGAGTAGGTAAATGATATAAACAGAATTTTAGATGTGGAGTGCTACCTAACATGTTTATCATGTAATCTTTCTTTATGTGGCATGAATATTCAGAACCATAAGATTCAAAACAAAAGTTTAATATTGACATAAAAAACAATAATACTTCAAGCACACTAAAAAGCAATAATGTCTTTTCAAAAATATAATGACTAAGGAAAGTTATCCCTACAAAATCATATAGTCTTGTCATGCTCCATCTTCTTAACATAAAGTATTTATGATGCACAACCCCGTTCTTAGCCAAGCAATGGGTTCATACTTTTTAACGCGCTTCAGCTTTTTCATCTCTCACGCAATACTTGAGCATGAGTCATGGATATAGCACTATGAGTAGAATAGAATATGATGTTGGAGGTTGTGTGGAGAAGACAAAAAAGGAGAAAGTCTCACATCGACAAGGCTAATTAACGAGCTAAGAAGATGCCCATCAATTGATGTCAATGCAAAGAGTGGGCATTGGCATGCAACGGATGCACTAGAGCTATAAGTGTATGAAAGCTCAAAAGAAAGCTAAGTGGGTGTGCATCCAACTTGCTTTCTCATGAAGACCTTGGGCATTTGAGGAAGCCCATCATTGGAATATACAAGCCAAGTTCTATAATAAAAAATTCCCACTAGTAATATATGAAAGTGAAAAAATAGGAGACTCTCTATCATGAAGAACATGGTGCTACTTCGAAGCACAAGTGTGGAAAAGGATAATAACATTGTCCCTTCTCTCTTTTTCTCTCATTTTTTCTTTTTTTTCTTTTTTTCTTTTTGGGCTTTTTTGCCTCTTTTTTTTAATTTTGGGCTCTTTGGCCTCTCTTTTTTTCCATCTGGAGTCTCATCCCAACTTGTGAGAAAATCATAGTCTCCATCATCCTTTCCTCGCATGGGACAATGCTCTAATAATGATGATCATCACACTTTTATTTACTTACAACTCAAGAATTACAACTCGATTCTAGAACAAAAATATGACTCTATATGAATACCTCCGGCAGTGTACTGGGATGTGCAATGATCTAGCGTGACATGTATAAAAAATATGAATGGTGGCCAAGCCACAAATACTATGCCAACTATATGATAATGCAAAGCAATATGCAATGATGGTGTGTGTCATAATAAAACGGAACGGTGGAAGTTGCATGGCAATGTATCTTAGAATGGCTATGGAAATGCCATTATAGGTACGTATGGTGGTTGTTTTGAGGAAGATATAAGGTGGCTTATGTGTGAAAGAGCGTAACATATCATGGGGTTTGGATGCACCGGCGAAGTTTGCACCACATCTCAAGGTGAGAAAGGGCAATGCACGGTACCAAAGAAGCTAGCAAAATGCGGAAAGGTGAGTGAGTATAATCCATGGACTCACATTAGTCATAAAGAACTCGCATAGTTATTGAAAAAGTTTATTAGCCCTTGAAGGAAAGTACTACTACGCATGCTCCTAGGGGAGAGGTTGGTAGGAGTTAACCATCGCGCGCTCCCGACCTCCATGCAAAGGATGACAATCAATAACAAATCATGCTCCAATTTCATAGCATAACGAGAGACCATATGTCCATGCTTCGGGAATCACAGACCCTAACACAAATATTCTTAATAAACCACAATTAATCAGTAGCATGGCTCTAATATTACCATCTTTATATCTCAAAACAAATGCAAGGAATCAAACTTCTCGTATATTCAATGATGTTCATGAAAGTTTTTATTATATCCATCTTGAATACCCATCATATTAGGACTAAGTTCCTAACCCAAGAAAATTGCCATACTATTTATAAGACTCTCAAAATAATATAATTGATGCATGAGATTTCATTGATTTCTTCAAAATATAACGACCGGCGTGCTCTGAAAAAATATAAGTGAAGGACTAGAGCAACTACCTAGCTCAAAAAATACAATTGAAGCACATAGAGTATTCTAAGAAATTCATTATTAATGTGTGTCCCTCTCAAAAGGTCTGTATAGCAAGGATGATTGTGGCAAAATAAAAAGCAAATAAAGCAAAGACTCATACAATACAAGACAGTCCAAGCAGAACACTTATCATGTGGTGAATAAAAATATAGCTTCAAGTAATTTACCAATGGATTGTAAACAAAATAGAGGATGCCTTCCGGGGCATTTTTGATGCTTCGTTGTCTTTTAATATTACTTTGGGGTGACATGGGCATCCCCAAGCTTAGGCTCTTGCCACTCCTTATTCCATAGTCCATCGAAACTTCACCCAAAACTTGCAAACTTCACAACACAAAACTCAACAGAAAACTCGTGAGATCCGTTAGTATAATAAAGCAAACCACCACTTTTAGGTACTGTTGTAAACTCATTTTGATCTTATATTTGCATTATATCTACTGTATTGTAACTTCACCATGGTTCATACCCCCTGATACAACCCATAGATGCACCAAAATAAGAGCAACTCTAGCAGACCCCACATTTTGCTGACCCGTAAAATGTGTTTGCAGGTCGCACGGGGGCGATTATGCAGGCCGAAAATTGCGGCGGCAGACTAGAAACTGCAAACGGACCCCTAAATTTAAAAAAAAAAGTTGTTTCGCGCGAGAAATTTAAACAACATCACGCTGGAGCTCGCTCGCATACATGTTTCTTCTTTGCATAATAAGTTCATACACGCCACATACATACATAGAGGTTAGATATGCTAGACAGGGCCTACGCTACCGCATCACTGCAACAAAATTGAGCTCACCGGAGCTCCTGCGGTAGCTGCCCACCGGCGGCGATCAGTCGGAGTCGGAGGAGTTGGAGCCGAGGTCGACGAAGAGCTTCGCCTGCTCCTCCTTCATCACGCACAGGTCGGCCTCCTTCGATGCCTGTGCCTGCGATGCCGTAAGGCCCGAATCGAGGAAGAGCTGCTCGTACTCGAGCTCGCGCCGGATGCGCTCTTCCATCTCCTGCAGCTCCCTCGCCGACCGCTCGAGGACGATGCGCTCGAGGACCTCCTCCTGCCCCGGTGGGAGGTAGTCCTCCGGTCCGATGACGCCTCAGCGCGGCGGTGCATCGGGCACGGCCTCCTCCGACTCCCTCTTCACCGGAACGAGCCGTGAGCTCGATGCGCCCGCGGATGAGCTCCCCGCGGACCAGTGGCCGGATGAGCTCCCCGCGGACCAGTTGCCGGAGGAGGCGCAGTGGCGATGGGCGTGCTCGAGCTCGAACTCATCGAGCTCACACTGGTCGAATGCCGGCGGCGGCCGGGCACCCTGGTTGAGCCACCGACGCGCCCCCGCTTGCGAGCGGTGTCAGATCTGGCGCGGCGGCAGCGCTCCGCCTCATCCCCCGAGTCAGCCATGGTGCTTCAAGGCTCGCCGGAGGCGAGAAATCGAGCTGCACGGTGGGGAATTGGAGGGGAACGCGGCGGCGGGAGGATAGGGTTTCGACCCACATCTGCCCCGCAAACCCGCAGTTATAGTGGCTCGGGGGTTGCGTTTGCGGGCTGCGGCAAAAAAATTTACGGGCCGGACACCGTTGCAGGCTCTGGTCTGGCTAGAAAAATGGGCCGAGCCCGTATAATCGCCGGAATTATGTGGGTTTGCTCCGGATGCGGGGTCTGCTAGAGTTGCTCTAAGCAAACAACACAATGAAAACAGAATCTGTCAGAAACAGAATAGTCGGTAGTAATCTGGACTTTAGCCAAACTTCTATAACTCCACAAATTCTGAAAAATTAGGACAACATGGGAAATCTATAATAATAAAGTGTAAAACATTCTAAATTTTATCACGCTCTAATGAATTTTAATAATTCTGCTACTGGACAGAAAAGTTCCTATTTTCTCACAGAATCAAATCAACAATCTTCCAAATCATCCCAAAGGTCTTACTTGTCCCAAACACTAATTAAAATACTAAAACACAATCATAACATAAGTATAATTGCATATTTATTGAAAAAAAGAAGCAAAAGAATCAAAAAATAAAAATAAAATTTGGTTGCCTCCCAGCAAGCGCTATTGTTTTGCGCCCCTAGCTAGGCATATTGCATATATCTAGGTATTGTCATCTTTGTTCTTATTTTCCATAGATGTGTTTTTGTGAGGAGGTTTTTCAAATATAACAAGAAACACATCATACATAGAAATTTTAGCATTATCAAGTTGTCCATCCGCATACCCCCTTTGATTACCGGCTATGATCCAACAATATTGTTGGTTAGCATCATTGAAAACTTGTTGGATCATGTCCAATACGGGAACTTCCTTTTTAAGGTTCTCATCAAAGATGCGATCATTGCCAAGAAAATGTCTTAATAAATAATCACCATTGTAAAGGATTTCATCTATTACCGGTTTTTCATGATTCATACCATAAAAATCAAAAATCTCATTAGCTTCCTGCACTATGTAATCAAACTCATTCACAAGAACAAGGGTAGCTATCTTCTTAGCTCTAAGATGTTTTATAATAGGTAACACATAAAACAATCTTTGCAAAGTAGGATGAGTATGAATCAATCTTTTCTCAAGTTTAGGAACAAGTGCTGAAATAGCTTCTGCATAAGTGTTAGTTCTTTTAAGTATAGGAGCATCATCACAAGTCAAAGATCCAATGCAATTAAACAATTCTTGAATGTCACCTTTTCCTATAACATTCCCTTGTCCTAAAACAAAAGTTTTAGCATCCAGATTAGTAGAACGTCCAATTTTAGGAGTTCTACCATCATCTGTTTCTGCCATACCAAAATCACTCATGATGATAGGTTCAAAGCAAGCAATCTAGCACACAAGCGAACAAAAAGCAAATGAAAGGGCGAACAGAAAGAAGGCGAATAAAAAGGCAAATATTTTTGTGTTTTTCTGGAAAAAATTAAAAGTGGGGGAGATGAAAACGAGAGGCAAATGGAGAATAATATAAATGCAAGAGATGATAGTTTATGATGGGTACTTGGTAGGCTTGATGTAGATCCTCCCCGGCAATGGCGCCAGAAATTCTTCCTGCTACTTCTTGAGCTGGCGTTGGTTTTTCCCTTCAAGAGGAAAGGGTGATGCAACAAAGTAGAGATAAGTATTTCCCTCTGTTGAGAACCAAGGTATCAATCCAGTAGGAGGAACACACAAGTCACCAATGGTTGCACCTACACAAACGAACAAATACTTGCACCCAACGCGATAAAGGGGTTGTCAATCCCTTCACAACTATTTGCAATGATGAGATCTGATAGTGATAGATATAAAAGATAAATAAAAGTGAAAAATAAGTTAAAAGTAAATAAATTGCAGGAAGGTATTTTTGTGCTTTTTTATTTTATAGATCTGAAAATATAATGATAAAAATAGACCTGGGGGCCATAGTTTTCACTAGAGGCTTCTCTCTTGAAAGAATGCATACGGTGGGTAAACAAATTACTGTTGAGCAATTGATAGAAAAGCGCATAGTTATGACGATGTCTAAGGCAATCATCATGAATAGAGGAATCACATTCGTGACAATTAGACCAACTCCTCCCTGGATCTACTACTATTACTCCATGATACGTCTCCAACGTATCTATAATTTTTTATTGTTCCATGCTATTATAATATCCATCTTGGATGTTTTATATGCATTAGTATGCTATTTTATATCATTTTTGGAACTACCATGTTAACCTAGTGCCAAGTGCCAGTTGTCGCTTTTTCCTTGTTTTTGTCTTTTACAAAAAATCAGTACCAAACGGACTCCAAACGGAATGAAACTTTTTGAGGATTTTTCTTGGACCAGAAGACACCCAGGAACCTTCAGGAGGGGTAAGAGGGGCCACCAGTTGGTGACAAGCCCTGGAGGCGTGCCCTAGGGGGTGAGGGAGTCCTGGATTAGGGGGTGTCCGGATGGCCGGACTATACCTTCCGCCAGACTCCTGGACTATGAAGATACAAGATTGAAGACTTCGTTCCGTGTCTGGGAGGGACTTTCCTTGGCGTGGAAGGCAAGCTTGGCGATACGGATATGTGGATCTCCTACCATTGTAACCGACTTTGTGTAACCCTAACCCTCTCCCGTGTCTATATAAACCGGAGGGTTTTAGTCCGTAGGACAACATACAGAACAACAATCATACCATAGGCTAGCTTCTAGGGTTTAGCCTCTCCGATCTCGTGCTAGATCTACTCTTGTACTACCCATATCATCAATATTAATCAAGCAGGATGTACGGTTTTACCTCCATCAAGAGGGCCCGAACCTGGGTAAAACTTCGTGTCCCTTGCCTCCTGTTACCACCCGGCCTAGACGCACAGTTCGGGACCCCCTACCCGAGATCCGCCGGTTTTTACACCGACATTGGTGCTTTCATTGAGAGTTCCTCTGTGTCGTCGCCGTCAGGCTTGATGGCTCCTACTATCATCGATAGTGATGCGGTCCAGGGTGAAACTTGTCTCCCCGGACAGATCTCTGTCTTCGGCGGCTTTGCACTGCGGGCTAATTTGCTTGGCCATCTGGAGAAGATCGAAAGCTCCGCCCCTGGCCGTCAGGTCAGGTTTGGAGGTTCAAACTACACGGCTGACATCTGCGGGGACTTGATCTTCGATGGAGTCAAGCCACTGCCGAGCGCGCCGCACTGTCACGACGGGCATGATCTAGCTCTGCCACCGAACAGTGCCCTGGAGGCCGCACCCGCATCGGCTTCGACCCTTAATTCGGAGCCAACTGCGCCGATCGAGGATGGGTGGTTGGACGCCGCCTCGGGGGCTGCGATCCCAACGATGATCGAGCTGAACACCAGCCCCGCACTCCGCGAGACTCGTGACTCCAAGGAGCCGGACTCCTCCCCGGACTCCAAATCCGATTGGGCGCCGATCATGGAGTTTACCGCCGCGGACATCTTTCAGCACTCGCCCTTCGGTGATATTATGAAATCACTAAAGTCTCTCTCTTTGTCAAGAGAGCCCTGCCCGGATCATGGCCAGCAGGATTGGGATGTGGAAGACGAAGAAATTCGACGCCCACCCACCACCCACTTTGTAGCCACTGTCGATGATTTAACCGACATGCTCGACTTTGACTCTGAAAACATCGACGGTATGGACGATGATGCGGGAGGCGAAGAAGAACCACCGCCCACAGGGCGCTGGACGCCCACCTCATCATATGGCGTATACATGGTGGATGCACCAAAACATGACGACGAGGAGCGGAAGGACGCACCGAAGGCTTGATCCCTCGAGAAGCAGTCAAAGCGGTGACGCAAGCGCCGCCCCAAATCCCGCCTCGACGGAAATAACGATCACACAGACCCAGCGCTGGAGCAGGGCGAACCGCTGCCGGACAACGGCAATCCGGATAATCAAACCGAACAAACAAATTCTATCAAGGATAATAGTCCGGACGACATAACGCCGGACAGGCACCCGGAGCAACAGAATGCCCGTAAAAGGCTTGTTGCCACCGCGAGGAGTCTTAAAAAGCAGAAGCAAAGGCTCAAGGCTGCGCAAGACACACTCCAAATCAGATGGAGTAAAATACTCAACACAGCAGCGAGGTACGGCGACAACCGCCCCTCCAAGAGCTACCCAAAGCGGAAGCTGCTACCTGAATTCGATGAGGAGGCCTCAGATCCCCCACAACAAAATATCAAAGCAGCCACCTGGCCGGGTAGACGACCCCTCTACCAACACAGAGCGGCATACAACGCCACTCACAATACAACACGCGACCCATGCGAGGGCTTGCACCCAAAGGACGGCGCAACAAGATCCATCTATGGACCACGCAAGCGCGCCCCAGCATACAATGCAACACAACAAACATCCGAACAACGCGGTACACCCAGCTACAGGGGTGCCGCACACCCCCTATGTTTCATCGATGAGGTGTTGGACCATGAATTTCTAGAGGGATTCAAACCCGTAAACATAGAGACATACGACGAAACAACAGACCCTGGGGTCTGGATTGAGGACTACATCCTTCATATCCATATGGCTCGAGGAGATGATCTCCACGCCATCAAGTACTTACCCCTCAAGCTCAAAGGGCTAGCTCGTCACTGGCTTAAAGGCCTCCCCGAAATCTCCATTGGAAGTTGGGAAGAGCTCGAAGACGCCTTTCAAGCAAATTTTCAAGGGACTTATGTCCGACCTCCGGATGCGGACGATTTGAGTCATATAACTCAACAGCCCAGAGAGTCAGCCCGAAAGCTTTGGAACAGGTTTCTTACTAAAAGGAACCAGATTGTCGACTGTCCGGACACCGAAGCCTTGGCAGCTTTTAAGCATAGCGTCCGTGACGAATGGCTCGCCAGACACCTCGACCAAAATAAGCCAAGAACAATGGCCGCATTAACAAGCCTCATGACCCGCTTTTGCGCGGGTGAGGACAGCTGGCTAGCCAGATGCAGCACCAGCGACCCTAGTACATCTGAAGCTAGAGATGGAAACAGGAAATCACGGTGCAACAGCAATAACAAACGCCGAAATAAAGAAGACAGCACGAAGGGCACGGCAGTAAACGCTGGATTCAAGAGCTCTTGGCCAGGTCAGCAAAAGCCGCCCTCTAAAGGCACCAGGGATGAACTGTCCAGCCTCAACAAAATTCTGGAACAAGTATGTCAGATCCATAGTACCCCTGGTAAACCTGCTAATCATACCCACAGAGAATGTTGGGTCTTCAAGCAGTCCGGCAAGCTCAACGCCGTACACAAGGGGGGGATACACCAAGTGAAGACGAGGATGAGCCTCCCAAGCAAGACACTGGGGAACAAAAGAAATTTCCACTAGAAGTCAAAACAGTAAACGTGTTACACGTGATAAAGGGAAAAAACAACGCGGCACTCCCAGGAAAATATACCCAAGTGCCTATCACCACGAAGTCCTGCCACTGGTCGTCTCAACCGATCACTTTCGACCATCGCGATTACTCAGCAAGTATCAGACGCACAGGATGGGCTGCCCTGGTATTAGACCCAGTAATTGGCGGATATCACTTCACACGAGTCTTGATGGACGGTGGCAGCAATCTAAACCTAATATATCAGGATACAATCCGCGGGATGGGGTTAGACCCAACAAAAATTCTCCATAGCAATACTACCTTTAAAGGAGTAACGCCAGGCCCAGGGGCTCGTTGTACGGGCTCCCTCCTACTACAAGTTATATTCGGCTCCCCCGATAACTTCCGTCGTGAGCATTTAACCTTCCACATCGCTCCGTTCCGAAGTGGCTATCAAGCACTGCTCGGACGCGAAGCTTTCGCTCACTTTAATGCAATACCACACTACGCCTCCCTCACACTCAAGATGCTCGGTCCACGTGGCATCATTTCAGTGAACGGAAATATCAAGCGATCTCTGTGCGCCGAAGAGAGTGCGGCTGCCTTGGCAGCCGCATACTAAAGGCACCCGGACCAGCGAAAGCATCCAATAGGTCGTCAAGACCTCAGACACAACTAATCAAGTCCGGTGCCGCTATTTATATCGAATAAATGTTCACACCCCTTGTTGGGGATATTACTACTGGGTGTAAACCGGCCTATCTGGGCCGGGTTAACTTCATCAGTAGTTAAGTATGTTAAAGCCCAAGAAGGCAGATGAGGGCTCAAGACCCATGGTCGGTTAAGGCCTGTAGCCGTAAACCGGCGTTAGTAGTTAACTTGTATTGTAAGTTAGGAACAAGTAGAGACCAAACCGGACACATCTATGAGCCGGTATTGGGACTGTAAACCGACGGGAGTCACCCGTGTATATAAGGGGATGACCCGGCGGCGGTTCAAGGACAACAGACAACAACTCGAGACTTAGGCGAAGCTTGTTTGCTCCCTAGTCATCGAAACCCCATCAATTCCATCGCAACTAGACGTAGTCTTTTACCTTCATCGAAGGGGCCGAACTAGTATAACTCTCTTGCGTCCCTGTGTCCGCTTTAACCCCTTGAAGCTAACCCATCGCGATGGCTCCACGACTAAGTCCTTTCTCTAGGACATCTGCCGTGACAAAACCACGACAGTTGGCGCCCACCATGGGGCTATCGCACGATGGTTTCTGGTTCTTGGAGGGCCGCTTTGAAGGACTCGAGGGTTACGCTGTAGGCCGGATGACTAAGAGTCGTCGCGGCAAGTTCTACATCGACGACGCAGGCTGGGGCCCCGAGGCCGGCTCAATTGAGTACGGGTACCGGGTCCTCTTTGGTGGCATTCACGTTTTCATTGGCAAGATCGGTGAACCGGGCCCTGAGCCAGACATCTGCACCAACCTCGTCGAGACGACTCACCGTGCGTGATCCGCCTGGGTTAAACCGGCCATGAAGCATGCCTTCGTGGGAGTCATCCATGGAGGAAGTTATGAGGATGGATCAAAATCTCGCGGCGATACCGTCATTTATTCCGATGATGAGTCATCGACTGGAGAAACTGAATCTCTTTATCAGCTACAAGACAGCCGGATTGGGGACTGTTCCGATGGCGACAGTATTCCGGACCCCTCTGATCTGCCCAACCGGGTTGGAATATTCATGACTGGCACACAAGCAGCGCTTCATTCTTCGACCGCTGCGGCAACAACCTCCGGTTCAGCAGTGGCGACGGCTGCCGGGGCAGGAGGCCCTGTGCGCCCACCGGCTCAGGTTCTATCAGAGCTATTTGATGCATTGGCTGTGCTTATGGCGGAGGCTAATCCGGCTGATCAGGGTGTTCACAACGCCGAGATTGCAAAAGTGAAAGAGCAGATCACCCAGGCCAAGGCAAATCTGGCAGCTGAGGACGCCAGGATGGCCACGGAGCGGAGTGCGTCGCAGGAAGTCATGAGGAGGAAGTACCGATCCCGTTTGCCTCCGGTTTTTGAGGCCAGAGACCTTTTCAACACTCCAGAAGTAGGAACCGGCAATCCGCTGGAGGGAAACCGGGCGGAAGCTCCCGGGACCGGTGCACCGGTTCAGCCTTGTCAGATGGACTCGCCTCGTCAAAACATCGTTATACCTCAGGCTGCTTTAACACCTCCAGGTCACTACTCCAACCCAATGGACAATCTTGTTGCCGCTGCTGCACGGCCGGAGGCCATTCCAATTGAAGGTGACTCGCCACAGGCAGTAGAGACACGACGGGTCAAGGAACTTCTGAGGACAGCTTTGGTCCAACAGGAAGCATACTCGTATAGCCGCGACCGGATCCACTTGACCCCCCGTCCAAGCCGGAGCTATAGCAGACATATGGATGAACCAGCGGTATAGAGTAATGAACGACGTGGAGCACCCCGTGGCAACAACCCGGCGGGTGGTGCTGATAACGCTCAGGGAGTGGTGGACCGGGCTCGCGCGCGCAGGGAGGCCGAGTTAGCCACACAGCATCAGGCTCGGCAGCTCACGCCGGTTCGTCCAAGCACCTTGATCGAACCTGGTGTTACTTCTAGTTATTTGGGGGTGCCTTGCCTTATCCCCGCTTTACGCAATGTGCGCCTGCCCAAGGATTTCAAGGCCCCGCGCAAGGTACCGAATTACACGGCGGATCAGTCTCCAGAGACATTGGTGGAGAGCTATGAGATGGCCATGGAGATGCTTGATGTGGATGACGCGGCGTGTGCGAAATACTTCACCATGATGCTTGAAGGAACGGCCCGTACTTGGTTAAAAAGCTTGCCGGCTAATTCTATCCGTTCATGGGCCCAATTACGAGCCCGGTTTATCAGCAATTTCAAGGATACATGTAAACAGCCTATGTCGATAGTGGACTTAGCTGCATGCATCCAGGAGGAAGGAGAATCAACGACTCATTGGGTGCGCCGGGTTTCACAAGTGTTGCACTCCTCAGACCGCATCAACGCTGACACCGCAGTATTAACCCTAGAAGGCAACTGCCAGTTTGGACCCCTGAAGCTGAAGTTGGGACGAATGAAGCGTCATTGCACAGACATGGGGACCCTCATGGCCGCTTTGGTGAAATATGCTGATTCTGATAGTACCAAGGATCCTGAATCTGATGATGACAAGACAGGGAAGGGAAAGCGGAACAGCAACTCCAAAGGTCAGCAGCATCACTGGGCAGGCAATGGTGGTGGAGGCAAGCATAAAGCGGATGGTAACATGGACTCTGTGGCTAATACCAACGCACAGGACAATGGCCAGCGACGCAAGGGTAAACCGAAGAATCGTAATAGGGAACCCAACCCTAACCCAGACCGCCTAAACTATCTGCTAAGCCAGCCCTGTCCAAGACATGGGACGAAGGAGGCGCCAGCAAACCACCTTTGAAAGGATTGCTTTATTATGCAGGAGTTCAAGAATTCTAATAATTTCTGGTATGATCACGAATCTAGCGGTGGCTCAGGAACCGGGCCGGGTTACGGTGGAGGAAGTTCCGGTTCAGGATTTAATGGTAATCCGGGCGGACATAATGGTCAAAATAGTCAGAACAACCAGGGTGGTTACAACCAACAGCAGCAACAGTCACATTACCAGAGCAACCTGAAACAGTTGAGTAGTGGGCAGTACCATGTCTTCACCACTAGCTTGGACAAGCGAGACCGAAAGGTTCAGAGGCGGGCGGTCAACTCTGTTGAACCGGCCATACCCCGTTATCTACGTTGGTCTGAACAGCCAATCATATGGAGCAGATAGGATCACCCTTCCCAGGTCGATAATCCGGGTTAGTTGGCTCTGATGGTGGTGCCTCAGGTGGGAGGTTACAAGTTCACCAAGGTGCTCATGGATGGAGGTAGCAACATTAATATCTTGTACTATGAGACCTTCCGTCGTATGGGACTGACAGATAAAAATCTTAAACCGTCTAATACGGTGTTCCACGGTGTAGTACCTGGCAGATCAGCATATCCTGTTGGTAAGATAGCTCTGGAAGTGGCCTTTGGGGATGATCATGATTCCAGGTTGGAGACATTGATGTTTGAAGTGGTGAAAATCCAAAGTCCATATCACGCCCTATTTGGGCGACCGGCCTACGCCAAGTTTATGGCACGGCCCTGTTATGTCTATTTGCAGCTCAACATGCCGGGTCACAAGGGGATAATAATGGTTCACGGAAGCCGCAAAATTGCTTTGGAGTGCGAGGAAGGTGATGCGGCCTATGCAGAGTCAGTCTGTGCCACCGAGGAGCTGAAGTATTATAAAGACAATGTTGATCTGGCGGACATGACTCCGTTAAAGAAGCCAACTACGGAGCATGATCCGGCCCTGAAGTTCAAATCAGCAGCAAAAACTAAGCTTGTTGACTTCGTACCTGGCGATTCGTCCAAGCAGTTCAGCATCAGTGCCAACTTGGATCCGAAATAGGAAAGCGTGCTCATCGAGTTCATCCGTGAGAATCGGGACATTTTTGCATGGAAGCCCTCTGTCGACATGCCAGGTGTACCGAGGCAACTCGCTGAGCACACCCTTAATGTGGATCCTAAGTACAAACCGGTGAAACAGTTCCTCTGCCAGTTTAACGAAGAAAGACGCAAGGTGATTGGAGAAGAGGTAGCCAGGCTCTTAGCAGCTAGCTTTATTGTTGAAGTTTTTTACCCTGAGTGGCTTGCCAATCCGGTGCTGGTCCTTAAGAAAAACGGCACCTGGCGCATGTGTGTAGATTACACAGATCTTAATAAAGCTTATCGAGCAGATCCTTTTGCCCTCCCACGTATTGATCAAATTATTGATGCTACGGCGGGTTGTGAGCGTTTAAGTTTTTTGGATGCATATTCTGGCAATCATCAGACCAAAATGGCAGTTAAGGACCAGGAGAAAACGGCATTCATAACTCCCTTTGGAGCCTTCTGCTATGTGTCTATGCCCTTTGGGCTCAAGAGTGCCCAGGCAACTTATCAACGTTGTGTGCAAAATTGTCTGCACAAACAGATTGGCCGTAATGTACACGCCTACGTGGATGATATCGTGGTTAAGTCCAGGGAGAAGGAGACTCTGATTAGTGATTTAAAGGAAACTTTTGATAACCTGAGGACATACAAGATGATGCTTAATCCGGACAAATGCGTCTTTGGTGTACCGGCGGGCAAGTTATTAGGCTTCCTGGTGTCCAATAGGGGAATAGAGGCTAATCCGGAGAAGATCACAGCCATCACCTCCCTGGCTAAACCGAAGTGTATCAATGATGTTCAACGCCTGGCAGGCCGGATTTCCGCGTTAAGCCGGTTTATCAGTCGTCTTGGTGAGAAGGCAATCCCTTTGTATCAGATGTTGAAGAAGACGGATCAGTTTGTATGGAGTTCTGCTGCTGATGAAGCATTTGAGGACTTAAAGCGGCAATTGGCCAATCCGCCTGTGCTCGCCGCTCCCATTGACAAGGAGCCGTTACTGCTATATGTTGCTGCTAATGCTCGGGCGCTCAGCGTGGCTATTATGGTGGAGCGAAAGGAGGCAGGTAAGGAGCATCCGGTTCAACGTCCGATCTATTATATCAGCGAGGTACTAATCGAGTCCAAGCAAAGGTATCCGCATTGGCAGAAGCTGGTGTATGGAGTTTTTATGGCGAGCCGGAAGCATAAACAATACTTCCAAGGGCACCCAATTACGGTGGTCAGTTCTTCTCCTTTGGGAGATATCATCCAGAACCGGGAAGCAATGGGCCGGATTGCCAAGTGGGCTATAGAGCTGGGGTCGCACGGTTTGAAGTATGTGCCTCGGACGGCGGTTAAGTCTCAAGCACCTGTTGATTTCATCAATGATTGGACGGAAATGCAAGCACCTGACGAAAAGCCGGATCACACGTATTGGACCATCCATTTTGACGGATCCAGGCAATTGGAAGGCTCGGCGGCTGGAGTCGTGTTAACTTCCCCACGAGGTGATAAGTTTTGTTATGTTCTCCGCTTAATGTTCCCTTGTACTAACAATGCAGCTGAGTATGAAGCCTTGCTCCATGGTCTCCGGACGGCTAAGGAGATGAATCTAAGTCGAGTTAAGTGCTTCGGTGACTCGGACCTTGTGGCTCAGCAAGTGTCTGGCACTTGGGACTCCATGGACCCACTCATGGCAGCATATCGTCGTGAAGTGGATATTGTTACAGGTCATTTCAAAGGCTACCAGGTGGACCACATGGACCGGCGGAAAAATGAAGCGGCGGACGCCTTAAGCCGGCCGGGCTCTCAGCGCAAACCGGTCCCACCCAATGTTTTTTTTGATGTGCTGTACAACCCGTCGGTCAAGATCCTTGGTGAAGCGGATTTGGCTGTTCCTGATCCCGAGGCTCAATTGGTGGCAGCTCTTCATGTTATCCCGGATTGGACGCTTCCTTACCTGGCGTACAGGAACCGGGGCGACTTACCAGAGGATGAGATTCTGGCCCGGCAGATAATCCGGCGATCCAAGTCCATGGCTATTATCAATGGCGAGTTGCATCATTGTAGTGTGTCAGGAGCATTTCAACGCTGCGTGTCTCCTGAAGAAGGCCGTGAAATTTTGCGTGAAATCCACGAAGGAGATTGTGGTCACCACGCCGGTTCAAAGTCTCTGGTGGCTAAAGCGTTTCGCCATGGCTTCTATTGGTTAACTGCTCATGCTGATGCGGAGGATCTGGTCAGACGATGTGATGGTTGCCAAAGGTTTTCAAGACGTGCTCATGTACCAGCTCAAGAATTGAGAATGATTCCAATTACTTGGCCGTTTGCGACTTGGGGGCTGGATATGGTTGGGCCTTTCAAAAGGTCCAAAGATAAGAAGACCCACCTCCTGATGGCGGTTGACAAGTTTACAAAGTGGGTGGAGGCAGAACCTGTTAGCAAGTGTGATGCGGCCACGGCGGTTCAGTTCATCAAAAAGGTGATTTTCCTGTTTGGCTTTCGCACAGTATCATCATAGATAATGGTACCAATTTGTCCAAAGGTGCCATGAAGGAGTTCTGCGAACGGGAGCACATACGGCTCGACGTTTCATCAGTGGCACACCCACAGTCCAATGGTCAAGAAGAAAGAGCTAATCAAGAGATCTTGAGAGGCATCAAGCCCCGGCTCATGGTTCCTTTGCAGAGAATGCCGGGTTGTTGGGTAGAAGAATTACCATCTGTGTTATGGAGCATCAATACAACACCCAACAGATCAACAGGATACACACCGTTCTTCATGGTTTATGGAGCGGAGGCGGTTCTCCCCAGTGATATCCGTCATGATTCACCTCGTGTGACAGCTTATATTGAAGCGGACAATGAGACACCACGGCAAGATGCTTTGGACCGGTTGGATGAAGAGCGTGACATCGCAGCCACCCGATCAGCGATTTACCAACAGGATCTTCGTCGTTATCACAGTCGCCGAGTCAGAACCAGAACCTTTCAGGAAGGAGATTTGGTGCTTCGGCTCATCCAAGATCAGACTGATATGCATAAGCTATCCCCACCTTGGGAGGGGCCTTTCATGGTCAGCAAGAATCTGCACAACGGGTCATATTATCTGATCAATATTCGAGAGCATAAGGACTCACGCACATCAGAGGAGGAGACCAACATGCCGTGGAACATAGCTCATCTCCGGCCTTACTATACCTGAGCCATTGGCTATAATTTTGTACATATTACGACGATGTATATATTATGATTAAATATAATAAACCGGAACCTCAGCTAAAGTGGGGTATCTGTTCTTTTACATCATGTGAGGTTACACGGAGTTGCTCTAAAGCGGCCTCCGGTTTACCCCTTGAGTTCGCTTTTTAAAAGCATCATGTTATATCACTTGGGGGTTTGGTCGTGTCCGAACCAATACCATACCTCTTGATAGGCGAGAGCCACCAGATCACTTGGGGACTTGGTCATGTCTGAACTAGTCATGCCTCTTGATCGGCCTAAGGCCACAGAATCACTTGGGGGCTTGGTCGAACCCGAACCATGACCATGCCACTTGGTCGGCATAAATGCCACGGTTTCATTTGGGGACCTGGCTGACTAGAACCATAGTTACACCTAATGGGAGCTTGGTCGTTTTCGGCCATTTTAACGCCATCTGATCAGCTCAAATAAACCTTTTTTTTGCAACGGTTTTGTCATTGCATTTGCTTTACACTTTTCTTTCAAGGGTTTTGCTTGCTTTTTATTGCGTTTTTCAAACCTACAAAGTTTTTCAACCAATCAATTGACGGAACACAGTTCACGTCAATCCGGAGACTATTTGCCCGGTTTGATCCTTGTTGTTAACATCCTCTTATGGAGTAACACGGTGTTTATTATAACCCGGCACGGTTTACATGGTAAACCAGCGTCATATATATATAGGAGTTGTTCTCCTCAAACAGTGTGGGTTTGTAAAACTCCGCTTCAAGATTGGCCAAGCCAACTTCACGCTCAACGATGGCAGGTATTATGTATCTCAAAAATTTGGTCATATACTTAAAAAAAATCGGATGTTTTGCTTTCATGTATGCAGACATCATATTACGCCTGACGGTACAACCGCGGTGGCACTTGGAGATTTTTTATTGCAGAAAGTACTTTAGAAAGTTCATCACCCAAAGGAAGAGCAAATTATGCACGAAGGCATATCAACATCAAAGGTATCAGCTAACTTATTACAAGGCAACACGGTGCCCACAATAAGATCATTGTCTTTTGCAAAGGATAAGCAGTTTTAAACCGGCTTCCAGTTCAAGCTTAGTCACCAGCCTGGCCTGATGGTTGTGGGTCATCCTGCGCCGCTTTAGCTTTAGTTTCTTTACCCAGCGGCTGGAAATCAACAGTTGTCCAGTCGATTCCCATTAATGCTTGAAAAACAGCTTCATCATGGATCAGCAATGACGGGTCAATATCAGGAGCGTAAGTGTGCTTATAGATTGGAGGGATAAGATTTTCCGACTCATGAATTGGTGCAGCTATTCGCTTGTTTTGATTGTCATATTGGGCTTGATAATGAGACAAGTCTGCTTCTTCAGCCAATTGACAAGCTAGCGGACGCACCTCCCGGTTTATGGCTCGCTGATCCGCTTCACTAAACTCTGACCCGTCTTCTTTCAAGCTGGGATAGCCCTGAGCCGCTTCAATAGGATCAAAATCCGGCACCCAGGCTTTTGCCCGGATTAAGGCATTGATTGCACCAGTTCGAGTAGTAGATTTCTTCAGCTCTTCAACCCGGGCAGGAAGCACCGACAGTTTCATCAGAGTATCTTGAATCAAAGTGGGCGCCGGTTTGTTGTGGGATGCGGTACAGATGATCCGCTGTGCACCAGTGTACAGCTGTTCGACCAATGTGTAGACGGCTTTCAATTTCTTCCGCACATCTGACCCCAAGTGACCAATGCGTGTCCCTGAAATATCATAAAGGGTTAAACCAGCAGCTCTGTAAGAAGGCCGAGTCAATTCAGAAGTCAAACTGGCTTACCAAAGATAGCAGTGGTCATAGTATGCACATGCCGCTTTATACTGGTCAGTTCATCCGCCACCGGTTTTAGTTCAGCCTCGGCATCCTCTGCTCGTTTGATTAAAGCATACTTTTCAGTGGCCCAATCCGTCCGCTTCTTCTTGAAGCTCTCTTTAAGCTGTTCCATGGCGCTTAAAGCGTTGGCTACTTCCTCTTTTGCTTTGGAGGTTTCAGCTTTTTGGGTTTTCAAGTTTTCTTTGAGATCGGCGACTTGGCTTTCTTTCGTCTTCAGCTCCGCCTGCATGCAGACAGTTATATGCTTCAACAAAATGGTACAAGGATTGAAGTACCAACCACATAACAAGTTATGCACTTAGCACTTGGGGGCTAATGCATATTCGATCTTCATCTTTCAATTGCTTACAAAGTCCCAAGATCAATACAGGTATTCAACTTGGCACTTGGGGGCTAATGGCTATTTGCTCGTATATATATTCTGATATGGTAATCTCAATTACTTAAAGTACCGGTTTAACTACACTAAGTTGAACCGGCCCTTTGGGGCTACACCGGCGAATTTCAAAGTATTAAGAGTTATATTAGTAAGTCCCGGTTTGAAAGAAGATTACAAACCGGCCCTTGGGGGCTAGGAGAGTCAGCAAGTATTGAAGCATACAAGCAGGAAAGAGCATATGGAAGTAACCTCGTATTTATCCTTCATCATATTAACCAGACTGGCTTCATAGTCACGGCTGGTATACAGCCGGTTCAGGTAGCCGGAATGGATATCTTGGGCGTTCAGAGCAGCGTAAGTTGCCAGATCAGCATTCCACTTGCCTTTACCAAAGGCAGCAAATTCTTCCTTGGCAAAATGTTTGGACAAAGTAATAGGATTGCTTGGCTCGGTATGGCCAGTGCCAGTAATCACAACCTCATCCTCCTGAGTATCGCCGGTTGGCACTGGGGCTATTGGCTTGTCAGTAGGTTTTGCTAGACCGGTGGATCTTTCAATTCGGATGGAGCTTGTGGGCTGATTGACAGGACCTAAGGCATCAGTAGGTCTCTCTTCAGCAATAACATCGTCGTCTTGCTGCGGTGGATCGTTGGGTATATCCTCAGGAATAGCCGCTTCAAGATCGGGTGTCTTGCCTGGCTGAAGAACGGCATCTTCTTCGGCCGCTTTGTCCAGGCGGGCCTTCTTTCTTGGCCTAGGTTTGGCCCTAAGAAGAATAACAAAATCAAATACAGCATATGTTCTAAGGCGATGTGCTGCAAATATCACAATAAGTATAGCTTACCCAAGCACCGTTTTGAGCGGTGGCAGCTGAGTAGCCGATGACTTGCCAGAAGATGAGTGGGAAGTAACCTGGTAATTGGAGTCAGATGGATTAAGAGGTTGACGAAAGCAGCCCGCTTTAGGACAATCACTGACAAGCAAATCAGAGACCTCTGAACGGCGTTTCCGAACCGGACTGTTCGGTAAACCGGCGGAGGTAACTACCTGGCCGCTGTGCCGGGTTGTGCGACGAGCTTCGTGTTGTTGGGTCTTCACAAGAAATTTGGGATCCAAATAAGCAAGAGGATGAGAAAATTTAACTTTCCGGTTTGCCTAATGGATTTTTAGCGAAGGCAAAGGTTCTGAATCGGAAGAGAGAATAATTACCTCTGCAGCATCCGCGTGGCTAGCTTCGGCATCATCCTGACAAATATCATCATCAATAGGACGCATGAAAAATAAACCAAGTGAGTCAAGCTCTACCTCAAGGTCCGGATTATCCACATCATCATCAGGGGCCAGATTAGAGGATGCAGTGGTTCTTTTCCTGTGGGCAGTCTTCTTCACAGCTTTAGTCTTTTGCCGAGTTGCTCTTTCCAGTTTGTCTGGTTTTTCTGGTTTATCCTGCGGCAGTTTCTTTCCCCAAAATGGATCATTGCCCTGATTACACAGACACTGATATTAATCAATGACCAGATATATCAATAACAGATTCAGCAAAAAGAAAAATCAAAGTCTTACAGCTGGCGGTTTGTTGGTGGCACAGAAGGGAAGCAGGCCGTTTCTAGCACAGACGTGTTCCGGTTCATTCAGCATCTTATTCACAGCCTCTATGATTTCTTCATCGGTGAGCTGGATTTTGGAATGTCGCAGTGGGTCATCAACACTGCCAGTATACTCACACATCAAACCGGAGCGCTGACTAAGGGGCAGTATGCTCCATGATATCCAACAACGAGCGAGATCACCCCTGTTAAACCGTTGGCCATAAAGGCTCTGAGCTTTGAGAGTTGAGGAGCATATTTGCTTCTCTCCTGGGCAGTCAATCTTTGCGGAAAAGGGTGTGTATTGCTGAGCCGCTCCGGACGAAAGCCAGGCAAGGGATTCTCACCAGCAGGGGAGGTGTCTTTGCAGTAGAACCATGTCTGATTCCACTCTTTGGGGTGGCTGTGTAGTTTGGCGTGAGGGTATGTGACCTCTTTCCTTTTTTGAATTGCCACGCCACCCAACTCTGTATTGGAGCTGTCAGTAAACTCAGTACGGCGGTTTAGATGGAAAAGATCTCTGAACAATTCCACTGTGGGCTCCTCTTGAAAGAACGCCTCACAGAGCACTTGGAAGTGACACATATTTGTAACAGAGTTGGGGCCAGTGTCTTGTGGATGGAGCTGGAAATCGGCTAAAA
Source organism: Triticum urartu (assembly GCF_056163025.1). Classification (NCBI taxonomy): domain Eukaryota; kingdom Viridiplantae; phylum Streptophyta; class Magnoliopsida; order Poales; family Poaceae; genus Triticum; species Triticum urartu. Next base: position 38,497,552 of record NC_141875.1, read on the forward strand.
CATCCCGGTAAAATTTAGAACCGGGCGGCTTAAAGCCCCGGGCTAAGTGATCTACGAAAACAACGACCTCTCCTTCTCGAGGTGTGGGAGGGCATTCTTTGCCAGGAGCCCTCCAATGGATGGTATCTTTGCTGCTTAAAGTGCCAATCAGGACTAAATCGTCCAGTTGAGCTTCTGTGACGCGAGAAGGAACCCGGTTGCACTCATATACTTGCTTGGCCATGATAGAATCTACAAGGTAGGAGATTCCGGTTCAAAAATGCATTGATCAAGGTACATTGGTATGTACAATGTTAAACCGGAGACAGATCTATCTGAACCGGAGTTTTATGAAGCAACAACATTTGGCGGTTCAACAAGGGGACTAATGGTATATACTGGTTGGCAAATTTTTCTACAAGGTTAAACCGCCTGATCTAAACATTGAAACAGCTGAGATTGCTGATGGATAAGTATGCAGAAACATGTTTCACAAGATTTCTCTACAGCATTGGATCTGAAGCAAGTTCAGAAAAAATATAAATACTTAGAGGTTTAAAAGGAGCAGTACCGAATCAATGAGCAAAACATTCATACAGATCTATGGTTTTGAGATGCGTAAGTAAAGGCGAAGATTAAAAAACTACCATTGCATAGAATAAAGATTTGCAGATTCATCTAAAGATCTATCGTATGAGCAAGAGGCAGAAGATGAATACTGAAGAACTGTGAAACCCTAAAACAGATCTGCGGGGGAAAGGATAGAAGGTTTACCAGAGCTGAGGAAGACGCGGAAGGTTGCTGCGATACTCTGGTGCGCCCAGGTTGATGCAGTGGCCAAGGTTGAGGCAGAGGTCGATGGTGGTGGCGGAGCTCTGAAGCTGGGCGACGCGAGGAAGACGAAGCAGAAGGGGACGAAGGGAAAGAGAAAGGAAATGACCCTTCGGTCCTATTTATAAGGCAAAAAGACATGTGTCAGGCGCGACAATCAAGGGGCCACAAAACGGAGCTGTCGCCTCGATTTCCGCAGATCTATTAAACAAAGATGCATAATGGATAGCTTCGTTATGTCATGTGACGTCACTCCGGTTTACAGCAATCAGAGAAGATGACATCCTGGCAGTTTACCAATTTATGAGAGGATGTTGAAGATGAAGCTTTTGTTAAAGGATTGACATGAACCCGTTCAAATCAATCTGGGGCCTAATGTTGGGGATATTACTACTGGGCGTAAACCGGCCTATCTGGGCCGGGTTGACTTCATCAGTAGTTAAGTATGTTAAAGCCCAAGAAGGCAGATGAGGGCTCAAGACCCATGGTCGGTTAAGGCCTATAGCCGTAAACCGGCGTTAGTAGTTAACTTGTATTGTAAGTTAGGAACAAGTAGAGACCAAACCGGACACATCTATGAGCCGGTATCGGGACTCTGTAAACCGATGGGAGTCACCCGTGTATATAAGGGGACGACCCGGCGGTGGTTCAAGGACAACAGACAACAAATCGAGACTTAGGCGAAGCTTGTTTGCTCCCTAGTCATCGAAACCCCATCAATTCCATCGCAACTAGACGTAGGCTTTTACCTTCATCGAAGGGGCCGAACTAGTATAACTCTCTTGCGTCCCTGTGTCCGCTTTAACCCCTTGAAGCTAACCCGTCGCGATGGCTCCACGACTAAGTCCTTTCTCTGGGACATCTGCCATGACAAAACCACGACACCCCTATTTGTCAATACAAGGGGCTCAACGCATGCAGACAAGTGGCAATTTTTTCTCATCTTGAATTATACATGGTTTCTTTAAAAACTATCTTTTTGCACGACAACTTTTTCACCTAAATTCCTCTCTTTTACAAACTACCATCGTGCTACACCCGTCCAGGATACGGCACAACGGAGACACAGGCGCAGACGTGCAGTAGGGACCCACTCCAAGGATTCTTTTTAGATTAAGACCCTGCGTAAACCTTTTTTACTGTCTCTTGTTGATACATATCCACCGTTGAGAAGGATGTTGACGTCTTGGCATGTGGCCACGCCAGAACAATGCACGTACCTGGACACAAGGGGCTTCTTACAAAGGCCATTATTTAGGCCTGGTTTATACCACAAAGACCGAATACCTTAGGGAGTGTTCGGCGTCGCGAGTTTGGCCCTATATGCATCAGCTACGAATCATTGTCTTTGGTCAAATGTTGGGTTTGCCCGGCTCCTGTGTTTTGGTGCCTTATGTTCCGCTTTACCGGCTAAGGTAGCACCAGGAGAACTACTGCGATTGTGCCCTGGTTCATCCGGACGAGCACCTTAGTAGAGAAAGCCGAAAACTGACTGTCATGATATAGCGTGAGACTGGTCAACCACTCGATGACCTGTTGGAATGTTAGAATTCCTCCGCCTTAACAAAGGGCCATTTTCCGGCCAAGCATGTACGCACCCCGGGATCGGGAGAGTGCGGAGCCACCAGGGGCTATCTAGTAGCCCCACTGTGAAACTCCTATGGCTAAGTGAAAGTGCTAAAGCATTATAGTCCGGTTGCCTCGCTCGCTCCGCTATCACCTCCTTAATAGGACCAAGACGTTGGGTTAAGTGTGAATGCGTGTTTTTTGCGAGCACCTCCGCATTATATGCGTGGGGGTTGAAGCCGACGGCTGCAATCTTTCAGGTTATACACATGTATACATAAACTGCCGCCCAGGAGGCATCATATTACTTTTAGGCAAAAGCATAAAAATAGCCTTATAAAAATTTATAAAAGCATTTCGCTTACAATGAGATTACATATCACTCAAACCTAATATTTTTTGAGCACTGGGTCTCTATCAAACGAGCACCCTCAAGAACTTCTTCAAACTAGTGTTCAACAGCCATTCGGCCTATGGCCGAATCCCGCGCTGCAATAGTGGTAGCATCCGTCTCTGCCCAGTATGCTTTAACACAGGCAAAGGCCATCCGTGAGCCCTTTATGCACACCGACCTCTTCATCGCATTAATGCGTGGAACCACGTCAAGGAACTGTTGCACCAAGCTGAAATAGCTATTCGGTTTTGGCCTTTCCGGCCATAGCTGATCCACAACAGACCTCATGGCGAGTCCGGACAACCTATTCAGTTCGGCCCATTCGGCTAATTGGTCAGTCAATGAAAGAGGACGCTCGGGAGAATGGAATTATGTCCAAAACAGCTGGAACACTTCACGGTCCGTCTGACCCTGGAAGTACTTGGCCGCATCGGCAGCTCTCGCCGCCAAATCCATATACACATCCTCCGAACTCCATAGCCGATCCAGAGGGGCATACCGTGGATCTCCGAACTTCCTCCGCAACATAAAGGATTTCCCAGCTACAATATCCCCAGCTTCCTGCAGCTCCTTCTTCTTCGCCCTCATAGCAGAGCGGATGTCTTTCCTCGTTGCAGCAGCCTTCTCAAGGTCCGATGCCTTCGCTAGGTTTTCCTTTTCAAGAACCCGGCAACGGTCGGCGGCGGCTTTTAATTCTATGGCCATCTTGGCCATCTTATCTCGGCTCTCACCATGCACGGCCTTCTCGGCTTTCAACTCTTCGTCCTCCTTCAAAGCAGCCGCATTACCAAACCTCGCTTGTTCCTTGGCTCGGGCAAGTTCTGCCCGCAAGGCTTCAACAGTGGCAGCTTCATCTGCAGTCACAACATATTAAAGATACTGGCATCGTGCTACTCTTACTATGTGGCGTTTACCAGATAATGACACTTACCCTGTGCCTCGTCAAGCCTTTTGTTAACAAGATCGATGTCGGCGTCTGCCGCATCCAACTGCCGTTTTAAATGGGCAAACTCGCTAGTCCGGCTAGCCACCAGAGCTTCCATCACCTGCACATAGAGGCAGTATGGTTATTACCTGGGAATATGATCCTCTATTCGTCGTCGTTTCCGACGACAATCAGAGTCTCATGGGCTACTATCTACACAGGGCACACCTAGCATGTGCAGGACTATCATACATTATTTTACGTACCTCAAAGCCTGTCAGTAGACTCATAAAAGCTTCATGCAATCCGCTTTCGGTGGACGAGATTCTCTCCATCACCGTATTCATCAGCATACGGTGTTCATCTGAGATGGCCGCTCGCCCCACCAACTCCCTCAGAACATCCGATCGCACACTAGACGGCGTCAGACTCTTTTGTCTGCTCTCTTCGGGAGCCGGACACTGGGAGCTTCGGAGGTCAATGGGATTATCTTCTGGCCTCACCGAACTCGTAGAGGCCCTCCGCGACGACACTTCGGGGTCGCCCGCTTCCGGAGCGGACGAGTCCGGAGGAGGCGTTTCGCTCTCCATCATCTCTGGAAGAAGATCCCCCGAAGACGAGCTCATTTGAGAGGGGCTAAGGCCCGAACTGCAAAGATATATGCGGTGGTTATTTTCTCAGAAGAAAAAGATGGCATACCTGTACTATTAAAGTATTTTGGGTCACTTACGACTCGCTGGAGAATTGATCCCCCCACGGACTTTGTGCGGCAAAGGCACCCCCCAAGGTAGGACCCTCTGTGGGAGACTTCTTCTCCCGTTTGGAAGCTTCGGCTTCCGAATCCCCGGGCGCAGTCCTTTTCCTCCTCCGGTCGTCTTCCTTCATGGAGACGCTCGCTCCCTCGGTTAGAATGGGCAGCGTTGGGGGCCCACGTCCGCCCGTATTATCCTCCCCAGTATCTTCCTTCAAGGGCTCCGGGCAAGGTGCGGCCTGGAGCATCTTTTCCAATACCGGATTGTCCAAACCCTCAGGGAGGGGGGCCGAACACCGAATCAACTTCGCCGTTGTTAGCCAGTCCTGGTCAAAAAGCGAACTCTCAGAAATAACTTCGTAACAAATGAGAGATAGTATGTTCGGCCGGAAGATTCCTTACCTTTTCGGCGGCGCGTTTACTGCTCAGGGCCACGTCCTCGGTGATTTCCAGACACTCTACCTGAGGTCCGAAGAATGACTTGTACATCTCCTCGTGCGTCAGGCTGAGTAAATTTTGAATGACACGCGGTCCCTTGGGATTGAACTCCCACAAGCGAAGGGGCCGGCGTTTGCAAGGCTGGACTTGACGAACCAGCATAACTTGTATTACCGCAACCAAACTAAAATCTCCATTGAAGAGATCTCGAATACGGCTTTGCAGTATAGGCACGTCCTTGGCTGGACCCCAGCTCAGACCTCTGCTGATCCATGACATCAGTTGTGGTGGAGGGCCCGAGCGGAAAACAGGGGCGGCCGCCCACTTGGCACTTCTAGGAGCCGTGATGTAGAACCACTCCTGTTTCCACAATTCAGACACCTCTGGAATGGAACCTTTGGGCCACGGAGCTCCCGTCATCTTGCATATTGAGGCACCTCCGCACGCTGCACGTTTCCCCTCGATCATCTTCGGCTTTACTTCAAAGGTCTTGAGCCACAGGCCAAAGTGAGGGGTAACCCAGAGGAAGGCCTCACACACGACAATAAATGTCATGATATGAAGAAAGGAATCCGGAGCTAGATCATGGAAATCTAGCCCATAATAAAACATCAGGCCCCTGACGAAAGGATCCAGAGCAAGGCCTAGACCTCGGAGGAAGTGGGAGATGAACATGACGTTCTCGTTGGGTTCGGGGGAGGGGACGGCCTGCCCTCAGGCAGGAAGCTGATGTGAAACCTCGGCGGTCAGATATCTGGCATCCCTCAACTTTTTGATGTCTTCTTCCGTGACGGAGGAAGACATCCATCGGCCTTGAAGGCTAGATCCGGACATGATTGAAGGTTCGGAGCACCTGACCTGAACTTTGGGTGTTTGAGCTTGAGGTGGGGGAAGGATTTGATTGAGCACGGGAGGGAAAAATAAAAGCCTTGTCCCTTTATAAAGAGGGTGAATATCAAGCGTCCTCTCCGTGGCCGTTTGGACTTGCCTATAGTCTAGGAGTCCTAGAAGCGGTTGGGTTACCCACGCCCGTATCGATGAGAATCCTGGAATAAGGGGACACGATCTCTGCTTCGACGAGATGTGCCAAGGAAACCGCCTCACATGACACACTGAGGTGGGGCAATAAAACGATTCAAATAAAGGCTTGGCCGTGGTGCGATGTCACACTACGAAATACGTCAGCAGATTAGATTTGTGTAAATATTATTCTCTCTATGGCAATATGTGGAAATTTATTTTGCAGAGCCAGACACTATTCTTTGTTTTCAAAATCTTCTATGAAGTACTTGGAGGAGGAACCCGCCTTGCAATGCCGAAGACAAACTGCGCGCCGGACTCGTCGTCATTGAAGCCTGGTTCAGGGGCTACTGAGGGAGTCCTGGATTAGGGGGTGTCCGGATGGCCGGACTACACCTTCAGCCAGACTCCTGGACTATGAAGATACAAGATTGAAGACTTCGTCCCGTGTCCGGGAGGGACTTTCCTTGGCGTGGAAGGCAAGCTTGGCGATACGGATATGTGGATCTCCTACCATTGTAACCGACTTTGTGTAACCCTAACCCTCTCCCGTGTCTATATAAACCGGAGGGTTTTAGTCCGTAGGACAACATACAGAACAACAATCATACCATAGGCTAGCTTCTAGGGTTTAGCCTCTCCGATCTCGTGCTAGATCTACTCTTGTACTACCCATATCATCAATATTAATCAAGCAGGACGTAGGGTTTTACCTCCATCAAGAGGGCCCGAACCTGGGTAAAACTTCGTGTCCCTTGCCTCCTGTTACCATCTGACCTAGACGCACAGTTCGGGACCCCCTACCCGAGATCCGCCAGTTTTGACACCGACAGGGGGCGCCCCCCAGATTTGTGGGCCCCTTGATGCCTCCTTAAACCCAATATTTGCTCTATAAATACCAAATATTCCCCGGATACTAGAGGGCACACCACAAATACTTTTCTGCCACTGCAAGTTTCTATCCTCGTGAGATCCCATCTGGAGACCTGTTCTGGTACTACGCCGGAGGAGGATTCGATCACGGAGGGCCTCTACATCAACCTTGCCGCCCTTCGGATGATGTGTGAGTAGTTTACCATAGACCTACAGGTCCATAGCTAGTAGCTAGATGGCTTCTTCCCTCTCTTTGGTCTTCAATACAATGTTCTCATCGTTGTTCTTGGAGATCTATTTGATGCAATCTTCTTTTGCGGTGCGTTTGTTGAGATCTGATGAATTGTGGATTTATGATCAGATTATCTATGAATATTATTTGAGTCTTTTCTGAACTCTTTTATACATGATTAAGATAGCTTTATATTTCTCTTCAATCTATTGATTTGGCTTGGCCAACTAGATTGATTTTTCTTGCCATGGGAGAGGTGCTTTGTAATGGGTTCAATCTTGCGGTGTCCTCACCCAGTGATAGAAGGGGTAGCGAGGAACGTATTTTTATTGTTGCCATTAAGGATAAAAGGTGGATTTATTCATATTGATTGGATCTATCCCTATACATCATGTCATCTTGCTTAAGGCATTACTCCGTTCTTTTTAACTTAATACACTAGATGCATGCTGTATAGCGGTCGATGTGTGGAGTAATAGTAGTAGATGCAGGCAGGAGTCAGTCTACTTGTCACGGAAGTGATGCCTATATTCATGATCATTGCCTCAGATATCGTCATAACTTTTTGCTTTTCTGTTAATTGCTCAACAGTAATTTGTTTACCCACCATATGCATTCTTACAAGAGAGAAGCCTCTAGTGAAAACTATGGCCCTGGGGTCAATGAAACAATGTGACTAGTACACACAATAAGATGCAAACAAGGCAAAGCTATGAACGGGTCGATGACCGGCTTGGCTTATATTGACACATCCATGCTCGGTGTTTTACCTTTGAGGCATCACTGAGAGCTTATTCCCACATTGAACTTAGGTGAAAACCCCAAGCCCTACTCATTGGAGACACCAACTTTGTGAAAGATGGCCTACTACTATTTTTTAGTGTGATCGTTAAACTGACAATGCCTTGTGTTCTTTTCAGTGACGGAATTTTCCACACAACCAAAACAATTATCACTAGATCTCTGAGGAAATATGTTTTCACAATGTATTTATTGGGTGCTGTAAATAATTTTTTATAAAGTTGGTAACACTTAAAACATTTTGTCTTAATACAAGACTAAGTGACTTTGTGCAAATGAGAGTAAAGTTTGTAAGATTTTATTTGGGATGGTGCAAGGAACCTTTTCTACATGAGATATCTCTTATCGTCAATTCACATCTTGTATCCTCCTTCATGTCTCTATAAGGGATATCAAATATTCGAGACTTCAGTGTAGGTTCTTGAAAAGATTCACATTTTTAGCAAGTTTGTCCTTTCCGGAAAAAATAATATTTCTAGAAATTTAGATTATTGAGGGACTATCAAGAAAAACTTGCATATGGTCTATTTAAGCCTGCCTAACCCTAAATCCCCACCCATGCCTCCCACTTCCCTCCTCCGCCTCCCCCGCCGGCCCTCTCACACAACCCTCAATTCTCTCTAGAGACTCTAATCACCATATGGTCTCTACTTCTTCGCTGATACCATACCTTGCCACCATTAGGTGCCATATCGATGGTCCGGCGACAACCTCGCAAGCTGACCGCCTCCTGCCGCCCATTGTCAATTTGTTGCAAGCTGTAAGCCTTGACCCATTCCTCCTAGTTTGATCTTTGAGCTTCACAAGAATCCATGGCACAAGCCACCAGATCTAGATAGATGGAAACACTCTCAAAACACATTGCTTCCCATCATGGTTGCTCTCTAGATCTAATATGGGCCTCGATGGATGCCCATGGTGTAGATCTCACGACAAAGATGGATCATGATACTCAACCGGATTCCCGCAGATCTGGGAGACCAGACACGACATATAAGGTACCTTCTTAACAAATCCAATAAGTGTTAGCAAAATCATCCATTGAGAAGATATCTCACAAGTTTAACAGGAGGTGATTGCTGTATAATCATTGCTCACTAGAGCTATGGTGGGCCTGAAGTGAATCCCATTGCATAAATATAACGATGGAAATGGATCATGACACCCAGCTGGATCAACTCAAGACCACAAGATCAAGCATGATAGATGAGGTATGTAATTGACGAGTCCTACAACATTCCCAAATCATGCATAGAAAAAAAATCGTCCTGGTCTTATGATGAGGCAATCACATGCCACTATATCTTTATATGGCAATGTCCTCAGTTTTCATTGTTGTGTAAATCTAACGATGACAATGGATCGTGATGCCGGACTAGATGTTCTAAAAAATACGAAATAGGTAATGATAGATCATGTGTGTAGCTACTTATTACTCCCTCCATCCTATAATATAAGATGTTACTACATGCAATGTACTCATATATTGGTTGTAATAACATCTTATATTATGGGACTAAGAGAGTAGATCATAGATGCATTCGAAAAATCATGCCTTTTGAAACATAAAAGAAATGATATTGCTCAGCAGTTTGATTATCGGGGATAAATTATGTCATTTACAGGTCAGATCTGCGGGAGTAGCCAAGGGTAGAGCACCTTCAGCCAAGATTAGGAAAGTCAGGTATTGGCTTTTTTTCCGATGAACACACATCTAAAATATTTATATTAACGTGTCTGATTACTTTATGCTGAGTAAGTATAGATCACTCTCCTTTTTCTTAGAGATTACTCACTCATCATTACAACTTTTCAAAGCATTTTATATGGATATGATGTGAGTTGTTAGGAGATGGTTAAGGTAGGTCATGCCTCTTTTATATCTTACTAGCTAATTGCTCGTCGTGTTACAATTGAAGACATACATATTCTAATGGTTCAACACTAGTCGTGTCTGATATATACCATTCTAGATTTTAGTAAGATTTAATTTGAGTATGTGTCTGGGAATGCAAGAAAAGTTTTGATTTAATTAGTTGAGATTTTAGTAAGGTTTGACTTGATTTGGGTATGACTAGGGGAAGGCAAGGGAAGTTTTATTTAGTTAAGATTTTGGTAAGATTTGATTTGATTTCATTTCATTGAGTTAATGCATGACATAGTTTTGATAAGATTTGATTGAGTTAATGTAAGACATGGTTTCCAGTAAAAACAAGGAAACAAAAGTATTGATTGCATTTAGATTATTTCAAACCAAGGAAGGAGGGTGTGGAGAGATAAAAGCCAACATAGGAGGGAGGGGTGTGAGGAGAACGTATCAACTCTCCTTTAATAGTAGAGGATACTACTACTACTACTAATAATAATAATAATAATAATAATAATAATGATAATAATAATAATAATGTTATTATTATTAATATTGATAATGATGATGATAATAGTAGCGACTAGTGTTTTGTGATTTGTGAAGTTTGTACTATGATCCTTATGATATAAATGAGACACGTATTAGCATGCAAAAACAAGTTACTTTGGGCCATCTCCTCAGTCCTCACCAAAACCTTTTTAAATCCCTACAGAAAGACATTACAAGAAATCAATATTATTAATAACATATATACTCCTTTGTTAGCATACCCTGCGACGGTAGCTAGTTCAATCAAATGAACTGAAGAATTTGATGACTATTCATAGACACATATCGTACCATGTGAACCTGTCTCTACATATACTCCTAGGTAGCAATGGAATAGTCAGCTTGCGTAGGATTAGATAGGTTTTTTTCATAGTTTGTTAAACAAAACAATCTTCTGGGCACTCTTGCTTGTTTTTGACAGCCAAAACACTTCAAGTGGGACCAAGTTGTTTCAGGTAACCAATTATTTTGGGCAAATCTTCATACTTTTCTGATAGAACTGTAGAGATTATAGGTTATTTTCATAAATTTACCTTTCAACCATATAGAGTAAAAATTCTTACCATGATTCACTAGTTACAGGGTCCTCCCAAAAGGACAATACTGTACGAAGCATCCTCACTAGTTACGGGGTCCTCACAAGGGGAAAATTCACGGTAAGCTTTTTTCATTCCATGGATTTGAATGATAAAATCAAGCAGAAATATATAAGATCAGTATTTCTTCGAGACAAAAAGATTACGGCAGATTTACCCAGAACAACAAATCATCTCAAGGAACTTAGCCAACCCGAATCCACAAATCCATAATTGCATCACAGAAAAATAACCAAGATCCATTAATACATAATCACATCACATTAAAAATTAGCCCTAGAATCCATTAACACAGAATTGTATCATAGAAGATAAAGCCCATACATCTTTTCTACCAACAGAATTGTACAAGCGAGAATTCAATAGAGGATTATTATACTCCGATCCGGGATGGTCTCCAGAGCGGGCCGCTGGGGCCTCTTGCAGGACCGTACTGAATAGTCAGAGGGTGAGTCCATGCACTGCACCTTCTCCTTCCCATTGCTCCCCATGTGTGGCCATCTTCCTTTACAACCCCAACCGAAATTGGAGTACTACTATCAACTATGTACTACCCAAACCACCCATTAAAGACAAAACAGATTGGCAATCTGAGAAGAACGCTTCCACGAGAACCAGAAACAGAACAACTCGAGCAGAGGAGAGGAGGGCTGACGAGAATCTGGGAATGTATGGTTAGGAACTTACTACCTGGCACCTCCATTTAAATGTCCCAAAAGACTCATGTTTCTATCCTTGCCTCTGAGAATTCATGCATCACTGGCTAGATACATTTTCTTCTAAATTCGTTCTCATCCAAGTTTCTTTTTTCCATATAGATTAGCACAAATCTTGTAAACCACACATGTGTTAGGATTACATTTATGGTAAATTTTAATTTCTTGGCAGGAATTACCAATGGCTAGCTACCTCTACAAAATATCCTGATCCATGATGTGGACTGTAATAACAAGTTGTCTATCTATGGTATAAGTACCCATTATGCATAAGTATCCATTGCTTAGAGAATTGGATACATGTACCTAGCAAAGATAATTTGTCCACGTGACGAATCAAGGTGTTTTGTAGAAGTAGCCGTTGATAATTCCAGCCAAGAAATAAAAGCTTACTGGAAGTTACAATACTGCTAATCTATACGAAAAAGAATCACACAATCGCAAGTAAATTTAGAACAAAATACATCTTGCTCTAGCGGTGATGAATTCATAGTCAAGAACAGAAATACAAGAATTCCGGGACTTTAAAAGGAGTTTCTAGGTGGCAAGTTTCTCACCGGGCATTGCCTAAGTTGTTGTCTTCCGGGGGGGGCAGAATCGACGCTTTTTTTCCAGGTTGCCATTTTGTCTCCTCTTTTTGTTTGGTTGGGCAGTGGATACTAGTAGCAGTAGTAACAAGTTTGGTTGGAGTTGATGCAGAATCCTCGTTTCTTGGTCGAAACTCTGGTAGATGGCTGCCTAGCAGAACAAGGGGAAGGAGAAGATGCACTGCTGGGATTCACTGTTCGTGGATTCAGTATGATCCTACAAGAGGCCCCGGCAGCATGCTCCAGAGCAGGTATAAGTATAATACTATATTAGGTTGTGGTTGTAGGACTCTGGTGGTAGATAAGCTGTATGGGATTTATCTTCTTCGATGCAGTTCCGTGTTAATGGATTTTAGAGATAGTTTTCCTATGATATGATTGCATATTAATGGATTATCATAGGACCTGTCTCTGTGATGCGATTCTACACCAATGCATTAGAGTTGGGCTAAATTTCTTGTGAGGATGATCTGTTGTTCATAGTAAATCTGGCTAAATTTCTTTCTTTGGACTACAAATCTTACATATTTATGCTAGTTATGATTCAGCTTCGTGGAATGCAAAAAAGGATTACCATGAATCGTCATCTATTTCCTAAACATGTTAACATTTTTAAGGGAAATAATTAGCAGAAAAATAGATAAAAATCTTGTGTTGTATGCATTTCATACTTTGGCTCCAACTCTACCCTTTTCTTTCAAGTTATCATGGCCTTGCTATTTCGAATATGTAATGCAAAAATATGACAGACCTCACCTATACAACTATCTAACACTCTTCAGTTTTGCAGAATGCACATGGTTCCTTGAAAATTAGGGATAGGATAGGATGGGAACATGGTTCATGATTGACGGAAGCAGATGATGGAGGTGTAGGTACTGCTACATGATTGGGTGTAGCGGTGGTGTCACCAGCCTCAAGCACCATGTTGTCGGTGGCAGTAGCAGTCTAAGGGCATGCCCGTCTCCTTCCAAAGATGTTTCCAATGAGATGAAACATTTGTTAGACAGTACGAGGAACCACGTATGCAGACCAGACAAAAAGGGGCTGTTGTGCAGCCGGCTATGGCCACAACCTCTAAGTCCAAGAACTCTGTACCCTTGACCACAGGTGTACTATGTTCAAGGGTACAGAGTTCTTGGACTCAGAGGTTGTGTTCATAGCCGGTTGCACAACAGCCCCTTTTCGTGTGGTCCGCTTTCATGGTTTCTGCCTCGTACTATCCGACAAACATTTCATCTCATTGTAGACATCTTTGGGAGAAGATGGGCACGCCCTTAACCTGCCACTGCCACTAGCAACATGGTGCTTGAGGCTGGTGACACCACCGCTGCGCCCAATCATTTAGTAGTACCTACATTTTCCACCATCTGCTTCCGTCAATCATGATACCATGTTCCCATCCCGTTCTATCCCTAATTTTCAAGGAACCATGTGCATTCTGCAAAACTGAAGAGTCTTAGATAGTTGTACAGGTGAGGTCTATCATTTTTCTTGCATGACATATTCGAAATAGCAAGGCCATCATAACTTGAAAGAAAAGGGCAGAGTTGGAGCCAAAGTATGAAATGCATGTATACAACACAAGATTTTTATCTATTTTTTCTGCTAATTATTTTCCTTCAAAATGTTAACAAGTTCAGGAAATAGATGACAATTCATGGTAAGCCTTTTTTGCATTCCACGTAGCTGAATCATAAAATTAAATATGTAAGATTTGTAGTGCAGAGAAAGAAATTAAGGAAGATTTACCAAGAATAACAGATAATCCTCACTAGAAATTTAGCCCAACTGGAAGGCATTGATGTAGAATCGCATCACAGAGACAACCTAGTCCTATATTAATCCATTAATTCACAATCATATCAAAGAAAAACTAACCCTAGAATCCATTAACACGGAACTGCATCGAAGAAGATAAATCCCATATAGCTTATCTTTAAGCAGAATCTTACAACCACAATCTGATACAGCATTATACTTATACCTGCTCTGGAGCTGGCTGCAGGGGCCTCATGTAGGACCGTACTAAATCATCGAACAGCGAATCCGTGCAGCGCATCTTCTACTTTCCTTGTTCTACTGGGCAGCCATCTACTAGAGTTTCGACCAAGAAACGAGGATCCTGCATCAACTCCAACCGAACTTGTTACTACTACTACTACTATGCACTGCCAAAGCAAACAAAAAGAGGAGACAAAATGGCAACCTGAACAGAAAGCGTAGGTTCTGCCCCACAGAAGACAACAACTTGGGCAAAGGAGAGGAAGGCTAACCAGGATAATCCGGCAATGCCCAGTGAGAAACTTGCCGCCTAGCATCTCCTTTTAAAGTCCCATAATTCCCATCTTTCTATTCTTGACTATGAATTCATCACCGCTAGAGTGAGATGTATTTCCTTCCAAATTTACTTTCATGTGTGTGTCTCATTTTCGTATAGATTAGTAGTGTTGTAACTTCTAGTAAGCTTTTATTTCTTGCCTGGATTTATCAATAGCTACTTCTACACAACACCCTGATTTGTGACGTGGACAAAATATCTTTACTAGGTACATGTATCCAATTATCTAAAGAACGTATACTTCTAAGTAATGAATACTTCTACCATATATAGCCAACTTGTTATTACAGTCCAAGTCATGGATCGGGCTATTTTGTGGAGGTAGCTAGCCATTGATAATTCCAGCCAAGAAATTAAAATCTACCATAAATGTAATCCTAACGCATGTGTGTTTTACAAGATTTGTGCTAATCTATATGCAAAAAAGAAACACGGATGAGAACAAATTTAGAAGAAAATGTATCTAGCTGGCGGTGAAGCATGAATTCCAAGAGGCAAGGATAGAAACACGAGTCTTTTGGGACTTTTAAAAGGAGGTGCTAGGCAGTAAGTTCCCTACCAGACATTCCCAGATTCTCGTCAGCCCTCCTCTCCTCTGCTCGAGTTGTTCTCTTTCTTGTTCTCGTGAGTAAATAGCATAAAACTACTAGTTTACAGGCTAGGGTTCCAAAAAACTACCACTTTTTAATTTTTCTCAGAAAGCTATCAGTCGTGCGGTTCGCTGTTTCAAAAAGCATAAAACGCCCGTGTCTAGCGATTGAACCATTTTTCTGACCGCCGGACCCACATGTCAGGCCACCTGGCCAAGTGCGCTCACGGCGCGGCCGTTAACGGCCGTTAGCCGACTGGCCCGGTCGGAACTGGGGTAAATAAACCCCCTCGGTCGATCGGGCACACCTGCTCGCTCACTCTCTCCCTGCTCGCTCACTCCCCTGCTCTCACTCCCCTGCTCCAGTACGAGCTCGCCGCCGCTCGCCGTCTTTGAGGTGGGTCGCCGTTGACCTCCTTGCCGCCATGCCTTCCTGGAACGACGAGGAAACTAGCTCAGAGGAGGAGTGCGAGGTCGTCAGCATGGACATGGGACTTATGGTAAGTTCTTTGCCACCTAGGGTTAGGGTTAGGTGCTAGTAGGCCTAGGCTACCGCCATGGATCTTGCTAAGTGTGGTGTTGTTGTTGTAGGATTCTTGTTCAATAGTGAGGCTAGGGTTTGATTGTAGGATTGATGTAAGCTAGGGTTCATCTCAGTACAGTGTTAGGGTTCATGCTGAGGTGGGGATTTTTTTAGTGTTCATGTTTAATGAAGCGTGCAAGTATATTCTGGGGTTGAGTGCAGATTGAAACTAGTGTTTGCTGTTATTTTGGTTGCAGGATGAACCAGACACCACTGTGGAGCCCCTTTTCTGTGGCCAACTTGAGCTTGCTCATCCCAAGTGCATTCTGCATCAAATGAGGCCTATTAAGCGTGTTGCTTTTGAAGGGCCTTTAACAGGAAGGCATTTCTATGGATACCCAGTCCAGGTTAGATGCCAATAAACTTTTCTGCTATGTATGGTCACTGATGATTGATATGATGCAGCACTTTGTTTGATATGATGCCAATAAACATTTTTCTGCTTGTATTTTTGTTACTTTGGAAACTAAATCATGGCATTGTAATAACTTATCATATCTCATTTATGTTATTCATTGTTAGAAATTATCAAGTCTATACAAGTTAATCATGGAACTAAAATAAGCTCATAGTCCATTTGTAATAACTTATCACATTTATAAATGCAGGAAAATGGTGTGAATTGTGGTGTTGTAGATTGGGTTGATGGGCCTTGGCCAACTGTTCTTCAGAGATGTTTGTGCAAGCTATGCGAGATGTTCCATGAGCAGAACTTTGGAAGGGTACAGGACAAGGAGAAGTTTGAGAAGGAGTTGGCCAGGCTTAAGAGTGAACATGAAAGGGAGTTGGCCAAGCTTAGGACTGAAAATGACAAGCTTTGCATTGAGTACACCAAGCTTGTTGATGATGTATCCAAGATGTTTGATTGGCAGGATGGTAGGGTGGACAAGAAGGTGCACCAGAAACAAGTGGAGGAGGAAGAACTTGAGAAGAAGAAGAAGGAGCTAGAGGAGAAAGCTATGTTGGAGGTGCAGATGGAAAAGCTCAAACTTGCAAAAGAGCAGAGGTGCATTTTGCAGAGCCAAGCTGATATCATCAAGAACACCGGGAAGGCTATGAAGGATGTTCAAGTGGACAGAGATGTTCTTAAGAAGGAGAAGGCAAAGCTTGAGCTTGTTGTTGCTGAGCTACTAAAAGAAGGGTATGGCAGCAAGGAGAAGTTAGAGCAAATCAAGGCCATCCTTGAGTCTTGAAGTGGCTTTGATATGTTGGTGAAGTAAGTACATCCAAAGGCCTTTATATAAGGATGTGGCCTAGCATGACTGCAAGTGATTATGGGTGCACATTTTGGGGGAATGTGAAGTTTAACCTAATGTAAGAACCTTATTTACTATGTTGTTAAGTTGTAATGGATCACCTATGCTATTAAGTGTTGTAATGGATCTCCTATGCTATTAAGTAGTGGAAAATGGATCTCTTATGCTACTAAGTTGTGGAAATGGATCTTGTATGCTATTAAGTGTTCAACTTGATCTTCTATCTTTTAGATGTTATTTGTTAGCCTACATATATTATTTCTGTGGGTAATTGGGCTTAGTGGCCCACTATTCTCTGACCAAATGCAACCCTAGGCCTACTAAACCCAACCCCATCCATCTATCAATATAAACCCCTCCCCACCCCCACCATTTCCCAGTCACTCCACCAGCCGCCACCCAAAAGAAACCCTACAGATGGATCCTGACATGGGAGATGTCACAGAGGAGGAGGGGGAGGCTGTGGAGGTTAGGACAGCAGCAGCAGTACAAAGGAGGAGGAGGCGCAAGCAGAGGGCACTAGAGGCGGCCCAGGATGAGCAGCAAGAGGAGTTCAACCGCCGACTCTCCGACAAGGTACTGGAGAAGTGCAATGATGAAGAACTGGAGCTGGTTTTCACTGGTGCCAGGGGAAGGTCATTCATGGAGATCATTAGGTGGGCAAGGATGAGGGCAGTCATGGCTCCTCATCCAGCAACTAGGGCCAAGTGGGTCCGTTTCTTCGAGCGCTATGACTGATATGTCAATCTCATCTATATACCTATCTATCTATCTTTCTATGTTGGTGTACTATGTAAGATCTACTCTATTATATGTAATAATTGGTGTTTGATACTACTCTGAACCAGTGTATCTATGTATTGATGCTACTCTCAATGAATTTATGCTACTCTCAATGAAATGTACTGACTGAATTCACTGACAGAAGATACACTCACTGAAATGTACTGACTGAATTCACTGACAGAAGATACACTCACTGAAATGTACTGATTGAATCAAAACAGGAATCTTTGTCTGAATGAACATACTGCATAGTAGTTATTTCAAACCATGGTAGTTCAACTGACTGAATATCTCTGAAACAAAATAAAGTTACAAACCATAGTAGTTATTACAGACCATAGTAGTTATTACAGACCATAGTAGACCCAAATCCATCCAAGTGCTCAAGTTACAAACCATGGTAGTTCAACAAACAGAACCATGCCAAATGAACTCAAGTTACCCAAATCCAAGAGCTAGTTACCACTTGCATAAAAATAGTCTTTCAGCCTCCCACTTGGCTTCCTAATCCTCTTTGACCCCTCCTGGACAACAGTTGAATTTGATTGCCTTGGTGCAATGAAAGTTCTTCTCTAGGCACTTGAAGATCTGGTGTTCTTTGCTGGAGAAGATGTAGATGATCTGGTGTTCTTAGCAGGAGAAGAAGTGTTAGTCCTGCTCCTCTTAGCTGGTTGTGCTTGTGCTGTAGCTGCTGGAATAGTTGAAGCAGCCCTTTTTCTTGCCCTAGAAGTAGCAACTGGAGCTGGTGAAGGTGCAGAAGGTGTAGCTCTTGCTGTGGCTGGTCTTGCTTCAGGTGCAGTAGCAGCAGGTACTCTTGGAGGCCTCTGAGCATTTGTAGCCATAGAAGAACTAGCTTGAGAGTAATTTTCTCTATTTTCCTATACAATTAAGAAACATTGTAAGAAAATGAACAATGAAAAGAGACAATGAAATTATACATGGCCTCAAATGACCTGGTGCTTGTTCATCCTCATCTGAAACTTAGGCTTCAAAGGGTCACCACAGTTGCTGAACCTATGCCCTTGCTTCTTGCAGTTGCTACATGTGACAGTACCAATTCTTGAGGTATCATTTTTTGCTGGCACCTCAAATACACCTTTCCTCCTGGCAGTTTGCTTTTTCCCTTCTTTTCTTTGAACACTGGTGGAGATATGTCATGTCTAGGTGTATGAGGCCAGTGGTCAGGTCCTGGAACTGGGAAAATTATATGCTTGTATGTTTCATAGTACATGGGCTTTTTGAAGAAGTCATTGACAATGTCTTCAGGATGTAGCTTCACTTTCTGCATTGCAGCAATGGAATGACTGCAAGGCACAGCAGTCATGTCCCACCTCCTACAGTCACATGTATGGTTGTTCAAGTTAACACAATATGTGTTCTCAGAGCTACTAGTCACCTGCCAGATGCCTGGACCTGCCATGTATGCATCACAATACTTAGCCCACTTCTTGCCTTCTTCTAAAATTTCTGAGTAGGTTGGTGTGATCTCCCATCTACATGACTTTGTTTTCTCTCCGGTTTTCTGAAACTTGATCATCAACTTTGTTCTTATGCCCTCCAGCATAGTCCTGATTGGCTTGTTCCTAACATCCAATATCATTCTGTTGAAGACTTCACTGAGGTTGTTAACAACCAGGTCAGTTTTGCAAACAGTATCCATTTTATATCTTTCCCATGTATGGTCTGGTATCTGTGACAACCACTGCCAAGCTTCAAAACTTTCTTTCTTCAAATTTCCATCCCTTTTTCATGACCACTCTTAGTGAAGGAATAGGCAGCCTGATCTAAGTGTTTCTTGAGTTCCTCCCCTCTAAAACCAGCAGATTGAAAGTTGGCATATATATGTCTAAGACAGAACCTCTGTGGGGAGTCAGGGAATACATCATTGATTGCATTCAACAATCCCTGTTAATTATGAATTAATGATGGCTTAGAATGATGGATAAGTACGATGGTAAGTTTAAAGTGTGGTTGTCATGAGTACTGGAGCACATACCTTTTGCCTGTCAGACATAATTGTGTACTTGCCAAACTTGTTCCCACTTCCAATAACAGTTCTCAGCTGTATGAGAAACCATGTCCAGCTGTCTGTGTCTTCCTTGTCAACAACACCAAATGCAATGGGGAAGATGTTGTTGTTCCCATCCCTGCCAGTAGCTGCCAATATTTGCTGTCCAGTGCTGAGCTTGATGAAGCAACCATCTAAACCTGAAAATATGATCACATTAGTTGTAAATAATATGAATGCAACCATCTTAGATATATGTGTAAGGATCATGTACCTATAAATGGCCTGCATCCATTGAGAAAGCCCTCTTTGCATGCAAAAAGGCAGTAGAACATGTAGTGGAACCTGGGGGTAGGAGCTGGATTTTCTAGGTCCTCTTTGGTTGTCAGTATGCATCTACTGCCTGGATTAGTATCTAACACACACTGTAGATAGTCCCTTAGTCTGTGATATTGGAGTCTGTGATCTCCTTGCACAACTTCAACTGCTTGCCTCCTTGCCCTATATGCCAAGCTTTTAGGCACATGAACACCAAATGTTTTCTTTGTGTATGACATAATTGTCTCAACACCAGCTCTGGGGTATGATCTTATGGTATCCTCAGAAACCTTGGCAACCCAGTTTACTGTAACTTTGGTGCTCTCTCCATTTGCTCCAAGGTGTGATCCAAATTCATCTTCTTGATGCTGAAAGTAGACTCATTTGCTATTCTAGAGGCCACTATATAAAACTGACAACCTTGCTTTCTATTAGAGCACCAAGCAATACCCCTAGTTGGTTCATTTCTGTGATACTCAAAATTCCTAAGTGTCCTGACTTGGAAATTTCTTAGTGCTTCTCTGAACTCCACAACATTTAGGAAGCACAGATGCAATGAAAACTGCTCATGTGCATCAGGGACTGATGGATCATACCACCTCCTCTCCTTCCTCTTCTTCAACCTTCTCTTCCTACCAGAAGGAAACCTTGGAACTTCTTCTTCATCACTAAGACCAAAATCACCTGGAAAGCAGTATTCATCAGGTTCAGGCACCCAATCTTCAAATTTGGTGTGTTCAGGCTCACTGTGTGACTTGCTAGTTGGGCCTGGATTTCTGACAGGATTAAGCTTCTTTGCTCCTTTCTCTGGTACAACTGAGGGTTCTTCATGTTCAGAAAGGATTTGGTCTTCCTCCCAAAACTTAGAAGTTTCTGAGTTTTCTCCACAATAGTGATCTGCAGGTTCTTCCTCTCCCCTAGTCTTATGGCTTGTCCCCGTGCCTGCCTCATCTTCACCCCTACACCAAGCCTTGTATGATATATTCTAACCTTTGTAATCACCCCTAAAAAACTCAAAATCTGAAGAGGATTTGTCCATCTCATATTCATCTTCATCTTCATCATGTTCTACTTCTACATCTTCTTCTTCTTCCACAACATTTTTCCCCTTGTTGAAATTACAACTCTGTTGTGTGTTAAGATAGGGCTCCTCAGGGATTGCTGGTGCCAAAGTTGCATTAGGGAGTGGATACAGGACACCTTGTTGGGAAACACTATAAACAACAGGTTCACCAACATGATCAATGGGGATCTGCTCCTCAAGCATGATGTGATCCATGTTAACATCTGCTGGGCTTGGATCAGTAGGCTTTCTGACAATGATGTTCAGGATATTCTTATCAACAAACCAGTCAAGCATGTCCTCTAATGCCTCCTCACTATCCAGGACCTCCACCCCCTCCAAGCCCTTTCCCTCTTCCTTTACATAAGTCAGACAACCATCCATTCCATAACCCTCCAACTCAGCCAATGCTAATATGGTTAGATAACTAATGTCTAAAGAAACTGAATACTTTCTCTCCATGTTATCTGTTCCTTGAAAATGTAGCCTCATTTCCAAAATCTCATCATCTAAGCTGTAGGATTAAATTGACAAACAATTAATTTTTAACTCACTAGAACTTTAAACAATGACCAAATGTACTGAACATTACTGAACTTTCTTCTAATTAAAGTGAATGCACTGACCAAATGAACTAACCAAATGCACTTTCTTCTGAACTGACTTAACCAATAAAACAATGTACCATGCCAAGAACAAACAATTACTAACCCTAGTTCTAAACTGAACTAAAGGACCCAAAAATTTGTAATTTGAACTAACGGTATGAAGTGCCAGAAATTTCTTACCTCACTCCACCAAAGGATGAAGCCCAAGTGTGGCCGCCTTCTGGATCCGCGTGGATGGACTTCGCCACTGCCCTAGCCGCGCGGATTGCCGGATCTGAGCACGCCAGATTGACCGCAGCCGCGGGCGGTGATGGCTGCTACAACCGCTGCGCCGGGAAGCTCGAGCTACCTCGCCCTGGGGCCACCTCTGGATGTCCACCGCCCTCCTGGCCGGTGACGCCTTGGCTCAATAGCTCGCCGTCGACGGCATTTGGCTGCGCCGCCGCCATCGCCAACCTAGGTCACATCGGGGGAGAGGGGAGAGGAGGGGGAGACTGAGAGAGAGTGCGGCCCGACCAGCTCCTTTCGTTCCGACCGGACCACATGGGCTAACGGCCGTCAACGGCCCCGCTGTGAGCGCGCGTGGCCAGGTGGCCTGACATGTGGGTCCGGGCGGTCAGAAAAACGGTTCAATCGCTAGTCACGGGCGTTTTGGGCTTTTTGAAACAGCGAACCGCGCGACTGGTAGCTTTTTGAGAAAAATTAAAAAGTGGTAGTTTTTTGAAACCCTAGCCTGTAAACTAGTAGTTTTATGCTATTTACTCTATTCTCGTGGAAGCTTTTTGCTCAGATTGACAATCTGTATTGTCTTTAATGGTTGGTTTGGGTAGTACGTATTAGATAGTAGTACTGACATTTTGGTTGGGGTTGTAGAGGAAGATGGCGACGCAGGGGAGCAACGGGAAGGAGAAGGTGCACGACATTTACTCATCCTCTGATGATTCAGTACGGTCCAACAAGAGGCCCCGATGGCCCGCTCCGGAGACCATCCCAGACCCAAAGCAGCAGGTATAATAATCCTTTATTGAATTATCGCTTGTACAATTTTGCTGGTAGAAAAGATGTATGAGCTTTATCTTCAGCGATGCAATTCTATGTTAATGGATTCTAGGGCTAATGTTATGTGATGTGATTATGTATTAATGGATCTAGGTTATTTGTCTGTGATGCAATTATGTACCTGTGGATTCGGGTTGGCTAAGTTCCTTGAGATGATTTGTTGTCCTGGGTAAATCTGCCTTAATTTTTTTGTCTCGAAAGAAATACGGATCTTACAGATTTCTGCTGGATTTTATCATTCGAATATGTGGAATGAAAAACGCTTACCATGAATTTTTATCCAATCCCTGAACTAGTTAACATATGAGGGAAAACAATTCACAAAACTAATACACCAAAAATCTCGTTTCAGTCTTTGGGTCCATGATTGACAGAAATACACTGGAAGTGCATGTATTGCCTCATGATTGGGCGCAGCGGTGGTGTCACCATCCTCAAGCGCTATGTTGCTGAAGCGGCTGAAATAACTTTTTTGACCCTTTTGACAACCTTTAGCATGATCTGACCATGGTTTCAAAAACATTCATGATCTAACCTTTTTCCTACCGACATCATCCTTGGCGGTAGGGTATAACTGCCTGCTACCAGGAACCTTGGCGGTAGGATGCTGGTCAACGTAGACGGTGTCATTAGGCCGTGCTGACGTGGATGAGTGCCTACTGCCAAACTCCCTAGCGGTAGGCAATTATACCCTACCGCCAGGATCGATGTTGGTAAGCCTTCGAGAGTTAAGTGGCTGACGCGACGGCTTGTGGGTCACTCACCCACCAATTCACTCGAGTTCATCTTGTTTGTTCGTCCCGAAATAGAGAGGATACTCCTCCCTCTCCCCCTCCACTGCCCCCTTGGATCTCCTCCGTTTGGGCACCGTTTTTCCGGACTTGGATTTAAAACAAAGAGGAAGGTAGGCCTTTCAATCCCTCCAAATAGTTTTTGTCAAATCATATAGTTTAGATGCATTATTTGGCACTAGGTGGACCCTAGTTCATCAAGTTGTTTGAATTTTTTTATTTTAAATTTGTTTAGAACAGATATAAAGTAGTAATAGAGGAGTGTGAATCAATGTATGGGTAGATTTTATGGATATCACTAGTAGAAAATGGAGCTTTATTACCGGTTCGTAAGGGCCTTTAGTGCCGGTTCTGCAACCGGCACTAAAGAGTGGAGACTAAAGCCCCCCCCCCCTTTAGTATTGGTTTGGCACGAACCGCCACTAAAGGCCCACCATGTGGCGTGAGCTCGCGCCATGGTATGGGGACCTTTAGTACCGGTTGGTAACACCAACCGGTACTAAAGGTTTTTTTTTGAAAATTTTGGGAAAAATTGTTTTTTTATTTTCAATTTTCTGAATTGTTTGATGATTTAGTCTCTAATCACCCCTCTTAACTGCTCAAGTGTGGATTACTCATTCCAAATCAGCTAACTTCCCGGCCGGTCACCCATCCTGAGCACGCTTAACTTCGGAGTTCTATTCCCCCTACTTTCCAAGTCTGCACTTGTTGTTTTCATGACAAATGTAAGCTGTCAATCCTATTAACCCTCAGGAGTTTAGCTTGAGCATTAGTTGTTTTCATGACAAATGTAAGCTGTCAATCCTATTAACCCTCAGGAGTTTAGCTTGAGTATTAGGTCACACGTTTCACCGTTTGAGTTTGAAACTATTATTCTAAAAAACAGTAATTATTTACTAACACTAATATTTCTTGAATAAGTAGTTTGACCATAGTTTGACCATAGTGTGACCAGATTTGACCAAAATTCAAAAAACTGAAATAATTATTTAGTAACACTAATATTCTTGAATAATTATTTAGTAACACTAATATTTCTTGAATAAGTAGTTTGACCACAGTTTGACCAAAATTCAAAAAAACTGAAATTTGAGCATATCTTTTTTTCCTTTTAGAATTTGAGGATTCTAAAAATTTGCAAGCAGGCCATAGGCAGTCAAAATCGGATGCGGATTTTTGTGCTGAACATTTTGATATATTATACGTTTTTTTCCGACATCGTATGCAAAAGTTATAGCCGTTTTACTTTTTCATAGCACTTTTTCTGCAAAACATGTCCAAATTTAAGTTTTTTAATTTTCCTAACTAGTAGATGTAGTAATATAACTACATCTCGAAGAATTTTATTTTTTGAATTTTCTATCATTTTCTTTTGTTTTTTAACTGAAATGGTGATACACCGGGGGGGGGGGGGGGGGTAGAGTTTGAAAATTGCCCTATAGTCCCGGTTTGTGTATCCAACCCGAACTACAGGTCAGACCCCTTTAGTCCCGGTTCATGGCACGAACCGGTACTAAAGGTTAGCCCTTTAGTACCGGTTTGTGCCACGAACCGGGACTAAAGGGGCTCGTGGGGCCCCGGCCTGACGCCAGCCTGCCACCACCCCTTTAGTACCGGTTCGTGGCACGAACCGGTACTAAAGGTTCAACATGATCTGGCATTAATGCATAGTCATTCGAACCGGGACTAATGGTACCATTAGTACCGGGCCAAAATTGAACCAAGACTAATGTGTCTCAGATTAGGTCATTTTTCTACTAGTGTATGTTGTAGTAGTTAATTATTTCCCTTTCTATGGATGAACAAATTGTGTGGATACGTTGGATTTGGTTATTGTTTTTCAATGTGTATGGATAGATGCATATTGAATTTAGTGGATGAATGGATACCTATTGATGAACAAGTTTTTTTGTTGTATATGTATAGATATATGGAAATTTGGTGAATGGATGTATGTGTATGTATGGATATATGGATATGATATTTATGCATAATATGTTGTGAATTGATACATATAGGTTGTAATTTTTTTCCAATATTTCCAATGTATATGGGCATATATTCCAATTCATATGTATGAATGATGTTGTCAAATATGGATGTTGTGAAATAATTCATTATATATGTCATTTGTGTTAGGATGGGTGAGGCTGCGGACGGTGGTCGTTCGTATGTTTGGCTTGACCCTGCTTTCGACAAAGGGTATCGTGGGTGTTTTATCGAGAATGGACAGGAAACAAGCTTTGGCATCATCGTATTCATGTTATTGTATTTTTTAAAGTTGAAGGTTCTGACATATTTGTGCCATTATGACACATGCTGCCAATAGTGTGAATGAGGGGTCACACCAAGACATGCGAGTTGGCATACGACGAGCGGTTTGAGCCTTATTTCGAGAGAGCTAGCCTCCTACCGTTTGTTCTGCAGTTCAAGTGTGTACCACCGGTGATGAACCATACTGCTCTCACAGCCCGCTGGATCGTTGGCGGACAGAGATACACATTTTCCACTTTCCTTGTGG
The DNA here is from genome assembly GCF_056163025.1 of Triticum urartu. Classification (NCBI taxonomy): domain Eukaryota; kingdom Viridiplantae; phylum Streptophyta; class Magnoliopsida; order Poales; family Poaceae; genus Triticum; species Triticum urartu. The sequence goes on from NC_141875.1 coordinate 38,523,603, forward strand.
GGAGATGACAGTCACCCTGGAGGACTTTGCGATGATTATTGGTCTTCCGCTCCACAACGAGCCTCTCATTGGACGAGTGTGCAACAAGTTCTGGCGTGAGAGGGTTACCGGTCTCATTGGTGATTGCTCCCCCTCTCTTACCGCCAGGGGGAAGATGGACAACCGGACATCCGGTGTCCCTTTCAAGTGGCTCCGTGAGAACAGGTCGGGATGCCCACAAGGTGTGGACAACGAGACGGTGGAGCAATACGCGCGGGCGTACCTGTGGTATCTCCTATCCCAGGTACTTTTTGTAGACTGCTATGGTGACGTTGCGTCCTGGATGTATCTTAACTTCCTGGTCGACTATGACCAGAAGTACAGCTGGGGTTCGCTGGTCTCGCCTACTTGTACTGTCAGGTAACAAGTTACTGCAATAATTCTTTATGGACGTATTTATGTTTTTAGGAATTGTTCGAAGCTAATGATGAACTGGTTCTTGTTGGCAGCTCGATGAGGCGTGTATGAAAACCAGCGACAAACCCGCTATGGGCGGATGTACTTGGGACCTCTCGGTATAGATGTGGGAGCGGTTGCCGGTTGGACGCTCCTGAAAAAATAGACGCCAGGTGGCCTTTGGAAGGCCTTGAGGAAGAAGAAGCCAATTTTTTGACTACCCACTCCGGCTTTCGCTTGGGACAGAGTCCAAATGTTCGGAGGCAAGCAAGAGGCCTTGTACAAGAGCTTCATCAATGAGATGGACAATCTCAAATACAACCAAGTATAGCATTTTGTAACTTTTTTTATAACCACTTTCCCGGAAGGCGTCGAAACATGGAACCAACTCTTATGCAGGTTCACTGGACGCCATATTGGATAGTTAGGGATTTTCGACTGAATGCTATGTGTACGAGGGACAAAAATATTTGGTGGATTAGGTGCCACCCTCATATGCATCGAGTGACACCTACCACATTGTGTGGCATTGCAATTCAATAAGAGGCAACGCACCCCACAGGAGGAAGCATGGAGCTTCATCGGTGAGCAACCTAACATGTACTATATATGCTTTGTTGCTCTCGTGCCATGCAGCCAGAACCGGCAGATTTTCCCAAGTGTAACAACTTAAACTTAGTTACCGTACCTTTGCTAGATAGACAAACTTATAGCTATATTGCATATTCAATATATTTGTCTTCATGCTGTTGGTCAGCATGTACATCATTCAACACTTGTTCCCTCACTAAGGGCATCTCTAAGGGCATGCATCAACTCGGACACACCAAATGTCCGCAGACGCGTCCACAAACATCGATAAAAGAGCCGTACAACCAATTGCATGCATCAATTGTCCGTAACATTTCAAATCGAAATTGGACAAAAACAAACATAATTCATACAAACTGGACAATATTTATTACATTCTGAAATATGGTATAATCTAAAGGATGAAATTTAACAAAGTTCAACTAAACCAAACGAAAAATCAAACTAAACTAAACTACGAGAGGTGCCGGACGATGACCTTGTACACATGACTGTCATCATCGTCGGCGTCATCGTTACATCATGGCGTGGAACTCCTCGTTGGTCTGCGGCGCCTCGGCGAGGGAGGGGTGGTGACTGCCGCAGGTCGTCGGAGGAGGAGGAGAGCAGCACCTCCTCCTTCACCGACGAGGCGGTGAAGGACAGCGGCCCTGAAGACCACGGGCGGCGGCGCCACGATCCAGAGCTCCCTCCAACTCCAGTGGTGGACACCGAGAACCAGCCGCTGCCGCCAGACTTGGACTTGCCCATTGCTCGGTGACGGTGTGCGGAGAGAAGAGTAGATGAGTGGATCAGCGACAGTGTGTGTATAGGAGAGAAGAGACGGGGATGGGGTTGGCCAGCGGTGCCTCCCTGCTTAAATAGCCGGGGCAGGCAGACTGATGCCGATTTTTTTTTTGAATTTTCAAGGGGGGGAGAGGATCCCCCACCTGAATATATTGATCATTGTGGGCTAAAACTCCCAGATAGTTACAAACACCAACTTTACATGAGGGGCGAGGAGAACATCACGTAGGCAATGCCGAGAACGCACGCACCCTCCCTACAGCAGCAGAGCAGGCGAGCAAGGAACGGCGGCAAGCGCTGGAAAACAACCGCATTCCGGTGTTTCCAAAGCTGCCAGCAGCACAGCATGGCGAACTTGACCTCCGACTCAACGCTTGCCGCCACCGCAGCAACAAGGACGCCGAGCTTGCAGACCGTAGCACCATCGACGATGACCCGAACATGCCTCCAGAACGCCCCCGCGAACGGGTAGGAGAAGAGCATGTGGTCAGCAGTTTCCAGAGCAGCAGAGCAGAGTGGACAGCCGGCATCATCAGCATCAACAATGTGCTTTCGGAGCAGGACGTCCCTCGTGTGGACTCGTCGTTGCACCAGCAGCCAGCAGAAAAACTTCACCGGCGAGGGCGCACATGCCTCCCAGATCATGGACGCGAAGCCCGCGGTCACCCCGCCAAACCGCGGCAGCCTGTACGCGGAGCTGGACGACAGGGCGCCTTTGGGCGCAGCGGCGTGCAGGAGATGCCTCTCATCCCCCCCGGCCCTTGCAGGCAGCGCAGCCAGGAGCGCCGCAACCACTGCGAGCTCGCGCTCACCCACCCTTGTCAGCCGAGGCACCAGGCAGTGGGCGAGCCCGCGTGCACGCACCTGCCCGACCGTCGCCTCTGAGTCCAGGGCGTGGGAGAAGAGGGCCGGGTACGCCACCACGACAGCCCCGCAAGGCAGCCAGCGATCCCACCAGAAGGAGCATGTGTTCCCGTCCCCGACGTCGACAACGGAGATGGCGCGGTAGAGAGGTAGCAGTTTCACGACCGCGGCCCGGTGCTCACCAAGGGCCAGTTCGCCGCGAGCAAGGAGGGAGCGTCCACCAGCCCCGCCCCATATCCAGGCTGCCCACCTAGAGCCGGGGGTCGTGTGAAGGCGATGTAGCATCTTGAGGAACAGGCATAAGTTTTGAGTTGCCAGGTCGCGTATTCCCAGCCCGCCTTCGCTCTTCGCCCGGCAAACGCGCTCCAAAGCAACAAGGCATTGGGCGCCCGAGGCTCGTTCGGCGACGTTCCATAGGAAGGCGCGGCGCAACCCGTCCAATGCGCGCACCACGGCAGGCGGCAGCAGCAACGCAGCCATGGCATATGTAGGGAGCGCGTCCAGGACGGCGTCAATGAGCACCAGTCGCCCCGAAGGGGAGAGAAGGCGAGCCGCCCAGCCGGCGAGATATCTGTCCACCTTCGCAATCAGCGGAAGGAAATCCGCGAATCGCAGTTTCTCCCATGAGAGAGGGAGGCCGAGGTACTTCTGCGGGAACGACCCCGTGGCGCAGCCCAGAGCGGCCACCACGCACGCCAGAGCCTCCCCCTCCACATGCACCGGCACCAGGGTGCTTTTGGTGAAGTTGATAGTCAGCCCCGTGGTGGCGGCGAACTGGTCGAGAATTTGCCGGAGACGGGCCGCGCCGTCCTCGTCCGCCCGCGCGATGATCAACGTGTCATCGGCGTACTGCAGCACCACCGCAGGCGCACTCGGAAGGAGAGGGTGGCGAAGCACATCATCCTGGCGGATCAGCCGTTGGAGCACGTCGGCGACGATGAGGAAGAGGTAGGGGGAGATGGGGTCCCCCTGCCTGAGGCCGCAGCGCACCCGGAACCACCGCCCTGGCACCCCGTTCAACAGGACCGCCGAGCTCGAGGAGTGGAACAGGGCATCCATCCAGTCGCACCAGAGCGACGGGAACCCCCTGGCCTCCATAACAGCGCGCAAGCTTGCCCAGTTGATGGAGTCGAACGCCTTGGCGAAGTCAAGCTTGAGGACCATCGTAGGAGCCCGGCGACGATGGCAGCACTGCACCATCTCCGTGGCATAGATGAAGTTTTCGGAGATGCTCCGCCCCCGCACAAAGCCGGACTGATCTTCGTCGATCAGGAAAGGAATTTGCCGCTGAAGACGCGAGGTAAGCCCACGGCACAAGATCTTGATATCGCCGTTTTGGAACGAGACGGGGCGGAAGGAGGCAGGGGATGGCACACCGCTCCCTTTGGGCAGCAGAGCGATGTAGGCCCGATTGATGCTGATTTGATGCGGCGTAGCGGCCGGAGTAGGCTTCTCAGTGGTCGCGTGAGCATTGAAGCGTCAGCACCCTCCCGTGCGGTCACATCCGTCTGACCGCCATTCACGCTGTATAGTCACCTAAGCAGCAAGGCGGCATGAATGCACGAAGATGGTTTTTGAGCTGAATCGCACAGGGAGAACTATGGTAGGACCTGGCAGTTGGACGCCTACCTGGCGGAGGTCGGGATGTCCGCAAACTACTAGCTCCAGCCGTGAATTTGACATGCAGATCTATCTGCGGATGTTTGATGGATTGTGTTGGAGGGCACAAAAGGTCCAGGCCACGTGGTCTGGACGTATAGCAGTGCATATGAGGGCAAATACTTGATATAATCCATAGTTCTCGTGTCTTGGGACATAATGTTGCAAAATATTTACAAAATGCTACTCAAGGGGTTGAACATGATGGTACAATATACAGTGACAGAAATTCACAAAAACATGATTGACCATATACACTTGAAGGGTTGAACAGGCCTGTACGATCACGAAGGAGGAATCATCATACCGTGTTATCAGAAATTCACATAAAAAGAATCTGTAAAATATATTCACAACATCAAACTTCAATGCAATATACCATGTTTCAAATCTGAATTCGATCAACACATCGCTGAATTTGAAATATTATCTTCCATGGCAGATACATCTTGTACCCAATATGATGTCAAAAGGTTTCAAGAAAATTCCTGACTTTTCGATAGGCCAGTCAACAAGGCGTCCAAGCATCCAGCTGGCAGCTGTGACCATCCAGATGTGCCTGTGGCAGCAAAGAGTGTATCAGGAACGAACAGAGCTAGTAGTCTAGCGGCAAATGTTACAATGAAAGCTATCACAATAAACAACATTGGACGGACGGGTGTGCAAGTCGAACAGATTCCACTGTTCTAACACACAGTTTCTGGCAGTCACACAGTTTTTGGCTACAGATCATAATATTCACGACATCAAAAGAATCTGTAGAAAGCAAGTCCATCTCTCACACAATTTTTGGCTACAATACATCCCTGTGGAAGGAGGATTTGGGTCTGTTTTCAAGAGACAAGCTAGGGGAAGGAGGATTTGGGTCTGTTTTCAAGGGACAGCTTGGTGAGCAAACAATTGCAGTAAAACGTTTGGATCGAGGCATCGAGCAGGTCAGGGAAAAGGAGAATTTTTGACATAGGTTCAGACAATCAACAGCATCCATCATATAAATCTGGTCAGGCTGATTGGTTTCTGTGCAGAGAAAACCCATAGGCTCTTGGTTTATGAGTATATGCCAAACGGATCCTTGGACAAGTGGATATATCGTCGACATGACAATAGTGCTCCTCTGTCAGAATGGAGGGTTGTGGTCATCGAAATCATCAGCGGAAAAAAGAATCTCGACACTTACCGTTCTGAAAAGAGCCTGCATCTTATTACCATGTCGGGAGAAAACGTTAAGACTGATCGGTTGGTAGATTTGATTGACAAAGAATAGTAACAACATTCAAACACATGAGCGAGAGGTAATTCAGATGATAAAGATGGCAATGTGGAGTACACAGATTGATTGCAAGACAAGAATGCCTCAAATGTCTGAGGTTGTCAAAGTCTTGGAAGGAACCAAGAATCCAGAGACCAACATAGAGCACAACTTTGTTGTTAAAAATCCAGTTGATTTTGCTATTACTGTGAATGTGAGCTCCTCGGTTGCACCTCTACCCTGGGATGTATGAGGTCCTAGGTGAACTGATAATCCTGACAAGATATATCTAGATTGTGGCAGGAAAAAAATTCAGTGTGTTTTTATTACACAAGTACTGTTGTGCTTAGGAAAGCGTATTGTATATGACATTTAAATTTCAGCCTTTAAGATGTACTCCCTCCGTCCGGAATTACTCGTCGCTTGTCTAGATACATCCGTTTGAGTGACAAGTAATTCCCGACGGAGGAAGTATGAGGTAAGATGTATGACTGAGACACAAGTCACATAACACAGCTAGCATATTGTATGAGAAGCCAGACATGAATAACTCTCCTGCTCACAGAAAGACCAACAATGCCTAGAGGGTGTCAGGTCTGACTGAACCATCTCTGCTACTGCTGTGACCATGTAATGCTCCCTATTATCAGGGTATATGACATCAGATTTCGCAACATTTTTGCAAATCTAGTCAGATAGAAGTTATGCTGCTTACAATGCCACTGGTGTGAATTCAGGGCGCAGTTGAGTAGCCATTCGTTCCCTCTGGATTATTCTTCAGACCTCGGTAAGCTCAACCTGTTCACCTCGCTGCCGAGTGCTCAGAATCCTATGCACGAGTAGCTAGTTGATTGGCAGGATAATCCTTGCACAAATCTGTAAGTGGCATCATAGGTATATACCTATATGAATTTTTTTTAGAGGAAAAGGGCTCTTGCACCGGCTCCATTTGTATTACCAAATGAAACCCTAGAACAACCAGCATCTCTGTTACAAGCACGCGGGAGGGATATACAGCACACACACTGCCCCAGCAAATAGAGTTGTCCAAGCCTCAACAGGCAGAACGCCAAAAACTTAACTACTAAAAGAGAAAAAAGCTAGTCTCAGAGGTACTACCAACCAGCAAAGAAAGGGAAACGGGAGCCACGACGAAGGAGTGGGCCAAGATAACTCGATGGACCACCCCAGATCTCGGTCAGCGTCACGGTTCGTGCAGCACCCCCGAGCACTGCGGAAGGCCTAGCCAGGGTCTGGCCACATCAGGAGGGGAGGGGGGTGGGGGGGGGGGGGGGGGCTCGCGCTTCCTGCTCCAGCTTTCTCACCAAGTGCGTCACCCTTTCTTTGACAGGGCCAGAGCATCGAACCATCCAACTGCCTAGTGTATAAGCAGTTTTCCTCCACAGAACCTTCATCCCAAGCCAGGGGACATGATTGAAACATATGTCATTACGATATTTCCATAGAGTCCAAAGGACAACAGAATGTAGCAAACAGTCCGTTGGGTGATTTTTGTTATTCAACCACCAAGCTAGCATGTCATCAATGGACATTCCAGCGTGCTTATTGGATATATCAAAAATCACTCTCCATAGTTCTATCGCAACGACACAGTTAAAAAATAAATGTTCAATAGATTCAGATTTGCTGAAAGTTTGATTCATATATATATAAAAATAAGCTTCACTTTCAAAAGAAGGCAGGGAAAAGAAAGGGACCTCCTCAACTGCAAGGAGCAAAAGATAACAATACTAAAAGAACGGTATAGAATTCCACTGAGTAAAGCAAAAGGAAAAGCAATGCTACAATACATACAGTCCAGAGGATGCCAACCTTGGTGATGCTGAACCAAAGAGACTGGCTTGCTGTCGCTTGACAAAAATCTCATGTCACAGCTTACATAAGGTTGCAAATTTTGGTTGTGCTTGTGCGACACTAATGAGATAGAAACAACACCATGGAGAGATAATGCATAGCGTCCAGGATCATTATTATTATCATGACAGGGTTCAGGCTAAACAACCAACCTGTAAGGTAAACAGATAGAAGGCTATGGTCCCAATCTATGCGTCGCGATTCTGATCTTTATATAATTCCTAGTTTCCTACAGATATTAATCAGCTACATCACATGGTATTTACATCATTGAGTATAGAACATTACTAGACTGAGATTCTGTCCAAATACATGACAAGATTGAAACGTGGAAATCATCATCTGCGGGTAAATTTCATAATAATTAGATCCACTATCTTGATTAGTTACATAACTAATCAGGAAGTCCATGGAAAATCAGTAGTCTTGTTGTCGGAGATTTCCATCTCTCTGAACTTCATCATTCTGGCCACCAGCCCCTCAACTACATCTGAATCTGGCGCGAACATTGCATGGGTGATGCCAACTACACCAGGGTTCTGACTGTTAAGCACCGAGAACGTCGTTGCAAGACGGAAACCATAGTTCATGATGAAATGAACCAAACCACGGGGAAAGATGAACACATCCCCCTTACATAGTCTCTTCTGAAACAGCTTGCCGGTTGTGTCAAAGAAACCAGCCAGCACCCTGCCATCATGGACAAACATCATCTCAGACGCCCTTGGGTGAGAGTGGGGAAGCACTAGCCCATACGGGTCGATGTCGGTCCGTGCCATGGACATGCCAAGGGTGTTGAGGCCAGGGAACTCGGCAGCGGTGACGATGTTCGCCGATGACCGGACCACGTTGTCTAGTTTCCTGGCATGGTTGAGAAGCAAAGTCTTGAAATCAGAAGCCAGTATGGTGCTAGGGTGCTTGCAGAGGTAGCCGTTCATGAACAGCTTCCTTTCACCCTGAGGCGCCATAGGGCACATATCTTGAAGAGGTGGACTGTCTGACAGGCTTGGTGGTGTATAGAGGCCAAGGAGGAGGAGGTAGGAAAACATGACGGTGAGGAGCTTCATCTCTTGGACACAGAGAGGGAGTAGAGAATCATGGGTTTAAATAATGTGATGGAAAAGGAGTGAAACCAAAGCCAAGTCTGTGCAACCTGTATCAGATTTCTTGGAGTTCACTACAGAATTTGCTTCGGATTGTGGCCAAGGTAACAATCTCTGAATTGTGGCAAAAGGGTGAAGGTGTTACTATGAAGCTTTTAGATTCTAACGATGGCCCTAGGTCGCCATTTGTTTCATCTCCAGGCTACCCGAGGCTGCAAATCTAGAAAAAACATTACGCTGATTCTGAAAAGAGATAATATCATTGGTAGTCACTAAACTTGCGTCGGATGTGCACTTTGGTGCTAGATCTTTTAAAATACGGTCTTTTGGTCATCAAACTTGTCATTTGGTGCAAATACGGTCACTCCGTTCGGGCTCGTGCGTATCCGGCACTGCGTGACATGCACGGGTCCATTGTCAGCGACGTACAACGTTTGAGGGTGACACGCATGCTGCCTTTTTCGCATGGAACCCCTGGAATTAGTTTCTTTGCGCTGACCGAACTAAAGATAACTGAACTCGCTGAACACACAAATCTTACTGAAATTGTTGAACACGGGCGTCCTCCTCTTCAACCTCACAATGATCCCACGAGAGCTTGGACGCAGTGGGCTCGATGTATGAGAATCTCACCCTCGAAGACAAGCCGGACACTCGTGTCGATGAACCTGAGCCGCGGCAGGAGGACCTTGGCGTGCATGTACCGGAACTAGATCCGGACGTGCTTGTCCTTGAGCCGCCCACACCGGTGCTTGACCTGCCCGTGCCTGTCCTTGAGCCGCCAACGCCGGGCGGCGGCGCAGCCATGCCACCGTGGCAACGCCCTCCAGTGGACATCGAACTAGTGATAGAAATGGAAATACAAAAGAGGTGGATGGAGAGGAATGAGCTCATGTCCATGTAACTCAGGATAATATCACTCGCACAGAAGAAACCCCGGTGATAGATCTCAACACTTAAAAGACCATCAAAATCCCCTGCATTGTCAAACGGAAGTCAAATCAGTGAACAAAAATTTAGTTCACAAAAATTCAGTATACAAGTATAAAACATTAAGGGCACAAACTCACTTAAATTTTACTAAACATTCAGCTGACAAACGAGCTAGCAAATTTAGTACAGAAATTCAGAAAACATGTTCAGTGCAGAAATTCAGTTAACATTTTCTACACACAAATTCAGTTCGTAGGTTAAGTGCCCAAACTCAGTTAACACTGCAGCACATAACAAATCCAGTTAAGTAATCTGTTAAGTCCCAATAAAACATAAAACTATCACTTGCCAGTACAGCACATAACATGTTTAGTCAACAATTTCAGTCACATAATGTGCAACATATTCAGTCAACTTAATTTGCAAACAAATTCAGTGTATCAATCTCACAAAAATTCAGTAAACATCTGTATCCCAACCTTACTGAGCAAATTGATCAACCGCCGTCTTAACGAATCTGTGCCTAAAATGATGGATTAGTTGTTTTGATCTTAATTTTCAGGCATAAAAGCTGCATGATTCTTAACCGCCAGCAAAACCCTAGCTTGAATTGCGAAACAGGGGAACTAGACCCTACAAATCTAATGCGTACGGCAAAGGAGAGAAACGAGACAAAAGGGGAGAAGAGACCCTACTTCACAATGCATACGTGAATGAATCAAGAGGCCTCATGAGGCAATCGTGATCACACCACAATACAAGAGCCCTACCTCGGCTTGTCTTGCCACAGAAAAGACAGCGGGGTGTAGAGGAGAGAAACCAGACAATGGGGAGAATAGACTGATCGTATGACGGCGCTGATTCACCCCGACATCGACGATGCAGATCGTCCATCTCCTCCTCCGACGGCCGCCATGACAAACCGCTCCTCCGCCTCCGCCTCTGAACGATCGGCAGAAAAAGCAGTGGGGAGTAGACCTGAATTGTTGTAGGAACTTTTTTGTGCAAATAAAATTAATTGTAGGGGGTCTGTGCAAAAATGCAGCGCGCGTGTCGCCCTGAAACGTTGTACGTCGCTGACAGTGGACCCGCACATGCGACGCTAGTGCCGGATACGTACGAGTTCGAACGGAGTGACCGTATTTGCACCAAATGACAAGTTTGATGACCAAAAAACCGTATTCTGAAAGATCTAGCACCAAAGTGTACATCCGATGCAAGTTTAGTGACTACCAGTGATATTACCTCTTCTGAAGATGCTTCAGACTTGGCATATGCTGCAGTGATGCCTATTGTATATGGTGCTCAATTAGTGTTCCCGTGGTAAAGAGATAGTTGGCAAGCTGTAGTTAGTACTGGTATCCGAGGAGACGCTCATCACTCACTTATACTGGTAAAAAATGGTGTGTTTCAGAAACTGATGCTCATGAAGAGATCAACCAAAGTCTGGCTGAACATGCAATGCTATAACGAAGGCATATCATCAGATTTCATAGCAGCTGGCGAGTCGGCAACAATCACGGTGCAGAAGAGTTCGCTTGCTACAATTTACGCATCGACTAGCCGCCATCACCGGAAGGAGGAGAAATAAATTCACCTTCTGGAATCTGGATGCGGAGGTGCCCAAGGTCGAAGGCGGCAGTGAGGTACCATCGGGGCAGCAGCCACTGCGGTGGCAAATGCGCAAGTAGGGGAGAGCGGTGGCGTGCGAACGGAAGGTTTCGGAGAGGGTCGACATCGCCGCCGCCGCAGGATGCACCGGAGCTCCCGGCGGTGGTGGTGGGGAGGCCACTCGCAATCGGAAAGTAAGCCCAACACCACAGCCTACCAAACCACTCGTCACGGGCTTGTAGTGGGCCCCCAGTGCAGGATTAGCTGCCCGGTACAGTCCCGCAATGGGCCACAGCTCGCCGTAGAATGAGCGAGAGGATCCGTAATACAAAAAACAAAATCCTGTTTTAAAAACCCAGCAAATATCCCTAAAAGGATAAAAAACATAGCATAAACGTCAAATAATCCCCTGCGACGCGAAGCAATATTATTATTAAAAAACAAACATGAGATGCAAAATTTGGAGCTAGAGAAACTTTGAAAATTTTTGATGTAACCTCTCATAATGGAGCCCATGTCTTTTTCAATTTACTTGATCTAGTATATTTTTCTTGAAATTTCATCATCTTGCTACAAAATACATTCACTCAAAAAATTCAAATGGTATTATTATCATTTAGAATTAAAAATTCTATCAGTATTACTCCCCCCGTTTCAAAATACAATGTGCATTACTTTCTCAAAAGTCAAGCTTCATAAACTTTGACAAAGTTTATAGAGAAAACTATCTATATCTACAACACCCGATACATAATATATGAAAATTATCTCATGATGAATATGTTGGCATTTATTTTGTATTTTAGATGTTGATAAAATTATATAAAATCGGTTAAATATGACTCTGAAAAAACCCGATATGCAGCTAAATATGAATGCGTTGCAATGGATGAGAATAGACTGGATGCTATAATTAAATAGTAGAAAACTCACTGGTACATATTATTTACTAGAATATACCCCGCACATTGACGAGAGAATCGATTGTGATATATTTCAATGATTTGATGTATGAAACATGCATAGTTTAATTAATAATTATGAACAAAATCTAAAATTATAAGTTAAATATTGTATTTTGATTATTATCTAGTGGGAAATATTTTGAATATAACTAACATAATATAATGGAAACCTTTTCTCATGCATGTTGAGTGGACCTTTAATGAGGTGGCATGTGTGGTGACACTAGTAGAAAAGGGGTCAAATGTGAAGCACATTAGTGCCGGTTCGTAAAAAAACCAGCACTAATGTGATCAATAGTACCGGTTCGTGGCGGCGATCAATAGTACCGGTTCGTGGCGAACCTTTAGTACCGGTTCATGCCATGAATCGGTACTAAAGAGGCTGTGGCAGCCTGCGATCAGGCTATGGCCCCACCATCACCATTTAGTGCCAGTTCGTACCACGAACCGGTACTAATGAGGTTGTGGCAAGCTGTTTTTAGTCCCACCTTGCTCCCCTAACAAGGCTTTTACCAACTTAAATATATTTATTCTCAAACTATCACAAGCACTTGGTCTTCATTGAACTCTATGTGTAGAATTTGTGGCCGTAATATGAGTCTTCACCGGTTTATAAATCGTTGAGGACTCATATTGAGAATTCAGATTGTACACAAAAATATCATTGATGATCAAAGTATTTTGGATGTATAAGATCATATTGACAATTCAGACTGTAAAGAAATATAAGATCATGATCTAAATGCTCTTATATTTTTTGCGTTCAGTATGCACCATTCAAAGCGACGCCATCAACTTTCAACCATTTCTGCCTTCATTTGCTATTTTTCATGCATTTAATGATTTGTTTTGAGAACTAAATGACCTGGAAATTGAAAAGCACTACAAATAAACTCTGAAAAAGTTGAAACTTGGCATGGTATCATCATTTCACCCACATAGATTGTTCAAAAAAGTAGAAAGGGTTACGGAAAAAACTGGATGCACTTTGTTTACAAACTGGACAATCTCTTTCGAAGTATTCGGGTTTCTGACGAAACTAAACTCATCTGTTACGAAGGCATTTCATTTTTTTAAACTTATTACAACTCCAGACTTTTTGTGCATTCAGTATGCACCATTTAAAGTGACGCCATCAACTTTCAACCATTTCTGCCTTCATTTGATATTTTTCATGCATTTAATGATTTGTTTTGAGCTAAATGGCACTAAACTTTGTGCAGGCAGCGCACCACCTTTAGTACCGGTTGGTGGCTCCAACTGGTACTAAAGGGTGACCAGTACTACAGTTTCTTAGTAAGCTGTTTTTTAGTCCCACCTCGCCAAGAGAGAGGGACTAGGAGCGGTTTATAAGCCCTGAGTGCAGAGACGATGAAGAAGAGGCTCAATGCTCACGTTGCTTAGCTTCAAGCCTTGAGGAATATGGTAGACTACACGGAGCTATGTGCAGTGCAGTTTACACTATTTCGAAAGGCTTAAAGCTAATTAACGAGCATTGCACCTCTTTTTTATTTTTAATAGCTTATTACAACTCCGGACTTCTTCTGTTATGACAAAAACTAGATGCACTTCGTGTATAAACTGGACAATCTCTTTCAAAGTATCAGGGCCGGTTTCAGACGAAAACTCATCTGTTACACCGAAAGGCATGGTATATAAAAATAAATGAATAGAAGAAAATAAATAAAGCAGAAAAGAAAAAAACTATAGTAGAAAAGAAAAAACTATATAAAAAACTACTCAGAAATAAATAGAAGAAAATAAATATAGCAGAAAAGAAAAAAAAACTACTCAGAAATAAATAGAAGAAAAAATAAAGCAGAAAAGAAAAAAACTATATCAAAAAATTTGGGGCGCTGCCCTGTGGGCCTGCTAGACCACGGGCGTGCAATTTCAGTTCCACAAGGCCCAGCAGACTCACAGGGCAGCGCGCCGTAGTTAGGCCCAGAAGCCTGCTTATAGAGGAGCTCGAAAGGGCAGCCGCGGCTGGGTTTATAAATCAGTGCGGCTGCCCTTCGCCCGGCGAGGTGGGACTAAACTTTGTGCAGGCAGCGCACCACCTTTAGTACCGGTTGGTGGCTCCAACCGGTACTAAAGGCCTCTCCTATATATACAACACTTATGAAAAATTTCAGTTAGTTCCTGTTCTGTCTTCGTCGCCGCGCGCCCCGTCCCCGTCGCCGTCGTCGCGCCCCGGCCGTCCCCGGCATCGCGCGCGCCCCGGCCATCCCCGCCCCCGTCGTCGCGCACGCCCCGGCCGTCCCCGCCCCCGTTGCGCCGTCCCCGTCGTCACCCCCGTCGCGCCGCCGCCCGTACACCGCCGTCCCCGTCGTCGCCCTCATCGCGCCGCCGCCCGTACGCCGCTGCCCCCGCTCGTACGTACACACACACACACATACACACACACAATTTTTTTACTTAGTTTCTGTTTTCTGTTTTTTAGATTAATGCATGTCAAATTGTTAATTAGATGAATGTCAAATGTTAGATATGAATTAGATAGAAAAATTAAATATTAATTAGGTATATGAGATTTGAACTAGTTGAATTAATATAACTAGTTTATTTTTAGTAAATACTTAGTTGAATTAATTAATAGAACTTGTTGAATTAATAGAACTAGTTGAATTAGTTGAAATAATAGAACTAGTAATGTTTCATCTATATATAGAACTTAACTAGTTTTTTTTTCTGTTTTTTTAATTTTTGGTATATATTTTTAGTTTATATAAATGTTAGATTAATGTCAAATGTTAGATGAATTAGATAGAAATATATGTTAGATATTAATGTCAAATGTTAGATGAATATTAGAATTAGTTAGATATTAATTAATGTTAGATAGTAAGTGTTTAATGTTTCACCTATATGAACATAGGAGATGTCGTCTGACGATGAAAAAGATTTTATTATGTGCGAACACTGTGAAGACCAACGCGGCCTGTGCGACAGAAATTTCCTTGTTGATAATAGACGCTTCAGCATCAAGCTGGATGAGACATTCAAAATGGATACAGTAAGTCACAGCGGCAAGTATTTTTTCGTAATAAAGCATGACTTATGCTTCATTTGCTTGACTTATAATTTTATATTTTCACTATTCTACTAGCGCATCCCCTGCCATGCTCGAATTTTTGTCTTGGATAAGATAGGTTTCAGTGCGATGAATGATATGGAGGTAAAGAAAGTTTACTTGAAGACCGAGCATGGGTATACTTTCAACGTCAAATTATACAATGCAGACACATACACCCATTTTGAATGCAAAACTTGGCAAGCACTATGCAAGGCTTATGCATTTGAGCCTGATATGGTTATCACCTTTGATATTCGTCCGGAAGATGATATTGAAGGTAATAGACACATCTGGGTCGATGTGCAGACGCCTCCAGTTCTACCATTATGTGAGTTTTTCTCAACCATGTTTATGTCTTTGATATTGTTTATTCAAAAATAGTTGACAACTAATTTCTATTGTCAGCTTATTTCGGTTCAAGCAAACATGTCCGGCGCTCGGTAGACAGGACCTACTATTGTCCCGGGGCTAAACTAAACTGCGAGGAGATAAGTCATTATGTTTCATGGCTTGAGGATCTTCATACTGTCAAGACAAATTTTCTTCCTGCACTTAGAAATGTTAGTACTCAAAACATGCGACCAATAGTGATCGTATTGAACTACGGTCACATCTATAATGGAAAGATGGTAAGATTTTTACTATTTGTCCTTAGTGCATCTTTTGCATACATTTTTTTGAAGCTAAAATTTCATTGCTAAGTATATTAATTATTATACGATGTTCTTCAACAGGGACTCCCGATGACAGTTGTGCCTCAGTGGATCGAGACAAAAGGTCGCATGTCAATGGTTAGCTTACGAGCAAGATATCCTACATTGCACATGAGTGCATTCAGGATTTCTGAAAGCGATGAATGCTTAACAGTGAAAGATTGGAGCAAAATTGTTAACGATCGCAGAGAAGTACTAGGGGGCAGCAAGGAGAAGCGCAACCCACGATTAGGAGATAGATTCATCTGCATGCTCAAGTATGATGAATCAGGAGAGCTATACATGTTCTATGCTATTTTACTTGAGAGGGAGCATCAGGAGTGATTTAGCTAGTTCATGCTCTTAGTACCACTACAAGAAATATGTCAACTTATGACCACCACCATTGGTCACTGAATGGTCACAAATTTCCATTTATGACCTTTTTGTGACCAAAAACATAAGGTCAAAAGCTGGGCGTCGTAAACTGACTATAGCGACCTTTAACAAAAGGTCGTTGATCCTATGACCTTCTGTTTTGGTCGCTAGCTCTCTCCCCAGGCCATGTCGGATCCGACGTGGCAATCTGACGTGGCAAAATTGCGACCAATTGAAAAGGTCAAAAATTAGAATCGGCCCGGTCCATTTCGGTGCTTTAGATGGGCCGAGCCCATTAATTCAGCCTTTTAAATATATATATATATATTGTTAATTTTCGCTAAGTACATGGGCCTGGCCCAACAATTTGGCCTTTTTTTGTTTTCTGAGCTTCTTCCATTTTTCTGGGCCTCGGCCTTTCTGCGGTCCATTTAATTTTTTAAATTTTTTAAGATGTTTTTCCTTTCATTTTTTTGTCCAATATTGTTTGGGCTAAGGCCTCTTCTAGCCCATCAATATTTTCAGCCCACTAATTCAAAGGACCGGACAACAGAGAAACAATTCAGTTTTTTTTCAATTTTGCTATCAAAGCAACATTTGGTATACAATCATACATCATTTCTTGCAGTTACATCATTTGAAGCAGCAACTAAAAGATTGTCATCTATAACAAACGACAGCCAGTCAAAAGAAAGATCACCATCACAGCTCCAGCGACTACTTATACACTACAAGTTCCACTTATGTGCAAACCTACAAGAAGGCCATGCTTCCGATTAGATTTGGTTGCATCACTTCCAGTTTGCTAACGGCATGTCTCCAGCAGCACATCTCATTCCATCAAAGCAGCAGCAACCTGTAGAAAAAACAGATACACACAAGTTTAATTTGCTGCATAATCATGGACAAGTCACACAAAATTTCAGTAAACTGTAGATGCTCAAAATTTCAGTGAACTTTGCATAATTTTGCATAAATATTACTACTGTAGCAGCAATTTGTATAATTTTGCAAACTTACAACACTGACCCAATAAAATGAATTCCTAATTCTAGTTTAGTTCAAAAAAGAAAAAGAACAGACACTTCCAGTTTGTATAATCTGAAATTGAACACTGAAATTTAAGAATGAAAAGATGATTGAACACTGAAAGAGGTTAGCAAGTTGCTTGTTGGTTTCATCACAAGTACCAGGAGTATTTTTAAACCTACGCAAGTCATTTTTTTAAACCTACGCAAGTACCAGGAGTATTTCACTCCTTTCCAGTGCAAGTACGCAAAATTTGTTTGAGTAGCAAATCTAGGAGTACTGGAGAACTCCAAGTTAAATGTACTCAAAGCAACCACCAAAATATCACTATACCGGTCGTTAACTAGACACGTTATATAGACAATTAGGATGCATGCAATAAACATACAGAAGTTATATAGAGCAGCAACAATGGCATCACAGTTGAGTTGCCAGACCAAAACAAAGCCATGTATGTATGTAACAAAATCAGCCAAACTGAATATGCATCATCAGCTGATTAAAAGTAGTGGATAATAGTATAGTTCATCAACTGATATGGGCAGCTAGCCAAGTTTCCCAATGGGAGTACCAACATAGCAGCAATAAAAATAACAAAAAATTAAAATATAAGTGTGGCAGCGCATAGAACATTTGCTAGAAAAAACATGATTCCACCTTGTTTTAACAGAACTTTTAAACTTAATAGTAATGTGCTTATCCATGGCATCATCAGTCTTAACCAAACAGAGCAAGTAAAGGAGCTAATAGTCCTAATTCAGGTCATGTTATCATATCAGGTATTGCATAAAGACATCTTGGGACATATATAAAGCATCCTCAAATAATCAGCATACACCTCCAGAGATGGGGAAGCCATTCTCTCCAATGTTGAGGGCAAGGTTCTGCCCAATGACGGCGAGGCCAGCAAGACCAATTCTGGTGAGAGCCATCTCTTACCTGAAAAGAGATGCATCAAACACGTCATGTACCGAACATCGTCAGGTAATTTATGCATGTCTGACTCGAAAGGTTAAAAGGCTGCCTTCACAAAAAATGACCATGCATATGAACTAGATAGAAGAACAATCTTCATCCTAATGAGAAAAGTGACAGGTGAATAACTGAGAACTGGGATATATGCGACAGGGCAGACAGCACAACATGCACTTGGGTGACAAATTAAATCCACAATCAAGTTGCAGCTAATCGACAATCAAGACATGGGATATGTGCCTGAGTGTAGACATGTGCCTGAGTGTAGAAAACCTATTCGATCTGTGTTTATCTAGTGCATTCCATTTGCCTCAATCTTAAATCGCGGTTTTGTAATGCAGATGCTTTGCAGCTTGGTCATAGCAAATAGTGTTGTGCATTACTGAAACACAGGCTGGAGTTGGGCATAAAGACCGAAACACAAGCCCATTTTCCGGTATTTTTTGGAATAGGTCATTCATGGTTTCTAGTTTATACGTATGTAGGTGCCATCTCCACTAAAGATGGTTCGAACTACTACTCCAGTACATACTAATAAAACTTGACACATGCTAGTTCAAACTACATACTAATAAAACTAGATCAAGTTGGTGACAGACATCAGATGCTTCTAAACAAGCAAGGGGCATCGCTTCCTACTCCTAAAATGAAGAGAACACACATGTGGCGCTATGATTGATGTAGCAAAAATAAAGCATCGGTGCAGTCTGTTTCATCCTACTGATTGTGCCGCAAGAGGACACATAAAAACCAAATTGGTCAAGTGAGCTGTCGATGACATTACTGTAGGTGTGTCCACTTATGTAGGTGTGTCCAAATTGGTCAAGTGGACACACCTACAATCCATCGGTGCAGTCTGTTTCATCCTACATCATCTTTTCCAAATATATTAAGCTGGCGATGTCAAGTGAGCTGCAAGAGGACACAACACCGTTAAGCACAGTTGGTCAGACCATATTGACACGAATCACAAATGTTGGCATCCAGTGTATACTATGTAAGTGCTGGTATATTTTTACTACGAAAACCATCACTAATGTGCATGCGTGCTTGGTTTATAAGCTTCATCCATATGGTTGGCACCATCACTACATATTGTTGCTACCGATGTACACAAGTGTGCACATACACAACATGCTGCATGCATACGCGCGCATGCCAGTATAAGCTGCATCTCGATGCTTTTCATTGATGATCAAGAGATTATAATATTTTAATAATCCATATAGCTACTCCTACCTAGGTAGCTATACATAGGTGTACTAGCAGCCAGCCCAAAGGCGAGTTGATCAGTAATAAAACATACACTAGGTAGCCAGCTATGTCCTATCCTAGCAGCAACAATGACTTTTGTTTGTCATGCATGTAAAGAAATGCATGCATTTCTAGTAAATATAATGTATGCATGCTGCCATTGGCCTAGACCACACTAGAAGAAAAATGCTGCAGCGACCATTGGCCTAGACCACAAGGGCAAACATGATATTGCATCCCATGAGGCATGGAGGAGGATCTCTTACCATGACCATAGCAGCACTTCATCTTCACCTTGTCATCCTCACCGTTTTTGCGTAGACTTCTCCTGGAGCCGCTCAAAGGCGTTTCCAGCTTCCCGCTCGTCGACTTGCCGTGCTTGCGCCGGATCAGCTGCTCCTTGATTGAGTTCCACAGCTTCTCCACCGCCTCCCGGTCTGTAGATTAGCCAAAGTGAGATGGGTATGAGGTTACAACAGTAACATGATGACAGACATTTTAGGTTACAGTACTTCCCTCACATCTCATAGCTAATATATGACCATCACCGACGACCATAAACAGTGGTTTTAGCCCCAAGCCACCAGCTCACCAAAAACAGCAAGACAAGATGGCTTGGGGCTAAAACCTGTAATCAATCGTCTACACGTATATATCTAGTCAATAAAATATCTACTACACAAGTGCATACAGTACTCAACACCTACTACAAGTGCATACAGTACTCAACATTCACTCAAAGTATGTTGTGCATGATCACACCATTCCATTTTCAATCAAAGTACAATAGTACATCACATTTTTGGATGATCACCAAAGGCAAAACTACTCCTGACTATGATCATCAACATCTACTACTGCTAACTACTCCATGTGCAATCCTACTTTGCACTAAAACTTCCTCACCCTCCATTCACCCTGTTCAAGCAGTACTGTAGTAAAACTACTCCTAATGCTACAGCAGTTAACAGCAAGTTAAATTACTGTGATGTGCAAAATTTACAGTAAATACTCCACTGAATATTACTGAAACTTAACATAAGTTCACTAAGCTTTTTCAATTTCAGAATATACAAGTCAGAAAATAAGCTTGCAAGCAAGTTTATGTAAGTAATGCACACTGGAGTACAATACTTCTATGGATTTCTTCAAATAATTCATGATTTCTGCTTGCTCCCTTGGTCCGGCTCCTTGCTGTGCGGGATGACTGAGACTCGGATGCAGAGCGAGCTCCCTGCAAATGACATATTGTATCAATGCTTTGCAGCAACAAAAGGAACTCACATACAATAGAACTTGCGCAATAGTGTATCAACACCCCAAAGGAGGCATTACAAAATTCTCAAAGAATGTTTCCGAAGGGATATAAGTGGAAGCAGAAGAATATAATGAGATGTCACCATATGTATGTGCATAATAATTGTACGTATATAATCTGACTTGATTTCTTTCTTAAAAAAACATGACATGCTACAATATCAATACGCATGTGAGAAATTTTGACCTTTGCAAGGAGTAACAAAACTGACAATACAGAAACATGACATGTCATGAAGATGCGTGTTGGGTCGAATTCCATATTGACATGTCATGATTAGTTAAGTTCCAGCAATTATCAATTTGCAAATCAGCGTTCTAATACTTAAAAATAATAATGAACAACGGATCACCTTTTGTACAGACGTAACCATAAAATTACAAGCAATTGGGGTTGGGGGCGCTGTCGGGGCTTCGGCCTTGGCTAGCAGCAGCGGCGACAGTGCTAGCAAGCAGCAGGCTACAGAGAGCAAAAGCAAGCATCTAAAGAGCAGTAGGCGCGGCCAGGGGAAGGGGCTGTTGCACACAGGTGGCTGTAGGGGCGTGGCCAGGTCATGCGCAGGATGCAGGGGAGGGGCCGGGACGAGGGCGACCATGGGCGTGAGCGGACGGGCGACGGCGGGCGAGCAGCAGCGATGGCATGACGGCACCAGCAGGCGCGGTCGTGGCGGCAGGGTCGGGTCGCGGACAAGCCCGAGCACACGCGCGTGAGGGCGCGGGCAGGGTGCGGCCTCAGCGAGGCAGGGCGTGGGTGGCGCACGGCCACGCGAGGGGCGGCTGGCGCGGTGAGCACGAGCCCGCAGGGAAGTGGTGGGCGGCGCAAACGGTGACTAAACAAGGGGGAAAGCGAGGGAATCGGTGGATTCGCTCACCAGGATGACGGCGATGATGGCGATGCAGCCCGCCATGATGCTGAGATGCAAGCACAGCTCCTTGTACGCCGCCTCCTTGCTTGGCTTCCGGATGCGGGGAGGGGCTGGGGAGGGAGGTCGCTGTGGAGGTGGGGGCGGTGTTGGGTGTCGGCGGTGGGATTGTTGCGGTGGAGGTGGGGGTGGGGAGAGGAGGAGCTTGAGTGGATCTGCAGCCAGGGAGGAGAGGGGAGAGGAGCGGAGGTGGTGGCTAAGGCGAGGGGAAGGAAGGGGAGGACGGGTCGTCGGCTGCGGGATCTAGGGGAGGACGGGTCGTTGGCGGGATAGAGGATGTATCTGAGGTTGGGGCGGAGAGGGAGGAGGTGGCGGCGGCGAGGAGCTGAGGGAGAAGGAGTGCGGGTGCGGGTTAGGGTTTGGGTGGTTGGGCTGCGGTTGGGTGAGGGGGTGGGGGCTGCCGTTGGATCCAGAAGCATCCGACGGTGGTTGATGCATGATCCGCGTGATATGCCTATGGACCAATCAGAGCGCACCAACATTTTGAAGATTTTTTGACCATATAAATTGGTCATGATTGATTACATACAAATTTTTCATTTCATTTTTCAATGCTAAAAATGAGTTTTTTTGTAAAAGACCTATCAAATATTTGTTCAAATGATGTCATATTTTGCACAAGTTTACATCGTAGATTGGCAAACAACATTGACAAAGGGAGTTTTTATTTCTTTTGCATGAAAAACAATTTTCCATTTTTTGAGTGCCCAAAAATAAGTTTTTTTTAAGGACTTACCATATATTTGTTGCAAAATTGTACCAAATCAATTTTCTAAAATACTAGGCCATATATAATGCACAATTGATCAAATGGTTAGGTGTCAAAAGTTTCGATGCACCTCTCGTGGAAAAGACAAATTTTCACGATTCAGTAGAAAGCGGGTAAAATTTGTACTGTAGCTGCCTCATAGTTTGCTTTTTATTTTTTTCCAAAAATCATTTCCCAGTACAAAACTATCTATTTAATCAGAGAAACATAGAAAGGTTTCCAAGATTCAACCACTAGCTAAGAACGGTCATTCCCGCCGTTTTGACCGTATTTTGAAACGGGCATAAAAAATTCAAAAAAAAATCAAAAAATTGGGAAACCTTCGCATTGTGTCATTATATGTGGCCAAGTTCCCAGGAAAAATAATAAACTTGTAATGCGGCAATTATTTTTAAAAAGTGTTCTCAGAAACGAGCTATCACGTGTGGAGATCAATGGCTTTCAAGCCAAATGATCAATCTTATGGCCACATTCATGGCATAGTTTGTTCAAATAATCTCATATTACGCACAAGGGTTCATATTGGAATGGCAAACAATGTTGCCTAAGGAGGTTTTATTTTTCTTTGGACGAAAGAACCATTTTCCATTTTTCGAGTGCCCAAAAGGAGGTTTTTTTGTGAAGGACCTCCCAAATAATTGTTGCAAAATTGGACCAAATCATTTTTATAAAATACTAGGACATATATAATGCACAATTGACCAAATGGTTGGGTGAAAAAAGTTTTGATCCACCTCTGGTGAAAAAGACAAATTGTCATCGATTCAGTTGGAAACGGGTCAAATTTGAACTGTAGCTGCCTCATAGTTTGCTCTTTATTTTTTACAAAAATCATTTCTAGGTACATAAGCATCTATTTAATCAGAGAAACACCAAAAAAATTCCAAGATTCAACCACTAGCTAGGAACGGTCATGCCCGCCGTTTTGACCGCATTTTGAAACGGGCATGAAAAATTCAAAAAAAAATCAAAAAATGGAAAACCTTCGCATTGTGTCATTATATGTGACCAAGTTTCCAGGAAAAATAATAAACTTGTAATACGGTAATTATTTTAAAAAAGTGTTCTCAGAAATGAGCTATCATGTGTGAACATTCATGTATTTCAACCCAAACGATCAATTTTATGGCCACATTCATGGCATAGTTTGTTCAAATGATCTCATATTATGCACAAGGGTGCATCTTGGAATTCCAAACAATGTTGCCAAAGGGATATTTCATTTTCTTTGCACGGAAAATTCATTTTCCATTTTTTGAGTGCCCGAAAGGAGGTTTTTTTGTGAAGGAACTACCAAATAATTGTTGCAAAATTGGACCAAATCATTTTTCTAAAATTCTAGGCCATATTTAATGCACAATTGACAAAATGGTTGGGTGTCAAAAGTTTTGATCCACCTCTGGTGAAAAAGACAAATTCCCATCGATTCAGTTGGAAGCGGGTCAAATTTGAACTGCAGCTGCCTCATAGTTTGCTATTTATTTTTTCCAAAAATCATTTATAGGTACATAAGGACATATTTAATCAGAGAAACACCAAAAAATTCCAAGATTCAACCACTAGCTAGGAACGGTCATTCCCGCCGTTTTGACCGCATTTTGAAACGGGCATAAAAAATTCAAGAAAAATCAAAAAATTGGGAAACCTTCGCATTGTGTCATCATATGTGGCCAAGTTCCCAGGAAAAATAACAAACTTGTAATACGGTAATTAATTTAAAAAAGTGTTTTCAGAAACGAGCTATCATGTGTGGAGATCAATGGCTTTCAAGCCAAATGATCAATCTTATGGCCACATTCATGGCATAGTTTGTTCAAATGATCTCATATTGTGCACAAGAGTGCATATTGTAATGGCAAACAATGTTGTCTAAGGAAGTTTTCATTTTCGTTGGACGAAAAAACCATTTTCCATTTTTCGAGTGCCCGAAAGGAGGTTTTTTTGTGAAGGAACTACCAAATAATTGTTGCAAAATTGGACCAAATCATTTTTATAAAATACTAGGCCATATTTAATGCACAATTGACAAAATGGTTGGGTGTAAATTTTTTTGATCCACCTCTCGTGAAAAAGACAAATTTCCGTCGATTCAGGTGGAAGCGGATCAAATTTGAACTACAGCTGCCTCATAGTTTGCTATTTATTTTTTCCAAAAATCATTTCTAGTTACATAAGGACCTATTTAATCATAAATACATGGTTTGGTGGCGATACGTCGAGGTTTGGGCGGTGGCCGAGGGCCCCAACTCTAGAGCGCGTAAACTCGCATGCCCGTCGCGTGGTCACCGCGTGACCGTAATGTTGCCATGTGTTCTGGGCGGACTAGGCATGTCTAGTGGGTTGGGCACTCCCCAGGTTGGTGCCAGGAAGAAAATTACAACATAAGATTCTCACGAGGAGACCGATCGATCCTCAAACATGAATTAGCAGCCAATTGTTTGATTAGCGGTACGGAAAATGTACATGGCCAATGGGCGTGAGTTTTGGCTGAGGATTATCATCTACTAAGGAGAATGTCTTCACAATTTTTTAGCTCAAAAGGAGGATCCTAGGTGGTACTTGCTTTGCAAAGGACCACGCTGGACAAAAATATGAATGTTGAAGCTGGGCTCAAAATAATGAATGGAGTAAGCTGAAATTTTGTGGAGGATGGTTATTTGGGCATAGGTAAGCATTGTAGAAAATTCATACCATTTGGACATGCCAAAGTAGTACTTCCTTCACAATGCTCTTCTATGGACAGAAACTTGGGAAAACTAGTGAGAGAGATTGGATGAATGAAATGAGCTCAAAATTGGTGTAGGTAAGTTACTTAGGTCATGCGCTGGTAAATTTTCAGATCATTTGGGTAAGCCTAGCTAGTACTTACTTCACAAAGCTTCTCTAGAGGTAGAAACTTTGGAAATTTCCCGAGAAAGATTTACTAGGAAAATTGAGCTGAATATTACCATGTGGCAATGATTTGGGTATGGAAGAGTGCCCGAAAAGTTTGAGGGTAATAGGAGGGGTCTATATAACACTTGCTTTGCAACGAGCCAATTTGGCCATAAAATATAAATTGAACTTGGGCTCACATAGATGATTTGACTGAGCTGCAATTTGGAGGAGGGTGATAATTTGGGCATATGAAGGAACTGTATAAATTTCATGTCATCTAGAGATATAAAAAAGGTACTTCCTTCACAATGCTTCTAGGTGGACAAAAACTTTGGAAATTTCCCGAGGAAGATTTGCTAGGCAAATGGAGCTGAATTTTGTCATGCGGTAATGATTTGGATAGGAAAGAGTGCCCAAAAATTCCGAGGGCAATCAAGAATATATAAATAGCACTTCCTTCATAAAGTGTTGTTGTGAATAGAATAGGAAAATGAATATTGTTGAATTAGTTTTGAACTAGGCAAGGAAGGATTTTTACATATTTGATGAAGATATGCCCCAAATAATTTATGAGATTTTTTTGGGAATTTTGGGAATGATAGAAATATAGGTTGCTTCACAACCTAGGGCAAAAACTGCCACATGGACATGACACATAGGCAAAACTGATGAGATGGCGCCTAGTCATCACAACCCACCACAATCTACAAGGCTATGACCATCTATATTGGTCATTAACAACTAGAAATAAGGCAGCGGACTAGCACTGTTTGCTTTGTGACCATTTCGTGTAAGGAAATTACGACCTTTCTGACCAAAATGGTCGCAATGGTTTAGGGTTTGGAGCCCCCTGAACAGCTTTTGACCAATTGGTTTAAAATGGTCATAAATTTATGACCAATTCTTCGAGGGTCACTGACAGAAGGTCATAAGTTGACATATTTCTTGTAGTGTACTTGTCCTCTCATGTTCGTATTCTCGTCCTGGACTTAATTAATCTCAAATAGTGATTTGCTTGTGAACGCTTACAATATCATGACCATGTTGAACTCGATGATATCTTTGCTTCTGTTACAAGTGAATGTTTCTTCTTTAAGCTAGTGTTGGTGGTGATTAGATAGCGGTAATGACTATGATGATAAATAGTGGTAATGACGACTACGATGATTTTTAGCTAGCTACTATATATATATACTGTTGTTGGTGATGATATGATGCAAGAGTTTATTTCTATATTAATATGTGATGATGATGAATTATTATATATATCATTTATGAAAGAAACCGCAAATTAGTTTGAACTAGATGGATCCTAGCTAAGTGATCAAGTATATATATATATGCCATATCCATATCCATATCAAGTATAACAACTCATTATAACGTAAAACAATCCTAAATTAAATTGATAACACAAATTTAAAGGAAAAATAAAAAATAAAACCAAAACCCACAAACATTTAGTACCGGTTGGTGTTACCAACCGGTACTAATGATCTACCGCACCCGTGGCCTGGCTCGTGCCACGTGGTTGCCCTTTAGCACCGGTTCGTGCTGAACCGGTACTAAAGGGGGGGGGGGCTTTAGTGCCCACACTTTAGTGCCGGTTACCGAACCGGCACTAAAGGGCCTTACGAACTTGTGCTATTGCCCGGTTCTGCACTAGTGTGAGATGGGATGTGTGCATGAATCAACTAATGAGGAAAATTCTTTCTTGTGCATGTGGTGGCATGTGTGCATGTTAAGATAATAGAGATAGTGGGGGTGAACTATTTAGGTTTATAGGGTTTTGTGTGATTTTTATCACAGCGTTGGTGGTGGCAAGTATGACCACACTCACAGTTGTTTGCAATATGGTTAAATCAAATCATTGTAGTAGGATCTTCAACCCAAATTCCAACAAAATTCCAGTTATAGAATACTAGGTTTTGGTTACTATATAAGCACCCACTCAATGTGAACAGCGCATGTCAAGTGAGGATAAGAGAAGTGAAGCATACTTTGACAACCCGAGGAACATAGAGGAAAGACACCGGAAAGGGGGAGGGTTCACTGTGCAATGTGTGGTAGACCAAGTTTCAGAACACAAATCATCTCAACCTGTGCATACCCAAACCAGATGGGTTTGAGTGTCATGAGGTTCGAGCACGGGGCATCTATCTATAGTACAAGTTCTTAGCCCACCTCAGAGGATATCAAGGAAAGAATGTCAAGCTTGTCGCGGGTGTTCAGGATGTTGGGCACATCTAGTAGGAGGTGGACACAAATAAGAATACGAAGACATAGATGATACTCCACCCATCGCTTGTGTATATTCTTCGGAGACTGGTGTATGGGGCGATATCGTCTCAGCAACAAATCAATG
Organism: Triticum urartu; assembly: GCF_056163025.1. NCBI lineage: Eukaryota > Viridiplantae > Streptophyta > Magnoliopsida > Poales > Poaceae > Triticum > Triticum urartu. Next base: position 38,551,329 of record NC_141875.1, read on the forward strand.
TGAGCTTAATTGGGGTCCTCATCGGTCATGTCCTTTACTAGTCATCAAAGAGTGCGAGTCCCGACATAGACTTTGTGAATTTGGATCAGCTCACAGATGACATAATTGCGTTCGATTTAGATAGCTGTGATCAAGAGGCCTCGACATCTTAATCATTCTTTTAGGCATCAAATAATCCGAGCAGAGGATGGTGCTGTTGGTCTTGCAATACTGTCTCGCGGTACACTTGAAATGTGGCAGAGGAAGGTCAGTTGTCATGATGGTGCCACATGGTTGCTGCAAAAGATCGTTGAGATGTATACATTTTGATATATTATACGTTTTTGATATATTATACCTATTGATATATTATACGTTTTTCCCGACATTTTGATATGCATACGTTGAGATGCATACATTTTGATATATTATACGTTTTTTTCGACATCGTATGCAAACGTTTTAGCCGTTTTACATTTTCCCTACACTTTTTGCAAAACATGTCCAAATTTAAGTTTATAAATTTTCTTGACTAGTAGATGTAGTAACATAACTACAGCTCGGAGATTTTTATTTTTGAAGTTTTTATCATTTTCTTTTGCTTTTTACAAAACTGAAAAGGTGATCCATGGGGGGGGGTAGAGTTTGATAATGGGACCTTTAGTCTCGGTTTGTGACACGAACCGGGACTAAAGGGATTGCACCCTTTAGTCCTGGTTCGTGTCTCAAACCGGGACTAAAGGTCTAATCTTTAGTCCCAGTTTGAGATACGAACCGGGACTAAAGGGAATCACACCCTTTAGTCTCGGTTCGTGTCTCAAACCGGGATTAAAGGGCTCATTTGAACCGGGGCTAATGCCTTTAGCCGCACGAACCGGGACCAATGCTCACATTAGTCTCGGTTCGTGACTGAACCGGGACTAATGGGCTTATCTGGCCCGAACGAAAGCCCTGTTTTCTACTAGTGGTCTGTCCCTTTTGGGTCGTAAAGATTTCTAGATGTTGCATATGGTGTTGTGTTGCTGTTGATATTACCTGCTTGTGCCTACTTGGCCATGCCTAGAGTTCTCCCTAGCTTGTTTTGGTTGCTTAAGAGTTGACATGCTGAAAGCAAGACATTAGTAGCATTCAACTATCACTACAAAAAAATACACTTCCGTGAGGATACGTGTTTGTCACAGTAGGTCGCGTTTTTTGTCATGCATGTACATCCATGACAAATTTATGACAGAATCAAGATAGTCATACCTATGCTGTCGTAGAAGTGTTCCATGACATTACCAAAATTATCATCACGGAAGTGTCCACTTCCATGACGATAAATCACGCGTCACCAAAGTGCTTTCGTCAAGGGTGACCGACACGTGGCATCCACCGTAACAGAACGCCGTTAAGCTATCGGGTTGGGTTTTGGATCCGATAACCCGTTAACAGCCCCGACCAATGGGAAATTTCCACGTGTAAAATTTTTATTGGCCGGACGAAACATGTGTCAGCTCGTTAGTGGGTCAGATAGGCGCCTATGATATGTCGACACGTGGCACGGCCCAACAGTGGCCCATTTAGCTTACAAAGCCGGCCCGTTTGACTTGGTCAAAAGTTAACGAGCTGGCCCATGAAAAGCCTGTTAACGGTCTCTTCGCAAATAGCCCATTTTACGGCCCGTTAACTCACGGCCCGTTAGGCCCTAAAGGAAATCGGCCCAACAACGTCATGTGGGCCGTCGAATATAATACCAGCCCATTTCACTTTCGGCCCATGTATGGCCCACGACGTCTTTCAGCCCATATGAGGCCTTCGTATCTTTCGGCCCTTTACAGGCCCACGGTGACTCTAGCCCATAATGAACAGTAATTTTCTTTATACCCGTTAACGGCCCGTGATTTACATGGGCCATTTCCATCCCGTGTTAGCTTTCGGCCTATTGACGGCCCATACGTTCTTGGGCTCCTTTTCGGCCCTCGATTACTTCCGGCCCGTTACTGGCCTGTTCCCCTAATGGGCCAAATTCGGCCCATGGCAAGAGTCGGCCCGTTACTAGCCTGTTACCCTAATGGGCCAAATTCGGCCCATGGCAAGAGTCAGCCCGCTACTGGCCTGTTACCCTAATGGGCCAAATTCGGCCCATGGCAAGAGTCGGCCCATTTCTGTCCTGTTAACCCGTTGCGCCGTTTCCAGCCCGTCATATATTCTGGCCCATTAACGACCCATTATGCCTGTGACAGAATTAAGCCTTTGCTGTCCTACGGCCTGTTAACGGCTTGTTACCGTGCTGGGCCGATACCAATTACGCCCGATTACGACCCATGTAGACCCATTTATCCGACGGCCCGAGGCCCACCGATTACAGGCCCATTTATCGATGGCCCATAGGAGACCCATGGATCCTACGGCCCGTATATGGCCCATGGTAGTTGCGGCCACTAGCAAACTAGGGAAAAAGAAGACTAGGAAATAAATAAGGCCGAAACTAACGCTAGGCTATTAAGGCGATTGCACAGATTACATACACTCGGCATCAAAGATCGCCACCAGTGCAAATATAGGGAACACCCTACACTATACAAAAATGGCTTGCTGTTTTCTTCAGCCGATGGCTGCACATTAAGAATAAATTTTGTATCGCACCAAAACAAATTACAATTATATAAAAAAAGGAAGGTTGGCATAAAACTTAACAGTCTAGCATATAAATGCACCACCAGAAGTTCAGAAGCTCAGTTCATTTGACCTGACTGTTACGTTTTCATGCTGTATTGTCCGATGGAGCACCATAACCCTCGCCTTCATTTCCCCTAGGCTCCTGAACAACATAGCAAATGTCTGATAGTCTGGTTTCAAAACCATGCATATCTTGACGACATTGAGCAATGTTTCTCCTTGTTTCACAAAGGGTCTCTGTTAGGGAATGGACTTGTGTCTGGAGCGCAGATACAACATTGCTTTGAGCTTGCATATCTTGATCATGAGGCAGTTTGGACGATATTGCCTTAACAACCAACCCAGTATTACGCAGGAACGTGCTTTTGGCACTGTTAGTGGACAGGTACTGACCCACTGCAGCAAGAGCTGACATTGCGGTTATAGTTGCCTCGCCACCTTCAGAAGGTGGCGGTTCCACCATTTTTTCCATAGCTCGCTGAAAAGTTGAGGTTTTACATTAGTAGTACCAGAATAGAAGATATTAAGGAGGCAGCAAAACCAAATAAAATAGCTTTCGTCTATATACAGAACTTATTCTGGTGAACCCATGTAAAATATTAGTTGTATTTTATTGCAAAGTACATAATAAAACCAGGTTCCAAACATATGACCATGTACCATCGCTAATGTATTGTCTATTTCTTCACATTGTATTGAGGGCTAAGGATAAAGAGACGAAGTTTATAATACGGTAAGCATAGTATGACATCATTTATATCACAAAACAACTAAGAACAGACAAACAGGCAATTGTAATGTCGTGTGGGCAAGTCCAGCATGGAACTAGATTACGGGTCAAGATCAAAGGAACATCACTCCTCTCTTTTAAACCTTGTAAGGTGCAATGATACGCTAAGACAATTGTGTATAAAATTGAAAAGAGTAATAGACATTGGCTGCAAACCATGCAGTTCAAGGCAGAAGTCAGAGTAAGTAGTAGTTAAAAGGCATGAGGATTAAGGACTTACAACAGCGGCTTTGACTGGTGTAGTCATGCCCTTCTTCTTGCTGGTGTGACATTCCTTGAAGATTTCCACAGCATTTGGTTCAGGTACTTTTTGGTCCTTGCGGGTTTCCTCTGCATTTGGAACAAGTCAATATAGATCTGATAATATGGTACAGCGAAAAGAGTGAAACAGCAGCTAATTACAAGAGCCTCGCAGTGTGCAATATAGCTACAAGATCCTGTCGTCTGTTGGAATTTCACTTTCGTATGGTTGGCCTTGTTCTTTGAACAGTTCACCTACAAGAAGATAGATTTGTGTGGCACATGCGTAAATAGGACTTCAACATGTGATCTGATGACATATATATATATATAATGTACCTGATACTTCGGATCAGACCAGTGTTTAATGAGGCCTCGCCAGTCTTCATCAGATATATTTTCCACTGGAGATGTTTGGGCAAGTTCACTGTTAGCCTTGCCTTCAAAGTGAGTTTTCCTCAAGTTATATCGATACTGTCGCAGAGTAGACTTGAAAACATAGGTGCAAGCTTGTCTGGTTGCATCATCTTGGCTATCCAACTTGAACCTCATATGTTGAAAATTACGGGAGTCTCATTATCAGCAACCTAGAAACTATTGGACAGAGCAAGACGATATTACTAGTTTCCATACATAACCATACTTACAGATAAATGGTCGAGGAAGGTGTTGAACTGGGTTTCGTCTTTGTCATTCCTGTACTGAATCCATGTTGGGAGGATACGTACATGACACCTAACAGCAACCGCTGCCTCTGATACTAACTTGGCTGACTCTGTAGCATCACGTGGCCTTTTTAAACCTGCCTCAAAACGGATCTCCATTCTTCCTCCTCTAGATTTCGTTAACCTATCGAGCATTATCCCTGATATTTGTTTCCTCTTGCGCCTAGGTGCTAGTCCAACAACAAACATAGGAAGTGTTAGTGTACATCAAACTGTGAGACTACATATAAAGAAGCATGCAACTATAACTTGACTCCAACAACTACCTTCTTGCTGTTGAAGCTCACAAGGTTCATCTGATATTGCCAACTCGTCTTGTGTCAAGAGTGCTTTGGAAGTAGTGTCAGGTGGTGCTAAGTCTTGAGCTTGCATTGAATTTCCCCGAAGAGGAGAGGATGATGCAGCAGAGTAGCGTAAGTATTTCCCTCAGTTTTTGAGAACCAAGGTATCAATCCAGTAGGAGGCCACGCGCAAGTCCCTCGTACCTACACAAAAGCAATAGCTCCTCGCAACCAACGCGATTAGGGGTTGTCAATCCCTTCACGGTCACTTACGAGAGTGAGATCTGATAGATAATATTTTTGGTATTTTTTATATAGAGAAGCAAAGCAAAAAGTAAAAGGCAAAGTAAAAAAGCAAAGCAAGATTAAAGTGATGGAGATTGATATGATGAGAATAGACCCTGGGGCCATAGGTTTCACTAGTGGCTTCTCTCAAGAGCATAAGTATTCTATGGTGGGTGAACAAATTACTGTTGAGCAATTGGCAGAATTGAGCATAGTTATGAGAATATCTAGGTATGATCATGTATATAGGCATCACGTACGAGACAAGTAGATCGACTCCTGCCTGCATCTACTACTATTACTCCACTCATCGACCCTATCCAGCATGCATCTAGAGTATTAAGTTAGAAACAGAGTAACGCCTTAATCAAGATGACATGATGTAGAGAGATAAATTCATGCAATATGAAATAAACCCCATCTTGTTATCCTCGATGGCAACGATGCAATACGTGCCTTGCTGCCCCTTCTGTCACTGGGAAAGGACACTGCAAGATCGAACCCAAAGCTAAGCACTTCTCCCATGGCAAGAAAAACCAATCATACATAAAATAATTCAGAGAAGATTCAAATATTATTCATAGATAGACTTGATCATAAACCCACAATTCATCTGTCTCAACAAACACACCGCAAAAAGAAGATTACATCGAATAGATCTCCACAAGAGAGGGGGAGAACATTGTATTGAGATCCAAAAAGAGAGAAGAAGCCATCTAGCTACTAACTATGGACCCGAAGGTCTGAGGTAAACTACTCACACTTCATCGGAGAGGCTATGATGATGTAGAAGCCCTCCGTGATGACGGCCATATCCGGCGGAGCTCCGGAACAGGCCCCAAGATGGGATCTCGTGGATACAGAAAGTTGCGGTGGTGGAATTAGGTTTTTGGCTCCGTATCTGATCGTTTGGGGGTACGTAGGTATATATAGGAGGAAGAAGTATGTCGGTGGAGCTTGGGTGGGCCCACGAGGTTGGGGGCGCGCCTGGGGGGTAGGGCACGCCCCCTACCTCGTGCCCACCTTGAAGCTTCCTTGGCGTAGGGTCCAAGTCTCCTGGGTCATATTCGGTGAGAAAATCACATTCCCGAAGGTTTCATTCCGTTTGGACTCCGTTTGGTATTCCGTTTCTTCGAAACACTGAAATAGGCAAAAAACAACAATTCTGGGCTGGGCCTCCGGTTAATAGGTTAGTCCCAAAAATAATATAAAAGTGGAAAATAAAGCCCAATATAGTCCAAAACAGTAGATAATATAGCATGGAGCAATCAAAAATTACAGATACGTTGGAGACGTATCAGGTGGCAAGGGAGCTTGGGAACGTGCTGCTAGCTCAGTTGACGCACGAGTACGTTGTGCAGCTGGTAGTACTGTGGTAGGTGTTGCAAGAACTAGGGCTGTCTCTGCTTGTTTGGTGGCAGCTATTTGTTTCTATTTGTCTTTTTTTGCAACTTGTGTAGCATGGGATGCTGTGTTTGTAGAATTTTCCGCTGGACTTTGACCTTCTATTGCACCATCAGTACCAGCAGAATCTGCAGGATTCATCCGCTTCTCATTCCCTGCCAATCTGTGTTTCTTCCTCTTTCTCTGTGCCATGTTAAGTCAAGCCGACAAGAAAAACGAATAACAATTTAGTTCTTCCGAACAAACTGATGCATCATGCAGACGAACAGAACATTGATGTTAGACAACCACATGATAGGAGGATGTAATATGTATGAAAAACATGACGGAAGAGATAACCAGAACTATGATGTGTAAACTAAGAAGAAGGCATTTCACCAAATTAGAAGCAATGCAATGGAAGGTAGACACCATATGAAAGATGCTACAAATATCGCTCTGCCAAGTTAACCGTGTATCATCATAAATGGCGTTTAAACAAATGTGAAGCAGTACAAGAAATAAATCATATGCAGGATGCAAACAACATCACACTACCATGTTAGAGGTCTCTCGTCAGTAGTGCCATTGCATATTCACAGCATTGCATATTCACAGCTTATGATGTCTAAACTAAGGAGAAGGCATTTCAACAAATTAGAAGCAATGAAAGCTAGACACCATATGAAAGATGCAACGAATATCACTCTACCAAGTTAAAACTGTATAGTCATAAGTGCCATTTCAACAAATTAGTAGTATAAGCTAGAAAAGAATGTGAGATGTAACCTATATCACACTCCGAAGTCAAACATGTCTTATGATAAGTGATTGTTGCAGGTTACACAACAGTAGTAATTTGATGTAAGAACATGGTGTGATAGACAGATATTGTATGTTCTAGAAACAGGAACACGTGTCTTATTCAAGTATAATGTGTAAAGTAAGTAGATGGAATTCAAAAAAATTAGAAGCAATACAAGCTAGACATCAGACATAACATGCAACCACATATAATAGTGCCATGTTAGAGGGAGCATCGGTGATGCTGCACTTGACGTGCTCATCATAAACACAGGTTTGTTGAGTGTCTATGCATGTGTTGTCTTGGAAATCATCTTGGGGGTGTGGAGGAGTAGAAACTGTAGAGGCCCTCCATTCGGAAGGAGCACCTTTATCCGCTGCCTTGCTAACTTCCTTCCGCTTTATTGATTTTGAATTGTCAAGTAAAACCGATAAGAAAAAGCAATAAAATTCTCTCTTCAAAACTCATTCATGCATGATACTGACAATCACTACTTTGATGTAAGGCATACACATGATATCAGGATGGAATATGTACGAAAAACAGGACGGCATGGCATGTTCACAACTGTTTGTGTAAACTAAGCAGAAACCATTCAACAAATAAGAAGCAATGCAAGCTAGACACCACATGAAAGATGCAACCAATATGACTCTGCCAAGTTAAAAGCATCCCATCATAAATGGAATTTCAAGAAATTAGAAGCAGCGCATGCTATAAATCATATGAAAGATGCAACTAATATCACACTGCAAATACTAAAGGTGTCTCGTCATGTTGATTGATGCATGATACAAAAAAACAATAGTTTTATGTAAGGACATGCTTAATAGACAGATGTACTATGTACTAAATACAGGAAGGCATGTCACATTAACATGTATAATGTATAAGCTAAGCAGACTAGCGCATGAAGTTTAACCAGATTGGAAGAATTACAATCTAAACACCATATGCAACATGCAACCACATATCACGCTGCCAAGTTAGAGAAAGCACCTGCGATGCTAGTGTAGGGGAAATGCTGTAATCAACTACAAAGCTACATTCACTATCTTCATCTAGCATTTCTGTTTCTTGAGAATCATGTCGGGAGGCTGACGCTGCATTCTTTAAATGAGGAGTAGTCCCCTTGCCTGCCTGCCTCGTCATAAGTGATTGATGAGGGATACACAAGAACATTAGTTTGATGAAAGAAAATGGTTAATACACAGATGTACTAGTATGTACCAAAAACAGAAAGGCATGTCATATTCAAAGGTATAATGTGTAAGCTAAGCAGATGCAATTTAACCAAATTGGAAGCAATACAAGCTAGACATCCGGCTAGAGTGGTGAGCATGATCATCTAGGACCTGAGAGCCTGGTGGGAGGCGGGCTGCTTCGCCACCATCGTAGCTTTTCAGTTGGCTTCCAGGTGATGCCTATCTTTGCTGGGCTTGTCACTGGCTCGGCCAGTGCCCTGACTAGCTATTTGTCTTCTGGTGCTCACGGGATGGTGGTTCACGTAAAAAAAATATCTTTCCTTATCGTATCGACTTCGGCCTTTCGAATAGAAGCTAGACACCATATGGAACATGCAACCACATATGACACCGCGAAGTTAAAGCAAGCACCTGGGATGGTGGTTCATTGCGAGCGAGGTCATCAACTCCAGAGCTACGTTCCCCGTCTCCATCTGCTGACACTGCACCCTTTATAGCGTTGTAACGTGTCTTGCCTACCAGCATATGAAGCTGGAGCGACTTCTCTCTTTTCTTTTTGGCTTCTCTCATGGCAGCAGAGTCTGAAATACCCTTGCATAAAAACACAACAGTGAGAGTAAGGGTGAAGTGTGTGCAGAACTAGTGCACTGTAAAAGTAGCAGATAGCAGGTGGCTGGAAAATAAATGACAGGAGACATATGATAGCTCTACAACATTGCATGGCAAACAAAATTAGATTCTACTCCATATGATTTTGTAATATATGAGCACAGGAAATGCAGGTACTCCTCCAGCACACCACCACATGTGGTCATATCTAAGATAATAGTCGACTGAAAATAAATAGGTCAGTCGATTTTTTAATGAACCGTCTGATCTATAAGGAACGGGCAGATGGCCTTCGTCTACCTCCCGCCAGTCACTGTTGACGATCTTTCTCGAACCGCCAGCGACCACCGGCCCAGACCCCTGCCTCCGCCGCCCCGCCCTCCCATCGACCTCACACCACCGCCGTGCTTGGCAGCGCCCCTAGGCCATCCCTTTAATCCCGGCCGACCTCCAGATCGGGCGCCAGTAGCTCTAGGCTGCACACGCCCCTAAGATAAACACCAAGGCGCTGCTTCCCCGGCGTAATATGCGTACTAGCGCCTGTTACGCCGGGGAATGCTTCCATTAATTGGGAATCAACTGGCCAGAAATTGAAATTCAGGGGGGCGACGGACCTCTAGCTAAGGTGTAATAGTATATGAGGAGAAACCTTGTGCATCGCGAGTTACTAGGAACATCTAGTATCAAGAAGAAGCGGTCAACTAGTGTCTTCTGTGGGATGAATACCGTGCAAGCAGAGACGTAAGATTTGCACGAATAAGGGAAGAGGAGTACCTTTTTTGGTTGCCGGTGTGGTCACCTCCACATGTCGCGCCGATTTTCTTCTTTTTACTGGGGAAACCGATGTTCTCTCCACATGTCGCGCCGATTTTCTTGTTTTTACCGGGGCTGATGTTCTGGAAGGTGCAGGCTTGGACGAACCCATGGCCAAATTGTTGACTGTGTTGCCGTGGCCGTATGTCGGCGGAGGGGAAGCAGATCCGAGGCGGTGAAGGACGGCGTAGCAGGAACAGCTCCGGTGCGGTGGAGGTGGCGAAGTTGGAGCGGTAGCGGTGAGGCGCAGGACGGCGTGGTTGAACTGGTTCGGGTACGGACGGCTTGGCCTCGGCTTCAACTACTAGCCGGAGGGCGTTGTAGTGAGGTTGCGGTGGACGACGACGTCGGGGTATCGGCTCCGGCGTGATGGAGGAGGGCCGCTGTTGATGGGTGGGATGGGGTGGCGGACGGAGGACGCCAGGGTTTCGTGGTTGGTGGAGAGGTAGTTTTGGCGCCCACGGAGTACGAATGGGGAATCGGACGGGTGGGGGGAACCATGTTTCGGTCTAGGACGCGCTTGTTTTTGGCTTTTTTGAACAGAAGATGGGACGCGCTTGTTTGAAATTTGGGAAAAGTACAAACTTTTCCCCCCTCTTAAATTTCGGACCTACTGTGGGTCGGGGGTAGGATGGTAATCCCAGGTGTCCCAAATAGTGGGCGGGAGCGATTTCGGCCGCCCGCTTGTGTGCTTAGGCGGCCATTGTGTATGAATATTTTTCGGATGCGGTTGCATGGCGTCTAGATGAAGCTACAAACCTACCCCGGTTTAGACCTTTGGATGTCGGGCCGGTAGGTTTCACGGGTCGGAGTTATTAGAAAATTAATTTCCTTGTACTACCAAATATTGGTCTCACGCGGTTTTGGGCGAGTAGAGGCTCTTTTGGCGCTTCGTTCGAAATTTTGAAACACACGCATTCATGTTTAGAGTACTCTTGAACTATGAGGATTGACCTAAATATACAACGTTATATTTGACCTTGTATGTTTGAAAACCTCATTAAATTATCCGCTTCTTTTTGAAATTTTGACACTTGAAAATCCTATAACTACGATTATTTTGGAATGGAGGAGCTAAATTTGAATCTATTTTGTACACGACTACATATGCTATTATGTACAAAATCAGAGCAAAGATTGGTGCCCCCATAATTTAGGTATGGTTTACAAATGCCATGATATCAAATTCAAATAATTGAATGGACTTCATGTTGAATTCGATTTTTTAAACCAACTTAAGTTGAATTCAAATGTATGCTAGTTCATAGGTAGTAGCTATTTATAATGTCCATTGTGTAACTTTCGTATGTATAATGTGCTTTACACACACAACATGAACTATCACTACTAGGGAAAAGCCTAGCAGCAGCGCGGGTTTTAGGCCTCTCAGTAGCGCGGGGGCCGGCGCTACTAATAAGGCGCTACAACTAACTTATAGCAGTAGCGCCTGTTGTCCCACGCTACTGCTATACATGAATAGCTGTAGCGCTCTTTAGGAAAGGGCGCCGCTGATATTATCTGCAGCGCTTTTTACAAGGAGGCGCTACTGGTAAGGCGGCGCTACTACTAAATTTCCCCCCCTCGCTACTACTAGTTTTATTAGTTTTTTTCCCTACATATTTGTTTTGTATTTGAATAGGCTTTATACAATAATCTTTAGCATATCATACACATACAAATGTAATCATAGCATATACATACAATTAGTCTCATCAAATCATGTCATGCATCATCATAATCATCATCCAACACAAAGTGGTCTCTCGTCATCATCTCGAAAATAGCAATACAAGTCTCGGTTACTTGCAAATACATCGTCATCCATCTAAACAATGATATACACGAGAAGAGCTATCACTTTGAGTACATGAGTTCGTATCCCTCTCTCGCATTAGCGTGAACCTAAACTAACTACTGCCTGTCGCTCGGAAACCGGAAACCGATACACCTGGGCCAGACACTCCGGCCACTCATCATATATATACTCCTATCGTAGCACTTCTTCGCCATCTATGATCTATGCACCTGCATCGTCACATGAGTCGATGATATGCAACATATATAGTTGAGCAACAGAAAGAGACAGACTTGGCAAAAATAGAAACAACATATCATAAGCATAAATAGCAAAGTTCATCGTACCCAAAATGCCATAACTAGAGTGATTTTCGCTAGTCGAGGAGGAGGACGGTTTAATTACATCACAAATAAAGTTTCACCGTGCATAACTCAAAGTTTTGTCATACAGAAAGTACTATGGACTAAACGGTCACATTGTCATATATCGACAATCACTACACCATGTCGTGCCATCCATCCATGTCACGGAGATAGTCGTCGAGCTTAGTGAAAGGCTTCATGTCGAGACCTGAGAGGCTATCCATGTTCGGATGTCTTCCCGCGACATTTGTCCTTCTCCGTAGAACATCCCTGTTTTTCCGACGACCTCCTTCATGATGATTTGGGCAAGTTCGCGCTGGATGTTATAGAACTCAGCTCGAAGTTGATGATCCTCGATATCTCCTATGTCCTTTGCCCATTGCAGAATATGGGCATCGCCGGATCTAGGTGACATGCGAAGGTTCTGGTGATCCCGTTTGTACTCCCGCATGTGCTGTAGGACATAGAATCCATCATTAAGAGAATCGTTCGATTGCTGGATGCAGCAGAAGTCGGTCTTATAGCCGAAGGCGATCCTGCCGCCCCTTCTCTTCTTGTCCCTAACCTCTCCACCCCTTGCTTGGTAGTAAAACATAGCACTGTCGAGAACATCCTTGATGTGGGTGTAATCCTTTTTGTGAATGTTCTTCGACGAGTCCAAGTAATGAGCGTGGGAGAATCGGGGGTAGAGGATGATGAGGACGGCGCGCCCGCCGCTGCGCAAAATAAGTACACCTCAAATTAATTAGCCTTCACCATGCAAATGAATGATTGAAATCGAAGGAAGGATAGCAGCGCGAATGACTTACATGGGATGATAAGGCACACGAATCGCCCCCTTGTCCTTATTGGCGAGCATGAAACTGACGATGTAATCCCTTGCGTATTTACGGTGCTTTGCGCAGACTCCCAAGAAGCCCTCGTGCATGTAGTACGGGTCAGCGACAAAGATATGAGATATCTGCTCAACCCCGATGATGTAGTTCATGTGCAAGGCATAAAGGCGGACAAACGTAAAATCCAGCTTCTTCACGTGAAACATGTCGAATACGTAATCGAATCGGAGGAAGAACTTATCCGCGGGGAAGCTGTCGACGTACGACATTTGCCGCGGAACGTTAACCACGTAGAGTGGGTATCCTAGATCTTTTGAGGCAATGAGGCCTTTCTCTACCCGCAGCACATCGTCATGAAGTCTCCTTAGATCGCCGAATCTGGCCCGTATCGCTGCTGCAGGTAGGATTGGTTGACCGGGGATATGCCGTTTATCCGCCTCGGGGATATCTATACGGTCCTGAAGCCGAGGCTGCTGAGGCGGCTGGATCATAGAATCGGCTTTTTTTGCCTTTCCTTGCTCCCTTCCTAGACTTCTTTACTACCGGAAGGTCGTCCATATTACGTTGAGACGGCAATTCAGGCACCGACTCATGACGCTCAAACCCTGAGGAGGCGCCAGTATAGACATACTGTTCAGCGCCATCGTCATCCTCATCCTCATCCATGGCGACATCATCAGCGACTAATGGAGCCTCCTCCTTACCCCGTCCGCTATCACCCAACCCGACACCCGACGCTAATTAGGTAGGTGGGGTGTTGATGTTCATACCTTGCTGAGGCTGCGTGCTCGTGGGTGTGCTCCCGGCCGCCTCCAGACGAAGCAGACTCTTTGGCCACAACAGGACCCACCCATTGCAACAATCACCAAGCCGCCGCGGGGTCTCGTCGTCATCCCCCACTAGTATTAGAGGAGGCAAATTCTCGTGGCCCGGTTTGACACTGGCAACGAAAACCTTGAAGATGTTCGGGGGGATCGGCTGGCTGTGGAACAATGGTTCCTTCGGCTCCATTATCGTCGCCTTCCCCACGTCCACCTTCTGGTCGCCGATGGTGTACAATATAGTGCACGGGGTTTCGTCGGCCTGGAAAGAAAAGTCTGCAACATGAGACATCCGAAAGGCAATGAAAACGGGAGATTATACATTTATATTCAAGGGGGCTGGTGTGACAGATACCGTGAGGGCGTCGAGCTCAGCCAAAGACGAAGCACCGCCGAGCACGTCTGGTGCGGGAGTAGGTCCTGGAGCCGGTGCGGGAGCAGGTGCTCCCAAGAAGTCAGCAAGGGGAAAGTCCTCTGCAGGTGCTCCCAAGGAAGTAGACAAATCTGCAACCACCTGTTTTGTAGCGGCTACCGCTGTTGCGACTGTCTGACATGATTTATTCTCAACCGCAATCTCAACCTTCTTGTCGATGTTTTCTTCAGTTAACCTCCATCTTTCCTTTCCCTCCTCCGTGGTCTCACAGTAGTACTTCTTCCACGTGGCGCCGTCTCCGACACCGTGCACGCGTCCATACGACGGTCGAGTATCCACCGGTTGTCGTTTCAATATGTTCAACGCCCGGTAGAATGGAGTGTCCCACTTGGGCCTCGCCAATGCCTCAGACGGCGAGTTGCTTTCGACCACAATTCTGTGCTGCTCTCTCTACAAAAGGCACAAGGATCGTTTACAAATATGACAAACGTGTGCAGTCAAATTGATCAGAAACTAAAATTACCAGCAGCCTCATGAACTCCGTAATGACCGGTTTTGTCTCGTAAACCTTCTTCATTGGGTCCCAACGGTGCTGGTCCCTCAGGACGTCACGCTCCTGCGGGACGGTGAACTCCGCCAAGGGGTCTGGGATGCCTAGACTCATGGCTTCCGCGTCCTCCTTGGCCCATTTGGACCTCTTTCCGCCGTAACCACGGCTTCTGAGGTGGTGGTTCCCAATGTTCCTCTCTTGAAGCCCCTTCATGTACTTAGACTTTTTTTGGCAGCTTCGGCCTCGCAAGCTTCCTTGAATATTTGAAACTGCTCTTCCGTGATTGTCGGATTATCCTTTACAATCTCAGAGTAGGGTTCTGATGTCTACTACACAACCTTCTTCTTGTAGACATTGTTGGGCCTCCAAGTGCAGAGGTTTGTAGGACAGTAGCAAATTTCCCTCCAGTGGATGACCTAAGGTTTATCAATCCGTGGGAGGCGTAGGATGAAGATGGTCTCTCTCAAACAACCCTGCAACCAAATAACAAAGAGTCTCTTGTGTCCCCAACACACCCAATACAATGGTAAATTGTATGGGTGCACTAGTTCGGCGAAGAGATGGTGATACAGGTGCAATATGGATGGTAGATATAGGTTTTTGTAAACTGAAAATATAAAAACAGCAAGGTAGCAAGCGGTAAAAGTGAGCGTAAACGGTATTGCAATGCTAGGAAACAAGGCCTAGGGTTCATACTTTCACTAGTGCAAGTTCTCTCAACAATAATAACATAATTGGATCATATAACTATCCCTCGACATGCAACAAAGAGTCACTCCAAAGTCACTAATAGTGGAGAACAAATGAAGAGATTATGGTAGGGTACGAAACCACCTCAAAGATATTCTTTCCAATCAATCCTTTGGGCTACTCCTATAAGTGTCACAAACATCCCTAGAGTTCGTACTAGAATAACACCTTAAGACACAAATCAACCAAAACCCTAATGTCACCTAGATACTCCATTATCACCTCAAGTATCCGTGGGTAAGATTATACGATATGCATCACACAATCTCAATTCATCTATTCAAACCAACACATAGAACCTCAAAGAGTGCCCCAAAGTTCCTACCGGAGAATCACGACGAAAACGTGTGCCAACCCCTATGCATAGGTTCATGGGCGGAACCCGCAAGTTGATCACCAAAACATACATCAAGTGGCACGTGATATCCCACTGTCACCACAGATACGCACGGCAAGACATACATCAAGTGTTCTCAAATCTTTAAAGACTCAATCCGATAAAATAACTTCAAAGGGGAAACTCAATCCATTACAAGAGAGAAGAGGGGGAGAAGAAACATAAGATCCAACTATAATAGCAAAGCTCGCGATACATCAAGATCGTGCCAAATCAAGATCATGAGAGAGAGAGAGAGAGAGATCAAACACATAGCTACTGGTACATACCCTGAGCCCCGAGGGTGAACTACTCCCTCCTCGTCATGGAGAGCGCCGGGATGATGAAGATGGCCACCGGTGAGGGTTCCCCCCCCCTCCGGCAGGGTGCCGGAACAGGGTCCCGAGAGGTTTTTGGTGGCTACAGAGGCTTGCGGCGGTGGAACTCCCGATCTAATCTCTGTTCTAGAAGTTTTACGATACGTAGGTATATATGGGTGAAAGGAGTACGTCGGTGGACCGAAGGGGGGCCACGAGGCAGGGGGGCGCCCCAGGGGGGTGGGCACGCCCCCTACCCTCGTGAGCTCCTCCTTCATCTTCTGACGTAGAGTCCAAGTCTATCCGGTAGGTTTCCTTCCAAAAATAACTTCTCTAGTTGATTTCGTTCTGTTTTGACTCCGTCTGATATTCCTTTTGCTTGAAACATTGAAACAGGCATAAAACAGCAAATCTGGGCTGGGCGTCCGGTTAATAGGTTAGTCCCAAAAATAATATAAAAGTGGATAATAAAGCCCAATATTGCCCAAAACAGTGGATAATATAGCATGGAGCAATCAAAAATTATAGATACATTGGAGAGGTATCAAGCATCCCCAAGCTTAATTCCTACTCGTCCTCGAGTAGGTAAATGAGAAAAAAGATATTTTTTGATGTGGAATTCTAGATGGCATAATTTCATTGTAATTCTTCTTAATTGTGATATGAATATTCAGATCCGAAAGATTCAATACAAAAGTTCATATTGACATAAAAATGATAATACTTCAAGCATACTAACTAAGCAATTATGTCTTCTCAAAATAACATGGCCAAAGAAAGTTCATCCCTACAAAATCATATAGTTTAGTCATGCTCCATTTTCATCACACAAGAATGCTCTCATTATGCACAACCCCGATGACAAGCCAAGCAATTGTTTCATACTCTAGTAATCTCAAACTTATAAACCTTCACGCAATACATGAGCGCGAGCCATGGATATAGCACTATGGGTGGGTGGAATAGAATATGATGATGGGGGTAATCTGGAGAAGACAAAAAGGAGAAAGTCTGACATCAACGAGGCTAACCAATGGGCTATGGAGATGCCCATCAATTGATGTTAATGTAAGGAGTAGAGATTGCCATGCAACGGATGCACTAGAGCTATAAATGTATGAAAGGTCAACAAAAGAAACTAGTGGGTGTGCATCCAACTTGCTTGCTCACGAAGACCTAGGGCACTTGAGGAGGCCCATCGTTGGAATATACAAGCCATGTTCTATAAGGAAAGATTCCCACTAGTATATGAAAGTGACAACATATGAGATTCTCTATATGAAGAACATGGTGCTACTTTGAAGCACAATATATGAGACTCGCTATATCATGGTGCTACTTTGAAGCACAAGTGTGGAAAAAAAGCATAGTAGCATTGCCCCTTTTATTTTTATTTTTTTTATTTTTTGGGCCTTCTTTTTTTCTTTGGCCTTTTTTGGGGGACAATGCTCTATTGAATGATGATCATCACACTTCTATTTATTTACAACTCAATGATTACAACTCGATACTGGAACAAAGTATGACTCTATATGAATGCCTCCGGCGGTGTACCGGGATATGCAATGGACCAAGAGTGACATGTATGAAAGAATTATGAACGGTGGCTTTACCACGAATACTATGTCAACTACATGATCATGCTAAGCAATATGGCAATGATGAATGTGTCATGATGAACGGAATGGTGGAAAGTTGCATGGCAATATATCACGGAATGGCTATGGAAATGCCATGATAGGTAGGTATGGTGGCTGTTTTGAGGAAGATATAAGGAGGTTTAGGTGTGAAAGAGCGTATGATATCACGGGGTTTGGATGCACCGGCGAAGTTTGCACCAACTCTCAATGTGAGAAAGGGCAATGCACGGTACCGAAGAGGCTAGCAATGATGGAAGGGTGAGAGTGCGTATAATCCATGGACTCAACATTAGTCATAAAGAACTCATATACTTATTGCAAAAATCTACAAGCCATCAAAAACCAAAGCACTACGCGCATGCTCCTAGGGGGATAGATTGGTAGGAAAAGACCATCGCTCGTCCCCGACCGCCACTCATAAGGAGGACAATAAAATAACACCTCATGTTTCAAATTTGTTACATAGCGTTTACCATACGTGCATGCTACAGGACTTGCAAACTTCAACACAAGTATTTCTCAAATTCACAACTACTCAACTAGCACAACTTTAATATCAGTACCTCCATATCTCAAAACAATCATCAAGCATCAAACTTCTCTTAGTATTCAGCACACTCATAAGAAAGTTTTTTTACTATACTTGAATACCTAGCATATTAGGATTAAGCACATTACCATGCTATTTAAGAGTCTCAAAATAATCTAAGTGAAGCATGAGAGTTCATCTATTTCTTCAAAATAAAACTAACACCGTGCTCTAAAAGATATAAGTGAAGCACTAGAGAAAACAACAAACTACTCCGAAAGATATAAGTCAAGATCAATGAGTAGTTGAATGAATATGCAACTATGTGAAGACTCTCCCATTTAATAATTTCAGAACTTGATATTTTATTCAAACAGCAAGCAAAGCTAAAGAAAAATAAAATGACGCTCCAAGCAAAACACATATCATGTGGTGAATAAAAATATAGCTCCAAGTAAAGTTACCGATGAACGAAGACGAAAGAGGGGATGCCTTCCGGGGCATCCCCAAGCTTAGACGCTTGGTTATCCTTGAATATTACCTTGGGATGCCTTGGGCATCCCCAAGCTTAGGCTCTTGCCACTCCTTATTCCATAGTCCATCGAATCTTTACCCAAAACTTGAAAACTTCACAACACAAAACTTAATAGAAAACTCGTGAGCTCCGTTAGCGAAAGAAAACAAAACACCACTTCATGGTACTGTAATGAACTCATTATTTATTTATATTGGTGTTAAACCTACTGTATTACAACTTCTCTATGGTTTATAAACTATTTTACTAGCCATAGATTCATCAAAATAAGCAAGCAACACAGTGAAAACAGAATCTGTCAAAAACAGAACAGTATGTAGTAATCTGTAACTAACGCAAACTTATGGAACTCCAAAAATTCTAAAATAAATTGGTGGACCGGAGGAATTTGTCTAGTAATCATCTGCAAAAAGGATCAACTAAATAGCACTCTCCAGTAAAAAGGTCTAGCTAATCTCGTGAGCGCTAAAGTTTCTGTTTTTACAGCATGATAATAAAGACTTCACCCAAGTCTTCCCAAAGGTTCTACTTGGCACAAACACTAATTAAAACATAAAACCACATCTAAACAGAAGCTAGATGGATTATTTATTCCTAAACAGAACCAAAAAGCAAGAAACTAAAATAAAATTGGGTTGCCTCCCAACAAGCGCTATCATTTAACGCCCCTAGCTAGGCATGATGATTTCAGTGATGCTCACATAAAAGATAAGAATTGAAATATAAATAGAGCATCATGAAGAATATGAATAGCACATTTAAGTCTAACCCACTTCCTATGCATAGGGATTTTGTGAGCAAACAACTTACGGGAACAAGAATCAACTTGCATAGGAAGGTAAAACAAGCATAACTTCAAGATTGTAAGCACATAGAGAGGAAACTTGATATTATTGCAATTCCTACAAGCATATATTCCTCCCTCATAATAATTTTCAGTAGCATCATGAATGAATTCAACAATATAACCAGCACCTAAATCATTCTTTTCATGATGTACTAGCATAGAAATTTTATTACTCCCCACATAAGCAAAATTCTTCTCATTCGGAATAGTGGGAGTATCATAAGAGACTTGAATACTATAAATAGTTTCCACATTAAAAGAGTAATGTTTAGAGAAAGGGTACTCATAATCATGACAAGTTTCATAAATATAATCATCACTACTCTTTATAGCATAAGTTTTATCACAATAATCATCATAAGTAGCAACTTTGTGCTCATCATAATCGATTGAAACCTCTTCCGAAATAGTGGATACATCACTAAATAAAGTCATGACCTCTCCAAATCCACTTTCATAAATATTATAAGATTCAACATCCTCCAATATTGTGGGATCACTACTTTCTAAAGTTGACACTCTTCCAAACCCACTTTCATCAATATAATCATCATAGGTAGAAGGCATGCTTTCATCATAACAACTTTGCATATCAAAACTTGAGAGGCTAAAAATATCATCTTCATCAAACATAGCTTCCCCAAGCTTGTGGCTTTGCATATCATTAGCATCATGGATATTCAAGGAATTCATACTAACAACATTGCAATCATGCTCATCATTCAAATATTTAGTGCCAAACAATCTATGTATTTCTTCTTCTAGCACTTTGGCACAATTTCTTTTCCATCATACTCACGAAAGATATTAAAAAGATGAAGCGTATGAGACAAACTCATTTCCATTTTTTTGTAGTTTTCTTTTATAAACTAGACTAGTGCTAAAACAAGAAACAAAAAGATTCGATTGCAAGATCTAAAGATATACCTTCACTTACCTAGCCTCCCTGGCAACGGCGCCAGAAAAGAGCTTGATGTCTACTACACAACCTTCTTGTAGACGTTATTGGGCCTCCAAGTGCAGAGGTTTGTAGGACAGTAGCAAATTTCCCTCAAGTGGATGACCTAAGGTTTATCAATCCGTGGGAGGCGTAGGATGAAGATGGTCTCTCTCAAACAATCCTGCAACCAAATAACAAAGAGTCTCTTGTGTCCCCAACACACCCAATACAATGGTAAATTGTATAGGTGCACTAGTTCGGCGAAGAGATGGTGATACAAGTGCAATATGGATGGTAGATATAGGTTTTTGTAAATTGAAAATATAAAAACAGCAAGGTAGAAAGCGGTAAAAGTGAGCGTAAACGGTATTGCAATGCTAGGAAACAAGGCCTCGGGTTCATACTTTCACTAGTGCAAGTTCTCTCAACAATAATAACATAATTGGATCATATAACTATCCCTCAACATGCAACAAAGAGTCACTCCAAAGTCACCAATATTGGAGAACGAACGAAGAGATTATGGTAGGGTACGAAACCACCTCAAAGTTATTCTTTCCAATCAATCCGTTGGGTTATTCCTATAAGTGTCACAAACAGCCCTAGAGTTCGTACTAGAATAACACCTTAAGACAGAAATCAACCAAAACCCTAATGTCACCTAGATACTCCATTGTCACCTCAAGTATCCATGGGTATGATTATACGATATGCATCACACAATCTCAATTCATCTATTCAAACCAACACATAGAACCTCAAAGAGTGCCCCAAAGTTTCTACCGGAGAATCACGACGAAAACGTGTGCCAACCCCTATGCATAGGTTCATGGGCGGAACCCGGAAGTTGATCACCAAAACATACATCAAGTGGCACGTGATATCCCATAGTCACCACAGATACGCACGGCAAGACATACATCAAGTGTTCTCAAGTCTTTAAAGACTCAATCCGATAAGATAAATTCAAAGGGGAAACTCAATCCATTACAAGAGAGAAGAGGGGGAGAAGAAACATAAGATACAACTATAATAGCAAAGCTCGCGATACATCAAGATCGTGCCAAATCAAGAACACGAGAGAGAGAGAGAGAGAGAGATCTCACACATAGCTACTGGTACATACCCTCAGCCCCGTGGGTGAACTACTCCCTCCTCGTCATGGAGAGCACCGGGATGATGAAGATGGCCACCGGTGAGGGTTCCCCCCCTCCGGCAGGGTGCCGGAACAGGGTCTTGAGAGGTTTTTGGTGGCTACAGAGGCTTGCGGCGGCGGAACTCCCGATCTAATCTCTGTTCTGGAAGTTTTACGATACGTAGGTATATATGGGTGAAAGGAGTACGTCGGTGGACCGAAGGGGGGGCCACGAGGCAGGGGGGCGCGCCCCGGGGGGGTGGGCGCGCCCCTACCCTTGTGAGCTCCTCCTTCATCTTCTAACGTAGAGTCCAAGTCTTTCAAGTAGGTTTCCTTCCAAAAATAACTTCTCTGGTTGATTTCGTTCCGTTTCGACTCCGTCTGATATTCCTTTTCCTCAAAACACTGAAATAGGCATAAAACAGCAAATCTGGGCTGGGCCTCTGGTTAATAGGTTAGTGCCAAAAATAATATAAAAGTGGATAATAAAGCCCAATATTGCCCAAAACAGTAGATAATATAGCATGGAGCAATAGAAAATTATAGATACGTTGGAGACGTATCAGGTTCCTTCTTGTCGATGATCTTTGCTTTCACTCGATTTTTCCAGGCGGCCAACGCGTCGCTAAACTTGGTCATGGCATGTTTGTTTATCTTCTTCATTGTCGGGTCCTCATGTGGATCTTCATAATCCTTCTCATTCCGGCCCGGGAACAAGAATATCTGGTGAAACTTCTTTAGGAGGGAGCTCCTCATATTTTCTATCTTATGTAGTTTCTCATCATTGATGGTGGCGGTTGTCCGTACGAGGCAGCCTATTTGATTTCCGTAGCACGAGCGCGCTTCCTCGGGCGCCATTGGCTCAAAATTGCCATCGCCCACCTCCGTGACCACCAGTCTAGTAGTCCTGAGTTTGTTAGGAAGCCATTGCCTCTTTGCTTTCGGTTCTACACCGGCTCCACTCCCCGAGGCAGCGCCGGTCTCAGTCTCAGCGCCGGTCTCAGTCTCAGCACCAGTCTGCATGTCGGTCTTAGTCCCCGATGCCACCGGTGGGCCCAGCAACAACATCGGTTGATCGTCGGCAAGGGTAAAAAATTCGTCTGCCGCCCGGTAGACGTCCTCGCAATCACCAGAACCCTGTCCTTCATCGTTGCTAGCCATGTTTCCTATGATCCAATCTAGTCAATTAATTCTAGACCTAATAAAATGAATAATGACATAAAAAAGGCCTATTGTTTTGCAGGAACGTTGACTCCTTCCTGGTGCGGCAAATCCCGGGCACTCGATATGTCCTAGTTTGTAGCACAAGTCTTGCTGAAATTCACGGAAAATTTCGGCAACGTGAGGGCGGCGCCGGGTTGGGTGCTGGCAACGGAGGCGTGGTCGAGGCGGCGTGAGGAAGAGACGAGGAGGCGGCGGATTCGTGGCGGCGCAGGGCTCCAGCGATGTGGTCCTCCCGGCGGCGTCAGGAGACAACGCCAGGCGGCTGCGGCCATGGGCGCGCAGGGGACGAGCGTGCGGGGGGGGGGGGGAGGAGGCGTGCGGGGACGGGCGACGGGGTCGGGCCTCTCCCCGATCCAGATGGGATCGAGAGGAGAGGGGGGAGAGGGAGTGGCGTCGTGGGGAGGGGAAGTGGGTGACGGGGTGGTTAGGGTTTCGGGGGGGGGTATGGATAAGGGGAGGGGGGGTGGCCGGTTGGGCCTGCGCCCGAATGGGCCGGCCAACTAGGCCAGTAGGCCGTGGGAGGGGGTTCCCTCTTTTTTTTTTACTAGTTCCTTTCTTTTTACTTTACTTTTCTATTTTCATTTCCTTTTTGATTCATTACAGTTTTATAAAACCTAAAAGCAAGTCCCAACTTAGCAATAATAATTATGCTACTAACCTATTAATTTCAGGCAACTAAATAAGATATTCTGATATTTTATAAATAGAAAGGCATTTATATAATTGTTTTACCTACTGCTTTAATTACCTAAGTGCATTTAAACCTTTTACAATAAGTGTGTTTTCTCCACCATAATTTCCTATGAATTAATTGGTTCACTCCGAACATTTTAGTTTTAAAATTTGAGAAGTTTTATTGTTTGCCTTATTTTGAATTTGAATTTGAATCGGTCTCGAACTAACTCGAGATTAGCGACTATAATCGAGGTGACGTGGCATCATTAGCAGAGGATCACTGTAGCTTAATTACCCGGGCGTCACAATTCTCCTCCACTACAAGAAATCTCGTCCCGAGATTTAGGAGCAGGAGTAAGGGGGGAGGGATCTAGTTACGAAATGCTAACGGATCTTCTCAGTCTTGGTTGCTCTTCTCGAAGAGGTCGACCCATTATAATGATGTCTTCCTTTCTCTGCTTCAGGTCATCATGATGAAGTCATCATCCTTTCTTTGGAAATTTCATCGTACTAACGAAAGATTAAGGGGGTATACCGAAGAATGGATCTCTGCAGGGTAGACTATCTGGTAGACAACAACGAGGAAGGTGGCGGAAAGTAACTCTCGAATTGAAATTTAAGACAATATCGAGAGCAAAGCAAGAAGGTGCAAAATAGAAGTTTCAAGCGCATAGGCAATCGTTCGTTGCCTGAAGCGAAGTGTGAAAGGGGTTCAGAGCAATGGGAATAAGTATTGCGTCTGATACCAGATTGATGATCTCATCGGAAGGTGGCTCGTGAATTACACACGAGGCCACGCGTGAGGAATAACTTTGGGAGCAGGGGGTGTACAGGAGAGTCAGGTTTCGATCCTGTGGAACTGTGGGTTATGGGCCCACCATGTGGGTTAAAAATAGGAGCAGTGACATCTCGCACGGTCACAATAGCAAGGCATGTCAGAGGGTAGCCTATCAGTTATGTCGGCACAATGTCGGTACCAGGGGTGAGGGACGAAGAGAACCATTTTCCTGCTCGTTGAACGAGGCGGACCAATAGGCAAAGTTCTCGTCCATCGGTGGTGACCGGAATGCTATCGACAATTTCAACAGGGTCTTACTAACACGGTTGTACACCAAGGTGTTTACATAAGCAGGAGAATAATACTGCTTAGATCATATATATCACCAATAAGGTTAAACAAAACAATGGAAAGGAAAAGGTGATCATCAGATTTAAACAGAACAATGGAAAGGAAAATGTGTTTAAACACATATTTCAGGGATATCCTTCCCATTGACAAGCAGAGCATGATATCCATGTTAGGATATAATGTAGAAAATTCTTTAAGTATGGGGAGAGAAATTTCCTGACATTACCCATATAACGGTGTTTGGATAATTGAGCAGGAAACATTTAGCATTGGCGTCAAATGCTCTTGTAGAAAATCGGAGTACCATAGACATGCTTCGAGATAGCATTGGCATGGTCTCCAGGTGAAGATCAGACTTTGGATACAAAGGATCCACCGAAAACAACTTATAGAATAAGTTTTACAACTTCGTCATGGCAGATTGGTTAACCTTGCTAAAAGGGAAGTTATAACAATAGGGCCTATGGCCAGGTGTGCTAGGCATGCCATCACCTTACCGGGTCATATAAAAGACCAGTGTTATAACTCTTGGGAATATGTTCCAACCATCAGATCTGACCGAGATTCAGATCTGATCAGTGTTAGGAAACCTCAGACTCGGAATGCCTGAGAAAAGGTGCGACACAAATTGACGAGATGACATTGTAAGATTCTCGGGACATAAACTATGGAAGTGAGTTCATCCTTAAACCAATAAGAGGAAGAGGGGGTGGCTGATGGACTCAGCGACAATTCCTTGAGATTTCCAAAAAGATGGATTCCCACAATTATGAGAACAAGGAGATAACATTTGTCGGATCAAATGATATATTGATGTATGCTTGAGGAAAACATACACAATTAAACTTTGGTTGAAAGGTGCACGCGAGATATGGGCTTAGGTAGCCTGATCAATTGTTAGAATGGTGATTCAATAGCCGATAGGCTAAGAATGAACTATCGATCATTAACTTCAAAGCAATAGGGTTGCTAGAAGTACAGAATCCAAAGAGCACCGCTCACTTGTTGGTATCCCGGTTGGAATCAACACGGGAACCAAGAAAGAATGGTGATGGTGAGAAGTATCACAATTTCAAGAATTCTTAAGATATGGTGCAATCCTCACAACATTCTTGATATAGAATACAGTAATACTACAAGGTAGAACATAACCTAAGCTAGATAGCAAGGAAATCAAGGTACAACACAATCATGAACAAGTTTGTGTTGGGGGAAGGCAAGAATGTTGCCGATGATAACACAAATCATTGAGGGGCAAGAATGGTGTTTCCCATCATGAATTCAATTGATATCCTGGAAGGGGTCAAAATGTTGATGATGATCATGACACACTTGTCGAGGGGTTTCATGAGGATATAATCGATCATCGATGACATCAAGCAAAAGGAACGGTGAAGAGAAAATTATCAGAACCATGGGTATGAAACAAACTCGAAATCAAGTTTGCTATTCAAGGGGAAATGATATGAAAAAGAAGATCGACATAAGATTAGCTCACTGTCGAAATTTGTGCTCCGTGAAGCAGGACCAGGTAGCACAGTTAAAAATTAGCGCAATAATGGTATAGCCGATCAGGCTAGGAATGACTTGAAGGATTATTAAACTCATAAGCAACGAATATTACTTAGAGTTATCGAACCAGAGTGCGGAATCGGTTCACTTACCGGTGTTCTTGAGCGACTAACAACTCATCACCCATGAAAAATTGGAATCGGTGAGAAATAATAGCTGATGGAGACTCATAAGATGCAACACAGTTCTTAGATATACTTGAGATACCAGAGGGTAATACTCGACTGTAGATCAAGGTAGAGGTTGGACTGGTGTATTGACTTGCAAAAGACAAGTGCTTAAACTTGCCCGAGAAATGGGATCAAAGAGAAAATATGGTCGAAACCACGATTGCATAGGATCAGTTCACAGATACCAGATGGTATTATATCAATGAAAAAGTTATTATTACAAGAAGCTTCTATGGTAGGATATACGTCGTGTCCAGGGGCATGAACACAAAGTTCAAGGTCGACTCCCAATTCTTCAATGTATAACCTTCCATTCACCTCTCACTTTCGAAGAAGTTGTTTGTTGAGATTTTATCTAGCAAAACACCAGAAGAGTATGACTCGTGAAAACTTTCGAGTTCACACATATTAAGGAAGGCATAGGTTCAACCCGTCAGGGTACCGTGGAAACATATACCACAAGCTTCAATAGTAAATACCAGAAGCTCGAAAGCATAGCATGGTTGGTCAATCAGAGGATAGGATTTACCAATGGAGAAAGAACTTCCAAAGGGATTGAATATGAAGGACGTTATCGGATAAAATCCAACAAAGGATCCGGTGGTCCTCAAAGGATCTGATGTGAGCATTGGTACTCAACCAGAGGAAGAAACAATGCAAGGAGATCAGACTATAGAAACAACTGACTAATTCAAAGCTCAAATGAAAAAGAATTATAATTTCCGACCAAGGGATCAGAAGCAACACTTTGATTAAGGATGGATAAGTTACGTATGCTTAGGGTACAATCGATGGCAATCCGATTGGTCGAGAACCAGCTCATGTTTAAAATGATGTCTGAGCCGGAAGGATAAATCCTGAGGATTGCAAGCATTCACAACCATATTGGATCAAAGACCCAAAATTACAATGACAAGGGATGCCAATAATGATTACGAGACTTAAGGGATTAACCATAATGCAAGCAAGCAAGAATTTCAAGGGCAATAAGCTACTAAGGATTTTCGGAAGATCGAATATTATTTCGAAGACCCTAGTGAAACACATAAGCAACTGGGGATGAGCGGATACTCAGTAGGTGCGAGAATTTATCCATAGGGACATTCAGGCGGCAAAGAACTACAAGGCGGTAGGCACAAAGTCTCAAGAGAACATTGAAGAGTATCTTCAGAATCTTCTGGTGTAGCATGCGATCATCTGTGATAAGGGGCTCTCTGGGAGAAAGTAGTTACGAGAACCTAGAGTCAGGTTTAGTAAAAATCGTTTAACCCGAATAGAAGAGAGTTCAGAATCCCGGAGTAAAGATCGAGGAGTAAAAGATCCTAATACCACCCAATGGCGACGTGGGCCCATAGGCCACACAGCCATGTTAGTAAAGGTTTTGCAATGACTAGACTCAACTTCGGCCAAGGAGTTGGAAAGGGGATTCCTACAGGCAGTCGGCTCTGATACCAACTTGTGACGCCCCCGATTTAATCGTACACTAATCATACATGCAAACGTGTACGATCAAGATCAAGGACTCACGGGAAGATATCACAACACAACTCTACAAATAAAAATAAGTCATACAAGCATCATATTACAAGCCAGGGGCCTCGAGGGCTCGAATACAAGAGCTCGATCATAGACGAGTCAGCGGAAGCAACAATATCTGAGTACAGACATAAGTTAAACAAGTTTTCCTTAAGAAGGCTAGCACAAACTGGGATACAAATCGAAAGAGGCGCAGGCCTCCTGCCTGGGATCCTCCTAAACTACTCCTGGTCGTCGTCAACGGGCATCACGTAGTAGTTGGCACCTCCGGTGTAGTAGGAGCCGTCATCGAAGGTGGCGTCTGGCTCCTGGGCTCCAACATCTGGATGCGACAACCAGGTAGAAGGGATAGGGGGAAAAGAGGGAGAAAGCAACCGTGAGTACTCATCCAAAGTACTCGCAAGCAAGGAGCTACACTACATATGCATGGGTATCAAATGGAATAAGGGTATCATATGTGGACTGAACTACAGAATGCCAGAATAAGAGGGGGATAACTAATCCTTTCGAAGACTACGCTTCTGGCAGCCTCCGTCTTGCGGCATGTAGAAGAGAGTAGACTGGAGTCCTCCAAGTAGCATCGCATAGCATAATCCTAACCGATGATCCTCCCCTCGTCGCCCTGTGAGAGAGCGATCATCGGTTGTCTCTGGCACTTGGAAGGGTGTGTTTTATTAAGTATCCGGTTCTAGTTGTCATAAGGTCAAGGTACAACTCCAAGTCATCCTGTTACCGAAGATCACGGCTATTCGAATAGATTAACTTCCTTGCAGGGGTGCACCACATTCCCCAACACGCTTGATCCCATTTGGCCGGACACACTTTTCGGGGTCATGCCCGGCCGCAAAAGATCAACACATCGCAGCCCCACCTAGGCACAACAGAGAGGTCAGCACGTCGGTCTAAACCTAAGCGCACAGGGGTCTGGGCCCATCGCCCATAGCACACCTACACGTTGCGAACGCGGCCGGAAGCAGAACTAGCCCCCTTAATACAAGAGCAGGCTTACGGTCCAATCCGGCGCGCGCCACTCAGTCGCTGACGTCACAAAGGCTTCGGCTGATACCACGACGCCGGGATACCCATAACTACTCCCGCGTAGATGGTTAGTGCGTATAGACCAAAAGGCCAGACTCAGATCAAATATCCAGATCTCGTTAAGCGTGTTAAGTATCCGCGAACGCCGACCAGGGCCAGGCCCACCTCTCTCCTAGGTGGTCTGAACCTGCCCTGTCGCTCTGCCTCAAAGTAACAGTCGGGGGCCGTCGGGAACCCAGGCCCACCTCTACCGGGATGGAGCCACCTGCCCCTTCAGCCCCCATCTCCGAACAGTATCACAGGTAAGGTAACTGTGTAAAGTATATTGTATATGCCCATGATCACCTCCCGAAGTGATCACGGCCCCGTAGTATAGCATGGCAGACGGACAAGAGTGTAAGGCCACTGATGGAACACTAGCATCCTATACTAAGCAGTAGGATAGCAGGTAATGGTATCAACAGTAGTAGCAAGGATAGGCTATGCATCAGGATAGGAATAACGGAAAGCAGTAACATACTACACTACTCTAATGCAAGCAGTATAGAGAAGAGTAGGCGATATCTGGTGATCAACGGGGGGGCTTGCCTGGTTGCTCTGGCAAGAGAGAGGGGTCGTCAACTCCGTAGTCGTACTGGGTAGCAGCGGCGTCGGTCTCGGTGTCTATCAAGAGAAGAGGGGGGAGAAACAATAAATATTTAAGCAAGCATATGCATAGTGATGCATGAAATGTCAAGTAACGGCGTTAGAGGTGCCCTAACGCGGTAGTAGGTGATACCGGTGAAGGGGGATAACATCCGGGAAAGTATCTCCGGTGTTTCGCGTTTTCGGGCAGAGGAGCCGAAGGGGGAAAGTTGCGTGTTCACTATGCTAGGGATGCGTGGCGGACGAACGGGCTGTGTATCCGGGTTCGTCTCGTCGTCCTGAGCAACTTTCATGTAGAAAGTATTTTCATCTGAGCTACGGTTTAATTTATATGATTTTCTAAAGTTTTAATCATTTTTAGAATTTATTTAACTATTTAATTCTAACATTATCCAGAATAGTGCACGCTGACGTCATCATGACGTCAGCAGTCAACAGGGAGTTGACTGGGTCAATCTAACGTGTGGGTCCCGCATGTCATACACTGTTGACTCTAATTAGGATTTAACTAATCTAATCGCAGTTTAATTAACTAACAATACTTAATTAGGTTAACTAAACAAGATTAATTAAGTTAATTAATTCACTAATTAATTAATTATTAAGTCATTTTATTAAGTCATTTTTTTTCTTCTTCTTTTTTTTAACGTTTTGGGGCCGGGCCCCACATGTCTGTGGCCCATCGGGGCCTAGAGGGCGCGGGCGAGCGGGTGCGGGCACCCGCCCGAACGGGGCGCGGGCAAGGCCGTGGCCGGCGATGGCCACCGGAGCGGCGGCGCGACACCGGCAAGGGGAAGCAGGGGTGAGGCCAGGTGCAGTGGTGGCCGGCGGAGAGGCGGGGCCGTAAGGGCCACCGCAGGCGCGGCGGGCGCCAGCAGCGAAGAGCAGCACCAGCCGGGGCTGGCGAGGGCAAGGCCCTATCCTGTAGGCGGGATGGTGTGGGCAACGACGAGCGTTGGGTGTGGGTGGCTCCGACGTGGCGGTGGCCATCAACACGAGCGCGGGAAGGGGCAAGTGGGCGCGACGCCGATGACAGGCCGCGGCGACGGGGAGAAGGGCGCGGTGAGCGCGCAACGGGCGCGGCCGGAGCGCGTCGACCACGCGCGGGGAGGACGGTGACCGTGGCTACCCAGAGAGAGGGGGCGAAGGGGGACAGCGGCGCTCACTTGCGAGCAGGGAAGGGGGGGGGACGGGGCGCGTTGGCGTCCGGTGAGGGAGAGGCGAGGCGGCGTGTCCGGCGAGGGCGGCGCCGGGTTGGGTGCCGGCGACGGAGGCGTGGTCGAGGCGGCGTGAGGAAGAGACGAGGAGGCGGCGGATTCGTGGCGGCGCAGGGCTCCAGCGATGTGGTCCTCCCGGCGGCGTCAGGAGACAACGCCAGGCGGCTGCGGCCATGGGCGCGTAGGGGACGAGCGCGCGGGGGGGGGGGGGGAGGAGGCGTGCGGGGACGGGCGACGGGGTCGGGCCTCTCCCCGATCCAGATGGGATCGAGAGGAGAGGGGGGAGAGGGAGTGGCGTCGTGGGGAGGGGAAGTGGGTGACGGGGTGGTTAGGGTTTCGGGGGGGGTATGGATAAGGGGAGGGGGGGTGGCCGGTTGGGCCTGCGCCCGAATGGGCCGGCCAACTAGGCCAGTAGGCCGTGGGAGGGGGTTCCCTCTTTTTTTTACTAGTTCCTTTCTTTTTACTTTACTTTTCTATTTTCATTTCCTTTTTGATTCATTACAGTTTTATAAAACCTAAAAGCAAGTCCCAACTTAGCAATAATAATTATGCTACTAACCTATTAATTTCAGGCAACTAAATAAGATATTCTGATATTTTATAAATAGAAAGGCATTTATATAATTGTTTTACCTACTGCTTTAATTACTTAAGTGCATTTAAACCTTTTACAATAAGTGTGTTTTCTCCACCATAATTAATTGGTTCACTCCGAACATTTTAGTATTAAAATTTGAAAAGTTTTATTGTTTGCCTGATTTTGAATTTGAATTTGAATCGGTCTCGAACTAACTCGAGATTAGCGACTATAATCGAGGTGACGTGGCATCATTAGCAGAGGATCACTGTAGCTTAATTACCCGGGCGTCACAACTTGTATCTACTCTACATCTACACTCTTATAAAATACATAAAATATACTCTTATAAAAACAGAGTTGGTGATGATGGTGTGCCTGCCATCCTGCAATATAGGCCGTCCGATTTATATCTGACGGATAGGAAAGAAACTATGGCAATTTTGCAAAAAGGTACCCACACACTTCTCCACATTTGCAAATAAGGCCTTCCCTCGTTCATCATTTTCTCTCACAAGATAAACAAGTCATACAAATGCATCTTGATGTTGCGTGCAACGCACGGGCATCTTGCTAGTAAGAATGAAAACAAATGACAAAAAAAATATTTGGACGGTGGTTCGAAGTCATGACCGCGGGCACAGCAAACAAGGTGGCCTTGTATTGGTATGTTGAGCCGTCTGTTTTAACACACAGGAGCTGGTGTGGTGATTATACACACACGCGCGCATGCACACGAACTGCATCCACGCAACACTCACACAAACACATGCACCCACGCACGCACGCAACACTCACACGTACACACGCAGCCACGCACGCGCGCAACACTCACACGCACGCACACAACACTCACACGCACACACGCACGCATGCATACACACACCAGTACACCACACGACCAACACATAGTCTCACGCTCAAGTGCTCAACCTACAGGTGCATGCGCACACATCAGGCCCTAACAGACACATACACAACCAGGTGATTCCGGCGCATGGGTTGCAGCCTTGTCGCGCCTGCGTAAATTTGTGTTTATCTGACCTTCTGCCTATGCGAACTGACAGGTGGGACCCACAAGAAATGTGGTCAATTTAACTAGTCAACATGGCGCCACGCAGACTATTTGGCCGGTCAACAGAGTGCAATCCGATGCTGAACTATGAGCAAGTGACCGTATAATCACCGCAAAACGTATATAGTGACCGTAATCAGCTTATTCTGAAGTTCGGTGACCGTATTACGCTTTTCTCTCTGTAGGCCCTCCAAAACTACATCTCTACACGTTCTCGCATGTTACATCTAACAACTATGCAATACAACACTACTACTACACTCTAACACAATAAATCATATGTGTTTTTAGTTTTACTAGATATCATATTGTTACTTATAATTATTCAGTTTGCATACATTAAAATTGCCTTTGAAATGTATGCCAGTATCATCTACCGCGCGGGAAAAATCCCACCCTTTCCTGTTTAATCGGGTTTGTATCGATGGATCGCGCGAAGCAGCAAAACTATAGTACTGTACAGTACAAGTGACAGTTCACTGGGCCGTCGTGTTGTCTACTCCTCCGTCGTAAGAGTGGAGCGCTCACTTTCATAAATCTTCTAGTCCCTTTCGCCGACATGTGGGACATCAAGCTACCGGGTCCACGTGCCATACCAGAATACAGTGCAGAGCAGCCAGGGTGAAGCACCCCAGCCATGGCGCCGGCATAGTAATGAGCAATGAGGCGTCAAATCACAAAGCCGCACATTTCCCGCAGTTAAGTTGGAGGGACGAAGCAACCATCATTTCACTCGTTGCTGAATCCGCTTCTCCCTCATCTTCTTCAACTTAACCACGTGTTGCTGCTGCCGTTGTTTTGCCTCATGTGGGACGTGGATCGGCTTGGTAAAGCACGGACACGTGGGACCGCATGTTAGCAAACCGCCAGGACAACATCCTCCAAAAATAAGAAGCCTAATCCTAGACTTACAAAGGGCTACGTAGATGCTACGTATACTTTCCATCTAATCTATATATGCCCCCCTGATTTTCAGGTGGGGTGGGCCTAATCCTCTCCTTTAATCCAATGAAATAGTCCCACATCACATCAGTTCATAACTTTACGTAAACCATTACGTGGATGTAGCATTGCTCAAATAAGAAACCTCCCCCGCCATCCGCGCGGCAAAATCACCTCCTTTTTACTAATCTCGATTCTATAATTTTTTAGATCAATATAATTGAGATTTGTATAGATAGCACACAGGAGCAAAACCAAGTGGTACAGTTAAGGGCATCCACATTGTGTAGCCAAATGTGAAAATAGCTTTTGGCATCATGGGAACCATTGTGGATGGTGTTGCCAAAGCCAAAAAGATGGAACCGAAGCTCCCTGATTGATTGATTGAAGGAATAGAAAAATGCAATGTCTCTCCTCTTTCTCCCATGCTTGGACACATGTAGTACAGTATAGAGCACAGAGTCTACTCCCCTGTCCCTTCTATCACAAATCACAAAGCAGTGAGGCGTCAAATCACAAAAGCACGGACGAAGCAACCATCATTTTACTCTTCGCTGACTCCGCTTCTCCATCGTCTTCTTCGAGAAGCCATCTCACCGCATTAGTACTCCTAGTAGTACTAGTAAAGGACTTCCTGGATGCAAATAAGGCGGTTGTCTCAGCTTGCAGGCGGCACTTGCGAACGACTTACCGTGGTCTCCCTCAATGGTGTTCTCCGTTGAACGCACTTCGCCAAACCACCAAAAAAAAGATATCGTCGACGTCACCGCAATGGGGAAGGAAGTCAAATATAGTTACTACCTCCATTTTTTTGTACACAAGGCCAGTATATCAAAATTACAATTTGCAAAGGGCCACTAACACTATTCGAGGCAAAATTGATGGGGTTAGCAACCAAGGACATTAATATCCCCTGCATGCATGCGGAAGTGAGAAGGTTGGTTTGCATGGCGCTGCATTAATCAAGCGATGAGGAGTGAGATGGTTAGCTCTTTGGTCTTTGGAGAAAAAAATACGCATTAATTGACACGTGAAACGAGGATTTGTATCGATTAAATCCCGCGAAGGAAAACCCCGCCTTTCTTTTTTAACACTAGTACTCCTAGTACGTATGTACTTATCCTGTTTGGGTCTAGGCCTTGCATTGCTAAACTTCACCACACATTTTTGCTAAGCTTGCCTAAAGTTTTCAAAATGAGAAGAAGGTACACTTGCGCACGGCTGTCGTGGTCGCACCGCACCCTCACACGGTCGCTCCTGCACGCCGCGGTCGCACCGCACCCTCACACACTCGCTCCTGCACGCCGCAAACCCAACTAAGGGAACGCACCCTCACTGACACGTGCTATCGCATGTGAACAAAGCAAACTCAGCCATCCTATCGCTAACACATAATTGTTGTTCATAGAGTATGTTTATCCAACCGCATGTTGGGGAGTATCCGTACGGCCCGTGCAGTGGTCTGTTGGGGAAGAAGAAGAGGTGAAGAAGAAGGAAAGAAGGGTTAGGAGACGTAGGATATTCATCCAACCGCCTGAAATGGTAGACTGACCCAAGTCAGGTGACTTGCATAACAAATATATGTTTTTACACAGCAAAAGATCCATGAAAACAACAACATAAAGAAAAGCTATCACTGCTCGCGGAAAGAGACGGCCTCGTCGTCTTTGGCTGCCGGCGCGAAGCAGCCATCACTGCCGACGTGTGTCTCCGCACCGTGGTTGTCCTCGGCCTCCAGCTACTCGTTCAAGCGGAGCGTGCGGGCGCTCTGCACGGACAAGAGCATAGCCCGGTTCAAGTCGAGGACATCCGGTTCCGCCTGCAGGAGGGCCTCGATGGCAGCGGCATCCGCGCGCTCCACGTCGAGTCGAGCCTCCGCCGCCCAGTTCAACTCCAGGACCTCTGGTTCCGCCTGCAGGAGGGCGTCGATCAGAGCGGCATCCGCGCGCTCTGGGTCGAGTCGAGCCTCTGCCGCCCGGTTCAAGTCCAGGACATCCGGTTCCACCTGCAGGAGGGCCTTGATGGCAGCGGCATCCGCGCGCTCCGCCTCAAGTTGAGCCTCCGCCACCCGGTTCACATCCACGACATTCGGTTCCGCCTGCAGGAGAGCCTCGATGGCAGCGGCATGCGCATGCTCCGTGTCGAGTTGAGCCTCTGCCTCCCGGTCCTCCTTTAGTATCGCCATGTTGAACCGCTGGTCCGCCTGCACCATGGGGGACTCGGACACCGGCACGAAGTCGACGTCCATCGTCTCATACCCATCTGGGGCCTTCTGCGTCGCGACCTCCACCATGAACATTGGATCGGCTTCCTCCTCCTCGTAGCTTGGCTCCAGAGAACTCGCGGATTGGCCCGCCGCAAAGCGAGCTTGGGAACGGAGGTCTGTGGCGCCGACCGCCGCCGTGATTTCTGCGTGGCGCTCCGGCGTCAGCATCTTGTAGTAAGTGATCTTGCGGCGCACCATGGCTTTCCGGCGAACTAGGGGACACTTGATGCGGGCGAGGGGATCGAAAGGTGGGGGAATGGGCTAGAGATTTGGTGTGGTTTTAGGGCAGTGGCTGGCGTAGGCCGAGCAGCGAAGGTTCTGGTGTGAATAGTGGTTCCGGTGACGACCGGTCAATCGGTTTTGACTGTACATTGCTCTTGTCGCGTTCGCGTTGCAGCCCAGCACGCTGGACCCTCCACGTCGCTCACCGAATGAACACGCTTCGTCTTGTGTTTTCCCTCGCTTGTGGGACCGCAGTTGAGAGCAAACCGACGTCCCTCCCCCTCCCCCGCCCGCGTCAATTATTATACCACCACTCCCTCCATTTTATGCGGAGTAAATAAAAGCAGAGGGAGTATAGTACGGATGAGGATCCCCTGACGTGGCCGAACCCATTGAGTAACTGACATGCAGGGCCTAGCAAGCATGGGGTCCGCCAGTAAGTGACCGAAAGGGAGGGTAAGGCAGGGAAACCTACGTCAGAGGATCCACTTCCACTATACTGCTTTGACCAAATGTTAGAGTAATAATATATGACATGCAACTTACACAAATGTTAGAGTAATAATATATGACATGCAACTTACACAAAGCATACATGGTCTAATGCGTTTTTCGAGGCTAACTTTGACCAAATGTTAGAGTAATAATATATGACATGCAACTTACACAAAGCATACGGTCAAATTCGTATGTGAAAGGAGTTTCCAATGATATAATTTTCACATTATACATCTCATGTACTATTAATCTTGTCAATAGTCAAATAGGAAACCATCTCGAGTACAAATCTAGGAGTACGTACGAATCTAACAATATTGATTGGGCGTTGTTGAATGTTGATACCTTTTTTTTATCAAAGTAGATATACTCTGACTACACATAAAACTTATATGTAAACTAGAAAGGATAGGAGGGAGTATGTTGTACGTTCAAAAACGAAACGAACATTGAATACCCTTTATATATGATTTGCGGATGCTATGATCACCGATTCAAAAATTTGAATCCGCCTTAGGTATCACATGCCCCCAGTCGTTCCCTCTCGATTTCATCTCGGGGTCCGGAGATCTACTGAAAGAGGACTAGGGTGGGTACATGCGAATGATACTCGACAGAATGTTTAAATGAGGCATGCGGGAGGATGGACTCGACTGGAGGGCGACATGATCGATGGAGAAGAGGGTTGGAGAGGAATGGGAAATAAGCAAACGCCACATGATTATACTTGAACGGCTCAAATAAACAATAAGTTGTCCCGCTTGGCCTACATAGTGAAAGGCCTAATGCGCAACACGGAGCACTGACGCTCGAATATGGCCGGGAAAATAGGGAAACAGACATGTGGGGCACACCCATCGGGACGACGTAGCGCAGACTGGTCCAATGGAGGAGCTGGCCCACGACCTCCTCGCCACCGACAACCGTTCATGTGGGTTGTTGGGGCCAACAACGGGGCGCAGTTCCAGCACCGCCTCTTGACACGGCGACCGCGGTGAGTGACACGCTCATATCGTCGCTAGGCACGGTCGGTTTCAGTTTGCCGAGGGTGGCATTAGTGCTGTGGCACGACCAATGGTATGTTTGGTTTGTGCCCAAGGTTGCCCCATCAAAGCATTGGGTAACCAAAATTTTGGTTGAGGTATTGGTTGCCCATGATTTGGCCGACATTTGCAAGAAAAATGAACTTGAGTTGGCTAGAGTTCATTTGCATGCCAAAGAAATGGCAACCATCCAAACAAAGACCAATCTTTGGGTCATGACCAAAATTTTGGTTGAGGTATTGGTTGCCCATGATTTGGCCGACATTGGCAAGAAAAATGAACTATAGTTGGCTAGAGTTCATTGGCATGCCAAAAAAATGGCAACCATCCAACCAAAGACCAATCTTTGGGTCATGACCAAAATTTTGGTAAGGTGCACTTTGGCCACAATCCAAACACACCCCAACACTCGGCTCGTCGAGGATGCACGGGGCGCAGCGACACGTCCGCGGAGTGGTGTAGCACGGCCAACTGCATCCTCTGGACCTGAGACCATGCCGGGTCGTCTTGCTTTTTCAATGACATGCGGGGATTTCATGTGAGCAAAGGGCATCTCCAACGTTGCCACGACCGCAGCTGACTACCCAGGCACACCAAAACCCTCGTCCCTCGCGCCGTCACGCGGTGCGTTCCCAGCCGGCGCCAGCTGCCCGCATTCATGCCGTCCGTTTGTATGTTGTCGTTAAGAGGCTCGGTGCCCGAGGAACCAACTCCGGCGACTTAATGCCGCACCCGGACGCTTGGCCTCACCAGAATGCGCTACTTAAAGGGGCAACACCCAGCTAACGTCCAGACCATAGCGCATCGTCCTCCTACCTAGAACCACATCCGCCATGACCGCAAGCGCGAACGCTCTACGTGAGAGCTTGTCTTCGGGGATGGAGCTCGAGGTCGCCGCCCTCGCTCAAGTCGCCGCACAAGCGGTGGCCACGCTGGCGGCCGACGACGGGAGCACCGTTAGCCACGCGTCCTACTTGCCGCCGTCCAACGTCCGGCACCGCCGAGGTCGGGGACTCCTCCGAGGATGAGTAGGGCATGGGAGGTGGCAGGGCATGGTGTGCCAACTGGCCGGTCAGTCTCCCGTGTTCTACTTTTCCTCGCCGGAGACCGCACCTTCACTTCACGGGTCTTGGACCCCGCCCCCGTACATGGAGATCACAGAAGCAGGACGTCGGTCGCCGCCGTAGATTAGGTTTAGGGTCGGGTTTCTTTTATTTTTTGTCCTATAAAAGTTCGAAATGTAATGGAAATCTGCCGTGTTTGCATTAATCTCGGCCGGTGTATATGAACTTTCACAATAATATACATATTGTAGGAGTACTAGCAAGATGCCCGTGCGTTGTACGGAAGATCAAGATCTTGTGGGAGAAAAGGATGAACGAGGGAAAGCCTTATCTGCAAATGAGGAGAGGAGTGCGGGTAATTTGTCATAGTTTTCTTCCTATCCGTTAGATATAGATCGGATGGCCTATATTGCAGGATGACAGGCACACCATCATCACCAACTCTACTTTTCATTGAACCGAGACAAATCTAACATGCGAAGTAAAAAAAACACATAGGGTCTATACTGATACGTCTCCGTCGTATCTACTTTTCCAAACACTTTTGCCCTTGTTTTGGACTCTAACTTGTATGATTTGAATGGAACTAACCCGGACTGACGCTGTTTTCAGCAGAATTGCCATGGTGTTGTTTCATGTGCAGAAAACAAATATTCTCGAAAAGTCCTGAAACTCCACGGGACACCTTAGCAAAAATAAAAAAAATCCTCGCCAAAGATGAAGACCAGGGACCACACCCTGTCCACGAGGGTGGGGGGTGCCCCCCCCTCTAGGGCGCGCCCCCTACCTCGTGGGCCCCCTAGACGCCCTCAAACGCCAACTCCAACTCTATATATTGGCTTTCGTGGAGATAAAAATAAGGGAGAAGAAATCATCGCGTTTTACGATACGGAGCCGCCGCCAAGCCCTAAAACCTCTCGGGAGGGCTAATCTGGAGTCCGTTCGGGGCTCCGGAGAGGGGGATTCGTCGCCGTCGTCATCATCAACCATCCTCCATCACCAATTTCATGATGCTCACCGTCGTGCGTGAGTAATTCCATCATAGGCTTGCCGGACGGTGATGGGTTGGATGAGATTTATCATGTAATCAAGTTAGTTTTGTTAGGGTTTGATCCCTTGTATCCACTATGTTCTGAGATTGATGTTGCTATGACTTTGCTATGCTTAATGCTTGTCACTAGGGCCCGAGTGCCATGATTTCAGATCAGAACCTATTACGTTTTCATGAATATATGTGAGTTCTTGATCCTATCTTGCAAGTCTATAGTCACCTACTATGTGTTAT
Organism: Triticum urartu; assembly: GCF_056163025.1. NCBI lineage: Eukaryota > Viridiplantae > Streptophyta > Magnoliopsida > Poales > Poaceae > Triticum > Triticum urartu. The sequence goes on from NC_141875.1 coordinate 38,591,092, forward strand.
GATCCGGCAACTCCGAAGTGACAATAATCGGGACCACTCCCGGTGATGACCATAGTTTGAGGAGATCGTGTATTCACTATGTGCTAATGCTTTGTTCCGGTTCTCTATTAAAAGGAGGCCTTAATATCCCTTAGTTTCCAATAGGACCCCGCTGCCACGGGAGGGTCGGACAAAAGATGTCATGCAAGTTCTTTTCCATAAGCACGTATGACTATATATGGAATACAAACCTACAATACATTGACGAATTGGAGCTAGTTCTGTGTCACCCTAGGTTATGACTGTTACATGGTGAACTGCATCCGGCATAATTATCCATCACTGATCCGGTGCCTACAAGTTTTCCATATACTGGTTCTCACTTATTTACTTTCCCGTTGCTACTGTTACAATCACTACAAAATACCAAAAACATTACTTTTGTTGTCTTTACTTTTGTTGCCGCTACCACCACTATCATATTACTTTGCTACTAAACACTTTGCTGCAGATACTAAGTTTCCAGGTGTGGTTGAATTGACAACTCAGCTGCTAATACTTGAGAATATTCTTTGGCTCCCCTTGTGTCGAATCAACAAATTTGGGTTAAATACTCTACCCTCAAAAACTGTTGCGATCCCCTATACTTGTGGGTGATCAAGACCTTTTTCTAGCGCCGTTGCCGGGGAGCATAGCTCTATACTTTGAGTCACTTGGGATTTATATCTGCTGGACACTATGAAAAACTTGAAAGACGCTAAGACAACAATTTATCCCTCAACTACGAAGGGAGGTAAGGAACTGCCATCTAGCTCTGCACTTGATTCACCTTCTGTTATGAGTAAGCTAGCGACACCTAAACCTGCTCCTGCTATTCGTTCCGATATGTCGCATGTTATTGATGATGCCACTTCTACTATGCATGATACTTATGATGAAACTGCTTCTATGCCTGATACTACTGTGCCCCTTAGTGAATTTCTTGAAGAACAAATTGCTAGGGCTAGAGAAAGAGAAATTGATGAAACTGAATACGATGATGAAAGTGATGATGAAAATATGCCTGTTATTCCCGAGGGTTATCTTTTTGATAAAGATTCTACTTTAGCTATTTTAGCCTGCAAAGATAGATATGAGCTCAAGAGGTTATTGATTAAATGGAACAAAGAATCACTTAGAGATAAAATGAAACATGATCCTGCTTTTGCAACTTCACCTATATGTGTTCCTGTTAAGGATTATGAGTTCTCTGTTGATCCTGATATAATTACTTTGGTTGAATCTGATCCTTTTTATGGCTATGAATCTGAAACTGTTGTGGCACATCTTACTAAGTTAAATGATATAGCTGCCCTGTTAACTAAAGATGAGAGATCGCGTTACTTTTATATACTCAAAATATTTCCGTTCTCATTAAAGGGTGAGGCTAAGATATGGTTTAATTCTCTTGATCCTGGTTGTGTGCATAGTCCCCAGGATATGATTTATTACTTCTCTGCTAAATATTTCCCTGCTCATAAGAAACAAGCTGCTTTGAGGGAAATATACAACTTTGTGCAAATTAAAGAAGAGAGTCTCCCACAAGCTTGGGGGAGGCTTCTCAAGTTACTTAATGCTTTGCCTGATCATCCTCTTAAGAAACCTGAAATACTTGATATCTTTTATAATGGACTAACCGATGCTTCGAGAGATTACCTAGATAGTTGTGCTGGTTCTCTTTTCAGGGAAAGAACACCAGATGAAGCTGAAATTCTATTGAACAATATGTTGACGAATGAAAATAATTGGGCACCTCCTGAGCCAGCTCCTGAGCCAGCTCCCGTTCCAATTACTGAGCCTATTCCTAAACCAACTCCGAAGAAGAGAGGTGTTCTATTTCTCAGTCCCAAAGATATGCAAGAGGCAAAGAAATCTATGAAAGAAAAAGGTATTAAAGCCGAAGATGTTAATAATTTACCTCCTATTGAAGAAATACATGGTCTTAATCTACCGCCTGTCGAAGAAACATATGAACTTGATCACTTATTTACTAAAGAACCTCCTCATCCCGATATCCCGACACAGGTAGTAAAGGTAAATTCCCTCTATAGATTTGATGAAGGTGATATCCCTCACTAGAAGTCTGCTAGGCAATGCTTTGATGAGTTTGATAATTTTATTGTCAAACAAGAAAATTTCAATGCTTATTTTGGTAGACAATTGAAATATGATTTCGATATGTTTAAATACTTGGGTGATTATATGGCTAATATTAAAAGTGAACTTAAACTTGTTAGTAAACATGCTTCTATGGTTACCACTCAAGTAGAACAAGTACTTAAAGCTCAAAAAGAAGTGCTTGATGAAATGAATAGTAAGAAAAATGATTATGCTGTTAGAGTGGCTACTAGAACTGGTAGAATGACTTAGGAACATTTGTATCCTGAAGGCCACCCTAAGAGAATCGAGCAAGATTCTCAAAGAAATAATATTGATGTTCCTAGTTCTTCTAAAAAGAAGAAAAAGAAAAATGATAGAACTGTGCAAACTTCTAGTGAACCTAATGCTGAACCACCTGATAATCCAAATGATATATCTATGTCTGATGCTGAAACACAATCTAGTAATGAACATGAACCTAATGAAAATATTAATGATGATGTTCATGATGATGCTCAACCTAGTAATGATAATGATGTAGAAATTGAACCTGCTGTTGATCTTGATAACCCGTAATCAAAGAATCAACGTTATGATAAAAGGGACTTTGTTGCTAGGAAACATGGTAAAGAAAGAGAACCATGGGTTCAGAAACCCATGCCCTTTCCTCCCAAACCATCCAAGAAAAAGGATGATGATGATTTTGAGTGCTTTGCTGAAATGATTAGGCCTATCTTTTTGCGTATGTGATTAACTGATGTGCTCAAAACAAATCCGTATGCTAAATATATGAAAGATATTATTACTAATAAAAGAAAGATACCGGAAGCTGAGATTTCCACCATGCTTCCTAATTACACTTTTAAGGGTGGAATACCAAAGAAACTTGGAGATCCCGGAGTACCTACTATACCTTGCTCCATTAAAAGAAATTATATTAAAACTGCTTTATGTGATCTTGGAGCCGGTGTTAGTGTTATGTCTCTCTCTTTATATCGTAGACTTGACTTGAATAAGTTGACACCTACTGAAATATCTTTGCAAATGGCTGACAAATCAACTGCTATACCTGTCGGTATTTGTGAGGACATGCCTGTTGTGGTTGCAAACGTTACTATTTTAACGGACTTTGTTATTCTTGATATTCCCAAGGATGATAGTATGTCTATTATTCTTGGAAGACCTTTTCTTAATACTGCAGGGGCTGTTATTGATTGCAACAAAGGCAATGTCACTTTTCATGCTAATGGTAATGAGCATACGGTACACTTTCCGAGGAAACAACCTCAAGTTCATAGTATCAACTCCATTGGAAAAATCCCATCGATTAAATTTGGAGGTTTTGAATTTCCCCTTCCTACGGTCAAAAAGAAATATGATATACTTGTTATAGGGGATGTGCATATCCCCGTTGAGGTAACTTAGTGTTATTCGAAATTTCTCTGGTTTCATGATTATCGGAATGAGTTTGTTAACAAGACTTGATCAACCTTGTTAGTGGATTCTTTTTGATGAGCATGAGATGGATGAAACTAGAAGCAAAACTTTCTGTACCCTCTTTGTATTTTCTGTTAATTAGTAGAAATAAAGTGAAAATAGTATTTTTCTGTCTGTTTCCTGACTTATCCGTGCAATATAAAAATTGTTGGAAATATGCCCTAGAGGCAATAATAAAAGCATTATTATTATATTTCCTTGTTCATGATAATTGTCTTTATTCATGCTATAATTGTGTTATCCGGAAATCGTAATACATGTGTGAATAACAGACACCAACATGTCCCTAGTAAGCCTCTAGTTGACTAGCTCGTTGATCAACAGATAGTCATGGTTTCCTGACTATGGACATTGGATGTCATTGATAACGAGATCACATCATTAGGAGAATGATGTGATGGACAAGACCCAATCCTAAACATAGCACAAGATCGTATAGTTCGTTTGCTAGAGTTCTCCAATGTCAAGTATCCTTTCCTTAGACCATGAGATCGTGTAACTCCCGGATACCGTAGGAGTGCCTTGGGTGTACCAAACGTCACAACGTAACTGGGTGACTATAAAGGTATACTACGGGTATCTCCGAAAGTGTCTGTTGGGTTGACACGGAACAAGATTGGGATTTGTCACTCCGTATGACGGAGAGGTATCACTGGGCCCACTCGGTAATGCATCATCATAATGAGCTCAAAGTGACCAAGTGTCTGGTCACGGGATCATGCATTACGGTACGAGTAAAGTGACTTGCCGGTAACGAGATTGAACGAGGTATTGGGATACCGACGATCGAATCTCGGGCAAGTAACATACCGATTGACAAAGGGAATTGTATACGGGGTTGCTTGAATCCTCGACATCGTGGTTCATCCGATGAGATCATCGAGGAGCATGTGGGAGCCAACATGGGTATCCAGATCCCGCTGTTCGTTATTGACCGGAGAGTCGTCTCGGTCATGTCTACATGTCTCCCGAACCCGTAGGGTTTACACACTTAAGGTTCGGTGACGCTAGGGTTGTAGGGATATGTATATGCAGTAACCCGAATGTTGTTCGGAGTCCCGGATGAGATCCCGGACGTCACGAGGTGTTCCGGAATGGTCCGGAGGTAAAGAATTATATATAGGAAGTGCTATTTCGGGCATCGGGACAAGTTTCGGGGTCACCGGTATTGTAGCTGGACCACCGGAAGGGTCCCGGGGGTCCACCGGGTGGGGCCACCTGCCCCGGGGGGGCACATGGGCTGTAGGGGGTGCGCCTTGGCCTATATGGGCCAAGGGCACCAGTCCCAAGAGGCCCATGCGCCTAGGGTTCAAGGAAGGGAAGAGTCCCAAAGGGGGAAGGCACCTCCTAGGTGCCTTGGGGAGGAGGGATTCCTCCCTTGGCCGCACCCCCCTAGGAGATTGGATCTCCTAGGGCCGGCGCCCCCCCTTGGAATCCCTATATATAGTGGGGGAAGGAGGGCCTCTCATACCACATCTTTGGTGCCTCCCTCTCCCTCTCCAACACATCTTCCTCCTCCATAGAGCTTGGCGAAGCCCTGCCGGAGTACTGCAGCTCCATAACCACCACGCCGCCGTGCTGCTGCTGGAGCCATCTTCCTCAACCTCTCCTTCCCCTTGCTGGATCAAGAAGAAGGAGACGTTACGCTGACCGTACGTGTGTTCAACGCGGAGGTGCCGTCCGTTCGGCGCTATGATCTCCGGTGATTTGGATCACGTCGAGTACGCCTTCCTCATCCCCGTTCTTTGAACACTTCCGTGCGTGATCTACAAAGGTATGTAGATGCAATCCAATCACTCGTTGCTAGATGAACTCCTAGATGGATCTTGGTGAAACCGTAGAATTTTTTTTGTTTTCTGCAACGTTCCCCAACAGTGGCATCATGAGCTAGGTCTATGCGTAGTTCTTTTTGCACAAGTAGAACACAATTTGTTGTGGGCGTAGATGTTGTCAACTTTCTTGCCGCTACTAGTCTTATCTTGCTTCAACGGTATTGTGGGATGAAGCGGTCCGGACCAACCTTACACGTACGCTTACGTGAGACCGGTTCCATCGACTAACATGCACTAGTTGCGTAAGGTGGCTGGCGGGTGTCTGTCTCTCCCACTTTAGTTGGAGCGGATTCGATGAAAAGGGTCCTTATGAAGGGTAAATAGAAGTTGACAAATCACGTTGTGGCTTTCACGTAGGTAAGAAAATGTTCTTGCTAGAACCCTACTTCAGCCACGTAAAACTTGCAACAACAATTAGAGGACGTCTAACTTGTTTTTGTAGCAAGTGCGTTGTGATATGATATGGCCAAAGTTGTGATGAATGATGAATGATATATATGTGATGTATGAGATGTTCATGCTATTGTAATAATAATCACGACTTGCATGTCGATGAGTATGACAACCGGCAGGAGCCATAGGAGTTGTCTTTATTTTTTGTATGACCTGCGTGTCATTGAGAAACGCCATGTAAATTACTTTACTTTATTGCTAAACGCGTTAGCCATAGTAGTAGAAGTAATAGTTGGCGAGCAACTTCATGGAGACACGATGATGGAGATCATGGTGTCATGCCGGTGACAAGATGATCATGGAGCCCCAAGATGGAGATCAAAGGAGCTATGTGATATTGGCCATATCATGTCACTATTATTATTATTTGATTGCATGTGATGTTTATCATGTTTTTGCATCTTGTTTACTTAGAATGACGGTAGTAAATAAGATGATCCCTCATAATAATTTCAAGAAAGTGTTCCCCCTAACTGTGCACCGTTGCGACAGTTCGTTGTTTCGAAGCACCACGTGATGATCGGGTGTGATAGATTCTAACGTTCACATACAACGGGTGTAAGACAGATTTACACATGCAAACACTTAGGTTGACTTGACGAGCCTAGCATGTACAGACATGGCCTCGGAACACAGAAGACCGAAAGGTCGAGCATGAGTCGTATAAAAGATACGATCAACATGAAGATGTTCACCGATGTTGACTAGTCCGTCTCACGTGATGATCGGACACGGCCTAGTTAAATCGGATCATGTTATACTTAGATTACAAGAGGGATGTCTATCTAAGTGGGAGTTCATTGAATAATTTGATTAGATGAACTTAATTATCATGAACTTAGTCTAAATTTTTTACAATATGTCTTGTAGATCAAATGGCCAACGTAGTCCTCAACTTCAACGCGTTCCTAGAGAAAACCAAGCTGAAAGACGATGGCAGCAACTACACGGACTGGGTCCGGAACCTGAGGATCATCCTCATAGCTGCCAAGAAAGATTATGTCCTACAAGAACCACTAGGTGATGCACCTGATCTCCCTGCAGAACAAGACGTTATGAACGCTTGGCAGGCACGTACCGATGACTACTCCCTCGTTCAGTGCGGCATGCTTTACAGCTTAGAGCCGGGGCTCCAAAAGCATTTTGAGAGACACGGAGCATATGAGATGTTCGAAGAGCTGAAAATGGTTTTCCAAGCTCATGCCTGGGTCGAGAGATATCAAGTCTCCGACAAGTTCTTTAGCTGTAAGATGGAGGAAAATAGTTCTGTCAGTGAGCACATACTCACTATGTCTGGGTTACATAACCGCTTGACTCAGCTGGGAGTTAATCTCCCGGATGACGCGGTCATTGACAGAATCCTCCAGTCGCTTCCACCGAGCTACAAGAGCTTTGTGATGAACTTCAATATGCAGGGGATGGAAAAGACCATTCCTGAAGTATTTGCAATGCTGAAATCAGCAGAGGTAGAAGTCAAAAAGGAACATCAAGTGTTGATGGTGAATAAAGCCACTAAGTTCAAGAAAGGCAAGGGTAAGAAAACCTTCAAGAAAGACGGCAAGGGAGTTGCCGCGCCCAGCAAGCAAGCTGCCGGGAAGAAGCCAAAGAATGGATCCAAGCCCGAGACTGAGTGCTTTTATTGCAAGGAAAGTGGTCACTGGAAGCGGAACTGCCCCAAATACTTAGCGGACAAGAAGGCCGGCAAAACGAAAGGTATATGTGATATACATGTAATTGATGTGTACCTTACCAGTACTCGTAGTAGCTCCTAGGTATTTGATACCGGTGCAGTTGCTCACATTTGTAACTCAAAGCAGGAGCTGCGGAATAAGCGGAGACTGGCGAAGGACGAGGTGACGATGCGTGTCGGGAATGGTTCCAAGGTCGATGTGATCGCCGTCGGCACGCTACCTCTACATTTACCTACGGGATTAGTTTTGAACCTCAATAATTGTTATTTAGTGCCAAGTTTGAGCATGAACATTGTATCAGCATCTCGTTTAATACGAGATGGCTACTCATTTAAATCCGAGAATAATGGTTGTTCTATTTATATGAGAGATATGTTTTATGGTCATGCTCCGATGGTGAATGGTTTATTCTTAATGAATCTCGAGCGTAATGCTACACATGTTCATAGTGTGAGTACCAAAAGATGTAAGATTGATAATGATAGTCCCACATACTTGTGGCACTGCCGCCTTGGTCACATAGGTGTCAAACGCATGAAGAATATCCATGCTGATGGACTTTTAGAGTCTCTTGATTACGAATCATTTGACACGTGCGAACCATGCCTCATGGGTAAAATGACCAAGACTCCGTTCTCGGGAACAATGGAGCGAGCAACCAACTTATTGGAAATCATCCATACTGATGTGTGCGGTCCAATGAGTGTTGAGGCTCGCGGTGGCTATCGTTATGTTCTCACCCTCACTGATGACTTGAGTAGATATGGGTATATCTACTTAATGAAACACAAGTCTGAAACCTTTGAAAAGTTCAAGGAATTTCAGAGTGAGGTTGAGAATCAACGGGACAGGAAAATCAAGTTTCTACGATCAGATCGTGGAGGAGAATACTTGAGTCACGAGTTTGGCACACACTTAAGAAAATGTGGAATAGTTTCACAACTCACGCCGCCTGGAACACCTCAGCATAATGGTGTATCCGAACGTCGTAATTGCACTCTATTAGATATGGTGCGATCTATGATGTCTCTTACCGATTTACCACTATCTTTTTGGGGCTATGCTTTAGAGACTGCCGCATTCACTTTAAATAGGGCTCCGTCGAAATCCGTTGAGACGACACCGTATGAATTATGGTTTGGGAAGAAACCTAAGCTGTCGTTTCTGAAAGTTTGGGGATGCGATGCTTATGTCAAGAAACTTCAACCTGAAAAGCTCGAACCCAAGTCGGAAAAATGCGTCTTCATTGGATACCCTAAAGAAACTATTGGGTATACCTTCTACCTCAGATCCGAAGGCAAGATATTTGTTGCCAAGAATGGATCCTTTCTAGAGAAGGAGTTTCTCTCGAAAGAAGTAAGTGGGAGGAAAGTAGAACTTGATGAAGTATTACCTCTTGAACCGGAAAGGGGCACAACTCAAGAAAATGATCCTGAGGTGTCTGCACCGACTAGAGAGGAAGTTAATGATGATGATCAAGATACTTCTGATCAAGCTCCTACTGAAATTCGAAGGTCCACAAGGACACGTTCCGCACCAGAGTGGTACGGCAACCCTGTCTTGGAAATCATGTTGTTAGACAACGGTGAACCTTCGAACAATGAAGAAGCGATGGCGGGCCCGGATTCCGACAAATGGCTAGAAGCCATGAAATCCGAGATAGGATCCATGTATGAAAACGAAGTATGGACTTTGACTGACTTGCCCGTTGAGCGGCGAGCCATAGAAAATAAATGGATCTTTAAGAAGAAGACAGACGCGGATGGTAATGTGACCATCTATAAAGCTCGGCTTGTCGCTAAGGGTTATCGACAAGTTCAAGGGGTTGACTACGATGAGACTTTCTCACCGGTAGCGAAGCTGAAGTCCGTCCGAATCATGTTAGCGATTGCCGCATTCTATGATTATGAAATATGGCAAATGGACGTCAAAACGGCATTCCTTAATGGTTTCCTTAAGGAAGAATTGTATATGATGCAGCCGGAAGGTTTTGTCGATCCTAAGAATGCTGACAAGGTGTGCAAGCTCCAACGCTCGATTTATGGGCTGGTGCAAGCATCTCGGAGTTGGAACATTCGCTTTGATGAGATGATCAAAGTGTTTGGGTTTACGCAGACTTATGGAGAAGCCTGTGTTTACAAGAAAGTGAGTGGGAGCTCTGTAGCATTTCTCATATTATATGTAGATGACATACTTTTGATGGGAAATGATATAGAACTCTTGGACAGCATAAAGGCCTACTTGAATAAGAGTTTTTCAATGAAGGACCTTGGAGAAGCTGCTTATATATTAGGCATCAAGATCTACAGAGATAGATCAAGACGCCTCATAGGTATTTCACAAAGCACATACCTTGATAAGATATTGAAGAAGTTCAATATGGATCAGTCTAAGAAGGGGTTCTTGCCTGTGTTGCAAGGTGTGAAATTGTGCTCAGCTCAATGTCCGACCACGGCAGAAGATATAGAAGAGATGAGTGTCATCCCCTATGCCTCAGCCATAGGTTCTATTATGTATGCCATGCTGTGTACCAGACCTGATGTAAACCTTGCCGTAAGTTTGGTAGGAAGGTACCAAAGTAATCCCGGCAAGGAACACTGGACAGCGGTCAAGAATATCCTGAAGTACCTGAAAAGGACTAAGGAAATGTTTCTCGTTTATGGAGGTGATGAAGAGCTCGTCGTAAAGGGTTACGTCGACGCTAGCTTCGACACAGATTTGGATGACTCTAAGTCACAAACCGGATACGTGTATATTTTGAATGGTGGCGCAGTAAGCTGGTGCAGTTGCAAGCAGAGCGTCGTGGCGGGATCTACATGTGAAGCGGAGTACATGGCAGCCTCGGAGGCAGCACATGAAGCAATTTGGGTGAAGGAGTTCATCACCGACCTAGGAGTCATACCCAATGCGTCGGGGCCAATCAAGCTCTTCTGTGACAACACTGGAGCTATTGCTCTTGCCAAGGAGCCCAGCTTTCACAAGAAGACAAGGCACATCAAGCGTCGCTTCAACTCCATTCGTGAAAATGTTCAAGATGGAGACATAGATATTTGTAAAGTACACACAGACCTGAATGTAGCAGATCCGTTGACTAAACCTCTCCCTAGAGCAAAACATGATCAACACCAGAATTCCATGGGTGTTCGATTCATCACAATATAACTAGATTATTGACTCTAGTGCAAGTGGGAGACTGTTGGAAATATGCCCTAGAGGCAATAATAAAAGCATTATTATTATATTTCCTTGTTCATGATAATTGTCTTTATTCATGCTATAATTGTGTTATCCGGAAATCGTAATACATGTGTGAATAACACACACCAACATGTCCCTAGTAAGCCTCTAGTTGACTAGCTCGTTGATCAACAGATAGTCATGGTTTCCTGACTATGGACATTGGATGTCATTGATAACGAGATCTCATCATTAGGAGAATGATGTGATGGACAAGACCCAATCCTAAACATAGCACAAGATCGTATAGTTCGTTTGCTAGAGTTCTCCAATGTCAAGTATCCTTTCCTTACACCATGAGATCGTGTAACTCCCGGATACCGTAGGAGTGCTTTGGGTGTACCAAACATCACAACGTAACTGGGTGACTATAAAGGTATACTACGGGTATCTCCGAAAGTGTCTGTTGGGTTGACACGGATCAAGACTGGGATTTGTCACTCCGTATGACGGAGAGGTATCACTGGGCCCACTCGGTAATGCATCATCATAATGAGCTCAAACTGACCAAGTGTCTGGTCACGGGATCATGCATTACAGTACGAGTAAAGTGACTTGCCGGTAACGAGATTGAACGAGGTATTGGGATACCGACGATCGAATCTCGGGCAAGTAACATACCGATTGACAAAGGGAATTGTATATGGGATTGCTTGAATCCTCGACATCGTGGTTCATCCAATGAGATCATCGAGGAGCATGTGGGAGCTAACATGGGTATCCAGATCCCGCTGTTGGTTATTGACCGGAGAGTCGTCTCGGTCATGTCTACACGTCTCCCGAACCCGTAGGGTCTACACACTTAAGGTTCGGTGACTCTAGGGTTGTAGGGATATGTATATGCAGTAACCCGAATGTTGTTCGGAGTCCCGGATGAGATCCCGGATGTCACGAGGAGTTCCGGAATGGTCCGGAGGTAAAGAATTATATATAGGAAGTGCTATTTCGGGCATCGGGACAAGTTTCGGGGTCACCGGTATTGTACCGGGACCACCGGAAGGGTCCCGGGGGTCCACCGGGTGGGGCCACCTGCCCCGGGGGGCCACATGGGCTGTAGGGGGTGCGCCTTGGCCTATATGGGCCAAGGGCACCAGTCCCAAGAGGCCCATGCGCCTAGGGTTCAAGGAAGGGAAGAGTCCCAAAGGGGGAAGGCACCTCCTAGGTGCCTTGGGGAGGAGGGATTCCTCCCTTGGCCGCACCCCCCCTAGGAGATTGGATCTCCTAGGGCTGGCGCCACCCCCCCTTGGACTCCCTATATATAGTGGGGGAAGGAGGGCCTCTCATACCACATCTTTGGTGCTTCCCTCTCCCTCTCCAACACATCTTCCTCCTCCATAGAGCTTGGCGAAGCCCTGCTGGAGTACTGCAGCTCCATAACCACCACGTCGTCGTCCTGCTGCTAGAGCCATCTTCCTCAACCTCTCCTTCCCCTTGCTGGATCAAGAAGAAGGAGACGTTACGCTGACCGTACGTGTGTTGAACGCGGAGGTGCCGTCCGTTCGGCGCTAGGATCTCTGGTGATTTGGATCACGTCGAGTATGCCTTCCTCATCCCCGTTCTTTGAACGCTTCCGCGCGTGATCTACAAAGGTATGTAGATGCAATCCAATCACTCGTTGCTAGATGAACTCCTAGATGGATCTTGGTGAAACCGTAGAAAATTTTTTGTGTTCTGCAACGTTCCCCAACAAAAATATCCCGAAAATAGAAGTCCTCAGAATGCCATGCCAATTTAATATGATTTTTTTTCGGGAATATTTGATGATTTACTGTGCAAAAATTACCACGGGAGGAGCTGCCACCTGGCCACGAGGGTGGTGGCCCCCCCCTATAGGGCGTGCCCCCTGCCTCGTGGGCCCACGGTGGCCCACCTCCACTTATCCCAGCACCCATCTTCTTCCTCTGTCTCACACAAACCCGAAAAACCAACTCAAGCACGAGTTCCAGCCACTTTTGCTGTGATTTTCGATCTCCTTGCTCAAAGCAGCTCTCGCAAAACTACTTGAGGAGATTGTTCCTTGGTATGTGACTCCTCCATTGGTCCAATTAGTTTTTGTTCTAGTGCTTTATTCCTTGCAAATTTGTGCTGCATAGGTGACCATGTTCTTGAGCTTGCATGTCAAATTTATATGGTTCCAAGTTGTTCTAATGCTTGATATAGGCTCCAGGCACTTGTAGAAGTAGTTGCTATCAGTTTTATTGAAGTTGGTTCACTTTTGTTTGAAGTTACTAAAAATTTCAGATTTTTTTCAGAGAAAAACAATATGCTTAGGAAGATGTTCCAAGGTGGTTCCTCTAAGAAGCAAGGACCCAGAATTGCTATGCACGATGCTGACAAGGATCCACCAAGAGACGCTCCAGTACAGCCTTGCGAATGGCCATCGGAAAATTTTATGGACCGTGCTGGAATTAAAGAAGAATTCAAAGCATATTTGCACAATGCCGGTTTTGAGGAATTTGAGGCCAACAAATGCCCCCAGTATCATGATCTCACAAGTTCATTTGTGAGGAGGTTTGAGTATTCATCTTCGCGTAATTCTCCTTCAGTCATGTTTGATCTTTATGATAAATCTTATAGAATGGACTTAGAGGATTTCACTCTTGCTTGCAAACTTCCATCATGGGGTAGTATTAGGTATCCCCCCTAAATCTGAATTTAGAAACTTTCTTCCTCATATAATTGTGGGGGAATCTAGAGATATAACGCAAGCTACCATAGGGAGCATTCACTTTCCTGCTATACATTATTTTGCTCTCTTCATCGGTAGATGCATAAATGCTAAGGATGAAGCATGTCACATGTGTGTCCCTGACCTTAGCATCCTTAGGAGTGCTGTGTTAGGAGACCAACCTTATCATCTGGGAGCCATTGTAGCTCGTAGGTTGCATCACAATAGACATAATGGAGATTTCTTTGGAGGAATTTATGCAACCCTCTTAGCTCATTTTCTTGAGACAGACATCCGTGAGGGTGATACGGAGTTGCCCACTACATATTTAGATTATGACTGCATGGCATCACATCATTTTGTTGAGCGACCTGAATCACCTCTTTTATATCGTTTAATTTTTAACAAACGGCATGTTGTTCGTATTACTCTCCCTGCTTCTGCTCTTTTTGATTCACAGACAAAAGGAAGATATACTATTACTAGAGAGGAGGCAGATGAGTACGAGAGGAGAGCGGAGGCAGCCCGACTCCACGTTGCAGCTCAGCAGGCGATAACTGCTGCACATCAGTATGATCCCAACTATTCCTCGTCGCAGTACGACCCTAGCCACACCTACGGGTATCCGCCAGGCTATCCCTGGCAATAGACCAACTTAGGCCAAAAGCCTAAGCTTGGGGGAGTACGTATTTCTCAACGACATTACATTTATGTTCACACACACTCATCGCGAGCTGTCGGTGCTCATACTTTTTCACTGTAATATCCATGCTAGTTTATTTTCTTTTTCTTGCTTTCTTCTTGTGTGTTTGATAAACCTTAAGAAAACCAAAAAAAGTTAGTAGTAATTTACTTTCCTGTTGTAGTAGTAATTAAAAAGAAAACCCATAAATATTTCCCGTTCTTCTTTTGCTTGTTGGGAGCTTTCCCGTGTAAATAGTTTTATTTTCTTTTCTTTTCTTTGGGGATCACTAGGAGAAGACCATAATTAAAATGTTGTACTGGCTCTTATATGCTTTAATGTTGATTTAACCCAGAGCCCATATTGCCTTGTCTTCTCCTGTTTATTGAATGCTCGCAGATTCCAGCTTAGTCCAATGCACGTGCACTCTTATTATTATTCACACCATTCAGTCGTGCAAGTGAAAGGCAATTATGATGATATATGATGGACTGACTGAGATGAGAAAAGCTGGTATGAACTCGACCTCTTTTGTTTTTGTAAATATGATGAGCCCTCGTTCTTGATTCAGCCTATTATGAATAAACATGTTTGCAACGACAATTAGAGATCATAGTTGCTTGTGCCATGCTTGATTAGCTATGAGTTATAATGGTTTACCTTGTGTGCCAACATGCTATTGAGATGATTATGATGTGGTATGATGGGGTGGTATCCTCCTCTGAGTGATTTAAGTGACTTGACTTGGCACATGTTCACGCATGTAGTTGAAACAAATCAACATAGCCTTCATGATATTTATGTTCATGGTGGATTATATCCTACCCATGCTTGCATCCAATGTTTATTAATTTTAATGCATGTACATGGATGTTGTCGCTCTCTAGTTGGTCGCTTCCTAGTCTTTTGCTAGCCCTCACCTGTACTAAGCGGGAATACTGCTTGTGCATCCAATCCCTTAAACCCAAAAGTTATTCCATATGAGTCCACCATACCTTCCAATATGCGGTATCTACCTGCCGTTCCAAGTAAATTTGTATGTGCCAAACTCTAAACCTTCAAATAAATATTCTGTTTTGTATGCTCAAATAGCTCATGTATCAACCAAGGTTGTCCTTATCTTCCGTGTTAGGCGGGTTATTCTCAAGAGGAGTGGACTCCGCTCCTCACTCACGAGAAAATGGCTGGTCACCGGGATGCCCAGTCCCATGCTTTATGCAACCTAAATCAAAATTAATTGCAAACAAAACTCCCCCTAGGACCTGATGTATGTTGGAGACACTTGTTGTTTCGAGCAAGTCATGGATTGATGCTTGTTGGTGGAGGGGGAGTATAAACTTTACCGTTCTGTTTGGGAACCGCCTATAATTTGTGTAGCATGGAAGATATCACCATCTCTTAGTTGTTACGTTGACAATGAAAGTATACCACTCAAAATGCAATTTATCTCTATTTCAAAACCGAGCTCTGGCACCTCTACAAATCCCTGCTTCCCTCTGCAAAGGGCCTATCCATTTACTTTTATGTTGAGTCATCACCCTCTTATTAAAAAGCACTAGCTGGAGAGCACAGCTGTCATTTGCATTCATCACTATTAATCTATGTTGGGTATGACTATGATTGGATCTCTTTTACCATGAATTACAATGTCTAGTCGGTCCTTGATCTTTAAAGGTGCTCTGCATTTATGTTTTGCGGTCTCAGAAAGGGCTAGCGAGATACCATCTTGTCATATCATATTATGATTGTTTTGAGAAAGTGTTGTCATCCGAGATTTATTATTATCGCTTGCTAGTTGATTATGCTATTGATATGAGTAATTATGAGACCTGAGAATTATTGCAAATGTGGTTAGTTATGATATATGCTGAAAACTTGAATGCTGGCTTGACATAGTTACAACAACAAGAGCAAACAAAGTTTGTAAAAGTTTTTCTTTCTTTCTTTCAGTTTGTCAACTGAATTGCTTGAGCACAAGCAAGGGTTTAAGCTTGGCGGAGTTGATACGTCTCCATCGTATCTACTTTTCCAAACACTTTTGCCCTTGTTTTGAACTCTAACTTGTATGATTTGAATGGAAGTAACCCGGACTGACGCTGTTTTCAGCAGAATTGCCATGGTGTTGTTTTATGTGCAGAAAACAAATATTCTTGGAAAGTCCTGAAACTCCATGGAACACCTTAGAAAAAAAATCCTCGCCAAAGATGAAGACCAGGGGGCCCACACCCTGTCCACGAGGGTGGGGGCGCGCCCCCCCCTCTAGGGCGCCCCCCTACCTCTTGGGCCCCCTGGACGCCCTCCGACGCCAACTCCAACTCTATATATTGGCTTTCGGGGAGAAAAAAATAAGGGAGAAGAAATCATCGCGTTTTATGATACGGAGCCACCGCCAAGCCCTAAAACCTCTCTGGAGGGCTGATCTGGAGTCCGTTCGGGGCTCCGGAGAGGGGGATTCGTCGCCTTCGTCATCATCAACAATCCTCCATCACCAATTTCATGATGCTCACCGCGGTGCGTGAGTAATTCCATCGTAGGCTTGCTGGATGGTGATGGGTTGGATGAGATTTATCATGTAATCGAGTTAGTTTTGTTAGGGTTTGATCCCTAGTATCCACTATGTTCTGAGATTGATGTTGCTATGACTTTGCTATGCTTAATGCTTGTCACTAGGGCCCGAGTGCCATGATTTCAGATCTGAACCTATTATATTTTCATGAATATATGTGAGTTCTTGATCCTATCTTGCAAGTTTGTAGTCACCTACTATGTGTTATGATCCGGCAACCCCGAAGTGACAATAATCGGGACCACTCCCGGTGATGACCATAGTTTGAGGAGTTCGTGTATTCACTATGTGCTAATGCTTTGTTCCGGTTCTCTATTAAAAGGAGGCCTTAATATCCCTTAGTTTCCAATAGGACCCTGCTGCCACGGGAGGGTAGGACAAAAGATGTCATGCAAGTTCTTTTCCATAAGCATGTATGACTATATATGGAATACATGCCTACATTACATTGATGAATTGGAGCTAGTTCTGTGTCACCCTAGGTTATGACTGTTACATGATGAACCGCATCCGGCATAATTATCCATCACTGATCCGGTGCCTACGAGTTTTCCATATAATCGTTCTCACTTATTTACTTTCCCGTTGCTACTGTTACAATCACTACAAAATACCAAAAACATTACTTTTGCTGTCTTTACTTTTGTTGCCGCTACCACCACTATCATATTACTTTGCTACTAAACACTTTGCTGCAGATACTAAGTTTCCTGGTGTGGTTGAATTGACAACTCAGCTGCTAATACTTGAGAATATTCTTTGGCTCCCCTTGTGTCGAATCAACAAATTTGGGTTAAATACTCTACCCTCAAAAACTGTTGTGATCCCCTATACTTGTGGGTTATCATATACATACACAAATTATCTTAGGCACTCCAATAGTACATCCACTACACATTCACGCATTTCACATCTTTCTACATCTACGGGAACTTACGAAAGGGTTAACGTAAATTGCCTCTCTCTCCTCCCCTGATTTTCATGGTGGTGGGCCCCTCCCTCCCCCCAATCTACAATCAACAGCTCACACGTTTCACATTACGTTAATTACGTAACTGGGATTACGTAGGTGTAGCATTACTCATCCTAGAAAACCCAACTAAGCCAACCTCCCAGCATATCGCGCGGGAAAAGACCCGGCCGCGCCGTTTTAGTCAGGATTACCGGATTACTAGTAGTAGTATCGATGGATCGCGCGAAGCAACAATTTTTTTTGAGGGGGCGAAGCACCTAGTTTAAAAGGAAAAAAGGCGGTACATTCACACTCCTGTCGCGGTCGCATTGCACCCCACACACGTTCGGTCCTGCACACGGCTCACGCAAATGGAACGCGCTTCGGCTTGCCTCTTCACTGAAACGTGGGACTGCACTTGGAGAAACCGACCATGCGCCAAAATCCCCCCGCCCACCGCGCGAAAATCCTCCCCCCCCCCCTCCCACACCCAAAAATTCCCCCCAAATCCGATTCAACCGCCCTTCGGCCAACTAGCCAATAATATTCCCCAAACCCCCTCCCCCCTGTCCCCCTCCACTCCATTCGCTCCGCCAAAGCCGCCCTCCCCGCCGCGCCGATACGTCGGCACCGCGGTTCGGCGATCCCCTCGCTCCCACAGTACGCTCTCGTAGACTGCAGTCCTCTAGCCGCGCCGCCACCTTTGGCTACGTTCTTGTGGAGGTGCACTGCGGTCAACGCCGCCACCGTTGGCGACGTTCGTGTGGAGACGCACGGCGGTCAGCTTCTCCCACGGTACGCGCATTCTAAACTGAGGCCCTGTTCATGTTGGTGTAGCGCTGAATGTTAGCTGATAGACGCTGTTAATCTCACTGTTTGCCGAAGTAGTTTACTGTGAATATGCTCTGCTTAAGAACCTTCCTTGCCCTGTTCTGCACTCAACCTGCTTAGCTGAGATGGCATGCCAAGGCCGATTAGTTGCTAAAATATCCTGCCATATATTTATTGTGACATAGATTGCCATGGTCAGGTAGCCAATCTGTTAGCTGAAATAGCTCTACACCGTTTTATACTCGATATTTGTTGCTGCGATGGCCTTCGATAGTTCGATGGCTGTGTGCTCGGCCTCATTGACTGCTGAAACAGCCTGCCATAATTTGGCACTCAAATATGTTTGCTGAATTAGCTTTACATATATTTCGTTACTTAGATCTGCTCGTCCAAATATCTTGCCATAGCTTTAGACATCGACCTAGGTATTTTTTTCTGGACTTCATAAAAAAGTATATATGTTTTTCCTGTAATATCTAGTAGAAGAACTAATTTGTATGTCTAACAGATGGGTAGGACTTGGATAACTTCTGTTCGAAGATTCTCTGTTGCATATGTCGAGGGGGTTGAAAACTTCATGAACTTTATCAGAGCTGAGTACGGTGGTCCGAAATCAGATGTGCTCTGCCCATGTAGCAGTTGTATGAATTCAGTTACAAGACCCCAGTCAACTGTGCAAAATCATCTACACTTGTATGGGATGTCGGTCACATATACTAGGTGGGTTCATCATGGTGAAGCTGTGAACGTCAATGTTATTGACTACGTGGAAGTAGCAGATCACCATCTTGATCTACCTGATGCTCAGGTGGAAGAGGAGGAGGAGGAGGTGGTGGCGGAGCCAGTGATTTTGACCAACATTGAAATAATGCTACGAAATGCTCGTGCATTCCGTGAACTTTCACCTGCAGAAGAAAAATGGTGGGCCCGCATGTTGGAACAATGCAAGGTTGCTGTCACCCCAGGAAATAAGCTGTCAATATTCTCAGCTATGGTCACCTTTCTTTAGGTGAAGACATCTGAGCAGATGACCAACAAATCATTCGATGCAATGTTTATCTGCTTTCCGCGAATCTTTCCCAAATGCGTCTGAGCTGCCACACACCTACAGTAAAATGAAGAACTTCCTTCGTGTAGTTGGAATTCGATATGATATGATCCATGTTTGTAAGAATAATTGTGTTCTGTTCCAGAAGGATTATGCCAACTTAAGTGAATGCCCGAAATGCAAATCATCAAGATGGAAAGATGGCGATGCTGTGAAGAGGATTCCTCATAATGTTCTGAGACATTTTCCAATTACGCCAAGATTGTAGAGGTTGTTTCATGATGCTGAAACAAGAGAGGATGTACTGTGGCATTCTAGGAACCAGGAGTACAGAGATCAGAATGTAATGAGCCATCCATCTCATTGTAGTGAGTGGAAAAGCTTCAATGATAAACACAAGGAGTTTGCTGCTGACCCAAGAAACATTAGACTTGGCTTAGCTTTAGATGGATTTAACCCATTTGGCCACCAGAGCGCCACATATAGCATGTGGCCAGTGCTTGTTATCCCTTACAACATGCCTCCAAATGTTTGCACCAAAGAATCAAACTACATGATGGACTTGCTCATCCCAGGTCCAAAAAGTCCTGGAAAGGACTTTGATTTGTTCATGGAGCCTCTTGTGGAGGAACTTCAACAACTATGGAAGGGTGTTCTCACTCGAGACCTATATAGCAGCCCACCATCTGATTTCTTTCTGCATGATGTTATAATTTGGTGCATCCATGATTATCCGGCTTTGGGCACTATGTCAGGGCGAACGACACATGGTTACAATGCATGTGTTCGCTGTGACAGGAATCCGCTGTCATACGCAATACTTAGCAAGATCTGTTACATTGGACACCGCCGTTTCCTTACCAAGGACAAGCCGCATCCTAGAAAATACCGAAGACATGTGTTCAATGCAAAGCATGAAAACCGTGATGCTCCAAAGAGACTCACCGCCGATGAGTTGCAAGTGGAATTAGAGAAGGTCAGGCATGTTACACTAGGAAACCATCCTGGTAATGGTAGCGGGAAAAGGAAGCGTGGCAGGGTAGAAGAGAAATTATTGTTTACCCGCAGGTCCACTTTGTGGGACTTGGAGTATTGGAAAGATTTGGATCTGCGACATAATCTTGATGTGACGCACATCGAGAAAAATATATGTGAAAGCATTATCGGCACACTTCTTAATATTGAAGGCAAGACAAAAGATACCTTAAAATCTAGGATTGATTTGACACACCTGGGTATCAGAAAGGATTTGCAGGTGCAAAATGAAGGTAAACCACGGGATATGGCACCAGCTGTGTACGTCTTGGACAAGGTAAAAAGAAAAGAATTCTGCGAGGTCCTGTCATGTGTGAGATTCCCACATGGATTTTCTTCCAACCCTGAAAGGAGAGTCAGTGTAGATGGAAACAAGGTACAAGAGTTGAAAACTCATGACTGCCACGTCCTACTTCAAAGGGTTTTACCTATTATCCTTAGAGGATTGGGCCGCCCTGACTTATACAAAGCAGTTGCAGAGTTGGGACAATTCTTCAGGGAACTCTGCAGTAGGAATATCAGGATAGATGCGTTGGAGCGTCTTAAAGACAAGATACCAACTATCCTATGCGACCTTGAGAGGATATATCCTCCAGCCTTCTTTGATGTGATGGTGCATTTGGCTGTTCATCTACCTGATGAGGCACAATTTAGAGGTCCAGTACAGTATGGCTGGATGTACCCTATTGAAAGGCGGCTAGGCACTTTCAAGGGCTATGTTAGGAACAGAGCTAGACCTAAGGGTTCTATTGCAGAGGCCTACATTGCCACAGAAGCGTTGACATTCTGCTCAAAATACATTGAAACAGCTGATCAGCTTAGAAAAGAGGTGGGTGAAGACAATCCCGGGCTCAATGTTTTCGATTATTCTGCTCGAGTTACAGGGAAGAGTCGACAAGAGGACAAACCTAAAGATTTGGACAAAATGGTTTGGTATGTATTGAATAACTATCCTGAGATACTACCTTATATCAAGTAAGTGCAGTACTGCAGCTTATACATCATAATCTACTAAACTTGCAGCACATTCTTATATATTTAGATGTTTGACACGATCACTATGTTGTGCAGCATCTACAAAGAGGAGTTACTGCCGCAAAATCCAAGAAACATTGACAAACTGGTTATGGTAGGATTTGCGAAATTGTTCAAGAACCATGTAAGCTTTTGAAGTGCACTATCAGTTTTTTTAACATATTGAGTACATAAGATGATCATCTTGTCTATTTTCTAACCATAGGTTAAGAAGATGCGGGAGGATGGGCAGGCAGTTGATGATGCCCTTTACTCACTAGTAATGGGTCCTGATACTCGGGTAAGACATTATGAATCTTGCGTTGTTGGAGATGTGCGCTACAACACCCTTGCACGAGACGAAGGCAGGAAGACACAAAACAGTGCCATCATGAGCATGGGTACATATGACAAAGAGACAACTGAAATGTATGCTAACATACAGACATTGTTCAGTTGCAGTATATCTCCAGTTTCGAGGATCATCGGTGTGTGGTTCTGTTGTGCTGTCGTTGGTATAACCTGTTTTCCAGGATCGCAAAACCCAGAGCTGATGATTATTTCAAATCCATCAATGTCATGGCGGCGTACCAGACCAATGAGCCTTTTATTTTGGCAAATCAAGCAACACAGATATTTTTCTTGGAAGACACATTTGCACATAGCGATGACTGGAGAGTATTGCAAAGGTTTGAGCAGAGGAATTCATTTAATGAAGTTGCACAACAAGATGATGCTTACACTGCTCCTGATGTACAAGATAACACAGATGTTCCTAATATCTTTGAGAACCATCACGTCAATGACGCCGGCGAAAAGATTGCCTGTCGTGCTGTGGACATACAAGAGTTGATCAAGAAGAAGCCAACGTTCGAGGACGTTGAGGACAAAGAAGAAGATGACACCGTGGGGAATTACGATTCAGACTGATACACATGGCGAAGATGTTGCCGCTGCTGCTGCGGATGATGATTACATTGCTTTTGTCGTATTTGCATGTCAGAAGACGTTTTTTATCTACTATGTGAAATTGTGTTTGCTATGACAACTGAAACCTGATGAACATGTTGTTTAGTATTTTGCTGTGAGAACATCACTTGTTATGTATGCTGATTTGTGTTTGGTGATTGTATGACAACTAAAACATGATGACATTGTTGTTTAGTTGTACTCATATTTGGCTGTGAAACTTGAATTTGATGACATAGTTTGTTGTTCGACTGCAATTTGCTCGACGTCTTCGAATGGGAACAAAGCTGACCCAACAGGTCCTCTGCTATTTATTTATATATATGAGCAAAAGGGGATACCCCCAGATTTCCATTAATAGAAATCATTAGATGTTCACAACACTACGCCCAGCCTGCTATACAGGTTTCATTCATTACTAGTTTCAGCAAAGTGCTCATGTCGTAGCCACTGAATACATCACGAGTGCTACATACACTACAAATAAAGAGACAATCATCCTACAGAGCACATCGATTTTGCCCATTATCTTCACAAGCTCTTTCATCTCCTCATTGCTGTCAAGGCCGTTCAGTAGCTGTTGCTTGGCCATGATCAGAGGAACTGCATCTTTAACCTTCTGCTCTGCATCTTCCTCTTCTGCCGTTCCTTCAGTTACTTGTCCAACACCCCAACCTGCTGGTATTGGGATTCCTCGGCTAACCAAATAATCAGCGTAGTTGCATTCCCCCACATCAACAACTTCCCAGAAATACAAATCACACGAATCTTCCCTTTTCTGCGTGAATCAAATTGGTAGATCTTCAACCAAACTATTAAAAAATCAGCAATGAAAGCAGTAGAACAACACTTAAACATATTATTACCCCATGATTCGGGCATTTGTAGAAGACTCGGCTAGGGTTGCAGATTGTGGTTGAGACACGACGGATGACTCTGCGTGATTTGCAGCAGTGGCACCACACCAACGGCAGCGGGTTGCGATGAGCAATCGGCTGTGGTGCGCGTGCCGGCGAGGGTGTGATGAGACCCACAGGCGATGGTACGGGTGGCTACTTGGCGCATATCTGGTTGTTGCCTGCTGAAGAGCAGGTGGACGAGCAGCAAGCGGACATGGTTGCTGCGGCCAGAGCTTCTGATGCTAGGCAGAGTAAGTAGAGAAGAGGAGAAGCGAACGTTGGATATGTCAGTTTCATTACTTGGAGAGTAGCATAGCACCATATATAATCATAGTCTAGGTTTGGATTCGAACCAGCTACAGGAGCACGTCTTTCTTTTTTCTAAAACTCGGCAACGTCTCTTTACTGGTACACTAGCTTGTTCTGTACGCCTTCCCAAGTCATTGATTTTCTTTCCCTTTTTTGCGAGGAAGGAAGGAGGACAAAATTGAGAGTTCCTGGGACTCGAACCCAAGACCTCTCGGTTGAAAACCAAGGGTGCTAGTCACTTATTTGGCTAACGTTCCCTGTTAGGAGGATGGCAGACGAACGCATTTTCCTCGCAGTTTTCTTCCTATATATAAAAAAGCATGCTACTTGGTGTCCGCTTAGTCAACAAACGATTGTGCCAACCTTGACTGTTGGATTGACATTCAACGTCCGTCGCGCTTCTTCAGTCTCTTCTTCCTCGAGCCGCCAAAGCCAAACCAGTGCCGGCGGGACCGCCTGCTCCCGCCTCCCACGGCTGGCTGTGATCTTCCCCGGCTCCTGTTCGTTCCCGTCCGAGGCCTCACCATCGTCATCCGCCTTGGTTCGCTCGCCGCGGCACAGCCCTCCGGTGTTGTCAACATGGTCAACAACCGAGAGGAATAAGGAGATGACTGTACATGGTGAGGATGACAGTAGGGACCCAACAGCGCGCGCAGTAATTTAGTTTTTTCGGGATGGGGAAGGGTATCAACTGGGTTGTGCGGGGCCCGTGGCCCATCTAGCCCAGGCTTTTGTTTCATATGTTTAGCACATGACCAGCACAGTTTGTTTTTTTTCCTTTCTGAAAATGGCTAGCTAGCTATTTTGTTTTTTGCAGAATAACCAACGTAGGCCTACTTGCTTTTCTACGCCCTACTGGGCCGGAAATCTTTCAAGACGAGGAATGATGCATTTTGCCCAGAAAATGGGCTATAAGTAATAAGAAATGGGCTATAAGTAATAATAAATGGGCTGTAAAATGAAAAAATACAGCAAACAGGCAATTAGTTTCAAAATACTGTTTTCTTTCGGATTTTGATATTTTAATTTTCATTGTTTTTGTGCGGGTAATATTTCATTGAATTTAAATTAAGGTATATTTAGATTTAAAATTAATTTGAATATGGCTAGAAATTTCGGGCTGTATGCTGTTTGGGACAGATTTGGAGGCTGACTTGTGGGTCTACTAGATTGACGTGTACTTTGGCTTTGTTAACTTAGTCCACAAACGATTCTAGCAGCAGTGACCATTGGATGTTAATCCAACGACTGTGTTGCTTCTTTGATATCTAATCTTCTTGCTCCAGCCGCCCAAACCAGCTCCAGTGGGACTGCCTGCTCCCGCCTCCCATGGCAGGCAGTGCTGCCGCACAAGCCGCACCGCCCCACCCTACTTCATTGCTGGCCAGGCCATTCCTCTACTCACCCACACCTCCTGTTATTTTCCGGCAACGGCAGCCGGACTAGTAAACCCTCGTACTCCCCACCGCATGGGCAACCATTGCCGAGTCTTCCCCAGCTCTGTGTCATTCCCTTCCTGGGCCTCGCCGTCATCCCACCGCCATGGTGCTCTCGGCGCGGCCTGGTCAACCTGGTCAATGAACGACATCCATCGGCCGTGGACTGTACGCGCAAAATAATGATTCCTCCACCTGATAGTTGGGACCCACCAGAAGGGCCTCTGTATTTCGCGAAAAAAACGTTCCCCCTGCTGACATGTCAGACCCACCAGCTATATCTTCGCACGCAAGGAAGTGCCTCCTTATTACGCACAAAAAAAATGAATACTCCCTTGCTAGCTGGGACCCACCATAGTGGGAGGATGACTTGTGCGCCAACTAAGTTGACGGGGACGGAGGGCTTTGTCAACTTAGTCAATATGAATGATTCTAGCTCCAGTGACTGTACGATGTCCATCCAACGACCGTAGTGCTTCTTCAACCTCTGGTCTTCTTGCTCCAGCCGCCCAAAGTAGCGCCGGTCGTGCCGCATGCTCCTGCCTCCCGTGGCCGGCTGTGCTGCCGCGGAGGCCTCACCGCCCCCTACTATTCCCACCGCTGGCCAGGCCCTGCGGCAACGGCAGCGTCACACGGCAGCCGAACCAGTGAACCCTCGTACTCCTCTCCGTGCGGGCTTCCACTATCGAGTCTTCCCCGGCTCCGCGTCGTCCCCTTCCTAGGCCTCGCCGTCGTCCACCGCCGTGGTGCTCTCCGCGCGACGTGGTCAAGGAATGACTTCCATTGGAAGAGTACTATATGTGGAGAGGCTGACAGCTGGGTCCACGGCCAGAGCCCAGTTTTTTTTTGTGATTTGCCAAGTAAGTCGCTTTGTCAGGCCTGTTGGGCTGCAAATCTTTCAAGACGAGGAGAGCTTTCATTCGGCTGGCCGAGAAAATGGACCATCAGTAATGAGAAATGGGATGTACATTTTTAAAACACACAATCCAGCAATTAGTTTCAAATATCTTTTTTTCATTTCAAGATTTTAAATTACATTAATTTTTATGCGTGGAGAATTTGTTGGATTTTATATTGATATACATTTATTTTTAAAATCAGTTTGAATGTGAGTCAAAATTCCGGGATTAAAAACAGTTCGGACCGCACCGAAATATGCAAAATTTCGTATAATTTTTTAACCGTGGCCACAATATGGGCTGTAATGCTAACAAAAAGAATATGGGCTCCAAAAAACTTAAGAATTAGCAAATGGGCTGAAAATTAATAGAAATAATGGCAGATGGGCTGTATGCTTCCACAGATTTGAGGCTTTCCTAAAAAAAGGTTGACGCACAAGCAGTGACTGTTGGATGTCCATCCAACGGCCGTCGTGCTTCTTCAATCTCTGCTCTTCCTGCTCCAGCCGCTCAAACAAGCGCCGGCGGGACTGCCTCCTCCATCCTCCCCGCGGCCGGCTGTGTTGCCACGCAGGCCTCACCGCCCCATCGTACTCCCATCACTGGCCTAGCCATTCCTCTACTCACCCACACCAGCTGTTATTCTCCGGCGACGGCAGACGAACCAGGAAACCCTCGTACAGTCGTACTCCCCTCCACGTGGGAAACAACTGTCGAGTCTTCCCTGCCTCCGTGTTGTTCCCTTCCTAGGCTTCACCGTCATCCACCGCCCTGGTGCTCTCGGCGCGGCCTGGTCAACGTGGTCAACGACCGACATGCATCTGAAGTGGACTGTATGTGGAGAGGCCGACAGCTGGGTCCACGACCGCACGCAAGGAAATTCCTCCTATTACGCGCAAAATAATGATTCCTCCACCTGACATCAGGGACCCACCGAAAGGGCCTCTGTATTTCACGAAAAAAACATTACCGCCACTGACAGCTCGGACCCACCAGCTATATCTTCGCACGCAAGGAAGTGCCTCCTTATTACACATAAAAAATGAATACTCCCCCTGTTAGCTGGGACCCAGTATAGTGGCAGGCTGACTTGTGGGCCTACTAAGTTGACGGGGACGGAGGGCTTTGTCAACTTAGTCAATATGCACGATTCTAGCTCCAGTGACTGTATGATGTCCATCCAACGGCCGTAGTGCTTCTTCAACCTCTGGTCTTCTTGCTCCAGCCGCCCAAACCAGCGCCGGTCATGCCTCGTGCTCCTGCCTCCCGTGGCCGGCTGTGATGCGGCAGAGGCCTCACCGCCCCCTACTACTCCCACCGCTGGCCAAGCCATCCCTCTACTCACCCACACCCCCTGTTACTCTGCGGCGACTGCAGCTTCAAACCGCAGCGAACCAGTGAACCATCGTACTCCTCTACGTGTGGGCATCCACTATCGCGTCTTCCCCGGCTCCGCGTCGTTCCCTTCCTAGGCCTCACCGTCGTCCACCGCCCTGGTGCTCTCGGCGCGGCGTGGTCAACGTGGTCAAGGAACGGCTTCCATCGGACGTGGACTGTACGTGGAGAGGCTGACAGCTGGGTCCACGGCCGCAGCAAGGAAGTGCCTCCTTATTACGTGCAAAATAATTATTCCTCCACCTGACAACGGGGACCCACCGGACGGGCCACCGTATTTCGCAAAAAAAACGTTTACCCCTGACTGCTGGGACCCACCAGCTACATCTTCGCACGCAAGGAAGTGCTTGACAGTCGGGACCCACCTGGTCGAAGCGTACGTAGCGTTGCCATTCTGGTCGCGAACGTGTACGTACATATATACTGGTCGATGTAGAGGTGCGCACGTGTCGTAGTAGAGGCGCACACGTAACATGTACATGTACGTACAGCGGCCAGGGTGCAAGAAAGAAAATACGGCCACGTATGTGTACATACGGGCGGGGTCTCGAACGCCTACTCGCGCATACGTACAGCCAGGGCTCGTGTACATGGTTGGGTCGGAACGGAGAAACAGTGTCATCGTCGTGTTCATGGGGAGGCAATGGAATGCGTGGTCGTGTTCATCGGGAGGGCTTGGACGGAACAGGCGATGGAAACGAGGCCTGGCCTAGCGCAGAACGGAGGAAACGGCCTTGTGTTCGACCGGCCACATTCGATACGGGATCCTGTTCATCGGGAGGGGTCTGGCGTACCGCAAAACGGAGAAAACAGACCTCCTACGGTCGAAACGGGGGTCCTGTTGATCAGAAGGGGTGTGGTGTACCGCAAAATGGAGGAAACGGACTTGTGTTGGAGCGCTACGGTCGAAACGGGGGTCCTGTTCATCGGGAGGGGTGTGGCGTACCGCAAAACGGGACTCCACGGGATACTGTTCATCTCCACCGTCGACCTCCTCCAGCCACCACGGGCTCCTGTTCATCCAGCCTCCACGAGCTCCTGTTCATCCAGCCTCCACCACGCGCTACTCCACCGGCTACTGTTCAACCACCCCTCCACCGTCTACTGTTCATCCAGCCCTCCACACCATGGGGCCCTATTCAACCACCCCTCCACGGGCACCCCTCCACCGTCTACTGTTCATCCAGCCCTCCACACCACGGGGTCCTGTTCAACCACCCCTCCACGGGCACCCTCCACCGTCTACTGTTCATCTAGCCCTCCACACCACGGGGTCCTGTTCATCCACCCCTCCACGGGCACCCCTCCACCGTCTACTGTTCATCCAGCCCTCCACCACACCACGGGGTCCTGTTCATCCAGAGGCAACGCCACCGCTCACTGTTCATCCAACACCCCCCCCCCCCCCCCCCCGCAACGCTCACTGTTCATCCCAGAGGCAGCATCAATCGGCTTCAGTTACCAGCGATCGATCACTCGGGTTCAGTAACGCGTAGCCTGCAGTGCAATCGCTCGGGTTTAGATAGAGCCCAACGCCTCGCTCGGGTTCAGTTAGAGCCAACGCCTCGCACACACGCGCGTACGTGTACGAGAGAAACGCGCATCGCTCGGCCCCCGACCTCCCACCATAACCGGGAACTCCCCGAAATTTTCCTCGCCCTCGCTTCTACCACGGTTTTTTCCGTCATGGACGGCCCAAAGAATGTCATGCAGCTGCGTCTCCGGCCCGCCCAGGACGAAAATCCCATTTTCTGTCATGATTTTTTGTCATAGAAGTAGGAGCCCACCACATCTATGATGATACCAGGTTTTGTCACAATTATCGTCATAGAAGTGTCATATGTATGACAGAAAAAAAATTCGTTCGGCCCAAAATGACACAGATGTGTCTTTTTTTGTAGTGTATCCCACCCCCAATAGATTACAGTGTCAAAAGGATTCAATGGTTTACCTTGTTGTCACTTGTAATCCTAGGAAATAGTTGGGAATATTGCACGTGTCACATTTCTGAGTTTGCACACACAACTTATTCACATACTTTTACTAACCATGTATGTTGCATGGTTGCTACTATGAGATTCTTGCATGTATTTCTGTTTACTAACAGATTGGCATTTTGTATCTTTAGGTGAAGAAATGCCTGCTGCAGTTCTCACGACTTTGTCGCGTTGCATCAACGTGGTCGGCAGTATGTATATGTGTTCTATGGAAGAAGTTACTGCGTGCCTTGGTTAACTAAGTTTCTAATGTAACAAGATGCTTTTTAATAACTGGAGTCAGTTTCCCCAAGTTATAACTGGAGTCAGGTTCAGCTTCCCCAAGTTATAACTGGAGTCAGGTTCCATTGTGTCCTTTTTACATGGTTGTGCATGGCAGATCTTCTCTTCAGCCAGGAATGTTTTGGGGTAGTCAATCATCACTAAACATTGACAAAAACAAGCTCATTTTCTTCTGCAGACTGTCTTATATCCACAAAATCCATCCGCTGCTACAAATTACATATGCCCTTCAGGAAAATTACTACACTCTTTATCATTTTGTACTACTTGTTCTGGTTTTATGGACATACAGGAATTGACCGCTTTAAACTAAAAAAACTCATATTTACCATAGTACTTGTTGGTTAACATTGTACCATATCCGCACAACTGAACCGAAGAACTCACAGGATCAATATTATTCTTATTTGCCAGAAATAAAGGTATGGATGTTGTAGAACAGGAACATTGGTGTTTGGAAGCCTAAGTGGAACAAGTACTAGTTATCTGCTCTACTGAAACTAGTGGCAGTTATAGGGCACTTGGAAACAAGTATTGGGAGCTTGCATATACCAAACTTATCTGCCAATTTTGTCATAAAGCATGAACACAAACTTGTCTATTCAACTGATTGGTCTGCCATCAGAAGCTAGAATACATACTAGGAAACCAAACAAAGGGTAGCATGTAGAAGTAAAAAAACTGTATCCTGAGGTTCTGTGGTCGGTTTATCGGGCTCCTGCTGCATATATAGTACAGTACAATAATTAAAATGATGGCGATACAAGGGCAAAATGACTACTTTTTGGTAAGCATAAACTCATGACGTTATGTTTCTTCAGTGTATTATCGGCAAACCAAGAAACAACGGTAGAAAAGCTATAGGGCATCAGGGTGAGCTTGAGTCCCTACCATCCCAGGCGAGCTTGAGTCCTTTCTTTTGAGAAATATCTACGTGTTCATTGCAAAAAATATAGAAAGTGCACACAAGGACACACCCGAAGGACCCAGAATCACAAGTATCCTCCAAACTTTACACAAAAGACCTAAAAATGTCGAGGAGACCACACCCTTATTGGTTGCTACCACCATCACCGTCGGAGAAGATATGACGTCCGGCCAAACCCTAGCTACGAAACTAACCTAGACCAGCGCTATGCAAATCGCGTCGGAGATTTGTCAAGCATCCTTAAATCCTATGGGAATTTCGGCCTCTGGATTTCAATACTACTGTGGGGCTAGAGGATTTAATCCAAAGTTCATGCCATTTTCTAACTGGTGGGGAATGGTTGTCATTAAGAGGAGATTGACGTTAGTTAGACCAATCGGGCTGGTTAAACATCTCGAGTCACAATTGAATACAGACATCTCTCTCTCTCTATCTCTCTCTCTCCATGCTCGGCCGATTGTTTCCATGGCGACAGTGAATCCCGGTGGCGACGGTTGTTATCCCGGTGACAGAGATGAGAAAAAAGTATCGCCAGCGGTGGGGGTGGAGGCATACATGATATGGAGTTAGGGGAGGGCAAGTACATAACACCGGATCTCGAGCATGTTCTAGACATTGCTATCGCCACCACCCGACCATTCGATAGATACCATATTTGTCCAAGTTTCTCGATTAATTATGTTCCACTCTATTAACATATTTCTTTTGAAACTTGTGTAACTTTATAAAATCAAACAACCGTATACATCATCCACCATCCACATCAAACCAAAGTATAACCAATAACTAGAGCCTTGCAATCCGCTTAAATTGCCGCAGCGCTGAAGGAAATATGCCCTAGAGGCAATAATAAAGTTATTATTTATTTCCTTATATCATGATAAATGTTTATTATTCATGCTAGAATTGTATTAACCGGAAACATAATACTTGTGTGAATACATAGACAAACAGAGTGTCACTAGTATGCCTCTACTTGACTAGCTCGTTAATCGAAGATGGTTATGTTTCCTAACCATAGACATGAGTTGTCATTTGATTAACGGGATCACATCATTAGGAGAATGATGTGATTGACATGACCCATTGCCACTACTAGGGAAAAGGCTAGCAGCAGCGCGGGTTTTAGGTGTATCAGTAGCGCGGGGACCGGTGCTACTAATAAGGGGCTACAGCTAACACGTAGCAGTAGCGCGTGCTCACTAGCGCTACTGCTACACAAGTGTAGCAGCAGCGCTCTTAGTGGAAGCTCGCTGCTGCTAATAGCTATAGCGTGCTTCTCCTGTACGCGCTACTGCTACTACCGCGCTGCTGCTAACTTTTCTCCACTCGCTACTGCTAATTTTAGTAGTTTTTTTGGCATATTTGTTTTGTATTTGAATAGGCTTTATAGAAGAATCTTTAGCACATACAAATGTCATCATGATACACATACAAATGTCTGCGAGACCAGAAATGTAATCATAGCATATACATACAAA
Source organism: Triticum urartu (assembly GCF_056163025.1). NCBI lineage: Eukaryota > Viridiplantae > Streptophyta > Magnoliopsida > Poales > Poaceae > Triticum > Triticum urartu. The sequence continues at coordinate 38,623,311 of NC_141875.1, forward strand.
TAGTCTCGTCATAATCATCATCCAACACAAAGTGGTATCTTGTCATCATCTCGAAAATAGCGATACATGCAAGTCTCGAATACTTGCAACTAGAACGCCATCCATCTAAACAAAGGTATACGCGAGAAGAGCTGTCACTATGAGTGAGAGCGGAACTATGCAGTACATGAGGTGGCAGTTACGAGTCCTCTCTCGCGCTAGCGTGAACCTCAAGTAACTAGCTTCTCCTTCTTGTCTGCTTTTGAAGCCTTTATGGCTGGTGCCCGAGAACCCATTCACTTGCGCCTGACACTCATGCCACTCGTTGTACACCCCCGGAACCTTCCCTTTGTACACGACATATCACTTCCATCTCGCCATCAAGAAACTAGGTACCTGTTAGAGATGCATGTTCATGAAGAGGATGTACCATCATATATATGCAACAAAATATACTAGAGCAACACCGAAAAAGAAAGGGTTAGCAACTAGATGCATCATACAGTACGCAAATTAATTAACTAGAGGTACCTAGGTCATCGTACGCAAACTAACAAAGTAGCGTTACACAAGTTTGGCAGGGACCGTGGACATCACAAAGTTTCATCGCTACAAAAAGTATACAGGTTCAACCGACACATATCATCATCATCGGCATCATAAATCACTAGAAGTTCCATCCTTCCATATCATAGAGGATGGACCCTAGCTCCTTGAATGGCGTGAGGTCTAGATGTTGCATGCCTATGCGAGTTCGGACGTCAGCTCGCGATATAGGGCCGTGGTGGAACATCCCCTTTACATCGACGACTTCTTTCATGATGATCGTCGCAATGTCGCTTTGGATGCGAAAGAAGGCATCTCTAAGTTTATAATCCGCTTCTCCATGAGATTCTAGCCACTTGTGCATATGATCATCATTTCTGTTTCTCATGCGAAGCTTTTGGTGATCCGTGTTGAACTGAATCATGAGATGGACGATGTAGAATCCATCCTTTTTGCTTGGTTTTGGGACATGGATGCAGGAGAAGTTAGTTTTATGCGCAAAACCCATCTTCTTGTTCCTTTGTTTCCTGATCTGCATCTGGCCACCTCTAATGTTGAAGCCTTGGAGAGCATCATCTAGAATATTCATTATGTGGGTGTAGTCTTTTTTCTCGTAGTCTCTGGAAGGGTCAAAATACACGGCGTGGGAGACTTGCGGGTAAAGAACGATAAGGACGGCGCGCCCGTTGCTGCGGGGAAAAGAAACCTCAAATTATTCCCCATAGATAGAGAAGGAATGATTGAAATGTATGAAAGGGTTGTTCGGAACTGACTTACTTTGGATGATAAGGCACGAGGACAATTTCCCTGTCCTTATTTTGTACCATGAAGTTTTGGAGGTAGTCCCTAGCAGTTTCACGCTGAAAGTCGCCGAGACTCAAGAAAGACTCATGCATGTAGTACGGATCCGCCACACAGATTTGCGAGACTTCTTCACTCTTCATGACAGAGCTCATATGTAGCGCAAAAAGGCGGACGATTGTAAAATCGAGCCGCCTTGCCAGAAACATCTCAAAGATATGGTCAAACCGCAGGAAGAACACCTCCGCGGGCCGTGTCTCGACGTAGCACTTCCCCTCAGGCACACGAGCCGCTTATGTCGGATATCCTGGATCCTTTGAGGCTAGTAGGCTTTTCTCAGTCGACAGCACATGGTCCTGCAGTCTCCTGAGATCCCCTGATAGTGCCTCCAGCGGTTTCGGCGGTAGCATCGGCTCGCCCATGAGATGGAACATGGCCGCACCATTCACGGGTACATGCTCTTCAGAATGCATCGTCTGGCTGCTATGTGCTCTGGCTTGTTTGGAGGCAGCTATCTTCCCCGATCTCTTTCTCTCCTTTTTCTTGGGCACACCTTCTAGACCCTTCCTTAACCCCTGCCCCGGTGTTCCCGGGCTAAGTACTGTATGACCCTCGCGCCCGGCTAGTTGAGCCTGTGTTGAGGCGGCATCTTCAGGCATGTCCTGTGAGGATTTCATGAAGAGACTTTTTGCAATCCCTACTACGACCTTCCTGCCCGGGCATATCATCCATATCCTCATTAGCAAGCTGATAGCCCGATTCGTCATATGGTTGACTCATCAATTCTATGTCACAGTAATACGCGTTTGTATTGAGGAAATCCATAGGGTCGACCTCCGTCTCATCATCCATTCTCTGTTCTACAGGGCAAATTACATCATCCAGTACTATTGCACCCCCTGCATCATGTCGTCCGCCGCTCTCACTCGGCACTACAGGAGCTGGTAATTGCGTAGGCGGGGTGGTGGTCTCCGTACATGCTTGTTGATGTGTAGTTATTGGTGTGCTCTCGGCCGGCTCCAGACGAATAAGATTCTTCAGCCATATATAGCAGCACCCAACCCTTGTAGCTTCCAATCCGCGGCGGGGTCTCGTCGTTCGCTCCCACATGCTGTACTAGAGGAGGCAAATCCTCGTGCCCCGATTTCACACTGGACAAGCTAACCCCGAAGTGCCCAGCAGGGATCGGCTAGTTGTGGAATGTGGGTTGCAAAGGGTCCATTATCATCCCCTTTCCCACGTCCACCTTCTGGCCTTTGATCAAGTAGAGTATGGTGCACAGGGTTTCTTTCGCCTGCAAACACATATGTCTGTGGCGTGAAACATCCGAAAGGCAACAAAAATGGAATATTATATATATATGGTGGTGCGACATGTAATTACCATGATGGCGTCGAGCTCAGCCAAAGACGAAGGCCCACCGAGCGCGCCAGAGACTGAGGACGGGCTGCTATGAGCGGGAGCGGCTGCGAGAGGAGGCCCGGTTGCGTGGGCAAGTGATGGTGCGATGATGTTGTTGTTCATGGAGTTTCTCTCGACGAAACTGGGCAACGGGAAATCATGTACCGTCTTGTCTGGATTTTCCTTCGTCCAGTTGATGATAACTGGAAGCAAGTTAGTAGCGAAATCATATCTGCAGGCAGTTACAGCTGCATTGACTGCCTGCTGTAACAACTCATATTTGTCCTCGGCTGCTTTTTTCGCGTCCTCAGCTGCTTTTTTCTCGACCGCAAGCTTCACCTTCGCGTCGATGTCCGCCTGACTAAACTTCTTTTTCTGCTTCTTGGCCTCCGGGCCCTCGGTGTAAAACACCTTCCACGTGGCGCCGTCTCCAGCGCCGTGCACACAACCATATTGCGGTCGCTGGCCCAAAGGGAGTCCCTTAAGTTCGTTCAAGGCCGGGTTGAGAGGGGTGTCCCACTTGGGCCTCATCGGAGAAGTAGGGCTTTCGGCTGCAAGCTGGTGTTGCTTCTCCAGTAGTCTAATCAATTTCCTCGTGAGCTGGTCCGTGTAAAAAACCTTTTTCTCCTTGTCCCACTTGTAGCGGGCCCTGATGAAGTCACACTCCAAGGGGTTGGTGAACTTCGCGAAGGGGTCTGGGAGACCCGCGGCTTAACGTTCCGCGTCCTCCTTATCCCATATGGGCCTTTTACCGAGGTAGCCACGGCTTCCGAGGCGATGCTTCCCCGTGTTCCTTTGCTGAAGGCTCTTGAATTTCGCATCCTTAGCCTTGGCGTCCTCGGTAGCGCAAGTGTCCTTGAACTTTTCGAACTCCTCTTCCGTAAGTGTCGGATTATCCTCCAGAATCTTGGACAGGGGTTCCTCAGCCTCAATAGCTCGTTTCACCCTCCCTTTCCAGGAGGCCAAATCATTGCTGAACATGCCCATGGCATGATTGTTAATCTTTTTCATCTTCAGATCATCCCACGGTTGTTCTCTGTTATCATCCCGGTCGGGGAACTTGAATCTCTTGTGCAACTTCGTTAGGAGCAACTGTGTCAAATGTTCTTTACTCCTTAAGTCATCGTCGTTGATGCTCGTGCATTCCCATAGGATGCATCCTACTTGGTTCCCATAGCACTTGCGAGGTTCTTCCGGCTCTAACGGCTCAAACTTGCCAGGTGCCATCTTTGTGATCACAAGTCGTCCAATCCCTAGTTTGTTAGGTTTTCGTATCCTCTGCTTCTTATGCTTCCTCTTTTCGGTAGCGGCATCGGCGTCGGTACCATCCCCACCGGTATCTTCCCCGCCGGTACCTTCCCCACCGGTCTCGACGCCGCCATTGGTGCCAGCGCCGTCGGTGTCGATGTCGGCGTCAGTACCATCATCGAGGCGGACCTGCAAACCTTGCTTAGCAGTCAAAAAGTCGAGGTAGTCTTGTTCACCCTGAAAATCTATCTCGTATGCATCTTGGTCAGAAGGCCCAGTTTCTTTGTTGTTCGACATGTTTCCTATGATTAAGTGTCCTCATTTATTTCTAAAAGTATGAATAAATGAGAAATGACATAAAAAAGAAATCTATGTGCCAGCACTTGATATGCCAACTATGTAGCACAAATCATGCCTTTATTCATGGGGAATTTCGGCATGACCTTTGCTAAAAAATGGACATATCGAGCGCCTGAAATTCACCGGAACGGAAATGAATCAACATTCCGGCGTAACATAGGCCACTCGGATCATTTACCAAAACATGACATATCCACATATCACATGTCCAGTTCAAATTTGCATATAAATTCAGCTAATTTTGAAACCTATCTAAATTCATAACTAAATAGATAACCTATTAACATAACTAAAACCTAAGTAAATTAACCGAAGAACCCTAGCTAGCAGAGAGAGGGAGGGGGTGGTTTACAGAGGGTGCAAGGGCGAGGAGGCAGGCCCGACGACGGCCGAGGTTGGGAGGGGAGGAAGCAGAGGAGGGAGGCGAGGGCCGACGGGTCGGGGGCGAGCGCGCCGGGGTCGGGGGCGAGCGCTGGCGCCGGGGGCGAGCGCGCCTGGGTCGGGTGCGGCGGGGTCGGGGGCGAGCGCGCCTGGGTCGGGCGCGGCGGTGCGGTGGGGGGGAAGAGAGTGGGGATTTGGGGGAAAAGTGGCGGGATGAAGCAGGGAGAGTGAGAATTTTGGGTTAAGTGGACGTAGCAGTAGCGCGTTTATACGAAACGCGCTACTACTACCTTGACTAGCTGTAGCTCTTTTTCAGTAAAGCGCTACTGCTATAACCAGTTTCCCTTTTTCTTTTCCTTTATTTTTCTCACTTTTTTATTTCCGAGAGCAGTGAATGAAGGGAAGGCGATATATATTGCATCATTTGACGGTTAAATATGTATGCAAAATAGGAACATAAATATTACATCATTGGACCCATGCATAATAATGGCTAAGTGTGTATACAAAATAGGAACATATATATATATTACATCATTTGACCGATTCCTCAGCGCTGACGTTTTCGTTTTTTAGTCAGCTTCTTTCCCTTCTTGTTCATCGAATAATAATTGAGCCCCTCATTGTGACTTTGCCTTTTCCATGGAGTACAATTTTTCTTTGGTAATGTATTATTGATTCTTCTTTGAAGTATACTTCATCATCATCGTCATCTTCCCTCATTGGGTTGCCGTACTGATCATAGTCTTCCTCATTGGTGACTCCATCCATTCCAATGATGTTCCTTTTGCCTCTCCTCACGACAACACGACTGGGATTGCATGGGTCGGTTATGAAGAAGCATTGCGTCACGTGCTTAGCGTGTACCCATGGCTCGTTTTTTGCGATAGCATTCATGGTAGCGCTCTTGGCGTCGGGTATAGTCATGGTAGTGAAAATCCGGTTTTCTCTTTCGACATTCTTAGCCCATCTGACATGGAACATCGTCGTGTTGTGCATTCCAGAGTAGTCAAGCTCCCAGATCTCCTCGACCCTTCCACAAAATCGTTCAGTTGCGCCGTTGTCGCTGCCGGTCATGCATTCCATCGTCACCCCTGAGTTCTGATCATCACTGTCCATATCTTTGGCCTCCGTGTAGAACGTGTATCCGTTGATATCATATGCCTAATAGGTTACGAGGTTGGGCGAGGGGCCATGTGCTAAGGCGTATATGAGCAATCCATCCTTAGAGCCCTCCTCCGGGGGATTAGCAATAATATGCTCTTTGAACCAATGCAGGAAAGTGGAGTTGTGCTCTCTAGTAACTTCGGCGTCTGTCTTGCATACCCCCCGGTCACGATACTTCTTTGCGATAATTTCTTTGTGTAGTGCCACGAAAGGATCTACCTCGTCTAGATGTTGTAGCACTACCAAGTTTGCTCTGTCAAAGTAGCTGCGTCGATCTGAGTATGCCACGTGCAATTCCCTGTGACTGTTGCAGTGACCTTCTCCTTCGAGCCTCCCATCATGCTTGTTAACGGGCAAACCAACACTAACACCAGGCGGCTGGTCTGCACCATATAGAAAATTCTCACAGAAAGAGATGCACTCTTGTGTCAAATAGCCCTGGACGATGCTTCCATCCGGACGGGACATGTTACGAACGAATCCTTTGATGATCCCATTCATCCTCTCACACGGCATCATGTTGTGCAGGAATGACGGCCCCAGGTCTATTATGTCATCCACAATATGGACACACAGATGCACCATGACGTCAAAGAACGCGGGCAGGAAGTACATCTCAAGCTCATTCAGTATCACAATGATCTCTTCCTGTAGCCTTCGGAGCTGCTTCACACTGATCGACTTTCAAGAGATGACGTCGAAAAAGTTGCAGAGACCAATAAGCGTGTCACGGACGTGCTTATCCATTATCCTCTAAGGGCAACAGGTAGTATCTGCGTCATCATCACATGACAGTCATGGGACTTCATCCCGCTGAACCTTTTCTTGTATGTGTCTAGATATCTGCTTATCTTGCCACAGTAATCGGAACTAACTTTGACTCCGGTAAGGCACTTAAAGAATTGATGGATCTCAGCCTGACTTAAGGTGAAGCAAGAAGGGGGGCAATAATCCTCTTTCTTTATTTTCTTGCCCTTCTTCTCCCGTGCCTCTGTCTTCATCTCTGTCTCGTCTGACATTTTAAGGTGAAGCAAGAAGGGGGGCAAACCTCTGTCCGGTTATTTTCCTTCATGTCCTGCACCGCCGATCGCAACCACCTGTCCACCATCGTTCCACTGACCATCGTCAACTCTGCATGGTAATAATAAACAAATTGATTATAAAAATGCGTGCATTCATCAAAGTCATACAAAAATTCAGCATGACCTTCCTTAAAAATAGGACATGTATAGATCTAGAGTTTGCCCGGAATTCACCGAAACGGAAATAAATCGACATTTCGGCAAAACATAGGCAACTCAAAAGCAAAATTTGGCGTCAACTCATGCCACACACACAATTTCCATAAACATATCATACACACATAAACATATTTCCATTTTGCAAAAGCATGAAATTTTAATCACCTCTATCTCGAGATCGAGCACACGGTGGAGATGATGATGTAGGGAGGTCAAAAGTGCACAAAGCTCTTCTTGACAACGAAAGATCTAGTTAGGGGGCAAATAGGTCACTTAACTAAATGCTACATCTACCTAGCTAGCTAATTTGGGAGGAGACAAATTCAACTAGTGGAGGGGGAAGGAAAAAGAGAAAGGAGATGCATTAATGGAGGTGGTGTAGTTATAGCTAGGAGTAATGAAGAGAGAGAAAGGTAGGTAGAAGAGGGAGAGTAATGTGGGGAGAAGTATTGAGGAAGAAGAAGAGTGAGAGAGGGAGGATGTGGGAGGTAGGGGAAAGGGAGGAGAGGAGATGGGGAGGGGGAGCTGGAAAAAGGTGGTGGGTGCTGCGTCTTAGCAGTAGCGCGGGAGCAAAAGTGCGCTGCTGCTAAGAGCGTAGCAGCTGCGCGCTTTCCTATCACGTGCTACTGCTAAACGGGCCAACCGTGTGCACAATTTCAAAATTAGCAGCAGCGATGTGACAAAAAAGCGCGCTACTACTATGGCATTAGCAGCAACGTGCTTCCTGACGCCGCGCTACTGGTAAACTTAGGTCGTTGTGTACTGTAGGTGGATTTTTGTAGCAGCGCGGTTTAAACATCACGCGCTACTGCTAAATTTGCACTAGTAACGCGCTTTCCTTAACCGCGCTGCAACTAATTAGCAGCAGCGCCTCTTTTTATGCCGCGTTGCTGCTAAGATTCTGTGTATAAGGTTTTCCCTAGTAGTGTCCATTAGCTTAGCACCCGATCGTTTAGTATGTTGCTATTGCTTTATTCATGACTTATACATGTTCCTATGACTATGAGATTATGTAACTCCCATTTACCGGAGGAACACTTTGTGTGCTACCAAACGTCACAACGTAACTGGGTGATTATAAAGGAGCTCTACAGGTGTCTCCAAAGGTACATGTTGGGTTGGCATATTTCGAGATTAGGATTTGTCACTCCGATTGTCGGAGAGGTATCTCTGGGCCCTCTCGGTAATGCACATCACTTAAGCCTTGAAAGCAATGCAACTAATGAGTTAGTTGCAGGATGATGTATTACGGAACAAGTAAAGAGACTTGCCGGTAACGAGATTGAACTAGGTATTAAGATACCGACGATCGAATTTCGGGCAAGTAACATACCGATGACAAAGGGAACAACGTATGTTGTTATGCGGTCTGACCGATAAAGATCTTCGTAGAATATGTGGGAACCAATATGAGCATCCAGGTTCCGCTATTCGTTATTGGCCGGAACCGTGTCTCGGTCATGTCTACATTGCTCTCGAACCCGTAGGGTCCGCACGCTTAACGTTACGATGACAGTTTCATTATGAGTTTATATATTTTGATGTACCGAAGGTTGTTCGGAGTCCCGGATGTGATCATGGACATGACGAGGAGTCTCGAAATGGTCGAGACATGAAGATTGTTATATTGGAAGCCTATGTTTGGACATCGGAAGTGTTCCGGGTGAAATCGGCATTTTGCCGGAGTACCAGGAGGTTACCGGAACCCCCCGGTAACTTAATGGGCCTTAATGGGCCTAGTGGAGGAAGAGGAGAGGAGGCCTAGGGAAGCCGCGTGCCCCTCCCCCCCAAGTCCGAATTGGACAAGGAGGGGGGCGACGCCCCCGCCCCCCCTTTCCTTTCCCCTCTCTCTCTCCTTCCCCCCAAGTCCTAGTCCAACATGGAAAAGGGGGAGTCCTACTCCCGGTAGGAGTAGGACTCCTCCTGGCGCGCCCCTTGCCTGGCCGCACCTCCTCCCCCTTGCTCCTTTATATACGGGGGCAGGGGGCACCCCATAAACACAATAATTGATCAGTGATCTCTTAGCCGTGTGCGGTGCCCCCCTCCACCATAATCCTCGATAATATTGTAGCGGTGCTTAGGCGAAGCCCTGCGACGGTAGAACATCAAGATCGTCACCACGCCGTCGTGCTGATGGAACTCTTCCCCGACACTTTGCTGGATCGGAGTCCCGGGATCGTCATCGAGCTGAACTTGTGCAAGAACTCGGGGGTGCCGTAGTTTCGGTGCTTGATCGGTCGGGCCGTGAAGACGTACGACTACATCAACCACGTTGTCATCACGCTTCCGCTATCGGTCTACGAGGGTTCGTAGACAACACTCTCCCCTCTCGTTGCTATGCATGACCATGATCTTGCGTGTGCGTAGGAATTTATTTGAAATTACTACGTTCCCCATCAGTGGTATCCGAGCCTGGTTTATGCGTAGATGTCATATGCATGAGTAGAACACAAGTGAGTTGTGGGCGATATAAGTCATACTGCTTACCAGCATGTCATACTTTGGTTCGGCGGTATTGTTGGATGAATCGGCCCGGACCGACATTATGCGTATGCTTACGCGAGACTGGTTCTACCGACGTGCTTTGCACACAGGTGGCTGGCGGGTGTCAGTTTCTCCAACTTTAGTTGAACCGAGTGTGGCTACGCCCGGTCCTTGCGAAGGTTAAAACAGCACCAACTTGACAAACTATCATTGTGGTTTTGATGCGTAGGTAAGAATGGTTCTTGCTAAGCCCATAGCAGCCACGTAAAACTTGCAACAACAAAGTAGAGGACGTCTAACTTGTTTTTGCAGGGCATGTTGTGAAGTGATATGGTCAAGACATGATGCTAAATTTTATTGTATGAGATGATCATGTTTTGTAACTGAGTTATTGGCAACTGGCAGGAGCCATATGGTTGTCACTTTATTGTATGCAATGCAATCGCCCTGTAATGCTTTACTTTATCACTAAGCGGTAGCGATAGTCATAGAAGCATAAGATTGGCGAGACGACAACGATGCTACGATGGAGATCAAGGTGTCACGCCGGTGACGATGGTGATCATGACGGTGCTTCGAAGATGGAGATCACAAGCACAAGATGATGATGGTCATATCATATCACTTATATTGATTCCATGTGATGTTTATCTTTTATGCATCTTATCTTGCTTTGATTGACGGTAGCATTATAAGATGATCCCTCACTAAATTATCATAGAAAAGTGTTCTCCCTGAGTATGCACCGTTGCGAAAGTTCTTCGTGCTGAGACACCACGTGATGATCGGGTGTGATAGGCTCTACGTTCAAATACAACGGGTGCAAAATAGTTGCACACGCGGAATACTCAGGTTAAACTTGACGAGCCTAGCATATAACAGATATGGCCTCGGAACACGGAGACCGAAAGGTCGAGCGTGAATCATATAGTAGATATGATCAACATATTGATGTTCACCGTTGAAACTACTACATCTCACGTGATGATCGGACATGGTGTAGTTGATATGGATCATGTAATCACTTAGAGGATTAGAGGGATATCTATCTAAGTGGGAGTTCTTTAGTAATATGATTAATTGAACTTAAATTTATCATGAACTTAGTACCTGATAGTATCTTGCTTGTTTGTGTTTGATTGTAGATAGATGGCCCGTGCTGTTGTTCCGTTGAATTTTAATGCGTTCCTTGAGAAAGCAAAGTTGAAAGATGATGGTAGCAATTACACGGACTGGGTCCGTAACTTGAGGATTATCCTCATTGCTGCACAGAAGAATTACGTCCTGGAAGCACCGCTGGGTGCCAGGCCTGCTGCTGGAGCAACACCAGATGTTATGAACGTCTGGCAGAGCAAAGCTGATGACTACTCTATAGTTTAGTGTGCCATGCTTTACGGCTTAGAACCGGGTCTTCAACGACGTTTTGAACGTCATGGAGCATATGAGATGTTCCAGGAGTTGAATTTAATATTTCAAGCAAATGCCCGGAACTGAGAGATATGAAGTTTCCAATAAGTTCTACAGCTGCAAGATGGAGGAGAACAGTTCTGTCAGTGAGCATATACTCTAAATGTCTATGTATAATAATCACTTGATTCAGCTGGGAGTTAATCTTCCGGATGATAGCGTCATTGACAGAATTCTCCAATCACTACCACCGAGCTACAAGAGCTTTGTGATGAACTATAATATTCAAGGGATGGAAAAGACAATTCCCGAGCTCTTCGCGATGCTAAAAGCTGCGGAGGTAGAAATCAAGAAGGAGCATCAAGTGTTGATGGTAAACAAGACCACTAGTTTCAAGAAAAAGGGCAAAGGGAAGAAGAAGGGGAACTTCAAGAACAACAGCAAGAAAGTTGCTGCTCAGGAGAAGAAACCCAAGTCTGGACCAAAGCCTGAAACTGAGTGCTTCTACTGCAAGCAGACTGGTCACTGGAAGCGGAACTGCCCCAAGTATTTGGCGGATAAGAAGGATGGCAAGGTGAACAAAGGTATATGTGATATACATGTTATTGATGTTTACCTTACTAATGCTCGCAGTAGCACCTGGGTATTTCATACTGGTTCTCTTGCTAATATTTGCAACTCGAAACAGGGACTACGGATTAAGCGAAGATTGACTAAGGACGAGGTGACGATGCGCGTGGGAAATGGTTCCAAAGTCGACGTGATCGCGGTCGGCAAGCTACCTCTACATCTACCTTCGGGATTAGTTTTAGACCTAAATAATTGTTATTTGGTGCCAGTGTTGAGCATGAACATTATATCTGGATCTTCTTTGATGCGAAACGGTTATTCATTTAAATCTGAGAATAATGGTTGTTCTATTTATATGAGTAATATCTTTTATGGTCACGCACCCTTGAAGAGTGGTCTATTCTTATTAAATCTTGATAGTAGTGACACACATATTCATAATGTTGAAGCCAAAAGATGCAGAGTTGATAATGATAGTGCAACTTATTTGTGGCACTGCCGTTTAGGTCATGTCGGAGTAAAGCGCATGAAGAAACTCCATTCTGATGGACTTATGGAACCACTTGATTATGAATCACTTGGTACTTGCGAACTGTGCCTTATGGGAAAGATGACCAAAATGCCGTTCTCCGGAACTATGGAGAGAGCAACAGATTTGTTGGAAATCATACATACAGATGTGTGTGGTCCGATGAATGTTGAGGCTCGCCGCGGATATCGTTATTTTCTCACCTTCAGAGATGACTTAAGCAGATATGGGTATATCTACTTAATGAAACATAAGCCTGAAACATTTGAAAAGTTCAAAGAATTTCATAGTGAAGTTGAAAATCATTGTAACAAGAAAATAAAGTTTCTACGATCTGATCGTACGTGGAGGAGAATATTTGAGTTACGAGTTTGGTGTACATTTGAAACAATGCGGAATAGTTTCGCAACTCACGCCACCCGGAACACCACAGCGTAATGGTGTGTCCGAACATCGTAATCGTACTTTACTTGATATGGTGCGATCTATGATGCCTCTTACTGATTTACCGCTATCATTTTGGGGTTATGCTTTAGAGACGGCTGCATTCACGTTAAATAGGGCACCATCGAAATCCGTTGAGACGACGCCTTATGAACTATGGTTTGGCAAGAAACCAAAGTTGTCGTATCTTAAAGTTTGGGGCTGCGATGCTTATGTGAAAAAGCTTCAACCTGAAAAGCTCGAACCCAAATCGGAGAAATGTTTCTTCATAGGATATCCAAACGAAACTATTGGATACACCTTCTATCACAAATCCGAAGGCAAGACTTTTGTTGCTAAATTCGGAAACTTTCTAGAGAAGGAGTTTCTCTCGAAAGAAGTGAGTGGAAGGAAAGTAGAACTTGATGAGGTAATTGTACCTGCTCCCTTATTGGAAAGTAGTACATCACAGAAACCGGTTTCTGTGACACCTACACCAGTTAGTGAGGAAGTTAATGATGATGATCATGAAACTTCAGATCAAGTTGTTACTGAACCTCGTAGATCACCCAGAGTAAGATCCGCACTAGAGTGGTACGGTAATCCTGTTCTGGAAGTCATGCTACTAGATCATGATGAACCTATGAACTATGAAGAAGCGATGGTGAGCCCAGAGTCCGCAAAATGGCTTGAAGCCATGAAATCTGAGATGGGATCCATGTATGAGAACAAAGTGTGGACTTTGGTTGACTTGCCTGATGATCGGCAAGCAATTGAGAATAAATGGATCTTCAAGAAGAAGACTGACGCTGATGGTAATGTTACTGTCTACAAAGCTCGACTTGTGGCAAAAGGTTTTCGACAAGTTCAAGGGATTGACTACGATGAGACCTTCTCACCCGTAGCGATGCTTAAGTCTGTCCGAATCATGTTAGCAATTGCCGCATTTTATGATTATGAAATTTTGGCAGATGGATGTCAAAACTGCATTCCTGAATGGATTTCTGGAAGAAGAGTTGCATATGATGCAACCAGAAGGTTTTGTCGATCCAAAGGGAGCTAACAAAGTGTGCAAGCTCCAGCGATCCATTTATGGACTGGTGCAAGCCTCTCGGAGTTGGAATAAACGCTCTGATCGTGTGATCAAAGCATTTGGTTTTGTACAGACTTTTGGAGAAGCATGTATTTACAAGAAAGTGAGTGGGAGCTCTATAGCATTTATGATATTATATGTGGATGACATATTGCTGATCGGAAATGATATAGAATTTCTGGATAGCATAAAGGGATACTTGAATAAAAGTTTTTCAATGAAAGACCTCGGTGAAGCTGCTTACATATTAGGCATTAAGATCTATAGAGATAGATAAAGACGCTTAATTGGACTTTCACAAAGCACATACCTTGACAAAGTTTTTGAAGAAGTTCAAAATGGATCAAGCAAAGAAAGGGTTCTTGCCTGTGTTACAAGGTGTGAAGTTGATTAAGACTCAATGCCCGACCAGTGCAGAAGATAGAGAAAAGATGAAAGAAGTTCCCTATGCTTCAGCCATAGGCTCTATCATGTATGCAATGCTGTGTACTAGACCTGATGTGTGCCTTTCTATAAGTCTAGCAGGGAGGTACCAAAGTAATCCAGGAATGGATCAATGGACAGCGGTCAAGAACATCCTGAAATACCTGAAAAGGACTAAGGATATGTTTCTCGTATATGGAGGTGACAAAGAGCTCATCGTAAATGGTTATGTTGATGCAAGCTTTGACACTGATCCGGACGATTCTAAATCGCAAACCGGATACGTGTTTACATTAAACGGTGGAGTTGTCAGTTGGTGCTGTTCTAAACAAAGCGTCGTGGCGGGATCTACATGTGAAGCGGAGTACATAGCTGCTTCGGAAGCAGCAAACGAAGGAGTCTGGATGAAGGAGTTCATATCTGATCTAGGTGTCATACCTAGTGCATCAGGTCCAATGAAAATCTTTTGTGACAATACTGGTGCAATTGCCTTGGCAAAGGAATCCAGATTTCACAAGAGAACCAAGCACATACAGAGACACTTCAATTCCATCCGGGATCTAGTCCAGGTGGGAGACATAGAGATTTGTAAGATACATACGGATGTAAATGTAGCAGACCCATTGACTAAGCCTCTTCCACGAGCAAAACATGATCAGCACCAAGGCTCCATGGGTGTTAAAATCATTACTGTGTAATCTAGATTATTGACTCTAGTGCAAGTGGGAGACTGAAGGAAATATGCCCTAGAGGCAATAATAAAGTTATTATTTATTTCCTTATATCATGATAAATGTTTATTATTCATGCTAGAATTGTATTAACCGGAAACATAATACTTGTGTGAATACATAGACAAACAAAGTGTCACTAGTATGCCTCTACTTGACTAGCTCGTTAATCGAAGATGGTTATGTTTCCTAACCATAGACATGAGTTTTCATTTGATTAACAGGATCACATCATTAGGAGAATGATGTGATTGACATGACCCATTCCATTAGCTTAGCACCCGATCGTTTAGTATGTTGCTATTGCTTTCTTCATGACTTATGCATGTTCCTATCACTATGAGATTATGCAACTCCCGTTTACCGGAGGAACACTTTGTGTGCTACCAAACGTCACAACATAACTGGGTGATTATAAAAGAGCTCTACAGGTGCCTTCTGGAAGCTGCGGATCTGACGCCGTGTGTTGAACCTCTCGGGAGGGATGCGGTCGGGAGGGTCCATGATGGAGGTGGACACTATGTCGTAGAAGTCAGGCTCAAAGAAGCCCAGGAGGGGCGGCTTGCGGTGGTGGGCAGAGAAGCTGTGGAGGAAGCAGGGGTCGGTGGTGACGCGTCGCCAGTGTTTGCAGACGCCGGAGGCGCGCGGGAGTGAGGACGGCTGAGGCGGGAGGCGCAGCAGGATCTCCCGGAGCATATCATCGTCGTCCGGCAGGGAGGCAGGCGCAGCCGGTGAGGTGCCGCGGCGGCGGCGGCGTGTAATTCCGGAGCCCTCCTCGCTCGAGTGGTGGAGCCGCGTGGTGCGGCGGCCAGCGCCCTGCTCGCTCGCGTGGAGTTGGGGATTGAGCCGCGGGCTGCGGCGATGGGTCACTCTGGAGCCCTCCTCACCCACGCGGATTTCGGGGTTGAGCCACGAGCTGCGTCGGCGGGTCGCTCCGTCGCCCTTGCCACTCACGGGGATCTGAGAGTGGAGCCACGGGCTGCGGCGGAGGGCTATGCTGGAGCCATCCTCGCTAGTGTGGGTTTGGGAGAGGAGCCGCGGGCTGCGGCGGACGGCCATTCCGGCTGCCTGCTCACCGGCCGGGATCTGGGAGTGGAGGCGTGGGCTGCGGCGGCGGGTCATCTCCGCGCCCTAGAACTGGAATGGAGACCCCGCCTGGACCTAGACCTAGGGTTAGACAACATAGGGGTAATTCCGTACTCCACCCCACTGACCAGTATACTTAGGGCCCGTTCGGAAGCAGTCCACGAGCTGGCTTCCAAAATTCACTCCGAGAAGCCGGACCGAACGACAACGCTTCGAGAAGCTGGCTCCGTGGAAACCAGGATTCGCCTGTGCAATTATCGCGGAGACGAGAAGCTTCCCCGGCCCAGCTTCGCCAAAAGCAGAATCGGAAGTTGCTCAAAATTACGGTAGCAATGCCACCGCGAAGTATACCGACTCGAATCATTTCCCTCGACCCGGTGGCCCGACTCCTCTGCTCGTACAGAAAATGAACGCCCACGCTCCTCCTCTGCTCTCACAACCCTAGCCGCCGCCCCGTCGCCGGCCAGCCCCCACGCCGCCGCGCCGTCGTGCCGCCGTTCGCCGCCGCCCCTCGGATCTACGCATCGCCCCGCAAGTGTCCGTCCATCGCCGCTCGCAGCAGCCTCCCGAAGTCACCGTGCTGTCGTCTCCCCATCTGCCGCCACTTCTCCGTTGTTCGCCGGCGGCGGCCGCATGAAGTATAGCTCCTGGACGGGCCTGGCCGCAAGATCCACGCCAAAGAAGCCGTTCCCCCCAGCTTAAGGTGAGCAGCCACCTCCCCCCTCTTGTAGTACTCTGATTCAGTCAAGTTCGTGTGCACACTATAGCCCCAATTGCTTGTGATATCTTACTGATTCAGCCTAGTTCCTGTGTTGTGTGTAGCCCCAATTTCTTGTGATATGAATTGATGATTTGCTGATTCTTTGCTGTTTATTTTCCATATAGTTACTGATCCAGCCTGATTCAGTCAAGGTTACTGTTTATTTTCCATATAGTTGCCGATTCTTTGCTGATGGATGCCGATTCTTTACTCGAGATGGCAGTGATTGTTTCCCATATATTTGGACACATGATTATATACTAATGGACGCTGATTGTTGGTACATGTTCATGATGCTACTGATTTTGGTATCTATTTGTGAGATGGTACTGATTGTTTGGCATATATTTTGAGGTAATGTGTATCCGTAAAGTAATATCATTTTTGTATAGAAATGTCGTCAAGTGGGTCTGCCGAATGGACCGATGATAATACTCGGATTATCGTGGAGTTGTTTGTGAAACAAGTGAAGGCTGGAAACATGCCAAGCACTCATTTGACACCCAGTGCATATGATGAGGTGGGAAAGGAATTCTTGATGAGAACTGGACTTGAGTACACACCAAAGCAAGTGAGGAACAAATGGACCAAGCTAAAACGTGAGTACAACACATTCAAGAAGCTCAAGTTGCGCGAGACTGGAGGGGGTTGGGACTTTGAGAAAAACACTGTGAAACAAGATAATGAGTGGTGGAAGAAGGCAAAAGTTGTAAGTTCTCATGCTTATGTTTCTCACATAATAAAATGTAAACTTTTCATGCTTTATGTACTAATGTCTCTCTTTCATACAATAGGACCTCCCAGGTTGTGGCAAGTTCAAGAAGCATGGACTTCGTAATGAAGAAGGCTTGCGCATCTTATTTGAGGATATCAGTGTTGATGGCACTGACCATTGGAACCCTACATCTGGTATGCCACCCCCCTCTAGTTCGGCATTGAAAACCGCCTTGAATGTTGATGAAATCACCGATCTTGATTTGGAGGATGATACCGAAGAACAACCTTCTCCGACAGTAACTAGTTCATCTAAAGTGAGGCTTGGGGTCACGATTCCGGAGAAGAACAAGAAACCAAAGACTGCACAAGTGATGCAAGAGGAGATTTGAAAGATTAGTTCTATTGCCCAGGCTTCACACACATCGTTTCAGTCTTTCCTAAAGAAAGATGAGACAATTTCTGCTGCCTCTACCATGGATTTAGTTCGTGATTGTGGCGCAATAGACGACACTGATGAGCATTTTATTGCAACTGAGCTCTTTCTGAAGAGAGAGCAAAGAGAGATGTTCTTGCACATGACATCCGACTCTCGAAAGGGTTGGTTGCGTAAGAGGTCTGACCTCAAGTATGGGAACTAGTTTGTTCTATCTTATATTAGCTATGGGAACAATATTTATGCGTATGTTGGTGAAACTATTATTATCTTGTGCTATCCGTACAATATGCCTATGTTGGCAAACCTATTATTATCTTGTGCTATCGGTACAATATTTATGCCTATGTTGGCAAACCTATTATTATCTTGTGATTGGAACAATATTCATGCTTATGTTGACGAACCTATTATTATCTTGTCGGTGAACATATTTATTCTTATGTCGGTGAACATATTATTTTGCTTGATGCTAACTATTGTTTGATATGGCAGATGTCATCGGATAGTGATAGTGAGGATGACAATAGTTATGAAACAATGAGGAATTTGGTTATACATCAACAACATAATATGAACATGCTTTGTTCGGGTGCAGCAGTCATATTTGGCAAGTATTGTGAAAGTTGGGTGATGAAGGCCGAGCCTCGGAAATCTATTTTGAGTGGATTTGGATGGCTTCAAGAGACTATTGCCACACCGGGAGAGACCTACGCAATGTTGAGAATGACGGCAAGTGTGTTCTTTGATCTTCATGACTTGTTGGTACGTGACTATGGTCTCAAAGAAACAAGCTTTGTTAGCACTTATGAGTCTCTTGCTATGTTCTTGTGGACATTGGGAGGTTGTGAATCAAATAGAAGAACTCAAAATTGCTTCAAACATTCAGCGGATACAATCCATCGTAAATTCCATGAGGTTCTACAATGTGTAGTCAACATGGCATCTCACTACCTTAAGCCACAAGACCCAAACTTTCACATTGTGCATGATCTAATTAAGAAGGATAGGAGGGCTTATCCTCATCTCAAAGATTGCATTGGTGCAATCGATGGGACTCATATAAGAGCTTCTATTCCCGATGGCCCACCGAAAGTTAGGTACATTGGGAGGACGGGCATGACAACTCAAAATGTGAGGGCGATATGTGACTTCGATATGCACTTTACTTATGCTTCAATTGGGCAACCTGGTTCTATGCATGATACAAATGTGTTATACCATGCAATTGAGAAGGACAAGCCCTCCTTCCCCCATCCTCCAAAGGGTGAGCACTTCTTTTCATTACAAGTTTACACATGGTGTACTTTATCCTCCAACTAACATGTATGTGTGTTGTCTATTTAGGCAAGTATTACCTTGTAGATGCCGGGTATCCTAATAGAGATGGATATCTAGCACCATACAAAGGAGAAAGGTATCATGTCCCTGACTTTCAAAGAGGTGCACCTCCAAATACTCCTAAGGAGAAGTTCAACAAGATTCACTCCTCCAAACAGAATTGCATAGAGAGAACCTTTGGAGTGTGGAAAATGAAATGGCAAATTCTCCTCAAGATGCCAAACTACTCATTCCAAACACAGATGAAGATAGTTGCAGCTACTATGACATTGCACAACTATGTTCACCTCCATGACAAAGATGATATCCACTTTGTTCGATGTGAAAGGGATCCGGATTATGTTCCAACAATTCCGGATAGATATAAGAAGTATGTTATTCCTTCAAGTGCATCAGATGCTTCAACTTCGGAGGCAAGTGCACCTGACATGGATAGGTTCAGGAATGAACTAGCTACCGCCATTGCTCTTGGTTTGTGAAGTCATGGTCAGGTTGTCTAAATATCTGTACCCGTTTTGATTTGCAAACAGATGCAAATTTGAGAAAGCTTTTGTCGTTGCTTTTTTCGTTGGACATATCTCAAACCTTGTGGTTCTTTATCTAAACATGGTGAAATTCAAAAATCTGCATGTTCATTACATTATTTGCACTTGTACTACGCAAAACTACTCTCTGACTACCCAAAATTGCACTCTGTACAGCCAAAATCGCAGAAACATACATAGAAAAAAAATTACAAGCAGCTTTCTAATCTGGCCCGCAATACTCTTTTCAGCCCATCCTACCTTCCTCATAAAATCAGGCCATCAAGCAGCTTCCCCTAAATGGGCTTCAGGCTCCCTTCCTGGGCTGCCAGCCCATGCAGCAGAACTAGAGCGCCCCATAGCAGCCGAACGAACCTGGCTCCCGTGGGAAGCTGGCTAGCGCTGGGCCCGTTCGGAACGTCGCCTGGCTCCCGCAAAGCCAGCTTCTCGTGGGAGCCATTTGGTCTAACTTAAGCCAGTTTTTGAACAAATGTGATTTTTCCCACCACCTTCAAATCACACCAACTTTCTTGAACATGGTGACCCACATGTGCCAATCATGGCTATGAAAGAAAATTTGGAAAAAGAATATTTTACAATGCCCCCCTGAGGTATAGACCGATGTTTTGACCAGACAGTCTAGAGGGCATTATAAATTAATAAAAAATTCAAAAAAATTAAAAACTTAGAAACCCACCTTTGTTTGTGCAATAGATCATGTGTGCCAAAGTTGAGGTCATTTGGAGGTGGTCGAAAAAATGACAGCATCCGGAGGGGGCATTTGGTCTACTTAAGCCAGTTTTTGAACAAATGTGATTTTTCCCACCACCTCCAAATCACACAAACTTTCTTGAACATGGTGACCCACATGTGCCAATCATGGCTATGAAAGAAAATTTGGAAAAAGAATATTTTACAATGCCCCCCTGAGGTATAGACCGATGTTTTGACCAGTCAGTCTAAAGGGCATTATAAATTACTAAAAAATTCAAAAAAATATATAAAAACTTAGAAACCCACCATTGTTTCTGCAATAGATCATGTGTGCCAAAGTTGAGGTCATTTGGAGGTGGTCGAAAAAATGACCGCATTCCGGAGGGGCCATTTGGTCTAACTTAAGCCAGTTTTTGAACAAATGTGATTTTTCCCACCACCTCCAAATCACACAAACTTTCTTGAACATGGTGACCCACATGTGCCAATCATGGCTATGAAAGTAAAAAATTTAAAAAAATGTAAAAACATGGAAACCCACCTTTGTTTGTGCAATAGATCATGTGTGCCAAAGTTGAGGTCATTTGGAGGTGGTCGAAAAAATGACCGCATTCCGGAGGGGCCATTTGGTCTAACTTAAGCCAGTTTTTGAACAAATATGATTTTTTCCCACCACCTCCAAATCACACAAACTTTCTTGAACATGGTGACCCACATGTGCCAATCATGTCTATGAAAGACAATTTGGAAAAAGAATATTTTACAATGCCCCCCTGAGGTAAAGACCGATGTTTTGACCAGTCAGTCTAGAGGGCATGATAAATTAATAAAAAATTCAAAAAAAATAAAAACTTAGAAACCCACCTTTTTTTGTGCAATAGATCATGTGTGCCGAAGTTGAGGTCATTTGGAGGTGGTCGAAAAAATGACCGCATTCCGGAGGGGCCATTTGGTCTACTTAAGCCAGTTTTTGAACAAATGTGATTTTTCCCACCACCTCCAAATCACACAAACTTTCTTGAACATGGTGACCCACATGTGCCAATCATGGCTATGAAAGAAAATTTGGAAAAAGAATATTTTACAATGCTCCCCTGAGGTATAGACCGATGTTTTGACAGTCAGTCTAGAGGGCATTATAAATTAATAAAAAATTCAAAAAAATAGAAACTTAGAAACCCACCTTTGTTTGTGCAATAGATCATGTGTGCCAAAGTTGAGGTCATTTGGAGGTGGTCGAAAAAATGACCGCATTCCGGAGGGGCCATTTGGTCTACTTAAGCCAGTTTTTGAACAAATGTGATCTTTCCCACCACCTCCAAATCACACAAACTTTCTTGAACATGGTGACCCACATGTGCCAATCATGGCTATGAAAGAAAATTTGGTAAAAGAATATTTTACAATGCCCCCCTGAGGTATAGACCGATGTTTTGACCAGTCAGTCTAGAGGGCATTATAAATTAATAAAAAATTCAAACAAATTCAAAAAAAATTATTAGATGACTTGAAGGTCAAAACATTAACTTGTCATATATGAAAAAAATGTGTATTGAACGCAAGTGAGCATGTGTATATTTTAGTGTGTGATTTCAAGATCAAATCAACACACATTGGCAATATGCCAAAACAAAGTGCCCACCTACAAGAGCAGGAGAATTCATTCTCCACGGCATGCATACGACTAGGAACCCTGCCGTGCATGGGCCAGGATGCAGGCCCGTGGTGCAGAATATCTCTGCTGCTAGTAGGCCCCACGGGGCAGAGGGGACAAGAGTTAGGCAATGTACTGCCTGCAATTGATAGGAGCTTGGGAGGGGAGTCGCAGCAGGGTATATAAACCGGTGCGGCGCTCTCTCGCTTGGCGAGGTGGGACTAAACTCCCACCACCCAACGGCTATGCGCTGCGAGTGCCCTGCGCGGCTCCGCCTTGGGCCCAATTCGGGCGGGCTGGCCCAGGGCAGCCTTACTCCGCTCGCTTATACGTTTTATATTTTCTTTGTTTCTTTTCTTGTTTATATTTCTAATATTTAAAATCAAATCTCTTTTTTCTATATTATTTCTAACACTGTTTACTAAAATTTAAAAAATATGCCAAATTCTGTTGTGTTTTATTTCATTTGTTCTTACTCTTTTGTATATTGATAATATTTACGAAATATGAACTAAAATCTTGTGTTTTAATTCAATTCTTCATTCCAATATTTCTTATCTTTATTATTTTTTAAATACTTTTAGTTTGTACGATAAAATGTTCTGTTTTATTTCACTTCCTCATTCTAATATTTGTTCTCTTCTTTATATTTGAAATATTTCCAAAATGTAAGATAATATGTTGTCTTTTATTGCACTTATTGATTCAAAATTTTTCTTCTGTTTTCTATATTCTCCTCTTTTCTTTGTTCTGACAATTATAAATTTAAATAATGTATGATATAATGTTCTCTCATATTTCACTTTTCATGGTTGTATTTCCTAATTATAAATTTTATTTTCTGTTTCATACTTGAATTATTATTAAATCAAATATAGTTGGGACAATCGCATGTATGCCTCCACTTGCACCATGTACTACAAGCAGGTTCTTCTTCTCGGTCTCACCAATTGGTACCAAACTTTTATGCACACCCTACAATGACCATAGCAAGCATGCCTGGCAACTACTGTTCATTTCCGACACTCTATGCATTTTGTAGGCGTTTTGCGGTGATAAAACCCTAGAACACTGCCGCGGCATGACGCAACGTGTGTTTTGTGTCCGAACTCGTGCACATCTTGCCTGGGGGGCACATTGGCCATGCTCACATGCTCCCAAAAGTTGGGGTCATCTCATGCATGCCCCACATGCACCATGTACAAGCCGGACCATTCGGGTCTGCCGAAGGGCAAGTTTGGAAGAGGTTTTCCTTGATGGTCCCACCAAAAGATCCCAAACTTTTTGCACACCGTACCATGACCATGGCATGCATGTGGTAGTAGAATTCATACACCACGGCCTCATTTTTGTTGAAATCCAATTAATATCCATGTGTATTACATGTAACTGAGCATGTGTAAAATTTATTAGATGACTTGAAGGTCAAAACATTAACTTGTCATGTATGCACACAAAACTTGTGTATTGAATGCAAATGAGCATGTGTATAATTTAGTGTGTGATTTGAAGATCAATATACATGGCAATATGCTAAAAAAAAGTGCCCACCTACCAGAGCAGGAGAATTCATACTCCACGGCCTGCATACGACTAGGAACCCTGCGGTGCATGGGCCAGGATGCAGGCCCGTGGTGCAGAATATCTCTGCTGCTAATAGGCCCCACGGGGCAGAGGGGACGAGAGTTAGGCAATGTACTGCCTGCAATTGATAGGAGCTTGTGAGGGGAGTCGCAGCCGGGTATATAAACCGGTGCGGCGCTCCCTCGCTTGGCGAGGTGGGACTAAACTCCCACCACCCAACGGTTGTGCGCTGCGATGTGCCCTACGCGGCTCCGCCTTAGGCCCAATTCGGGCGGGCTGGCCCAGGGCAGCCTTACCCACGCGCTGATATGTTTTATATTTTCTTTGTTTCTTTTCTTCTTTATATTTCTAATATTTAAAATCAAATCTCTTTTTTCTATATTATTTCTAAAAGTGTTTACTAAAATTTAAAAAATATGCCAAATTCTGTTGTGTTTTATTTCATTTGTTCGTTCTCTTTTGTATATTGATAATATTTATGAAATATAAACTAAAATGGTGTGTTTTATTTTAATTGTTAATTCTAATATTTCTTATCTTTATTATTTTTGAAATATTTTTAGTTTGTAAGATAAAATGTTCTGTTTTATTTCACTTCTTCATTCTAATATTTGTTCTCTTCTTTATATTCGAAATATTTCCAAAATGTAAAATAATATGTTATGTTCTATTGCACTTCTTCATTATTTCAATTCTTCATTGCAAATTATAAATTTTATTTTCTGTTTGATACTTGAAATATTATTAAATCAAATCTAGTTGGGACAGTCGCAAGCATACCTCCACATGCACCATGTACTAGAAGCAGGTTTATCTTCTCGGTCTCACCAATTCAGATCAAACTGTATGCACACCCTAGGATGACCATGGCAAGCATGCGTGACGAGTATCGTTCATTTCCAAAACTCGATGCATTTTCTAGGGTTTTTCCGGCGACAAAACCCTACAACACTGCCCCCACGTGACGCAACGTGTGTTTTGTGTCCGAACTCGTGCACACCTTGCCTGGGGGGACACATTGGCCATGCTCACATGCTCGCAAAAGTTGGGGTCACCTCATGCATGCCCCCATATGCACTATGTACAAGCAGGACCATTCGGATCTGCCGGAGGTCAGGTCTGAAATTGGTTTTCCTTGATGGTCCCACCAAATGATCCCAAACTTCATGCATACCCTACGATGGCCATGGCATGCATGCGTGACAAGTATCGTTCATTTGTGACACTCGATGCATTTTCTAGGGTTTTCCAGCGACAAAACCCTACAACACTACCCCCACGTGACGCAACGTGCGTTTTGTGTCCGAATTCGTGCACACCTTGCCTGGGGGACCACATTGGCCAAGCCCACATGCTCCCAAAAGTTGGGGTCATCTCATGCATGCTTCCACATGCACCATGTACAAGCAGGACCATTCGGGTCTGCCGGAGGTCAGGTCTGAAATTGGTTTTCCTTGACGGTCCCACCAAATGATCCCAAACTTCATGCATACCCTACGATGACCATGGCATGCATGACCAGTATCGTTCATTTGCGACATTCGATGCATTTTCTAGGGTTATCTGGCGACAAAACCCTACAACACTGCCCCCACGTGACGCAACGTGCGTTTTGTGTCCGAATTCGTGCACACCTTGCCTGGGGGACCACATTGGCCAAGCCCACATGCTCCCAAAAGTTGGGGTCATCTCATGCATGCTTCCACATGCACCATGTACAAGCAGGACCATTCGGGTCTGCCGGAGGGCAGGTCTGAAAGTGGTTTATGCGTAACCTACGATCTCACGAAATGATCCCAAACTTTATCCGTAACCTACGATGACCATGGCATGCATGCATGACAAGTATCGTTCATTTCCGACACTCGATGCATGTATAATATTGTAGAAATGATAGAGATACTGTAAATATTGTTGAACATATACAAGTATACAGTAACTAATAGGTGTCACAAAGAGTTTTTTTTAGGGATGAACCAATGATATTTATTTTGAGGGAAGAAACAATGCAAGTAGGTGGGCCGGCCCAGACCACAAATAAGTGTCGGATCCATATTGTGGAGCCCACAACGCTTCGCTTTCCATGCAGGTCGATCACACGCACGTCGATCACAGGAGTAGTTGCCATTCTGTTACACAATTCTAGGATCGTGCTAATCCATATGTTCCTAATCCCTACGATTGAGGAGCACGTTCAGCCTTGCTTCAATGGAGGAAAATATAGATCGCGAGATTGGCCACAGGGAAGTTACGACGACCTAGGCGTCGACCTCGTATATAATCTCCTCCTCCTCGCACATGTTGTTGACTAGATCGACTCCTGCCGGCGAGGCGTCGACAGCTCCGTTCACCGCATCCCACACGCCACAAAAACCCCGAGAAGATCAAGGTCGTCCGCACGTGCAGGCCGACCTCGATGAACTACGTCAAGAACGCATCGCCGACTTCTTTCATCTTTGTCGACCGATCAAGTAAATTGTCCTCCTTCCCTCGCGCCTTCATAGCAAGCTACTACCTCCGTCTCGTTGCTTTGATGGACTTAGGTTTACCACATATTTTCAACTAGTATGAACTCGACTAGATGCGTTCTGACCAGATGGCGTAGATGAAAACATTCTTTGGTTCTTTCATAGCATGGTAGAATAAGATGTTGTTTTTCGAGAAGCATGATGCAATACATTTTTTGTCACAAGATCCAATTATATTTTTGTCACACGATCCAATTATATTGTTGTGCACATCGAACATTAAAGAGTTATTAACATTAGATGTTGATGAACCTCAAATAGGTACCATTGCTATAGACTCTAGTTTATTTATAGCTGAACAATTTGTCAACCTGTTAGTAAGACAACCAGACGAATTAGTAACAGTTTACCATATTAAATTTATTGATTATATAATTTATATGATACTCAAAGAACTTGATCAGATGCAAGTAAATTCAATTACCAATTGTAGTTATTTTTTATTGCCTCATGTCAGCACACACTTGGCCGCATGTTGCAGTATACATGGTGATAGTTTTGTATTTCCATTAGTGTTATTTTTGCATTAGTGTTAGCTACTGCCAGAAAGTTTTATATTTTTGCATGTCTATTGTTATTTTTGCTTTAGTGTTAGCTAATGTCACGAAGTTATATATTTTCTTTCAACAGGATGGACGAGCTGAATGGAGAAATAGTATGCGCAGTTGAGAAATGGTGCAAGCTTGTTGCAGATCTATCGAGCGGTCAACGTGCTAGAGTGACTGATACATAATTGCGTAGCATGCTGCAGATACCATCTATTAAGATGTGTACCCTGCTGATTAGGTATATGATTGAGAATTTTCAGGCCAGCACAGGCAGATTCATTATACAAGAGCAGGTTGGCGAGGTGACTCTCGGTGCGGTCGACGTCGAGTGCATCTTTACCCTCGAGAACCAAGGACTGTCCGCTTCGGACATTCTGACTGAAGAAGGCGAGGACATGAAGGAGCGGGTGCCGCCACAATTTCTCAGTAAGACATCAGAAAACATAGTGATAGATAATCTCATTGAGGACATAATTAAAAGTAAAGCCACCGACGACGATTTCCTTCACAAAGTAGTGCTTGTCCTGTTAGGAACAATTATTGCTCCCATGTCGAGCAAGATTGTGCCAAAGCAGTACTACGCTTTGGTCGAAGATGTGAAACGTATTTCAAAGATTAACTGGAATGCCTTCACCATGCGTGTTCTCCTTGATTGCCTTCGCATAGTGAAGAAAGGCAAACACCTCCGCCAATGGCCGAAAGGCAATTTGGCTCTCTTGCAGGTACACATATGAGACCTGTTGCATAATGTCAATTATCATATCATTGCAATTTTATGTGATGTATTTTACTCACTCTAAATCCTTATATTTTTTTGTAGTACTTGTACTGGGAGAAGGTGCAACCGGTCGAAGGCGAATGCGCCT
Organism: Triticum urartu; assembly: GCF_056163025.1. Taxonomy (NCBI): domain Eukaryota; kingdom Viridiplantae; phylum Streptophyta; class Magnoliopsida; order Poales; family Poaceae; genus Triticum; species Triticum urartu. Next base: position 38,650,850 of record NC_141875.1, read on the forward strand.
ATAATCCCAACTTGTCCATACAACCTCTTATGAGGAACTGGATAGAAGGTGCAACCACTAGGAGAGATAGGTTCGACTATGACAATGGGCGCGGCCGTGGTAACGTAAGGGTAATTTATTGTGTTTCGTCTTTCTTAAATGTTTTGTAACTTAATACTATTTATTTTTATTCATCACATGTACTTCAATATCGCATGCAGATCGAAAATAATATCACCCAGGAGTATAGGGCTCAGGAGCCCAACATCCCAAATAATGCGCCTACCATGAAGCCAAAAACCAAGCCTGCAACTGGAAACGCAAAGAAGTCGACGACAGCCGCATTGTCGGAAAATTTGATGGAGCTTCTAATGAAGCGGTGCATGGACTTCATACACACCCAGATGAGGCAAATCCCTGATCAAGTTGCTGAGGTATCACACCCAAACTTTATAGTTTACAGTATGTTTGCTGTTTTAAACCATGCTACCATTACTAAGTTTATATTTCTATTGCAGAGGTTGTTGGAGAAGTTGAACAAAGCAGGTGTCATGTACAAGCCGGCTGCTGTCGTGCCATCTGTGGAGAATGATCCGGACGAAGTGGATTCGTTCGAGAATGGTCCATATGAAAAGAAGGAATTCGTGTACAAGGAAGACATGGACAGTGATGGATAGCCGATCATTGACATGACGCAGCCTGATATAGTGCTTCCCGACCATAAAACCGTACCTGAGGTACTATGTATTTATCTTTCTGTCTATAATTTTCTCGTTTAATTTTTTTACGTCCAGAAATGTTCACACGATTTAGTTTTGCCAAACAGAAAACCCCACCGAAGATGAATGGACACAAGGAAGCTTCACCTGTTAAGCGTAATGATGTATGTGGGGGTACACCGGAAAACCCTTGGGTGGTTGGTACTTATACTCTAGCACCTTCATCGGACATAGACATTTGTCCATCTTCTGTCAGCAAGTTCATGGCTAAGGCGAATGGAAAAAAGGGTGCAACAATCGATAAGGATGAGGAGGTTATGTCCGGTAAGCGGAAGCGGACCGTTCCCAAGAAATTTGAATCCCCCTACGCACTTGACAAGCCCGGCAGGCGTACCAGCCGTGGTCAGAGAACCTCTGGTACTAGTACTGCTACTAGAGGTATCGTAATTAACATTCTTAATTTTTTTATTTACTACCAATGCATATGTTCACCATTGTTGATGTTCATATTATTTCATGCAGCTCTATTTTCGAACAATAATGTGCCAGAGGTTGTGGCATATGAGTTGACGCCGGAAATAATTGATGCATCTGTTTCATTTGTCGAGTTAGCTGCTAGCACTGAGAAGAACAAGAACAAAAAAATGTACTATAGTGAAGGGCGTGGCATAACTCTGACTTCCGAAAGGATTCTACCGGTACTAGCTCATAGATGGCTGTCGGACGATGTAAGTACTACTTGCATGTCCTGTTTTTAAAATGCTCAATAATCTATGTCTCAACTTTCAACATGTAATGCGCTGATATTCTGTGGAGGTTATTGATCCTTATATGGGACATTTGGAGCTGCGTGTTGGTCATGATCGTTACCTCTGTCCAGCGTGGAGGTCCAAATTTCTTGTAGATCATGCTATCGCACATGACGATCCATTGCCATCGAGCTGCAACACGGATAGTGCTCTGACCAAAGCTGGAGCAGTTAATAGAGTCACGAAAGAGTATACTGTGCGTGATAAGGTACATAATGTTTGTGATTCATCACTACAGGATAGTTCATCAAGTATTTCTTTTGATCCGTAATGGTTTTTTGCACTGTAGACGTATATCGCGTTGAATATCGACAATAGCCATTGGATGACCGTGGTCATGCACATGGTCAAGAAAGAATTCCAAGCTCTCGATTCGCTCTATCCTCTGGACCTGACTGAGAGGACTGTTAAAGCACTGGTAATGTAACCAAAATTTGTACCATTGCTCTTACATATTGTTTATGATTGTTCTTTAACACTATCCTCTTTATAGCGAATGGCTATAGCACACGATATGCGTCAGGCAAATCTTATTACACTAGGGAAATATTCGGACGTAAGTAAGTGGCCTATCAAGGAGTATGACATACCCCAGCAAGAGGATGGGTGAGTTAATAGGACATCATGCGCAATCAAACAACAACACACATGTTTGTATTGCCCACCGCTAATGTTTGCATATGTACCAGGAACTCTTGTGGCCTTTTTGTCACAGAATGTCTAGAACATTGGGACGGGGACTGAATCACCCGCCAATTTACACAGCTATGCTGTTATTTTCGTTTGTAGACTAGCTACTATGGTGGTGTAGCAACTTCGGTTCATGTAACCTTTATGTCATTTTTTGCAGGCCACCGTTGACGCAAGGAGAAGACGTTTCGTCGCAAAGTTGATTATGTCACCTTCAAACTCGATGGAGTGTGTGAAGAACAAAATTCGCGAAATCGCAAGGAAAAGGCGCGCCTGAAGAATTCATGCGGCATGCAAGATTGAAGTTTTAGTGGTTTGGATTTAGTCCGGTCGAAGGTTTCGACGGCATGATTATCTTAGGGGTTCCATCATTTTTATGTAATAAACAGGGCACATGCATGTGTATGTGTCTGTCAGACAATTCGCTCATACAAGACAATTCGGTCATAAAATTCGCTCGGAGAAGACAATTTGGTCGTACCAATAAAGTTTTGGCTTCACTTATCGATTGTTCTTATTTAATATTTTTCTCGTCTCCAATTTTTTATAATTTTATTTTTCACAGCTTCACTTATCAAGTGTTCTTGCTTAATATTTTTCTCCTTCTCCAATTTTTTATAATAGTCTATTTTTCTCTTCAACTGCTCTCGTAAGTTTCATATTAAAATTTTCACAATCTTAACTTTTTTTTAAACTCTACCAAGCTTAGCATTCTGCCTTAGCTATCTGCATGTCATCATCTTGCATAATCTCCTAGTAATTCCCCCTCATCACATTATTATGAAAAGTAGTCATGGTAGATAAGTAAATATATCGAGCCAAAATGTAATATTACACTCATCAAAATTAGTCATGTCAGCTCGTTAGCTCTATCGCGTGTTATCAGGCATCATGTTTTTCTATTTTGTTTTACAAACCCGTCGTTTTTTATTATATGTATAATTAACTTTTTCTGTACTCACCATAATGCCAGGCACGGCCCATCTAACCACGTGAGGGGCCCCACAGGCGGGCTATCTTCCCGGCAGCGCTACACCAGCCCATTTTGCTAAGTTTAGATCGATCTTTCCCCTCTTCCAAATCCCTAGCCCTCCCTCTCTATTTGCGCCTCCAAATCTCGACGGCGAAAGCATGACAGCGAGCTGGGCATCGGGCGGCGGCGGCTGCGGCGAGAAGAGCGGTGGCGACCACAAGTTAGGTCGAACCCTGGGTACTGCAAGCAGGTGGGCCGGATTCAGTGGCACAGGAGGCAGCGGCGGCGGATCTAGTGGAACAGGGGACGGGGGTTTCGTGGGCGGCGGTGGGCCGGGAGAACCCACGGCTAGGGTTTCTTTAGTGCTACACTTTGGTGGCAAAAAGGTAAGTTCTTTACCGTTGTTCTTTACATCCCGGCATTATCGCCCATAATTCATCACATGTGGCCATGACAAGATCCATCTATGTGGTCATCAGGAAACTCCTAGTGGTCGTGTCTGCATAGATGCAGACAATTTTGGCAGCGCACTCGGGGATGTGTGTTTGAGGTTTGTCTACTGAGCATGATCTTCAAACTAATACTGCTATTGCGGTCAAGCTGCAAAAAAGTTCAGTGTTTAACGCTTGCAGCGACAAGTTCAGTTATAAAATGACTTGAATTTCTCATGATTTATTTAGAATGATATCACTTCTGAGTATGTTGAATGGGTTGATGGGGAGTGGGATAGCAAAGCAAAGTCAGTCATTAAGTATCTTGCGATGAAGAACAAGAAACTGGAGACTAAGATTACAGAATATGAAGCTGAAATTAAAAGGAATGAGAAAGAAAAGAGGGCAATGGTTAAGATGCACAAGGAGATATTGCTCTATAGGGATATGATTTTAGGATTTGGAGGTCTTCTGTATCTTGGCATGCTTACCATTATGATTGATGTCATAGTTAGCAAGTAGATTGTTCATAAAGTTATTGACATCATTGTAATTGACATGATGAAATGATGCTGAATTATTTGCTATTCAGTTTATGGGCAAAGTGTAACAGAGATTGCAGCATAAATAACATGGGGCCATCATGATTGGTAGACAATGCACTTTTGGCATGTTCTATATTTGGCAGACAATGCACTTTTGGCATGTCCTGTATTTGACAGACAATGCACTTTTGGCATGTTCTATATTTGGTATGTGATGCACATGGGCACATCACCTAGCAACACTACTGATTTATGTAGCAGACTAGTTCATTGTCTTGTTGCAACATAGGAGCAACATCTAGCAGCTTCCATGCAACACTGAAGCAAAGCAACAATACATATTCAATATTCAGAAATTTAACTGAATTTGGCACTTAGGGTGAGCAGTAGATATTCAGTTCTTCAGCCACAAAGAACCCGATCAAACCGTACCGATTGCATAACTTATATGCTTACACATAAAAGCATACCTAACCAACATCAAACCCAAAATAATGTTAACTTATATGCTGAAACATATAACAGCATACCTAACTTAAGATAACCAGCAGCTTCCTCCTGCTTCAGCAACTGTGCCCATCTTCACTTCTTCAGAAATTTGAGGCGGCGTGGGCGGCGCACCACACACGGAGAAGCCTTCTTATTGACCACTGTTCTGTTGGACAGCTGCGCCACCTGATCCTGAGCCACCTCCTCTTCTTCCACCTTCACTATGTCAGGGAGGAGGGGAAGGACCTCGACGTCGATGGGCATTGTCTTACCACCCTCGACGGCGACCAGCGCTACCATTTGCACAGCGTCCTCCTCGCCCTCCTCATGGTCATCAGGGATGACCAGTACCTCCTCCACGTCGTCCTCCATGACGTCAGAGCCGAACGGCAGCAATGGCTTCGACACATGGCAGACCTGGTAGTCCGGGCTGACGGGCGCAGGGACAGTGAGCTCGACGTCGACGCGGTCCGCCCTCGACGTGACGCGTGCTGAATCTGGCCACAGCATCATGGTGGTGGAGCGGTACATCCACCACCTTGCGCTGAACAAGGGAGTCGCTCAGCGTGGCCTCTCGCATTGCCCACACGAGTAGGACAGCCGGCGGGACGCCGCGGCCGTAGGGGAAGGCGCGCTTCCTCCCGGCGTCGGTAAGGACTTTGATGAGGCCACGCGCGTGGTTGACCAACATCTCCGTGCTGGGGAACCAGCCGCACACCTCCGTCAACTGCTCGCGCCACCCCTCGTCATCGCCGGCGAGGTCCATCATCGCTCTCTGCCAGCCGAGGCTTCTCTCCATGGAGGCGGCTGCAGCGGTCGCCAGCGAGGGTATTCTCGATCTACTGTAGGTGGGGATAAGAGGGGAGTTCGAACCGGCGCCCGTGGGAGGTGGGTGAGTGTGTGGTGGGGAGGAGAGTGGTACAGTTACTTATTTAATGGCATTTCGGACGTGGGTAGGGGAAATGTACAATAATATTCTTTCTACCTCCCGCCCCGGTCATTACACAGTAAAAAAAAATTGATTTTTGTTTACAAGGAAACATCTTACTTTATTTAAACAAAGACTGGGATCTCGTCTGCTAATACACTAGGGATACAATTAGGGGGCCAAAGCCTCCAAACCAAAGAAACACAAGCGCCTACAGCTACCTTAGCCAAAGTATGAGTCGGCCGATTAACACAGTAAATAATTGAAGTAAGTGTTCTACTCTTGTTCCTTCTCCACTTTTCTGCACCTGATAGAAGACAAGCTAAGTTAATGAATGATACAAACTTTAATAATCCACAATGCATACAAACACTTACTTCTGATTTAGTTTGCATTTCTTGCTACGTCTAGTGTGTCCTACCAATTTGCAAGTGCCGCACCGGGTTTTCAACTCATTAAAAGAGAGTGGTCTACCATTTTTTGAGACAGGGCGGCTCTCATCTTCCTTTGTTGCACCTTTGCTTGACACTTTCATAGGATCTTTAACCTCAATCATGTTGCCTTCACCATCGTCCACATATTCAACTGCACACTTACTGATGTCATTTGTTTGCTTCAACAAATTTTCCTGTAGCAGATCATACTCATGACTCTTAGCTATCACAGCCTTCAAACTCTCTTGTAACTGATCCCACAAAGCAGGGTGTTTGCATGCCGCATGCATAGCTTCAGACGCTAACACTGACCTGGCTATATTTCATTCTTTCCCCAGCCCCAGTCCAACCAAATCCCAACAGATCGCTTGTGCGCCTCGCGGGCAGTCCCAACCTTGCTTCTTTCGTGAACTGAATAAGAACTAAACACTTTGGTATTTCAGATATGTTCAAGTGCTTCAGTACATGGAATATGTGCTTGCAAGGTAGACCCTTTCGAATCATTCTTCTGCAGCTGCACCTTATAGTTTCTGTGAAATTTACTGGTGTATAGTCCACCCAAAAATGGCGCTTCCGGTTATTCTTCTAGGCCACGATGTACTGCTGTGATCCGTCTCCCAGCTTAATTTCTACAATCTCCATGCCGTCAATTTTTCTAAGATCATCTTGCAACATATAGAAGTTTGCTGGAGTGAAGACGTGAGAAGCAGTTATCTCAAGTTCCCTCGAGGTAGTAACTGGCACCGGTAAACTCTGTGAGGCCGTGCAGTCATCTCGGGCCTCGTTTTCACGGATACGCACAACGGCGTTCTCATAGTGCAAAATCATATCCACCAGGGTCATTTCACCGTCTAGGTGGAGGTGAAGGCATGAGTTCAGGCTTTCACTCCGCTGGTTGCTTTTCATGCCAAGCCAAAACCCCTCTGTTAGATATGTCGCGGCCCACAGTCTCCTCTTCTTATACATCCGCCTCAACCATGTTACAGTTTTTTCTGACTGCCATCTTTTGGAAAATGCGTGCCATCTCTCCTCAAACGTTGCCGTGGACGTGCTGTAGTGCAGAAGACTTCGGAACTCCTTCAAGGACTTGTGACTGAGGTGAATCTTCATATTTTTCTCTATGTGCCACGTACATATACGGTGCCACACGTCTGGCAAGACTTCGCGAATTGCCTTGATCATCGCAGCATCGGCGTCTGTGATAACACTCTTAGGCATCTTTTGACACATGGACCTCAAAAAAGTCTGCAGAAGCCACACGTATGTCTCCTCGGTCTCGTCCGAAACTATGGCAGAACCAAAAACAGTGGTCTTCCGGTGATTGTTAAGACCAACAAAAGGTATGAATGGCATACCATAGCGGTTCATCTTGTACGTGCTGTCAAATACAAGCACGTCGCCGAAGTCCTCATAGTCATGACGAGACTGGGAGTCGCACCAGAACATCCTATTCAAATGTCCTTCCTTATCTAGCCTGTACTCGAAAAAGAAGCTAGGATCCCTCTGCTTCCTACTGGCCATGATGCCTATGGCTGTGGCAGCATCACCTTTTGAAAGCAGCTTCCACTTCTCCTTGGCGCAAAGGTTGTATATTTCATGCCTGGTAAAACCAACACCGCCGTACCATACTTGTTTGCTAATGAAGCAATCCATCATGTCATGAATTCTAATCCCTGCAGCTCCCATGGACATTATCTCATGCTTCTGGTACTCTTTGATTTTTCTGTGGGATCAAAGAAAAGGTACCTTGTCCGGTCCTGCCAACATATGGCTATGCTTGTCCTTAAAACTTTCAACATACCAAACCCCACGCTTTTGGTCAAGCTTGACGGTCAGGTGCGCTTCGCAAAAGCAGCGTGTCTCGGCTCTGAGCCAACGGCTGTGTCCTTCCTCGGTTAGCAACTTGCTGTCACGTTTCCCTTGTCTTGAACAAACAAACCTCCTGTAACGCATATGACGTGACTCTGTTTTGCTATACCTGACATTATTCTTTCTAATGTTGAAACCATTATCTCTAGCATAGCTGTTGTAGAAATCATACGCAGCATCGTGAGACGTAAAGGTCATTTCCATTATCTGCATGAACATATCCCTCTTATCATCTGCACTGGCAGTATCTTGGACATTCTTTGCCCCATCATCTTGTGTCACCTACACAATCAAACCACAGCCATGAAAATAGATTTCTATGGTTTAACATTACTTACTTCCATAGAACATTGATTACACACATACCTCACTCATGATGACCGACGACTCGGACTCCCCAGAACCAGGTGCATCTAGAGATTCATCGTTAAGGCATGTCTCCACGTCGGATTCACCGTAATAGTCGTACGCATTATGACATTCGGAAATGAACTAAAAAATACAACACAAATACATAATTACTTACCATATAATATTCCAGAAGAAATTCAATTTGCATGCCAACAAAACTTTTCACTTACGTACCTGACTAATGTAATCTTCATTCGAGAGCTCCGAGTTGTTTTCCTGATCATCATCAAGCTCATCGATCTATAAATTTTCAACAAAAAGATTTAATGTTGTCAGATGCCACCAAAAAATTACAACATGACAATGCCACTCGCATTAAGATCGTCCCATTCGTTCCCATTCTCTGATCGATCTTCACGATCTGAATTTTCATCATCTGACCAATATTATATCCAGTCTTTCATCAGTTCTCCAAACTCCATGTCTACCATGATATCAGTTAACTCCTCGTCCGCCATTTCCTACAACCAATAATATGTATCATCACATGTGCAAACATTATCAATGATGAAATATAAAACACATAGTACACGATCACAGATGTTATGTAAACAACCGCAATCGAGGCCGTTCAGATCTGCCAAACTTAGTAAGGAAGATGGCCACGGCACCCGTCGAGATCACATTCAATCGCGAGGAACTGCACGATCTCAAAACCTAGCTAGATCTGTGATTACCTCTGCCGCCGGATACCTAGGTTAGCCGCCACATCAAATAATGATCCCCATGGTGCGCACAGCCGATGGCAACCGACGCTACGTGAACCCAGATCACGAGGAGCAGCACTACCGGAACAAGATCCACGATCACATGCGCCGCCGGGTAGCTAGGTTACCCGCTCCGCTAGGTTAACCACTACCACTGGCGCGGCGGCAGTTCGTTCGATGTTGCCGCGAGCGAGACTAGAGGGGGGACGCGGGATGCGGTACATGTGCGCGATCGCTCTCACGACGTTGTCGCGCCCGCTGTCCGACGAGATCGCCGGCGACGAGATAGCCGCCGGTGGAGATCTACTACGTGACTTATGGAGCTGCGTCAATGCTCGCGAGATTGATGGAGCTGCTCGCGTGAATGATTGGATTCGGCAGGTCTTACGTGGATGTGGGGTCGTGTGATGTTTTTTTCGGACCAAGGTAATGTACGTATACGGTCTGGGTCATACAGGGCTAGACAGGGCTTGGATCTGGGCTGCGGCGGGCCAGGAAAAAAACAAATTCACGGGGACAAAAATACCCCTCCGAAATTAGGTTAGGGGGGAGCACCGTAGCAGGGCTCCCCTCGGTATACATGAAGATAGTGGGGTATGATGAGGATAATGGTGTTACGTTTTTATATGCGGACAGAGGTGTCTACAAAGTTGAACTTAAGTCAATGCAATCTAGAAAACTTTATGAAACCCGTCGTATGGATGAATGCCATCCTTTCACAAGTTTATATACACCAGGTGATTGCTCGTGTTTTGTTATAATGCATTTGTAGTGATCCAATCCAAGTAATGCTTTGTACATTTTTGCTCTAACACTTGTATTGCGTTTCGCAAGTTTTCACTAGCAAGTACGTATCAACTAAAGCCTAGTTAGCACTTGTCCCTTTGCTAAATACTCCCTTTGTCCCAAAAAGTGTGGCAGATTTATAATACCAAGTTACTATAACTTCTTTCTAAATCGGCGACACTTATTTTGGGGCGGAGGGAGTAGATGGACTTGTAGCTTTACTTTTGTATTATCATTGAAGTTGTCTCACTCTTTTGGAGATACAAATCATGGGTCAAATGAGCAACTTAATTGCCACGTTTGAAACCTCAACACAAGTTATATTTTTATTGGGTATCCATATCTGTTCTGAACTTGGTATTGGTCTTAACAACACATAATAGTTACTCTCATTGCATCGACACCTTCTTCTCAGTTTTTTTCATTACACTAGTTAATGGCACATGTTGTAAGTGACCAGTACATCTGCAGCACATAGAAATCAATTGAATTTCTTATCTCTAATCAGGCTCGGTGATATTCTAAGAATTCTTGACACTTTATTTATACCGTCAGCTTAATTCTTCATTATGAGAGGTAGCTAAATATACCATTTTCTATAATATTATTTGTATTTTACAATATTTATGTTTGATTAGATATTGATAGTATCAAAAAGTGATATATTAAACATTTGTAGAAAATGTGTTACGAAAGTGGGCATTTTTCTCAAGTTACATTTCTATGTTCATCTAACGACTCATTGTTAATTTGTCTTATCCTCAAAATTATCATAATTGTCTGACTTCTTACGCGTCTAAATATAGGTGTTACTGGTGGATGTGATGGAGTTTAAATGTTGCCTGATTGTATTGTTTGCTGCACTGAAATGGTTCAAGAGGGTAAGAACATCTTCTTCGTTAATTAGTTTGTGAGATTTCGAATTTTTTTTCTTTGGTGAAAATTATCTAGCTGCGAGCGTTGGCCAGGTGTCCTAGGAGATGTAGCCAGGAGCATTGAGTTCACACACATATCTTATTTATAAACTATGTTTTTTTTTCTATACCTATATCCGGTTACTAATAGATTAACATTTTTGTTTTCTCTAGGTGAAGGAATGGTTGTTGCCGTTTTGCATTGAGCTCGTCGAATTGTGTCAATATATGGTCACAATGTTTATATGTTACACACTGCGATGCAATCATATCCCACCTTAGGTTTTCACAGTTTTGGCTTGTCTGGAAAACTTACCGTGTGCATTGGTCTAGCCAAATTTCTAATGTCGCGGCGTGTATCTAAATACATAAACCAGAAAATTCCATCTTGCCTTAGTAATATACAAGCTGCGTTTCATAGCAATATGGTTTGCAATGTGTATATGGTTGCGAACTACATTTTTGAATGGACGGTATAGTATAAGTGTCTGCTGGAACAGGTGTTTCTGGCAAAGGATTGGCGTGTTTATTCAAACTTTGGTAATTCTGTGTACTCCGTATTTTACTTGCGGAGAACTGCGAGCAGAACTATGCGAAGCTAAATCAAGTTCTGAAGACTCATAAGTTCAAAAAATGAAAAAGAATGTTCTGAATGAATCATACAAAGGGTTTATTTATATCCATGAGAAATTAACAAATGGGTAGCAATTTTATACGTACTATTTACCAAGGAATACAAATTCTTTGTTTGTGTGCTGTCATCACTGTTTTGTTTTCCTGCCTGTATATGACGACCTAACTATAGTGAAGAAATGTGGAGGAAAACATATTTCATTCCTGCGATTGTATCTCTTTTTGTGGTGTTACTGTAGTTTCCATATGCATGTTCCGCTCACCCCCCTTGGCCAGCTCTTTGGTATACATTAATTGACTGGGTGAAAAGCATTGCATGTCGTTCATTTGATTTCAGCGTTCCAATTTTGCTGATGATTCTGCCCATGTCTTCCGATTGTGCAACACTCGTATCTGTGCATGTGTTTGTGCGCTAGAGTTTTGCCCATGTTTTGAATCTAGCTAAAAAAGAAGAAGGCAAATTTCTATCTGCGGTTGAATATCACTAGCTCGGATATCGCTTCTGTAGCTCTTGTTCCTGGCCGGCATCACAACTGGCCAGAAGAGAGATTACAATTATTACGGTGATTGGCGAATTTAGGAGCCGTCCACCCACCTCAATTTGACGGTTGAAAAATAAAAGTTACAAGGAGTTACAAGATTAAAATTACGGGAAATTACAAATAACGATGGGACCGTAACATATTTTGTGTGGGACCAGTTTTTTTTCAAGAGGCAGATGTGTCAAAGGAATATGTAACTCGCACACCAGAGTTTTTTTTTTTTTGTGCAAAACTGCCGAATGAATCGATCGTGGCTCGTTTCCGGCCTATCCAGCCTCGATCGTCGCTTCGATGTTTTTTTGTTGGCGCCCATCTTCCCTGGCTCGCTGGCTCGGCCTTGCTTGGCCCGTCGACGATGACCACGTTGCGCCGCGCGTCGAGCACCTCCGCCGGCAGCGAGGTCAGCAACAGCCGGCAGCCGGACTTGCGCGTCGTCTCCGTCGGCCGTCGGCACACCGGACTTGACCTCGCGCGCCGCAGCAACGCCCACGCCTCACCGGCCGGGTTAGGTCAGGTTACCTGGCGCGGTGGACGGACGCTGAGTCGGGGCCGCGGCCCGCAAGCACGCCGAACCCAAGGATCCTTCTACCTGGTCAGGTAGTACACTAGTATGAAGAGCCGAGGAACGACGCCAGGCCACGAGGGTTCCCATCCTCTGCTCGATTTGGTCTTGAACACCTACAGTCATGGAAACATGAATCAGTCTCGGGAGAATACGAGCAGAAGATGCATGGCGAGTTATTTAATCCGGCCGCTTACCATCTTGAATTTGTCCACAGTTCCAGAGAGAAACCCCCTTGATGAATCTGTCATTCCCCTGAATAAGGCATGTGTTCTTAGGATAGCAGCAGGAGTACATTCAGATCTTTGGGGGAAGATAAGGTTAAAGTAGTAGATACAACATACCACTATGTCCAGCATTTGGTTATGAGCCTCCACCACTTCATTTATAATATCTGATATCTACAGAATGATAAACAGCTTCAGTGATCTTCAAGCTGGAAAGGCTGTCAGCAAGCAGATATATACATTTGAGTCAACTATGGAAGCGACTGCTACTCATTTCATTTTGTCATTTGAGGATTGAACCTTCAATAACTCTACTACATAAAGCTTTCTGTGAAAAAACCTCTACTACTTAAACTGGTCATGCCTAATTCCTAACAGGCCGCAAGCAAAAATCAGACGAGAACACCAAAAGTTAGAAAAGGTACCTCGGTAAGTTTTTTGTGAACACCAACAATTAGACAGGACGCCACAGAAGACCCGATGACTTACACATGAATGGTCCACCAAAATCCGGTTCGTTGTCTTGCAGGGGTGGAACTTCCTTTTGCCGTTTTAATTTTTTCGTGTCTTGATGGTCAAGCTCATTGTTTACTTGTCCGGTAAGTTCGACTTGGAAACCAAGTAGATTTGAGATTGTGGTCGCAACACAATACCGCCTCTGGTTCACCTATATATACTATTTACGAGCCTCGACCAAAGATACACTGAAAACACCTAGGGTTTTGCCTCATCTCGCAACTTGCTCTACCACCGTGGTCTACTCTATCTTGAACGCCAGCGTGCATCAGTGTGCGGGAGAGCAGATCCGAAACCGTTCGTCCTTGCGATCCTGCAACCGGAGAGCACGAGTTAGGTTTGTGGGAAGCGCTCTAAGCAACTGCTCAATTTTGTCATCACGGGTCGGCTCAGTTCATGTTGAAGAAGTGCGCAAGGCTTGGCTCGCTCGCCGTCGTGCTGCGAAGGGCCCCCAAGGACAATTCCTACGGCCCGGGAGTTCATCTCATCAAGGCGGAGCCAAATGGCAGGGTGGCTTGGCCTGAGGTGCTGCTCGTCAGCGAGGACTTCATCGGCGGTGGCGGGCAATAGAGCCGTAACTCACCATTAGGACGATGTAGGACTTCTGGATGTTCGTGAAGGTTGCAATAGATTCAGGTGTGCGAAGGAGAAGAGAGAAAGCCAAGGAGGGGTAGGGGACTCACTGCTAAAGGAGATCGATAGCACGACGGACATTGATCTGAAGTGGGGAAGAACGTGGTCGTGTCGTTGATTCCTGACAATCAATCCAATTCCTTCAACTGGGAGGTCCAGAGGAGTGACGCAAAGCTATCCAGGTGGTTGGGCAAAGGAAGATTGTTGGGCATGAAAACAAAATGCAACATAGGCGGTGGCATGAACGGACACTCGGATCATTGTCGTCGACCGCTCTCCGAGCGCCGCCGAAGACAAAGTTGCAACCACCAAAAATTTCGAAGCGTTTAGCTAGCATTAGTCCATCGTGGGCATTTCATATGTTCAAATGACCAAAATATGTGAAAATGGAGCATAATTCAAGAACTAAGGTCTCAGACATTGCAACATTCTCACGCATAGCTTAGATCTCACAAATAAATCTCACACATAGCTTTGGGCACAGTATAGAATAAAAGGCTCACGCATGAAGCTCACACATCATCCTCAAATCCGAGCAGGCCACGGAATTTTACGTACTTCCTTTTGCCCCATGTCCATAAGGCATTGCTTCCTCAAGCTACACCACTATCAGAAGAGACACTATTGAGTTTATCAGACCGTGAGGTATCAACAGCTGCATGATAGAGAAAATTGTTAAACTATAAAGTAATAATAACAATAAAATTACATGTAGATTGACTGAAATTGGAAGTATCCTGTTGAAACACCAAATTTGAAGAACAAAGTACACTGAAGCACAGGCAACAAGACAACCATGCATACAATGAAAGAGGTCCGTCATGAACTTGCCTCGATACTGAAGGTTGTCTGAAAAAGCACCCTTCACGCACAAAGTTGTCAAACCTATATATTAACCCACACTCAGAATATTGTAAAAGATAGCACATGGATATATATTTAAAACTCAATGTATCTCCTCTCACCGGTTAACATTGTCCCAGAGCCATTTTATTAGACTGCAATTAACCAATTACTTTGCACTACGCAAGCTATAGCTAACTTTCTATACATACAATACATATACCTATTAACCATTCTCGTCAGCAGCAATCAGTTACAAGATCCAGTTTTAATTAAACACCTTCTCTGCTAGTAGGCTACTCCCTTCATCCAGAAAAGCTTGTCCCAAACTTGTTCCTCAAATGAATGTATTTAGCACTAACTTGATGCTAGATACATCCATTTGAAAGACAAACTTTTTCGGACGGAGAGAGTACTATTTAACACCTTCGCTGCTAGTATACTAGCACAGAGCACCGAACCGGTTGACTCTACAAAGTAAAACTATGTGTCCCTGTAGTCGTTTATTTATTCTCTGTACCATAAGAAACTTGATTCCAATGAACAAGGTAAACAGTAGGCATGAAACTAGCCATCAGTTAGCTAGCCATTGTCTCACGAGTTGATTAGTTTTTTTCCGGGTGCAATCTGCCCAATCCCAATTCATGGAGCACTAGTATTCGTACTAGTCTAATTGAAACACCCACTAAAATTAGCCCTAGCACTTGCAATCCAGCGAACCTTAATACAACGAGAAGCTAGCTAGAAGGTTCAACTATTTGCTCATCCTCAAATCAGTTTGCAGGGCTGGTAACCACTAATACAATCATGCAACACAGATCCAATTAACCATGGATTATACTACTGTTGTTAATCCCCAGAACCAATGCGTCGCTAGTAAGATTAGAGGAACATGTACCAAAAGAGAAGACAAAGGTTTAGGGCCGCTGTAGGAGCAGGTCTCCATCGACTTCGGCACAGCGGCTGCGACTTCGATGATGGTACGGCCTGGGAGAGCCGCCGCGGCGCTCGATCTAAGGAACGGCTCGGGAGGCGCGTTGGGAAGGCGCTCCTCGACTCCGGTTCGCAAGATGGCGTGGTCGCCCCAGGTCCTCGTGTCGGCGGCGTCGCCTCTAGGTCCACACGCCGTCGCCGCCGTCTACGCACTCGTGAGATGGATCGGAGATATACGACAGTTACGTGGGATTAATCGAGCGAGGCACAATGTTCGCAAGAAAAACCATGGACCATAATACCCTTCGTGATTAAATTAAATACTGTAATTGGCATGTTAAAATCAACGGCCGGAAATAATCAAAGGAGGAGTTACAGGAAATTACATTTCGTAACTATACAATCACCGTAAAAGAGCTCAAGAGAGATATGTCTTCCTTTTTTTATGTTGTGTGTCGGAACTCGGAAGCCCTGCTCGTGTTACACGAGTCTCAGTATGCTATCAGGGATTACTCTCTCCAGGTAACTATAGATATGATCTCGGATAAAAGTTTGCAGCAAGAAAGGAGAATTGAGAAAGTCGAGCAAGGGGATGGGAGAGAGATAAGCGCTTTATACTCAAGTTGAGGCATCACAAGATCAGTGTAACAATCTAACGCTTATGCTGGTGGAGGGTACCATGGGCACCAATGACATTCTCTGAGTCTCTTGCCATTAGTTTGATATACCATGGGCACCAATTATGGATACAATGCCCAATTTCTTCCCACGAAGGAGGCCTCAAGGGTCAAAATGCTTGACCAGTTGGACAATCTAGTGGTAAACAAATTCCTGGTGCCCTTCAAACCTAAACAATTCATCCATGTACAACACAATATGTACTATGTGAGCATGTGTATAATCTCTATCCACTGGTATTGGAGGAACTAGAACTAAGAGTCTTGGAAGGGTCCTATGTTCATATGTTGGGAATTGCCGGAGTGAAGGTATATCACTGTATTTATGGACTTGTATGCATTCACGCTTCTTCAATTCTAGCACATGCGGCATTCACATGCATTCTATTTTTATTTATTTACCATTTCAATTCTAGCACATGCATGTGGAATTCACATGTATTCTATTTTTATTTATTTATCATTTCAATTCTAGCACATGTGGCATTCACCTGTATTCTATTTTTATTTATTTATTTATTACCCGCCTTTTATGTTAGAACCATATCTTTTCTGATATATATGGCTTGCCTAATTCTGTTATGATGGAACATGAGTCTCAACCATGCACATCATTATTAGTTGTAGACTCTTGGTGTACACAAGGTTAAAACTATTTCATTGTACTGATTACATTGTGCTAAGCTGGGAAGACATGTCGGTGTTAGCAACTTATTAGAGCATCCCTAGCAGACACCGTAAAACTTCGACCTTTAAAACATATATACAGGATGCCTAAAACTGGTTTTACGGGCTGAAAATGGTCACAATAAAGTAGATACACTAAAACTGGCCCTTAAAAGAGCATCTACCGAAAAGTGCCAGTAAGGGAATATCAATCAAAGGACTCAGATCCCTCCCCCTTCTCCCGCGATGCGCCCCGCGCGTGCGTCTCGGGAGCCCCATCTCTGCCACCGGCGAGAGGCCCCTTCCGCCGTCCCCTCCTCCTCCTCGCCGCTGCCGGTAAGCGTCCGCCAAGCAAAGCCCGTGCGGCACTGGCAGCGGCGGGGCCTCTCCCCTCCCTCCCCTGTCGGGATCCCAGCGGCGCGGGTCAGCCGCTCGCAGGGGGGCCGGGTCCGGTGAGCTTTCCGGTGGCGGGGTCGTGTGGATCTGGTAGCTGCTGCGCTGGGAGGCGGCGGCACGGCCCTGCAGTGGTGGCGGCTGGGGCTCGGCTGCGAGGCCGATCTGGTGGTGGTGCGGGCTAGGTCGGGCGCGTCCGATCTGGCCGATCTGCGGGTGTCGTGGGTGGCGGCGGCCACTGCTGGAGACGGCGCACCCTCCTCTTCGACGGGAAGGGGCGCTAGCTCTGCGGGGTGCCGTCCTTGGCTGCACCGGGCGGCGAGGCGGCAGCGAGCATGGTTCCGATCTGAAGGTGGTGGCATCACTGGTGCTTTGTCCTCCACGTCCGGCCGGGATTTAGGCGCCCTTTGGGTCTCCCGTTCTGCTGGTCAGAGGGGCGGTGGGTGCGGGCTCTGGGCTGGGGGAAACCCTTGACTAGCAAGGCCGGTCACGATGTTGGTGACGCCCATGGCGCTGTTCTCCTTCTTGTGGGCAACATCGAGACCTACACCTGGCCCTCCGCCTCTTGGTCCCGGGCAAAAGCCTAAAATCTTCGGATTGGGCGGCGGCGGCGCATCGGCGTCGCTTTCTTCTTGAAGGCGCCACCTTGGGAGCTCTTCGTGGTCAGGGGCTCGGTGTGGTGGTGGTCTGCCGGTCTTCACTACTGTCCATGCTCGGCGGCTGCGGTGTGCGTTTGGGTCTTGGCTGGAGACGACGGCGATGTATGGGTGTCCTTTAGAGGTAAGGTCGCCACGGCTATTGTCCTATCCTCGGCTGCTGGTTGGCCTGCCCATGCATGCTCAGCGGTGAGCTGCTCTGCCTGTCGACGGGGCGGCGTCCTTCGATCCAGGACAAGAGGGCAGGGGTGCCCTCTTCGGAGGCAGTGACGGGACAACAAGTTTGGCCTTGGGAGGGACAGAGTGTGGCTTTCCTCCGGCGGTGAATTGCTCCCTTGTCGCAGTCGTTGATGACATGATCTGAAGCCGTCGTGGGCTTCGATGTCCTACTGATCCTTCGAAGCTTGTTAGCTGTTCTGTAGAGTTGTGTATCCTGTCGTTTTATTTTCAGTTTCCTGTTGTATGGCCGGTTGTAATGTGTGATTTGCTTTATATATAAAGCGGGGCGAAAGCCTTTTTCGGCAAAAGAGCATCTACCAGCGGGACCCACTTTTTTTCTACATATTTTATTTCTTTTCTCTTCTTCTTCCCATGAGGCTCCTCATTATCCTCACGCACAGACTGGTCGAGGCCCGACCCACCGCTGCCCCTCCGTCCTACCGCCGCCGCTCACCCGCTGCCCCTCCGGCCTGCCGCCGTCGCCCATCATCTGCCCCTTCGGCTGGCTCATCCCCTGCTGCCCATCCGCTATCCGCCGCAGTGCCACGCACCGCGGCCCCTGCTAGTGTTGCCCGCGCACCGCCGCCGCGAACTGGTGCCTCGGGAGGAGCAGTTTGAGGCTGCTCCTCGAGTGCACGAGCCCGGCCCCAGGACCGCATCCGCTCGCCCGCCATGGCCGCACGCACATGCGAGCTTGGCCCCAGGCCCGCATCCTATTCCCCTTCCTCGTGTCGAGCACGAATGGAATCAACCATGGCCGCACGCACGCGCTCAATCCTTCTGCAATGCAGAATTTTGTTGGAGCTGGGAGAAATAGACTGCGGGAGACGGGAGGTACGGACAGCGGCGCGTGGGGAGAGGGCGGCGGAATCAGCCAGTTCGTGGCCTGTATACCATCCTCGGATCTGTAGAAGTATGGGTTGGAGACTCGCATTTTCGGTGGCCCATAAAATGTACAAGGGTCCGCAGACTTTTATCGCGTTTGTTCTGGATAAAAAAATGGTCTGAAACCATAAACCCGCCGAAATTTTATAGATTTGACCTTTTTAAATTGTCTGTTAGAGATACTTTTATGGTGTAGCGTTCATACAGTCCTACAAGCGGCAACACTATTGCCGCCTCCCTATGGCTGGGCCACCATCTCAGGATGGTTCATTGCCTACCGTCTAAGGAGAACAAGATAGATGAAGTTGCACTAGTACATAAAGAGATGTATTAGACGGGCAGAAACCTGCCATAGAAAGTATCATTTGAGCAGGGTGGTCATGGGTTGCTGTCTCATATTCTCCAGATGGGTGATCGAATCTATCTCAAAAATGAAACTATCGAGATGAGCTAGAAAAGTGCGCCCATATCAGACCTCTCCCGTGCTTTTCAGCTAGCCACAGATTAATTTGTTTTTGTTTACACACACCACCCACAAATAGATCCCGATTGGTTCTATAAAAAAAATCCCGATTTGGGTCTATGCAGATTAGAGGCTCAAATGGAGACGATTTTGGAGGAGTTGGTAGCATTGGCCTGCCGTAGTGAGTTTATCCATTAGGGGTTGATTTGAGAATGTTAGTTATCTGCACTAGTCTCTTCATAATCAAATAATCCGCTAATTTGGGTGTTTCAGAAGCGGCACATAATTGAGGTGGTTGGGCCGGGCCATTGTTGTGTACCCACTGTACTCTGCTTGTTGAGAGTTATTTACCAGCAACCATCACATTATGGGCTAGGGTAACAGATCAGTACCACAATTGAGGCAGGGCACACAAAACCACCAACAATGGGGCTAATCTGTAACGCGGAGCACTGACGCTGCGTTTTAGCCCAGAAAACAGCGAATCCGACAGGTGGGTCCCGCCTGTCGGGCTGACGTGGCGCTTGTTGACGGACGCCGTTAGACGGCGAGAGACGGCCGTTTCGGCGCGCCCGTTCAAGTGGCCCGTACCGGTCGGTGTTCGAACCAGACCAGCCACCTCACTCTCTCTGTCCTCTCTCTCGACCCCGACCACCGCTGGCGCCGGCACTGTCGACTCGCCGCCTTTCGCCGCTCTGCCATGGTTTCTTGGAGCGACCAGTCCTCGAGCTCTTCTTCGGACGGTGAAGAAGTCACTAGCCAGGTATGCGTGTTCGCCTCTCGCCTCCCCCACGGATTAGGGTTCATCCCGCTAGGGTTAGGGTTCATCATTTGGGGATTTTTTACCAGGCCGCTGATTTGTGCAATTTGTGTGCTGGTTAGCTTCCTAGGACTATCTCTTGCTATGAATGGAGTGGCATTGCTCACGACCTGTCGTCTCGTTGTCTGCATCAAGCACCTTGCGTCAGGCTTGTTGCATTTGAATCTGTGGACACAGGCAGACGTTTTCTTGCGTGTGCTGAGGAGAAGGTATGTTGCTTCTGTTGCTTCTGTTGCTTCTGTTGATGTAATAGTTGTTGCCCATAATCTATGCATATACAATCTTATAGATGGAAAAAATTATATATGCTTTTATAATTGGTTCTGCCCATAATTTGTGCATACAATTTTGACAATATATCTATTAATTAAGAGTGATGTAATATTTGATTTAGGCACCAATTGATGCATAGAATATAATTCAGTGGATAGAACTAAACTAAAATTCAGTGGATATAACTGAACTACAATTCAGTGGATAGAACAAAGTAGAGAGTGTACAGAGTATTATAGAATTTGTGCACATTTCATACAATTTCTTATTGAGAACATATTTATTTAATTGTAGGCAGAAGTAAAGTGCAATTATCTGGAGTGGATAGACCCAGAGTGGTTAGTGGCTATGCAGTTCACCCTCACTGAATTGTGGAGCATGTATAACAAAGAAATCGATGACAGGCTGAAAGAAAATGTTGAGCTTGGTGAAAGAAATTACAAACTAGTTGGAGAAAAGAGGAAGATGGAGGAAGATCTGAGGTTTTTCAAACTGGACTTTGCAAAAATGGTTGCTGACAAGGAGGATGCTATCACAGAGCTGGGCAGTGTTAGGTTGGCTCTAAGTGATCTCAAAGAGGAGATGGAGAAGAAGAAGCTGGCAGACCATGGTTGTACCAATCTTCATCAGGTACTTAGGGCAAAGGCAGAGAAAGAGAGGGACCAGCTAGTGGCAGAGAGAGACCAAGTTGTGACAGAGAGGGACCAACTAAAACAAGAGAAGAAAAAACTGGAGTACATGATTGCAGATCTGCTCAAACAGAAACATGGGTACAAGGACAAGATCAAGAAGTTGAAGGACATATGTGATGATTTTTAAGTATGTATTGTGGTGTGGTTTAGGGTAGCACTATAGTTGATATGAATGTTCTCTTATGCACTTCCAAAGCTGTGATGCTTTATGTATCTTTATGTCCAAGACTTGTGTTGTGTACTCCGAAGACTTGTGTTGTGTACTCCCAAGAACTAATTAATGTTCTACTTATTATCAATGTATCCTTGGATCAATGGCCTACTTATTAATGTATTTTGTTTGTATCAAATGAAATGTTTGTAGTTGTCCATACTATTTGCACAGAACATATATTGCACAGATCTTTTTTGCTCAAATTTATTTTGCACACAACATATATTTGCACAGAACATCTATTTGCACAGAATTTTAACAGCAGGAGATAAACATAGATAACTTCAAAGTGCCATACATAGGTTCACAACTCCATACATAGGTTTTAACAAACATAGGTTCTGAGTGCCATACATAGGTTCATAATGTCATAAATAAAGTGATGTAGTGCCTGATTTAGCACACACAGACTTCAAATTTGAGCATTTAGTAGTTCCCACTGGCATAGAAGTACCCCTCCATCCTCTTGCTCATGTACTTTGTCCTCTTTGGCCTACTGCCTGCAGGCTGGCTAGTAGAAGCTTCTGCAGAACTTCTTGGAGGCTTGAACCTTTTTGCACCCCTTCCAACAGCAGTGGAAGATCTTGCACCTCTACCAGCAGCAGTAGGAGAAGAACTAGCACCCCTTCCAGCAGCAGGAGTAGTAGCAGACCTTGCTCCCCTTCCAGCAACAGCAGGAGTAGTAGCATACCTTGCTCCCCTTCCAGTAGCAGCAGGAGAGGAGTTTGTAGTAGATGATGATGGTGCACCCCTAGCACTTCCAGTAGCTGATGAAGCTGCACCATGGTGCCATTCTGGTACAGTCCTGTTTGCCTGTAATCAAAAAATTAAACAACTTTATAATGATCAGTCAATAGAAATGAACATTCAAGTGATTTCAAAATGAAAATACCATGTGCTTGTTCTTCCTGATTTGCAGATCAGGCCTCAATGGCTTTGGACAACTTGTGTACTTGTGTCCTTGCAGCTTGCAGTTCCCACATGTTATAGTAGCCATCCTAGATGTCTGCTTTGCTTGAGGTGGCTCAAACTTTCCTTTTTTCCTTTTCTCTTCTGCTGGCCCCTTCTTGTCATCTTTGAACTGTGGTGGTTCAATGTCAGGTGTTGGAGTTTTCACCCAGCTATCTGGACCAGGAACAGGGTAAATCACTGGCTTATATGCCTCCAAGTACATAGATTTCTTGAAAAACACATTGATATGATCCTCTGGCAGCTGTTTAGACCTATAGATGGCAGAACAAGCATGTTTGCAAGGAACTCCAGTGATGTCCCATTTCTTGCACCCACATGTCTGTATGTTTGTGTCAACACCATAGGTCTTGTCTCCACTAGTGACTTGGAAAAGTCATTGGCCAGCTATGAGTGCTTTGCAATCCCTTGCATACTTCTTGTTCATCTCCAACTTCTCTGCATAGGTTGGTGCAATCTCCCATCTAGCACATTTTCCACCCTCTCTCTTCTGGTGGAACCTCACTAGCAACTTGTCCTTGATCCCATTGATCATTGTGACAATTGGCTTGTTCCTTACATCTAGAATGTACTTATTAAAAACTTCACTTAAGTTATTCACCACTAAATCAGTTTTGCAATTAGTGTCCATTGCATGCCTAGACCAAGCTTTAGCAGGAATTCTTGACATCCACTCGCAAGCAGCAGTGCACTCAGCCTTCATGCTTTCCATGGCCAAATTGAAGTCATGTTCAGTGTAAGCATAGGCAGCTGCATCCATGCATCTCTTCAAATCCTCTCCTCCAAATCCTGCTCTCTGGAAGTTTGCATAGATGTGCCTCAAACAGTACCTATGATGGCAGTTTGGGAATACTGCTGTCACTGCATTGAGTAGACCCTGCATGAAAGTGAATTGAAATGATTTTAAATGATTTTATATGATTTTATATGAGTTAATATGATTTTATATGAGTTAATATGGGTTAATATGATTTTATATGAGTTAATATGATTTTATATGATTTTATATGGGTTAATATGATTTTAAATGATTTTATATGAGTTAATATGATTTTAAATGATTTTATATGATTTTATATGAGTTAATATGATTTTAAATGATTTTATATGATTTTATATGAGTTAATCTGATTTTAAATGATTTTATATGAGTTAATTAGATTTTAAATGATTTTATATGGGTCACCCTAGTCACCCTAGGCTATCTATGACTAAGTGTCGACAAGAAGGGTTCCGACTCGACACCTACCAACTAGTCATGATGGCATCACTTTGATGATGGATATGTTCTATGATACCACATGGGTCACCCTAGGCTATCTATGCCTAAGTGTCGACAAGAAGGGTTACGACTCGACACCTACCAACTAGTCATGATGGCATCACTTTGATGATGGATATGTTCTTTGATACCACATGGGTCACCCTAGGCTATCTATGCCTAAGTGTCGACAAGAAGGGTTACGACTCGACACCTACCAACTAGTCATGATGGCATCACTTTGATGATGGATATGTTCTTTGATACCACATGGGTCACCCTAGGCTATCTATGCCTAAGTGTCGACAAGAAGGGTTACGACTCGACACCTACCAACTAGTCATGAACAAGTAAATGAACTAAATGAACATGTAAATGAACAAGTAAATGAACTAAATGAACAAGCAAATGAACTAACCTTCTGTCTATCAGACATGAATGTGTACTTTCCAAACTTGCCCTCTTCACTTCCCCCTAGAGCATACTTTAGCTATGTCAAGAACCAGGACCAGTTAACTGTATCTTCAACTCCAACCACTCCAAAGGCAATGGGGTACATATTGTTGTTTGCATCCCTTCCAGTAGCTGCTAGTATCTGTGCACCACTAGTCAATTTGATGAAGCAGCCATCTAGACCTATGAATGGCCTACATCCATTCAAGAAGCCCTCACAACATGCATTCAAACTGAAAAATAGACCATGGAACCTTGGTCCAGCAGTAGGATTTTCTCTGGTTCCACTAACAGTAGTGACAATGCACCTAGATCCAGGATTTGTAAGCTTCACAGTCTCCAAATAGTCTCTCAGCCTCTTATATTGCTTCTTGTGATCACCAAGCACAATCTCTTTTGCTTTCTTCTTAGCCCTCCATGCCATCATCCTAGGAATCTCAAGCCCAAATTGCCTCTTTGCCTTGTCAACAATAGCAGGTACAGTAGTGTTGGGATCTGATCTGATGGTCTCAAGCATTTTGTTGCCAAGCCACCTTGAACTAATCCTAGTTTTCTCAGACTGGGTGGGACATGTGTGCTCCAACCTCATCTTCTTAATGCAGAAAGTGGGCTCATTTGTTATCTGTGCTGCTACCATGTAGAACTGACAACCATCTCCCTCACAGCAAACAATTACCCTATCACTGCAGTTTCTGTGGTATTTATATCTTCTAAGTTGTTTCACATGCAAATTGACTAGGGCCTCTTTGAATTGGTAAACATCTTTGAAACAGAGCTTTAGCTGGAATTGCTGTTCTGGATGCATCCTGTCCTCATCATACCAGACCCTAGGTGGTCTTTTCTTAGCCCTACTCCTTCTGCCAGAGCTGATAACAAAGGACATTGGTTCATTTCCATCATCATCTGCTTCAAAGTCTGTATCTTCCTCTTCTGAAGATGGAAACCAATCAGGATTAATGCTTGGACCAGCACTAGAGTGGGACCTACTAGTAGGACCTGGCCTCTTTGCCTTCTTCTTAACAGGCTCAGGAACTGGAATCTCTTGGGCCTCCTCATCATCTTCTTCCTCCTCCATGTCATATATATCTTCAGGATCTGTGTCCCCCTCACAGTGTGTACTTGACATATATTCAGCTCTCTTCCTCTTTATTTCAGAAAGAGTTTCATCTAGCTCAGGTTCCTCTGTCCTCCTATTTGCAATTTGTTCTTCTACATAATGCACTGAATCTGAGTCATCTTCTTCTTCTCCTGCATCTAAGTGGTCAACATCAACTACAAAATCTTCATCACTGCTTGAACCTTCCTCACTAACTGCATTGTCCTCCTCATCAGTGTCCATGCCTACAGGAATTGCTTCCTCACTAACTGCATTGTCCTCCTCATCTGAATCAAACTGAAAATCAGCATAATTGACACTTACTTCAGTGTTAAGCTGTGTCCCAAAATGGAACTGATAGTTAGGAGGAACTGATGTGAGTGGCAAAAAATTTACACTTTCCTGTGTCCCAAGATGTAACTGACAGTTAGGAGGAACTGTTTTGTGCACAACACCTGATTCAGCAACAGCAAAAACAACAGGTGCCTCTTCTTCTATTTGCTGTGCATGTTGATCTTCTCCAACTACTGGTTCAATAACTACCTTTCCCTTTCTAACTGTCAGTGACAATGTCTGGGTGCTCTCAAATTGTCTCAGCATGTGAATTACTTCAATGTTGCCTTTAATCACACAAACACCTTGCAGCCCTATATTTTCATCTTTCAAGTAGCAAAGACTGTCATCCTTACAGTATCCATTGCTGACCATTACATTGAGCAAACTACCATAAGTGATTTCTCTTTCAGACATCTTAACAAGAGCATACTTCTCTCCAGGAAACTGGAAATAGATTGACCATAAATCTTCAGGCCTAAAATAGACATACAAATGAATATTAACAAGTCAATTGTATTAACATAACTGACCATTATATCTGACAATTATAATGAACTATTTTAAATTATAGTAACTGGCAAATCAGTACTAACATTACTATCAGTGTAAGCAAAATTTTAAATTACAGTAACATGACAATGCATTGTAAGCAATTCAGGCCTAAAATAGACATATATTAACAAGACAATATCTACAAGCCTAATATAGCTCAGACTGGTTACAATGCAGTGTAAAGCATTACAATGCAGTGTAGTGTAGCAATACCATAAATGAAAACTACAGTGTGATTTTCTCCAAAAATTCAGAACCATACAGTACTACTAAGATAACTGAACCCTAACTAAAGATGTGATAGTCGACAAAAATTCAGGACTACAATCACTTCTAAATGACTAACAAATCAATGTTTAAAACAGATCCTGTAGTAAGGAGGAAAGATTGAAGCCCGGTGACGATGGGATGATCCTGTAGTCGATAAACATGGCCAAATGATCCTGCAGTAAGAACAGATTTTGAAAGATTCAGATTACCTAGCTGAAGATGGGACGAACGGGAGCACATCCGTGGGACCAATCTGCGAAGCTGCTTCCTCGGTACCATGCTCCGGCGACAGGCCCGCCGCCGCGGCAGACTCTGGATCTAGGTCGCAGCCGCCATCGGTGTGGGGGCCGATGACCCCGCATTGCGAGCGCAACAGCTTCTGCCCTGAAGTAGTACCAAGGCCCTCGCCGCTGAGTGCGGCGTCGCCGCCTCCGTCGACTCCGTGTGCACCGTCGCCGCCGGAGCTGGTCGCCATCGGAGCGGAGTGGGGAAGGACTGAATCGACTGGATTGAATCGAGCGGGGGAAGGGAACGGCTTGACCTCGTAGACGGGCGCGCCGAAATGGCCGTCTCTCGCCGTCTAACGGCGTCCGTCAACACGCGCCACGTCAGCCCGACATGCGGGACCAACCTGTCGGATTCGCTATTTTCGTGGCTAAAACGCAGCGTCAGTGCTCCGCGTTACAAATTAGACCCATTGTTAGTGGTTTTGTGTGACCTGCCTGAAATGTGGTACCGATCTGTTACCCTAGCCCATAATGTGGTGGTTTTGGATAAATAACTCGCTTGTTGATGAGTCTGGTCTCATTGTGTGGTACAAAGTTCAATAAAATTATGGTTGCCTGCATCTGGCATGCAGGATTCGGGAGGCTTCAACCCCCTTCTCAAAAAATAGAAAAAATAAAAAGTATATTTTGATGGTTAGAAGCAAAAGAATTTTGATTCAGGTACATACACCAGCGAAGGCTCATTTACATGGACAATTTTGTCTATTATGTTATAACCCAAGCTTTGGGTTTAATCAAACTTGGATTTAGGATTAAGGTAAGAAACATATTAGGGTCATGATATTTGATGCATTTTAGACGGCCCTAAGACGAAGGCTCATTCACTATTTGTTTCAAAAATAAAATAAATGTCACTCTACATGTGTGCCCAGCCACTATATATGTCGCTTTGTTGTTATTAATATGCAAATTTCAGCAAGGTGGGTAATCGCGCTCAGTTGCTTGTGTAAGCAAAAAGAGTACAGCGGCAAATCCTTTCATATAGAATGCATGGAACCCAAGAGTATGCATCAATGCAAACATTCTGAGTGAAAGACAACTATCCATCCATTCCTAGCTGTATTAAGGCTGCTAGCCGGCCTTGAGGTACAAGCAGCCATGCCATTCCGGCACCCCCCTCGCACCCGCTCACCGTACAAACTAGGGAACAAACCTGCTTGGGGGCACTGGTGCGAAGCTTTAGGTCCAGGCTTATCTTAGGACCTCGTTGTGTTTCCCTTCATCCGGGCTTTACGATTTCAGTTTTGTCAGACAAATTATCGAGTTAGTTTAACAAGTGAGAACGTGTGTCTAGCACGGTAGTAAAGACCTCCTAGAGTGGGGCTACCGACCAGGGCTGTAATATTGGTTCTCACAGAAAAAAGGCCCCTCGCTGTGTATACGTGTGTTGTGCAAGCCAGCGTGTTTGCTGTGTATACTTGCGCTGCACAAGCTGGCGTTTAGGGCCTTTTCTTGACCTTACGATGTATTGCCTTCGATCGGGATATCTCTCCACTTGGGTCGAGTAGTTAGTTCAACAAGTGTCAATCCATAAAAAAAATCACCCGAAAAAATATATACCTTGATTGCTTCTTGCTGCCACTAGTGCTTGACCTAATACATGGGCAAATGCCTTGTTCAGTCGGCAATTGTTAACGTTTTCTTTGTTCCCACCGGTGATTTCGGTTGCCACGACGCCAAATAACTTCCACTATGAATGATGATTTCCATTTCCATTATTGCGCTAGTGTGCGGAAGGGAATAAGTTAGGGTCTTCATCACACACAGAGAAGAATGGATACGCTAATACCACCAGAAACACTGCCCTGCTCTTCCTCTTAATTTTTGTTGCCCATTTTTTCTTGCAACCAAAAAATTAAGGGAAAAAACAGGATATGACAGATAGTGATAAAAAACACGTGGAGGTGAACAACTAAAGACATAAAAGATACTTATGAATAAACAAAACAATGTGAAAATCTAAACAAAGAAGATTGCTTTCTCTTCATGACGAGCACAAATCATGCTGCTGCCAGCAACAAGCAGCAAGCAACAAGAAGTAGCCAGGTTAGAGGCTTCAGACATAGAAAGGCCCGATCATGAACTCATCTAAACACAACCCACCTGATACCACAGCCAGGTTTCGGTTCGTGTGGAAACTTTCCGACTCTAGGGAGGAGGGGATTCAAAGCCGCGCCTCCACCAATATGCAAGGGATAACCCAAAGCTTTCGCTTTTCCTCCATGTTCCACCTCAACGGACAGTTAAGGCAGCAAAGGGGTGGGACAAAGCACTTTTGGATGCGGTTGCGTGATGCCGACACAGGCCAGCTCCTACAGCTAAAGTATGAGTTACAACAACTAAATTCTTGATCCTTCCCAAGCCCAGTGGCGTGCGTGTGAGCTCCCCCCGTTGCCAGTCAACTTGGTGCATAGTGCTTTCCATTGTGTTCTCTCTACCTAAACTACACCAAAATATTCTCATGAGAGCTCATTTATATACCATCTTATCATATGATGGGCACAACTACACGCGTCTTCAATATCAAGATTGCCATTGGTGGCCGCATCAAAGTCAGTGAGATTGAGTAAAGTGGACTTATTTCGTCCTTTGCAGTAAACAACCAACATGGCTTTATTGGGCATTCAAGACAATACAATCACTTACATCCGAAAATAAAAGGTTTTGGAAATCATGTAAGTTCATAGTGTGTTCAGGTGATGTATAGAAGTTAACATGACACATATGCACTTGAGAAACTGTATGGTACACATTTTCTTTATTTTGTGCAAGACACAATAGATGTGCATTAGATCCAGATTTTGCATCATTTGAAAAATATGTTTTGGGCTCAAATTTTACAGATCCAGGAACCATCAACGAACTGTGGCGCACGTCTGCCCCACGCTACTGCTAAACATTAGATGTAGCGTCGTAGCAGTAGCGCTGGCCCCAGCGCTACTGCTAGGCAAATAACCAGCACTACTGCTAGGCTTTTCCCTAGTAGTGGCCTCCTACATGGTTTGGCGATGTATACTTGGTGAACTCTTTCAGAAGTTTGTGAAGAGGCCTAGGTGGTCAAGGTTCCTCTGGAAACCTCCTTCCTTGTGGTGTGCTCTCGAGACATATGTAAAGGTGTAGTGGTCTCCTTCAAGACCAATACCGAGTGAATCTAGGCTCATATGTTGAGGGTGACTCGAAAGGGGAGAATACGATGAGCCACTTGTTGGCGCTCCGGAGCTTTGCCTTAAGCAGCACTCTCATGACTGTGAACTTCGGGATAAATCCTATCCTCGACTCATTTGTTGTTATCTCAATTCTGCACAATTTACTTTTCACAATTCATACTTTCTCATATTGATATATATTGTGCTAGTTTGAATTTCTTAGTTGTTCCTTCAATTCCATATCTTATGATATACTTTGTGCTTGCTAATTTTCTCAAGTGCCCACTAGTAGAAAAGGGGGCTTTGGTTCAGGCCGGGTAAGCCATTAGTCCCAATTCAGTCCAGAACTGGGACCAATGGGTGCATTGGACCCGGTTCGTGAGCCCAGGGGGCCGCCCGGGCCACGTGGGCCATTGGTCCCGGTTCGTCTGGACCTTTTGGTCCCGGTTGGTGGGACGAACCGGGACCAATGGGCCTCGCTCCTGGCCCACCACCATTGGTCCCGGTTGGTGGCATGAACCGGGACCAATAGGTCCCCTTTAGTCCCGGTTCATGCTACCAACCGGGACTAAAGGGTTGGTCCTCGTTGCGATTCACAGTTTAGTCCCACCTCGCCAACCGAAGGGCACCTACACCGGTTTATAAGCCCGTCCCTCTCTGCCTTGTTGAGCTCCTCTCAAAATGAAAATAGATGCCCCTATACAGGAAATTTGACCTAAATTCATAATGAATTTCTCTGAAATTCATAGAAATTGATTATGAATTTAGGTTGAATTTTCTCTATAGGCGCATCTATGTTCATTTTTTTAGTAAAGTTAATCACAAACTTGTGATTCACACAAATTTCAAAGAATTTAAATTTTAACTATTCAAATTTGAAAACTAATGGCATTAACAAAAATTTTATAATTTTTCTAAAAACTAAAAGCATAAAGAATTAAAAAAATAAAGCAAAAAACAAAAGAAAATAAATAATGCAGAAAACAAAACAAAAAATCTAGAAAAAAATAAAAATAGCAACAGTAAGTATTTTGTTGTAAATAGAAACAAAATAAAATAAATAAAGCAACAAAGAAAACAAAAAAGTGTTTTCAAATTTGAAAACTAATGGCATTAACAAAAAGTTTATAATTTTTCTAAAACTAAAAGCATAAAGAATTAAAAAATAAAGCAAAAAACAAAAGAAAATAAATAATGCAGAAAACAAAACAAAAAATCTGGAAAAAAATAAAAATAGCAACAATAAGTATTTTGTTGTAAGTAGAAACAAAATAAAATAAATAAAGCAACAAAAAAAGTGTTTTCAAATTTGAAAACTAATGGCATTAACAAAAAGTTTATAATTTTTCTAAAACTAAAAGCATAAAGAATTAAAAAATAAAGCAAAAAACAAAAGAAAATAGATAATGCAGAAAACAAAACAAAAAATCTGGAAAAAAAATAAAATAGCAACAATAAGTATTTTGTTGTAAGTAGAAACAAAATAAAATAAATAAAGCAACAAAAAAATAAAAAAAATTGCCTCCTACTGGGCCCCCACGGCCTGAATACGACTAGAAACCCATCCTGGGCCAGGATTCAGGCCCGCAGGAGGCCCAGTAGGCCCAAAGGCATAGCAGTGACAATTAGGCACGTAAGCCTGCAATGGAGAGGAGCTCGAGAGGGGTGCGGCAGTGAGGCTTATAAACCACTGCGCACCCCTCTCAACTAGCGAGGTGAGACTAAACTTTCGACGCCGCAGCAGCACAAGGCCTTTGGTCCCGGTTGGTGGCACCAACTGGGACTAAAGGGGCATCGGTACCGGTTCGTGGCACCAACCGGGACCAATGCCCGCCCTTTAGTCCCGGTTGGCGACACCAACCGGGACCAAAGGCCGCCGCTTCCCGCCCTTTAGGCTGCCGAAAAGTGGCCTTTGGTCCCGGTTGGTGCCACCAACCGGGACTAAAGGGGGGCATTGGTACCGGTTTGTGCCATCAACCGGGACCAATGCCTCGTCTATATAGTCAGGACTTGTGAATTTTTTGTTTTGTTCCTCATTCTCCCGCCACGACGCCGCCAGGCTGCCTGTCTGCCTCGCCGTCGCCGTCGTCGCCCTGCCTCCGACGCGCCGCCCCTGCCCCGACGCCGCCGGACCTGCCTCCTTGTCGCCGTCGCCGCGCACCCTGTGAGCGCCGCCCCGATCCCCTCCTCCTCCCTGTAATGGCCGTCGCCGCTGCCGCCGCGCACCCCCTATTATGTGTAGTTTAGATGTTGTAATTTAGTTGTATTAATTTGGATGTGTAGTTAATTTAGTTGTTGTAATTTAGTTGTATTAATTTAGATGTGTAGTTTAGATTTTTTTGGTGATATTATTGTTGAATATGCAAATGTTTGTATGTTCATATGCAAAGAATATGTCAATTTTTCATAAAATTTTTATGATTTGTTTCTGTTGTAATTTTGTTCATAGATTTTTTATGCTTTTTTCTGTTGTAATTTTGTTCATAGAATTTTTATGATTTTTTTTTGTTCATAGAATTTTCTTTGTCAATTTATGTATATGTTCATATTGTGTAGGAATCTGAAAATTGTGTATGATCAAAGTCATTTATGTATATGTCATATTTAGAAAAAAAGAAGGAGAGAAAAAAGGAAAATAAGAAGAGGAAGAAGGAGAAGAAGAAGAAGAAGAAGAAGAAGAAGAAGAAGAAGAGGGGAGGAAGAAGAGGAAAAATAAATAAGAAGATGAAAAAGAAGAAGAAAAAAAGAGGAGAAGAAGAAGGAATAGAGGAATTCTTCTTCTTCTCCTCTATTCCTTCTTCTTCTCCTCTTTTTTTCTTTTTTTTCTTCGATCTCCTCCTCTATTCCTTTCTTCGTCTCCTCTTTTTTTTTCTTCTTCTTCCTCTTCATTTTTTTATCGGGTATGTCGTTGTCGATATACCCCCCTCCCCGATAACTTTTAGTAAGTACTACTTAGAAAGTGTTTAATGGAATTAGTTAGAAAAATAATAGAACTAGTTAAACTTGTTTATTTTTAGTAAGTACTACTTTATTCTATTTATAGTAAGTGCTTAGTAGTTGAACTAGTTGAATACTACTTTATTTTGCGATTTGATTTTTCTTATTGAATGCTCAAATTGGAGAGAACTATATGCAAGGCATATGCATATGATTAGTTGAATAATAATGATCTAATTTAGTTTTTGTAGTACATATATATATATATATATAATTGTACATGTTTAATCTTTGAATTATGAACGTAGGAAATGTCATCGTCGGACGACGGAAGTCTCCCGGGGGAGTGCGACTGGTGCCACGACGATCGAGGTCTGCGTGACAGGCCTCACCTGGACGATGATCGGCGCTTCAGCATTAAGCTCGAGGAGACCTTCGAAGTTGAAATGGTACGCAACGACGACAAGTGTTTTTTTCATAATTAAGCATGACTTCAACTATTTCAACGTGTAATTTTCATCTTTTACAATTCGAGTATAGTTTATCCCATGCCATGCAAGACGCTATGTCTTGGAGAGGATGGATTTTGAAGACCATGAAAATTTTAAAACGAAGAAAATTCACCTAAGGACCCATCATGATGTGGATTTTGAAGTAAAGTTGTATAATGCTGAGAGCGTAACCCATTTTGGTTGCAAAAATTGGGAAGCATTTTGCAAATTGTATGGTTTTGATGAGGGTATGCTTGTCACCATGGATCTTGGTGATCCTGAAATCGAGCAAGACAATATGGATATTTGGGTCCTTGTTGATACGCCTCCAGTTCTACCGCTATGTGAGTTTCTCAAATATAGTTAATTATTAACTAATTTATATTGTTCATTTCAAAATAGTTGACAGCTTATTTCCATTGACAGCTTATTTTGAAGTATCAGAGAATGTGCAGAAGATGGTAGATAGAACTTACTACACCGATGGCTCTGAGTTAACTTACAAGGAGAAAAATCATCTGGTTGGATTTTGTAATGATCTTGAGAATTACAATATCTACAATCGAACTCCTCAACATTATGGTCAATACGTGCCACTAGTGCACGTGTTGAACTACGATAACTACTATGAAGATACCCTGGTAAGATTTTTTACTATTACGACATACGTGCATCTTTTGCGTACTTCTATAAAACTAGTACTTCATTGCTAACTATGAAGTTATTACTATGTTTTTCAACAGATAATCCTAGAGGATTGTGTGCCCCATCTGATGTATGAGCATGGTCGCCTTGATGTTTTGAACATATATCCAGGTCATCCTACGAATCTCAATTGTCCATACCGGATTTCTAAAAGAAGTGAAGACATGCAAATCAGAGAATGGAAAAAATGTATGGACACTCGTAAAGAGGTTCTTGGACGCAAAAGGAAGCGCGGCGCAAGAATTGGAGACAGGATGATCTCCATTCTCCATAATGGAGAGTCAGGGTCTATACTGTTTTATGCTATTTTACCTTAAAGAGGGTATTTAGGTCCTACCTAATACTGATGATCATGTGCTAAGAACAATTAAGTAGGGTTGGTTCGATGACTATGAGGATGATGATATCGTATGACTTGTTATTAATAACGATTAGAAGTTGTATCATGATGATTAGTAGGACTTATTATTATGATGATGCATGATGTGAGCATGAAGAGTTATTATATATCAATGGGTGAAATGAACATGGATTGGATTGAAGTGAAGGCAACATGCATGTGGTGCATGTCGAAAGTAGTACTAATCCAAACTTGATCAAGTTAGGATTAATTAGTATTACTTTCGACATGCACCACATGTTGCCTTCACTTCAATCTAAGCCATGTTTAGGCATAGCATAGCGTTGGTATAAACCAAACACGGAGATATAAGAGAGGACACTTCTCTCTATTAGCTAGCTAATAACAAACTAAATGAACCCCCAAAACCCCTAAACAAGCCCCTTTCAAAAAATAAAACCCAGCCACAGAAATGCTGACGCGTGGATGCCTATTGGTCCCGGTTGATGCCACCAACCGGGACCAAAGGCCCTCCTGCCTGGGCTCAGCGCGCAGACCACGTGGAGGCCCATCTGTCCCGGTTCTGGTTTGAACCGGGACTAAAGGGTCAGAGCATTAGTAACGACCCTTTAGTCCCGGTTCAGGAACCGGGACAAAAAGCCCTTATGAACCGGGACAATAGGCCCGTTTTCTATTAGTGGCCTATCCTGTTTAGCATAGATTTTTTTGGTGCACTTAGTTGAGGCTAGCATATTTAGTGTTTGTTCTTGAAAAGTATCCATTTAGTTTAATTCCAAGTTAGGATAAAGCCAAATCCGTAAAAGTTCAAAACGCCTATTCACCCCCTCTAGGCAACATGTAGGTCCTTTTATGAAACAATGTGACTAGTAAACACAATAAGATGCAAACGAGGCAAAGCTATGAATGGGTCGATGACCAGCTTTGCTTATATTGACACATCCATGCTCGGTGTTTTACCTTTGAGGCATCCCTGAGAGCTTATCCCCACATTGAACTTAGGTGAAAACCCCAAGTTCTACTCGTTGGAGTAACCAACTTAGTGAAAGATGGCCTACTACTGTTTTTTAGTGTGATCGTTAAACTGACAATGCCTTGTGTTCTTTTCAGTGACAGCATTATCCACACAACCAAAACAATATCACTAGTGTTAGGAAAGCAACTTATCTTTATTGAAGGCCCAAGGGGCATATATATATTACACATGACTTGAGGTGCAAGGAAACTAAACATAGACTAATAAGGACTCCTAGACCAATACTAATACTCCTTAACCCCCCCCCCCCCCCCCCCCCCTCAAATGCAAAGCGTATGCAATAGCATTGCATTTGAAGAAGTGTAATACTAAAAAAAATGATAATCCAAATCCGTGTCTTGAGAGTGTCGCCGTAGCATGAAGAGTCTTCGAAACCTGTCGAGTCGCCAAAGGGGATAATGAAGAGATGGCACATCAGAGAAAGACACCGCATCAATAGAAGATACAAAATAAGTATCAAGAGAAGATGGGTTGTCGAAAGAAGATGGCACATCAAGAGAAGAAGCATTGCTTAAAGAATCATGGCCCATGAAAACCGACGGCGAAAGAAGCTCGGCGGCAAGAGAATGGGCTTAGATCAACAATGCAAAGAGAGACCACAGAAATCCTATACAGAGGACAATGACCAGAAAAAGGCTGACGGACAAAGGTATGTTGGACTCGCATGGCATGAGAAACACAAAATATCAACGGATTTGGTGGACGCAGTGAAAAACAAAGAAAACTAGAAAGCATAGTAGACTAGATGCAATGACTAAAAGACTAGCAGCGGTGGCAGCAGAAGGAACGTGAAGCTTGTTTTTTTTTTACTCAACACATGCGCAGCAACTAGCAGGCTAGCAGGAACGCAGCAGCTGAGCAGAGCAGCAAAGGGCAGCGGGAACAGTAGCAGCACGCAGATGGACGTGCGGGAGCAGAGCAGCAGCCAACCGGGAGGAGTACACGCGAGCGGAGCAGCCGTCATCGGCCTTAGCTGGATGAGGCGGCCTCGATTTGGATTGGAACGGGGTAGTAACTTGATCTGGCGCACGCGTGTGTACGCGGCGCCGTAGCCAACCAGGTCGAGGCATCCTGCCTTGCGGGCGATCACGGCTGGGCAGGCACACGTCACCGGCGTCACGGGCATCACGGCTTGGATCGACCGAAGCAGCTGGGCGGCAGGTGCTCCGTGGTACGT
This sequence comes from Triticum urartu, assembly GCF_056163025.1. Classification (NCBI taxonomy): domain Eukaryota; kingdom Viridiplantae; phylum Streptophyta; class Magnoliopsida; order Poales; family Poaceae; genus Triticum; species Triticum urartu. The sequence continues at coordinate 38,687,455 of NC_141875.1, forward strand.
GGTAGGTGCCCACGCAGCTTGGGAACGATGGCAGAAGAGGAGATCGACCCAGAACAGATCGATATAGGTGGAGAAAGAAAAAAAAATTGGTTCGTAAGGACGAGTTGCAGCGTCCGGAGACCTAAACTTAGGCTCTAATACCATGTTATGAAAGCAACTTATCTTTATTGAAGGCCCAAGGGGCATATATATATTACACATGACTTGAGGTGCAAGGAAACTAAACATAGACTAATAAGGACTCCTAGACCAATACTAATACTCCTTAACAACTAGATCTATGAGGAAATATGTTTTCACAATGTATTTATTGGGTGCTGTAAATATTTTTTATAAAGTTGGTAACACTTAAAACATTTTGTCTTAATACAAGACTAAGTGACTTTGTGCAGATGAGAGTGAAGTTTGTAAGATTTTATTTAGGATGGTGCAAGGAATCTTTTCTACACAAGATATCTCTTACCGTCAATTCACATATTGTATCCTCCTTCATGTCTCTATAAGGGATATCAAATATTCGATACTTTAGTGTAGGTTCTTGAAAAGATTAACATTTTTAGCAAGTTTGTCCTTTCTGGTAAAAAGAATATTTCTAGAAATTTAGATTATTGAGGGACTATCAAGAAAAACTTGCATACACTTTCCTAAAATATCCAATGGGTCTATTTAAGCCTGCCTAACCCTAAATCCCCACCCATGCCTCCCACTTCCCTCCTCCGCCTCCGCCACCGCCCCTCTCACACAACCCTTAATTCTCTCTAGAGACTCTAATCACCGTATGGTCTCTACTTCTTCTTTGATACCATACCTTGCCACCATTAGGCGCCATACTGATGGTCCAGCGACAACCTCACAAGCTGACCGCCTCCTGCCGCCCATTGTCAATTTGTTGTGAGTTGTAAGCCTTGGCCCATTCCTCCTAGTTTGAGCTTTGAGCTTCACAAGAATCCAAGGCACAAGCCACTGGATCTAGATAGATGGAAACACTCTCAAAACACATTGCTTCCCGTCATCGTTGCTCTCCAGATCTAATATGGGTCATGATACTCGACCAGATTCCTGCAGATCTGGGAGACTAGGCACGACATATAAGGTACCTTCTTAGCAAATCCAATAAGTGTTAGTAGAATCATCCATTGAAAAGATATCTCACAGGTTTAACAGGAGGTGATTGCTGTATAATCATTGCTCACTAGAGCTATGGTGGGCCTGAAGTGAATCCCCATTGCATAAATATAACGATGGAAATGGATCATGACACCCAGCTGGATCAACTCAAGGCCACAAGATCAAGCCTGATAGATGAGGTATGTAATTAACTTGTCCTACAACATTCCCAAATCATGCATTGAAAAAAAAATGTCGTCCTGGTCTTGTGATGCGTCAATCACATGCCACCATATCTTTATATGGCAACGTCCTCGGTTTTCATTGTTGTGTAAATCTAACATTGACAATGGATCATGATTCCTGACTAGATGGGCTAAAAAATACGAAATAGATAATGACAAATCATGTACCTAGCTACTTATTACTCCATCCATCCTATAATATAAGATGTTACTACAGCCAATGTACTCATATATTGGTTGTAATAACATCTTATATTACAGGACAAAGGGAGTAGATCATAGATGCATTCGAAAAATCATGCCTTTTGAAACATAAAAGAAACGATATCGCTCAGCAGTTTGATTACCGGGGATAAATTATGTCATTTACAGGTCAGATCTGCGAGAGCGGCCAGGGGTAGAGCACCTTCAGCTACGATTAGGAAAGTCAGGTATTGGCTTTTTTCAGATGAACACCCTTCTAAAATATTTATATTGACGTGTCTGATTGCTTTATGCCGAGTAAGTATAGATCACTCTCCTTTTTCTTAGAGATTACTCACTCGTCATTACAATTTTTCAAAGCATTTTATATGGAGATGATGTGAGTTGTTGGGAGATGGTTAAGGTAGGCCATGCCTCTTTTATATCTTACTAGCTAATTTCTTGTTGTGTTACAATTGAAGGCATACATATTCTAATGGTTCAACACTAGTCGTGTCTGATATATATACCATTCTAGATTTTGGTCAGATTTGATTTGAGTATCTACCGGGTAATGCAAGAAAAGTTTTGATTTAGTTGAGATTTTAGTAAGGTTTGATTCGATTTGGGTATGACTAGGGGAAGGCAAGGGAAGTTTTTATTTAGTTAAGATAGTAGTAGTAGTAGTAGTAGTAGTAGTAGTAGTAGTAATAGTAGTAATAGTAGTAGTAGCAGCAGCAGCAGCAGCAGCGACGGTAGCTAGTTCAATCAAATGAATTGAAGAATTTGATGACTGTTCATAGACACATATTGTACCCTGCGAACCAGCTGGCTCTACATATACTCCCAGGTAACAATGGAACAGTCAGCTTGCGTAGCATTAGATAGGTTTTTTTCATAGTTTGTTAAACAAAACAATCTTCTAGGCATTATTGCTTGTTTTTTGACAGCCAAAACACTTCAAGTGGGACTAAGTTGTTTCAGGTAACCAATTATTTTGGGTAACTCTTCTTACTTTTCTGATAGAACTGTAGAGATTTCAAGATATTTTCTTAAATTTACCTTTCAACCATATAGAGTAAAAATTCTTACCATGATTCACTAGTTACGAGGTCCTCCCAAGAGGACAATACTATACAAAGCATCCTCTCTAGTTACGGGGTCTTCCCAAGGGGAAAATTCACGGTAAGCTTTTTTCATTCCATGGATTTGAATGATAAAATCAAGCAGAAATATGTAAGATAAGCATTTCTTCAAGACAAAAATATTAAGGCAGATTTACCCAGAACAACAAATCATCTCAAGGAACTTAGCCAACCTGAATCCACAGATCCATAATTGCATCACAGAAAAATAACCAAGATCCATTAATACATAATCACATCACATTAAAAATTAGCCCTACAATCCATTAACACAGAATTGTGTCGTAGAAGATAAAGCCCATACATCTTTTCTACCAACATAATTGTACAAGCGAGAATTCAATAGAGGATTATTATACATGCTGCTCCGGGTCCGTGATGGTCTCGAGAGCGGGCCGCTGGGCCTCTTGTAGGACCGTACTGAATAGTCCATGCACTGCACCTTGTCCTTCCCATTGCTCCCCATGCCTGGCCATCTTCCTCTACAACCCCAACCAAAATTGTCAGTACTACTATCTACTATGTACTACCCAAACCACCCATTAATGACAAAACAGAGTGGCAATCTGAGCAGAACGCTTCCATGAGAACCAGAAACAAAACAGTCGAGCAGAGGAGAGGAGGGCTGACGAGAATCTGGGAATGCCTGGTTAGGAACTTACTACCTAGCACCTCCATTTAAAAGTCCCAAAAGACTCGTGTTTCTATCCTTGCCTCTGAGAATTCATGCATCACTGGCTAGATACATTTTCTTCTAAATTCATTCTCATCCAAGTTTCTTTTTTGCATATAGATTACCACAAATCTTGTAAAACACACATGTGTTAGGATTACATTTATGGTAGATATTAATTTCTTGGCTGGAATTACCAATGGCTAGCTACCTCTACAAAATAGCCTGATCCATGACGTGGACTGTAATAACAAGTTGCTATCTATGGTATAAGTATCCATTCCTTAGAGAATTGGGTACATGTACCTAGCAAAGATAATTTGTCCATGTGACGAATCAGGGTGTTCTGTAGAAGTAGCCGTTGATAATTCCAGGCAAGAAATGAAAGCTTACCGGAAGTTACAATACTGCTAATCTATACGAAAAAGAAACAAACAAGCGCAAGTAAATTTAGAACAAAATACATCTTGCTCTAACGGTGAAGAATTCATAGTCAAGAACAGAAAGATGAGAATTCTGGGACTTTAAAAGGAGTTGCTAGGCGGCAAATTTCTCAACGGGCATTGCCCGATTATCCTGGTCAGCCCTCCTCTCCTCCGCCTAAGTTGTTGTCTTTCGTGGGGGGCAGAACCGACGCTTTCTTTTCAGGTTGCCATTTTGTCTCCTCTTTTTGTTTGGTTGGGCAGTGGATACCAGTAGCAGTAGTAACAAGTTTGGTTGGAGTTGATGCAGAATCCTTGTTTCTTGGTTGACACTCGGGTAGATGGCTGCCCAGCAGAACAAGGGGAAGGACAAGATGCGCTGCACGGATTTGCTGTTTGAGGATTCGGTACGGTCCTACAAGAGGCCCCGGCAGCCTGCTCCAGAGCAGGTATAAGTATACTACTTTATCAGATTGTGGTTGTAGGATTCTGCTGGTAGATAAGCTGTATGGGATTTATCTTCTTAGATGCAGTTCCGTGTTAATGGATTCTTGAGATAGTTTTCCTATGATATGATTCTGTATTAATGGATTAGCATAGGAACTGTCTTTGTGATGCGATTCTACATCAATGTGTTAGAGTTGGGCTAAATTTTTTGTGAGGATGATCTGTTGTTCTTGGTAAATATGGCTTAATTTCTTTCTCTGTACTTGAAATCTTACATATTTCTGCTAGTTATGATTCAGCTCCATGGAATGCAAAAAAGGCTTACCATGAATTGTCATCTATTTTCTAAACTTGTTAACATTTTGAGGGAAAATAATTAGCAGAAAATATAGATAAAAATCTTGTGTTGTATGCATTTCATACTTTGGCTCCAACTCTACCCTTTTCTTTCAAGTTATCGTGGCCTTGTTATTTCGAATATGTCATGCAAAAATATGACAGACCTCACCTGTACAACTATCTAACACTCTTCAGTTTTGCAGAATGCACATGGTTCCTTGACGGAAGCAGACGATGGAAGTGTAGGTACTGCTACATGATTGGGTGTAGTGGTGGTGTCACCAGCCTCAAGCACCATGTTGCCGGTGGCAGTAGCAGTGTAAGGGCGTGCCCGTCTCCTTCCAAAGATGTTTCTAATGAGATGAAACATTTGTTAGACAGTACGAGGCAGAAACCACATAAGCGGACCATGCCAAAAGGGGCTGTTGTGTAGCCGGCTATGGCCACAACCTCTGAGTCCAAGAACTCTGTGCCCTTGACCACAGGTGTACTGTGCTTCACACTAAGCGATTCGACAGTAATTTGTCTCAATATCATGAGGTATCATGTAACCTTCTATCGAATCGCTTAATGTGGAGCATAGTACACCTGTGGTCAAGGGTACAGACTTCTTGGATTCAGAGGTTGTGTCCATAGCCGGTTGCACAACAACCCCTTTTCGTGCGGTCCGCTTTCGCGGTTTCCGCCTCGTACTGTCCGACAAATGTTTCATCTCATTGAGACATCTTTGGGAGCAGATGGGCACGTCCTTAACCTGCCACTGCCACTAGCAACATGGTGCTTGAGGCTGGTGACACCACCGTTGCGACCAATCATTTAGCAGTACCTACATTTTTCACCATCTGCTTCCGTCAATCATGATACCATGTTCCCATCCCGTTCAATCCCTAATTTTCAAGGAACCATGTGCATTCTGCAAAAATGAAGAGGCTTAGATAGTTGTACAGGTGAGGTCTATCATTTTTTTTTTGCATGACATATTCAAAATAGCAAGGCCATCATAACTTGAAAGAAAAGGGCAGAGTTGGAGCCGAAGTATGAAATGCATATATACAACACAAGATTTTTATCTATTTTTTCTGCTAATTATTTTCCTTCAAAATGATAACAAGTTCAGGAAATAGATGACAATTCATGGTAAGCCTTTTTTGCATTCCACGTAGCTGAATCATAAAATCTAGCAGAAATATGTAAGATTTGTAGTCCAGAGAAAGAAATTAAGGAAGATTTACCAAGAATAACATATCAACCTCACTAGAAATTTAGCCCAACTCGAAGGAATTGATGCAGAATCGCATGACAGAGACAACCTAGTCCTATGCTAATCCATTAATTCACAATCATATCACCAAAAAACTAACCCTAGAATCCATTAATACTGAACTGCATCGAAGAATATAAATCCCATATAGCTTATCTATAAGCAGAATCCTACAACCACAATCTGATAAAGTATTATACTTATACCTGCTCTGGAGCTGGTTGCAGGGGCCTCTTGTAGGACCGTACTAAATCCTCGAATAGCGAATCCGTGCAGTGCATCTTCTACTTCCCTTGTTCTGTTGGGCAGCCATCTACTAGAGTTTCGACCAAGAAACGAGGATCCTGCATCAACTCCAACCGAACTTCTTACTACTGCTACTACTATCCACTCCCAAGGCAAACAAAAAGAGGAGACGCAGCGTGGGCTCAATCTGCCAGGTCTGGCGCTCAATCTGCCAGCGTGGGCTGTGGGCGGCACGGGCCAGCAGTTGCGGCCTTGGTTGGTTGTGGCTGTACGCGGTGGTGGCTTGACAGTGTCTGGTCGCGGTAGCATGGGTGCTGATGGCTCGGTGCTGTCCGGAGGCTGGTGGTGCGGGTCTCGGGTGGTACAGGAATGCGAATAGCTATGCTTCGACAGGTGGCGCAGAGCGGCGGCGGTCTTCCTTCCCTAGGACCGAGCTGATGACGCGTGGGGTTGGGGAGGTATCGACCATGGTGTCGAGCTTGCCGCACACACGACGACGGTGGCTTTGCCCTAGGGCTCGCGCTCGGGTGGGCCAGATTTGGACCAGAGGCGGGTCGGTGCGATAGCTCCGGGTAGGTGAGATTGGGCTCAACTCGTTGTGGTGGTTGGTGGTGGTGGTCAGGACATTGCTCTTATGTCGGGTAGATCGGCATTGTCTGCCATGGGCATGGCGTCGTGGGAGATTGGTCGGCGGTGGCTGTCAGTATTCACGAGATTGCGTCTCCCCTGTTCCATCGAGACTGGCTGGGGAAGCAGGCGTGGGTGCCTCCTACCATGGAGGCGTCGACCCGAGTCCCCTGACTAATTTCTGGCAATGAGTGAAAGGAGATGCCTTTTACTCTTCCTTTCGTGTGGTTGAGGCACTGTGATGTGAACGGTTGGATGTCGGGGTGACAGCTCCGGATGGTGGTTCGCATGGTGGGCTCTTCGGCGAGCACCATGGTGGCGGTGGTGGCTTTCCCTCTTGGTCGTGTGGGCGGAGGGTGGCTCGGACGCGCGCTCTGTCTTTGGCAGTGGCGCGCCCCGATCCAGACATGGGGATCTAGTCTCATTGCGCTTGTCCTGAAGACCTCGTGGTGGCACGAGGAAGTTGCCGAGCGAAAACTCCATGCTTAGTTGCCAACGACGATGACGCTCGCAGGCGCCGCTCTCTTCTTGAAGATGTCATCGTGGTATTTCTGTCCATGGCAGGGCTCCGGGTGAAGACCCTTTCCCGTCTAGACTTGGCAGCAGCGATGCTCAGCGCCGTTCTCCCTCTTGAGGGCGTTGTCATGAGCTTAGGTGTTATATGGCGTAGAGTGGCGTTGTACTCATCTTCCTGCATTCTCTTTCGGTAGCGTAGTCGCTTACGTTCTATGTGATCCGGTATCCTGGGATCAGCATTGTGTGAGGGCTACCTTAACATCTGTTTCATTCGGCCGTGTACTTGTTTAGTTGTTACTTTTATATATAAACTGGGGCGAAAGCCTGTTTCGAGGAAAAGGGTTCAAGGATGTTTTTTTTGTCATCAGTATTCCTGGAGATATAGATAGGAATATGATATATGTTACATAGCTCTTATTTATGTCACCGAGCTGATAATGAATTTGTTTCTCAAAGTGAAGGAATGGCTACAGGAGCTCTCGCAGAGTTTGTCGCATCACATCAATGCGGTCGACAGTGCTTCTATGTTATCTGGAAAAAAAAAACCTATTGTGCCTTTATCTAGCCAACTTTACAATGTGGCAAGATGCTTTTGAATACCTAATCCTATTCAGGGATTTTCAGCTTCCCCAAGTATTATTTCAAGTCAGATTTGGTTTGTAACTTTGTATGGTTGTGCTTGGCAGCTCTTCTCTTTGGCCATGAGTTTCAGGCCCAAATATATATCACCTAAACTTATATTTCTGTTTATTCTTGTTCTCAGCTGAGGTTTAAACATCATGTTGCAATTGGCAAATCTAATGTGTTCAGGATCCACCTGCAGTCCTTCTGTTTTCCTTGAGATTGACAGCAGGAGGTAGCTAGTGTGGACGTGACGGAAAATGACATTTGGTCAGATTTAACAGATTTGCTAAGAAACTGCACTAGAATTTTTGGCATTTGGGCTGGCAAAGTCAGCATGTTTATTTTGAATAAACACAAAGCATGGCTCGAACGTGGTTTGCATATATGCATCCGTTTGACCATACATGGTGATGTCACATAATCTTTCCTATACAAAAGAAGTGGTGTACGCACAGTTTTAAAAGTCATTTCGATTGTTTACACGACTGAAGTTTATGCTGTAGAAATTGGAGCGGCTGCTGAGACTGAGGTTGCTGCTGCTTCTCCAATACTTGTACTGTAATGGTTCACACATAGCTATCAGTACAGCACACTCTTGACTGAAATTCCATTTACATTCTCATTTCCAGGTCATTTCAGGACACATTCATAAATCCCAAGAACGCGGCATCAGGAACACAGCTGTCCCTGCTATAAGCATTCATTCATTTCCTCACACCACAGAGCTTTTCCCCGGACCATACGTGATACGTCCGACACGGCACAAGCTTGAGCGTATGTTTAAGATAGAAGTACCAGTGAGACCGTGACATGCTGAGGTACTTTGAAGACCATCTTGATCAAGCTTGCGTCTGTTCTCTGGATGCCCTCCAACTTTAGGAATTCATGAAATCAGGCTAGCTATCTCAGGAACAAGGGCAAGCATGCATGTTTTAGAGATGAAAAAAAGAACAAAGGTTGTCTATTCCAGTTCATTGAATGGAACTCTTAACCTGCTCGTGTGTCAATGCAATGCTCACTGCTTAGTAATTCAAAAATAAACCATGGTGGTTTTCCCTTCTTGACAGTCTAGAAAATGAACAAAAATAGAACTTAAATTAATTTGGAAGAGAGAATTAAAGTACATACCAGTGCTCAGGAATAGAATTACAATCAGCTAATTAAGATGGTGCAATACCAGCTGCAAGATTCAATTCTGTTGATGGCACAACCAACATAAGGCGTGCAACGTACCTCAGATTCAGCGCTACAAAAAAACAGCTACGAATTAACAGAGATGTTCGCAAAGATCACAAGGTTTTCGCTGCCCTTGTTTGCACGCAAACCACAGAGTTATGGTGAATGAGACATGCATGGCTCCATCTGGTTGAAGGCATATGATAGCTAGGCTAGTCGACGGGTGAAGAGGCCTCCAGCTGCTTCCAGGCAGCTGCCAACCGCTGTCAGCTTCAGCTTGCCCCCAAACACCAGGTACCTCTAAACTGTTGCTGACTCCAGATTCCAGATCAGGAATGCCGCCACAAATCATAACAGCAGATTATGAATGAACAAATTAAGATGTGCAACCTAACAATTTCCCAAAAGGCAGAAAGGTGCACAGTTAGGGTTTATGGTTTAGGTCTACATCAGCTTAAAGAATTTGTTAGGCAGCAAAATTGATCAAACAACACGTTATGCAGATGCAAAGATTCCCATTCTTTTTTCTCTGGAAGACGTACAGCTACAATTCGAAAGGGACTAAACAAGCAAACAAGCAAGTCTGTTCCTATCAAACAGTCATGGCTATAGACATGTTAGTCTGTTTATATGCTGACCGTTGAATGGTTCAACACACTGATGTGGTCCCTGTCTACAATCCCCTACCACTCTTCCACCCTGTTAGCCATCACAGGAACCCTATTGCAAGTTTCCAACTCAGACTCGCTTTCAAGTTAACGCGTGCAAGCAAAAAATAAAAACAAAAATGGCAGTGGCGAGTACCTCTTCGTCTCTCCGCCTCCTGCCTCTCCTCCTCCTACTCCTACTCGCTGCCACCAGCGAGGCCACCACATTCAAAATCATCAACCAATGCTCCTACACCGTGTGGCCAGCCACTCTGCCGGGAGGTGGCGTGAAGCTCGATCCGGGGGAGACGTAGGCGCTGAACGTGCCCGCTGGTACCTCAACAGGGCGCATCTGGGCGCGCACAGGCTGCTCACTCCTTGGCAAAGGCGGGTCATGCCAAACTGGCGACTGCAGCGGCTTGCTCACCTGTACGGTCAGTGGTAGATCGCCAAACACGCTGGGCGAGTTCAGGCTTGGCCAAGGCCAAAGTGATGATGATTTCTTCGACATCTCGCTCACTGATGGCTTCAACGTGCCCATGGACTTCCTGCCGGTGTCGGTTCAGGGAAAGTCAGGGTGCAGCAAGGGGCCGCGCTGTGCAGCCAACATCACATCGCAGTGCCCAAGAGAGCTGAAGGCTCCGGGAGGGTGTAACAATCCATGTATTAGGAGCGCAGAAAGCAATTGCAGTTACACAATTAACTCGGTCTTCTTTAAGCGGTTGTGCCCAGATGCCTACAGCAATCCCAACGATTTTTCCACTTTCACTTGCCCGACGGGCACAGACTACCAGGTCATCTTTTGTCCCCTGATTAATCAAGCAATATCGCCTACAGCTGAAAGTCCCCTGCCTGCGCCCCCAGCCGATGTAACACCTCCGACCCCAGGTACTCTTCCTGCAGCTATTGGGCCAGCAAGCATGAAACTGAAATCTGCCTCTGTAAGAATAGTTGTTGCAATTCTAGCTCCTGTAGGCGGCTTCATTTTGTTCACCATCATGATCCTCAGCATCTTCTTTATATGTAAACGAAGAACACAACGACAGAATGAGATGGAAGAAGAGGAAGAGTTTGGGGAGCTACAAGGAACACCAATGAGGTTCACATTTCAACAGCTAAAAGCAGCAACCGAGCAATTCGCAGACAAGCTCGGGGAAGGAGGATTTGGGTCTGTTTTCAAGGGACAATTTGGTGATCAAAGGATTGCAGTGAAACGTTTGGATCGAACTGGTCAGGGCAAAAGTGAATTTTCGGCAGAGGTTCAGACAATTGGCTGCATTCATCATATTCATCTGGTGAGATTGATTGGTTTCTGTGCAGAGAAATCCCATAGGCTCTTGGTATATGAGTACATGCCCAAAGGATCCTTGGACAGATGGATTTATTGTCGACATGACAATGATGCCCCTCCTTTAGATTGGAGCACGCGGTGCAAGATTATAACTCACATAGCTAAGGGCCTCTCTTATCTTCATGAGGAGTGCACAAAAAGAATTGCTCATTTGGATGTCAAACCGCAAAATATTCTCTTAGATGACAACTTCGATGCTAAACTTTCTGATTTTGGACTATGCAAGCTCATCGACAGGGATATGAGCCAAGTGGTTACCAGAATGAGAGGCACACCTGGATATTTAGCTCCTGAATGGTTGACATCACAGATCACGGAAAAAGCGGATATCTACAGCTTTGGCATCGTGGTCATGGAAATCATCAGTGGAAGAAAGAACCTTGACACTTCCCGGTCAGAAGAGAGCGTCCATCTCATCACCCTATTGGAGGAAAAGGTGAAGAATGATCAGTTGGTAGATTTGATTGACAATAACAGTAACGACATGCAAGCACACAAGCAAGATGTAATTCAGATGATGATGCTTGCAATGTGGTGCTTGCAGATTGATTGCAAAAAAAGGCCTAAAATGTCAGAGGTGGTAAGAGTATTGGAAGGTACCATGAAAGCAGACCTCAACATAGAACATGAGTTTGTTGTAACAACTCCTGCAAATTTTAGTAGCACAGGAAATGTGAGCTCTTCAACTCCACCTCTAGCCTCAGATGTATCAGGCCCCAGGTGAAACGAGACAATTCTGACCTGCATAATAAGTGAGTAGTAGATTCTCATATGTAAAATAATAAGTCCATGGTCTTTTGTATCTTATTAAATTATTACAATTCTTGAGTTATGCTAACCTGCATAATATCTCAGTATTGCAAACCTTCCTCCGTCCACAACAGATGAACTCTTTTTTATTCCTTTGAGCTCCACCTGAATTGCTCTTCAGCTCCACCAGTAGCACAAATCTGATTTGAGCTATCATGGTTGAAATTACTAACAAGTTTTAAAATTCGCATTGCTCCAATAAAGCAGAGAAGTAAATGGACAGTCGAATGGACTAACTAACAAACACCGATTAGTTGGTATGTTACTGCAAGTGCCTTTATGTTCTGCAGCATTTCCACTTGTTTTTTATGACATTAGGTACGGCTTGATTTCCTCAAAAGGAGAAAAGGTGGTTCAAACCTCGCCATTACGAGAAAACTGTAAAATGCACATGCATTGATAAATTTTTGCTCCTTCTTAAACACCACAGATAACCAAAAAGTGTTGATAGTTGATGAGATGTTATTCTTGCTTCCACTGACTGTGAGAGGATTTTGCTACATTTTCAATACAACGAATTCAGATTCCTAGCTTGCAAAAATGTGAGTAGGAGGAGGAACTCAGATTTAAATTTAGCTTGCAAAGCTCATAAACTAACTGTCCTCGATCTTGTCCAGTTACTACACACATATATCATTTTCATCAATTAAGGTCACAGTGCCACACAGATACTCGATCTTGATCCATATTACCTGGGTCCCCCCCCCCCCCCCCCCCCAATGAGGTTCTTCTAAACCTAACACTATCCCAGCCCTGTAATCGTATGACCAGCGAGGGAGGCAATTCAAGGACCTGATCAGTGGTGAAGTCAATGTTGCCGCTTCAGTACTCCAGAGATATTAAGATGACTAATTTGCATTCTTTAAATATTGGCCAGAGGACCCAAGATAACAAGGCTCTGGCCATCCTTTTCTGTTGCACGGGAACCACAGAATCATCATGGTGAGTAAGATATTTTTGTCAGTAAAGACGTCCTGGTCTTGAGCAGATTCCAAGCAGCTTCTGAGCCTCTACAACAGATGAATAATTCAACCTTTAAAGTTTTCACATGTGAAGAGAAAGCTGAGAAATGCACTGTATGAAAGCAAATTGGGATTTCGAGATAATAATAAAAACCAGATGTTTAGTAGCAACAAATGCTTTTTGTACTGACAATAATCCACTATGTTTGGAAAGGCAGGAAGTTCGTTTATGCGTCTCTAAGCTCTCTTTGTTGCTTCACAGTTCATATGCAAAACTCCAGTTTTATTTGGAGCGGCCAACATGCAGACATAACAAAAAATCTTTTTTTTCATAAGAGGGCAAAAAAAGGACTTTACACATACTTCTGCAATAGTAGAACTTCTGTTTCAGAAAATGACTCGTTTTGTGGGGACTGCTGAAATTAAGAGTTTTTTTAACAAATAAAAATGCACAATGAGAGATTTGCTATACAAGGGTGACCAGAGGGCAGAGGAAGTAGTGATGTGCATCAAGTTCTTATGTCTAGAAAGATGGCTCTGCTTCCTCAAAAGATGGAAAATATGGCTTTCAACTGTTTAACTTGTCGTGCTCAGAAAATATTTAAATTCTACTCCCTCCGTCCCAAAATAAGTGTCGCTGATTTAGTACAAAATTAGTGCAACTTTGTACTACATCAATGACACTTATTTTGAGACGGATGGAGTATAATATTTTCTGAAGTTTGGAACAATATCTTTCAAGTCAGCTGTTTACGGCTGTCGCACGGTTGTGTTGGAAATGCTGAGTAGGTGGAGCTCGGATGACGGTCCATGGGTTGATAACCAAGATAAGCTTCGAGACAAAATAATCACGGGGCAAAAACTAGAATCGGTAAGGAAGCTTGTCAACTATAATGATGCCTCCTAATGATTGGTTTTTCCTCTGCACCAGCCGCCAACGGATGAACCCAAGCCATGAAAATGTCCAACTATACCAAGACATACAGAGATCACTACATCAGGAAGACATATAGACATCAGTACATCAGCTATGCCATGTTTAATCCCATTTGGTTTTCGGCTCACCATATAATGCCATTCCGCTGCACCAAATCATCGCGTAAATTGCAATACAGAGGTTAGATTGACCTGCCTGACGTTCGTGTGGTTCATCCCCATCCTTATCCTTGACCTGCCGTGCTTGTCCCTACTGAAGAACCCTTGCGTGAGTATTTCATCATCGAATTGCTGGCCGAGCGAGTAATTGATGAGGGATTTGGTTAGTTACCTCCACTGATGAGGATTGAGGGGGATCAAGCCGAAGGCGGCAGCGCGGTTCCGCGCGGCTGCTGATGAGGCGTGGTGGAAAGATGGGCGCGATAAATGGCGGCAGCAATGCCCTGCGGCCAGACGGCCCAGCTCACCGGCGACTTCGCCGCGGATGGGGCGCCGCCGGGAACGGCTGGAGGAGAAAGGTGTTTTTTTTAGACAAATATTGTTTATTTTAGGGGCAAGGAGGAACGTTGAACATCTTTTGTAGCGCTTCAGCTCTGTTTCTAATATGCCTAAAAAAAAGCTCTGTTTCTAATAAAATTACAAGTGGTTCTAAAAAAACCTCTGTTTCTATTTATCCCTCAAAGAAAATTAGCACTACAAAAAGCTTTGTTTCTCTTTCAGGGAGTTTTCCATCTGTTTTTTTTTATTTCGGTCGGTTTATTCAAATTAAAAAATTTCCACGAGTTAAAAAAAATTGACTTGAAAAAATCTTCATAAACCTTTTGTAAATGAATTCAAAATGTAAATAAATTTTTACTAGCAGTCAGACATGGACATAGAAGTTGGAGCTCTGCTTTCTTAGTATAATTAAGATAGATAGTTTCTTTCGAGTGCGGCGATTCGGTGCCCAAGCTCATCTGCACTCTGGAAAAAAAATCACAATTTAAAAAAATAAAAAAAAACCTTTTTTGCATGGTAGAAAATTTATTAGGTGAGGTCCACTCCAATTTTCATGTTATTTGGACATCTGAGTAGTTCCAGCAAAAAAAACAAATTGGGTAAGAACATGAACAATAAACTTTTTACGGACCCTGAATTTGTCTTTTTTGCCGAGAGCTACTCAGATGTCCAAATGATTTGGAAATTGTAGCGCACCTCACGCATCAAATTATCTACCATGCAAAAAAAATGTGGATTTTTAATTTTTCTATTATTTGTTTTGATTTTTTTCTTCAGCGCGGGTGGAGATGAGCTCGGAAGTGGATTATCGGTTTCTTTCTTTTTTTTGCGGGAAAACATCCGATCTATTCACCTTCAATCATGGAAGTACAGCGAACATCAAAAATAAAAAAAATTACATTCAAATTCGTAGACCACGTAGAAATGACTACAAGTGCTGAAGCGAGCCGAAGGCGCGCCGCCGTTATCACCCCTCCCTTACTAGAGCCGAGCAAAACTTGTTGCAATAGACAGTCGGGAAGTCATCGTGCTAAGGCCCCATAGGACCAGCGCACCAGAACAGCAACCGCCGCCAATAAAGAGCAGCGTAGATCAGAGTGATCCAACCTCAAAACACACGAACGTAGACGAACGACGAACAGATCCGAGCGAATCGACCAAAGATAGATCCGCCAGAGACACACCTCCACGTGCCCACCGGCTATGCTAGATGCACCACCGGAACGAGGGCTAGGCGGGGAGAACCTTATTCCATCTTCAGGGGGCCGCCACCGTCTCTCCTTCTGGAGTAGCACACAACCCTAACAAATCTCGAAGACACATCTAAAAACAGAGCCGTCCCACCGGTAAAGGTCGGGATCCACCACGCCCCCATGGCCCTAAGACCATCGGAGACGAGGCGGACCGACGAAAGTATTGGCGGGAGGCAGATAACTCTAATTTTCTGAGGAGGAGGCGGCCACAAGGTATGGCGTTTTTTTGTACATCGGTTTCTTTCTTTCTCCTATGCTTTTCTGTTTGGGTGTGTATTATGGGATCTGTAAGTTTAAAGAACATTCTTTTCTAAAGCAAACAACCGTACTTTTCAAATTGGTTGTGTCATGTACTCCCGTTCTTATAATATAAGAGCGTTTTTGACACTACACTGGTGTTGATTAATTAACCGAGTCATGTACCTGTTGAGTGTCTGTCTTGTAGCCACGTTTTTAATGTAGCTAGAGGCTTTTGAATACCAAAAGTCCGGTGGATTTGAGCTCCCCCAAGTAATATTACAGGTTTGATTTTCATCGCATACTCTTCTGTTACATGTCCAGGCTTCTTTAGCCAGGAGGATATATTTTGAACTGAATTACTGATTGCATTTACCATCATAAAAAAAGAGAAGAGGTAAATACACCCGAAGTCATAAAACTTGCACGCGATGATCAGTTTGGTGCACAAACTTATAAAATATGTGTTTCTAGTCATTAAACTTGCACGAGCGTTCATATACGATCACATTTATGTACACGGACCTATCCATGGCCTATGTGGCATTCCAGTGTGGCCAGGGCCCACTGTCATCCGCTGTAGCATGTAGATCTGCAGAGAAGCCTTTGGTTTTTTTTTTCGTATTAAGCCCCTAAAAATAAAATGAAAAAACAAGCGAGGTGGGGTTTTGAAGCTGCAACGTGCCCTAGTAGTCTCACATGGACAACCACCAGACTATTGATCATTCATGTCTATATAGCACGACTAATTTCTGTATCATATAAACAATGACTGAAAATAAAATTTACAAGAAATGTAACACGGAAAAAATGAGCACCGTGGCTCGACCATGTGACCATGTGGTCAAGGTTAACTAACATTACCACCGACAACACAACACGTCCGGATGTATGAAAACAATTTATATTCTTTTGTTTGTGACATTCAAAAAATATTTATGTGTTACAAAAAAAGGTGCGCGGCATTTTAAAAAGTTTCAAAAACTTGTATTTGAAAAAATGTTAATCAAAACAACACTTCCAGATTAACATTTTTTCAAATACAAGTTTTGAAACTTATGTGTATTGAAACATATACTCCATATGATACACATATGTTTTGATGTTTTAAATACTCCAGTATACATCTATGTTTTGATACACATATATTTTAAATACTCCAGTATACATCTATGTTTGGAGTATTTTAAAAAAAATATGCTTAATACTTTTTAAACATATGATTAACAATTTTTCAAACACAAGTGTTAAAAAGTTTTGAAATATTTTTCAACTGTGTTTTTAACATTTTCGGATGGTACGAAACATTTTAAAGCTACACAAACAGTTTTATACATTGTATAGGCATTTAAAAAAATGTCATGACCAGTTTTTTTGGAATGCATGAACATTTTTAAAATGCAACGTATCATTTTTAATTATACAAATGAGGTTTACAATGTTTAAACATTTTTTTGAATGTCACACACCTTTTTTTGTAACACATAAACATTTATTAAATATCACAAACACAAGAATATAATTTTTTTTCTTACATAGAACAAGAAGGAATAACAACATGAAAAATAGTTATCCCATTTGGATATGTTGTGTTGTCGAAGCCCGGTGGTAATCTTAGTTAACGTTGACCATGAGGTCACATAGTCGAGTCACGGTGCTCCCTTTTTTCGGGCTACATTTCTTGTAAAATTGATTTTTCGGCCGTGTTTATATGATATAAAAATTATTCGTGCTACCTAGACATGAATGGTCATTGGTTTGGTGGTTGTTAACCCGAGCCTAGTAGGGGCACGTCCCTAGTTGGTAACCGAACCATCCCTTGTTTTTCCATTTTATTTTAGGGGCTTTATACGTAAATAAAAATCATTTCATTTTAGGGGCTTAATAAGTTAAACAAATAGGTGCATAATACGTAAATAAAGAAAAAGCCTGCAGATCTACCATGCGTCGCGGGCTTACAGTGGGCCCTAGCCATGCTGGCATGCCACATAGGCCACGGGTACGTCTGCGTACATGGAATGTGACCGTATATGAACGTTTGTGCAAGTTTGATGACCAGAAATACGTATTTTACAACTTTGTGCACCAAACTGACCGTCACGTGCAAGTTCTATGACTCCTGATGTATTTACCTGAAAAGAGAATGTAATCATGGTTCGGAATAACACTATGTTCAAGGAAATCAGCACAAGTTCATTATTTTAGTTATACAGAAATGGTAATAATTTGGTAACACTATGTTCACTTGGAACTAAAGGAAGAATAATTGTATGTCGTGGTAATAGTTTGGTTGATGCAGTTCACATTGTGGGGTTAAAGATCCAGGTATCATCATATAATATTAATATATCTGGGAAATCCACACAAGAGAAAATTTGTTCTTGGGGAATTTGGCTGAAACGAGACACGGAGAAGCAATTAGCAGCTTGCGGATTCCTAAACTACGCCCATGGTTCGAAACAAGAAACAGTGGTAGAATAGAAGAAGAAAACTAGATGCATGGCCACATATTAATTAGCAGGAGATGAAATGATCTAGCACCAATCTGTTAGTTAGGACTCAGGAGTAGTACTACTAATCTCTGTAGCCAGTTGAAAACTATGTCTCCAAATGCTCCTTAGCTGCGCTACAACAAAGAGGGAAATGTCTGACGAAGCTGAAGAAAAATATTTGGTGCGCAGATGCAGCCGTCGGGTGAAGAGAATGGGGGCCCAACACCACCACTAAGCCCAGTGCTACAACCACGGGTGAACTCACTCGTCTCTGCTACTCCCACTCCGCTCCCCGTCCCTCCGTGTGTGGCTGCTAGGTCTTGCCGCCGCCCAAATGAACCCGAGCAAGGACGGCGACCGCCGCCTCCATTCCCAAGCCCACGCGAGTGATGAGGCCGTCGGAGTGACCCGCCGCATCCCCAGCTTCACGCCAGCGAGGAGGGAGCCCGTTCCCAGATCCACGCGCCTGGCGAGGGCGCCGGAGCGATCCGTCGCCGCGGAATCTTCCCGGCGGCGCTGGCCTCGCCGATCCTCCTCCGTCTTCCGCCGCAGCCCTCCTCGCTCGTCCGGGCCTCCGCGGTCTGTAAGCAGTGGCGATGCGCGGCCACCGACGCCAAGTTCCTCCGCCGCTTCCGCCTCCACCACCGGAAGCCGCCCCTCCTCGGCCTCTTCCACCGCCGCAAGGATGATATCGTCTTCACCCCCATCATGGACCGTCCCGACCGAATCCCTCCAAGTCGTTTCGACCTGCATCTCCTGGACACCGACAGCCATACCATGTGGATGGTCGAACTGCTTGATTGCCGCCACGGCCGCGTCCTTCTCATGGACACACTGTGGGACGAGGTCATCGTGTGCGAACCTATCACCGGGGAGCAGCACCGCTTGACCGTTCCGCCAGAGTTCGTAAGGAATCGCTTCACCGGGGCTGTGCTCTGTGCTGCCATCGACCATGACCACGTGCACGGAAGCTGCCACTCGAGCCCATTCAACGTGGTGTTGATCTCCGCTCTCGGAGGGAATAATCAACCTATCGCGTGTGTTTACTCCTCGGAGACTGGTGAATGGGGTGATATCATTCCATCAACCGTTTCATTTGAGCTTTTTTATGACCATACCCCTGGGTTGCTTGTTGGTAATGCCCTTTACTGGTTGTTGGATTCTATAAGCAATGATATACTTAAGTTTGATTTGGATGAGCAGAGCCTAGCTGTGATTAGGGGGCCTCCTCTTACAAATGATTTTCGCCATGGTAGTCATTGCATCATCCAGGCTGGGGATGGCGCGATTGGGTTCGCCATATTGTCTTACCCTCACTTACAAATGTGGCAGAGGAATATCAACTTTCACGGTGTTGCCACATGGGTGCTATGGAAAACAATTGACATGCCTATGATTATTGGGCTCCCTAAACAGATTCAAGGAAAGAGGACACTTATAAGACGCATATTGGGATCCCTTGAGGATAGTGATGAAATACTTCTATCTGTGGGCCGTGGTGCATATAAGGTTCAACTTAAGTCGATGAAGTCTAAAAAACTTTGTGAAAACAGCTATTTAACTCGATATCATTCTTTCAACAGTTTCTATCCTCCAGGTGATTTTTCATCCTTAGTCCTCATAATGTAGGAGTAACTTAATCTCGGTGTGTTCTATACATGCATGTTCGAATACCTCCTGTCATGATTCTCAAGTGTAACTGCTTAAACTTAGTTACCGTCCATTTGCTACATAGACAAACTTATAGCTAATATATGTTATCATTCAATATATTTGTCTTCATGCTTCATATTCATTTCCTAGACAGACAAGCTTATGGCCTTCTTCTGTGTTATCATTCAACGTAGTTGTATCCATCCTGCAAGTGACTTATGTAACACACCTTTTTTCCGCATTTGTTGTCTCTAATCAGGCTCTGTTTACTTCATTTGAATACCCAAGATCACTTTTGCTGCTAGTGTTTATGAGTTTTCACGTGTTTCTATTTTGTCTTCTTGAAATGAGGAGTGATGAGTTAAATGAGATCAATGCTAGGCCATGTCTTCCTTTCTTATAAGCTAAACTTTATTATGAGATAGCTATGTATATGTATATTGTTTAAATGAATATTCCTTAAAAAAGCAACATCTATAGTTTTATTTCTTACTAGTTAGTTGTAAAACGTAAATACAAGAGTACATCTTTTTCTTATATTTGTCAATTCATCTATGTAACTCACTGTTGCCTTCTCATATCCATTTGTATTTTTGTTGAAACTTTATTAAATGATTGCCTTATGCTTCTAGGCACATCCATTGCTGGTGGATTTGATGGAGCTGACAAGATGCATGATACGCAAGGTGATTGTTTGGTTTGATGTTCTAATGTGCTGAAATGGTAATAGGTAAGAATCTTCTGAATATAGTTTGTGAGATTTAAACTGTTTGATTTTCACTTTGGGAAATATTTGATGGCCAGTGTGGTTAGCATGTACCCTCAAACTACTGTCCATTCGACTATAGGGATTCACACATGCTAATAACGCAGAAAAAAATTAAAATGGTGGTGATGCTAAGTAAAAAATTGCTCTTTTTTGGATCATAAATGATATGCAGACGTTGTATCCCCAGAGCTCCCCTTTGGTTTAGCTGTTTCATAATCTATAAGTTGCAATCAATATATATTACTCCCTCCGTCCCAAAATGTAAGACGTTTTTTAACACTACAGTAGTGTTAAAAACGTCTTACATTTTGGGATGGAGGGAGAAGTTGCCAATTTCGTTACTACAAGCATCAGCTGCATCTCCATCACCTCACAAATTCATGTGATAAGGTTGGAAGATTTACTTTGTTGCCATCTGTATTTCGAGGAGATATAGTTAGCAATATGATATAGCTCTTCCTTTTTAGGGGGTGGAGGTGGGGGTATTGTATAGCTCTTCTTTATGTTGCTGTGCTGATCATGAGTTTGTACACATGTCTTGTTCATACACTTTTACATACTCCTATATGTTACTGTTAGAATTTATCTGTATCTGTATCAAGTTAGTAACAGATTAGTGTTTTGTTTTCCCCAGGTGAAGAAGGGCTGCTGAAGATGTTAGTTGTCACTGAATTTGTCGCATTCCATAAATGTTGTCGGCATTGTTTATACGTTACCTAAAACAACTTACTGTGTCTTATTCTAGCCAAGTCTCTATAATGTAGCAAGATGCTTTTGAATACCTGATCCAGGGAATTTCAGCTTACTAGTAGTCGGATTTCGTAGTCTCTTGTTTCTGTTGAGCCATGATAGTTTCAGTGCCATGTCACCAAAACGTGTTTGTTTGAGTGTGCTTGTGAGCTGCGGTTTGAAAAGCATGTCTACTTTCTTGTCTTGAAAGTGAGTTTTGTTTTGCTGCCGCTTGTCCAATACTTACCTTGTAATGGTTCATATGAGCCAGAGTACTCATCATTGACTCAGCTATTTGTTGCTGAAGATACTCAAAATCGCAGAAACTGGACAGCTGAAACACATTTTCAAAACTGCGAGTAGAGTAGCATACTTGTTGGCAAGTGGAATTAAACCTGTAGGTGTGTGCTTTTACAGTTTGATTGAGAAGCTCATATGTTCCTGTAGATTGAGAAGCATGTCGAGTACCTCCTGGTGGCAAAGCTTTCTGCAGCAGTCTAGTATTGTTCCAAATTGTTCAGGTCTGAAGGTGTTGCCTTTTATGTTGTGCGGCTTGCTTGCATTGGTTGCTCCTCAACCTGAACTGAACACATTTTCTTTATTCAGTGTGTAGTGGAGGAAGGAAATGGCACAGACAGAGTACTTCTCTGTAGATTCGTGTGCTGGAAATGTTCAACGATCTATGCTCGACTGCATTGATAAAAAAGAAAAGAAATAAAAACAGTGTTTGAGCATAAACAGAAGCCTGTCTGCCTGTCGTTGTGCGGCTTGTTTGAAGTACACTGCTGCATGCATTAGTCTTTTGCCCGGTCGCGCCAGACCACACGCCTCATACTCGCTGTTTCTAACTCAAGCGTGCCATAGCTGTAACCATCTGACTTGTGTGATATGTTTGATTGTGCTGATGATGCTTTCATCCCTATGTTCCTGTAGGCTGTAGCTGCAGTGAGTGTGATTGTGATGATGCTTTCATCCCTTGCACACAGCTTTGCAAGCGCAAATCCTAAATATACTGATTGGAAGAATTATAGAAAAGCCCTCTAGCTGTCAAATGGAACAAAAAACGGCTTCATTTGTTTAGCATTTTACATTTGGGTGTCAACATAAAAAAAGTTCATATTTATTTAGCTTTTAAAATTTTCATAACGGTTTGAAAGCCATATTGTTCCATCTTTTGAGGGAACCGATCCATCTTTTTAAACTTGAGAACTTGATTCATTTGACACTATTGTACAACAGATCTCTCTCATTGTGCAGGAAAAATTGTTAAAAATCTATGAATTTGAGCACGTTGCGCAAAACGAGTCATTCTGCTGAAACGTAAGTTGTATTATTGTAGAAATGTGTGCATAGTCCATTTTTGCCCTCTTCTATAAACGAAAGGAAATTCAGTGATCATATTATTGTAGAAACATGATGGCCACTCCAGATAAAATTGGAGTATTATGTAGGAACTGTGAAGCAACAAAAGATGTTCATGCCTTTCCGAACTTAGTGGATTATAGTTAGTAAAAGATTCACTTCTTGATACTCCCTCTGTAAAGAAAATATAAGATCGTTACAGAAAACGATCTTATATTTCTTTACAGAGGCAGTACTAAACATTCACTGTTTAGTACAAATTGCACTTGTTGCTACTAATCACTTGTATTTCTTTTATACAGTGCATTTCTCTGCTTCCGTCGCATGATTCGGTGGTTAGTAGAAACATGCTATTACTACGTTAACTAGAAACAGATTTGCACTCAAGGGGGAAATAAAGTTGAGTTATTCATCTGCTGTAGAGGCTCAGCAGCTGCTTGGAATCTGCTCAAGACCTGGACATTTAGCTCATCAAATTGTCTTAATTCACCATGGTTATGTGATTCCAGTGCAACAGGGAAGGATGGCCAGAGCCTCGTTATCTTGGGTTCTATGGCCAAAATGTAAAGAACGTAATCTAGGCATCTTAATATCTCCAGATCCGGAGTACTGAAGCAGCAACATTGACTCTACAATTGATTACGGACATCGGCATTCACTGAAATAGCAAAACTGACTTCACCATTGACTCTGGTTGGCAGTTCATAGCCAACGAGTATAGTAACAATAGTTACCTTACTCTTCCCACCATTACCCACACAATTGAAGAGACAGCGAAAGAAGCTCCCATTAATTTCCTGTAGATTCAGATCGATGTCGGTTTCCTGCTGGTGGCAAGCTTTCTCCCGTCCATGTATGTGTACTGGTAGTATTACTGTTTTGACTAGCTGAACTTTCTGCATCGGGCTAGTGTGCGTTGCAGTAGTATTACTGTTTCAAAATAGTTCAGGTCCGAAGGTGTTGCCATTTATGGTGTGCGGCTTGCTTGCACTGGTAGCTCCTCAATCTGAACTGAACACATTTTCTTTCTTGAGTGTGTAATGGGGGAAGGATATGGTCGATAAAACTAAGACGCACCGAGAGAGATGTGCCACATCAGCGTACTCCTCTTTAGATTTGTGTGCTGGAAATGTTCAATGATCTATGCTCGACTGCATCGATCAAAAAGGAAAAAAATAAAAGAAAACCATTGTTTGAGCATAAACAGAAGCATGCCTGACAGAAAACCAACAGTTTGAAGTACACTGGTGCATGCATTAGTCTTTTGCACGGTCACTGTGAAGCCTCATATGAGCAGTCTGACCGGGTCGGGCCAGAAGCCTCATATGAGTTCCTCCTCATACTCACTAGTTCAATTTGTTCCAAAGTTCAGAGAACATAGTTCTGGACCTTCCGGTGCAATGCAGCCAACTGTTCGTCTAGCTGCAGTCTGTGACTGTGATGATGCTTTCATCCCCTGCACACAGCTTTGCAAGCGCATAATCCCTAAATATTTTGATTAGAATTATAGCAAAACCCTCTAGCTGTCAAATGGAACAAAAAAGGCTTCATTTGTTTAGCATTTTACATTGTCAATAGAAAAAAAATCATATTTATTTATCATTTTTTTATTGCACGATAAGTTTAACAGCTCAAAGTCATATGTTTCATCTGTTCAGGAACCGATCCATATTAGACTTAAAAGAACTTGATGTACACCACTAGCCCTCAGCACTCTGGACACTACTGTACATCAAATCTCTCATTGTGCAGGAAAAAAAGTTAAAAAAAACTCTGAATTTGAGCATTCTGCACAAATTGAATCATTCTGCTGAAACAGAATTTGTATTATTGCAGAGATGTGTGCATAGTCCTTTTTGCCATCTTATATATATATAAAAAGAAATTCAGCTAGATCTACATGGTGGCCACTCCAGATAAAAAATTCAGCTAGAGTATTACGTAGGAACTGTGAAGCAAAAAAGGGAGCTTAGAGACCAAGAAAGGAAGTTCATGCCTTTCCAAACCTAGCGGATTATTGTTAGTAAAAATTGCACTTGTTGATAGTAAACATTCGGTGTTTAGTAGAATTGCACTTGTTGCTACTAAGCACTTGTTTTGCTTTCATATGGTGCATTTCTCAGCTTTCTTCAGAGGATTCGGTGTTTAGTAGAAACATGCTATTAATTTCAACTATGATGTTATTACCCGCAAAAAAAAATAAAATAAACTACGATACGACAAACAGATTTGCACTGAATGGAGAAATAAAATTGAGTTATTCATCTGTTGTAGAGGCTCGGCAGCTGCTTGGAATCTGCTCGAGACCTGGACGTTTGACTGACCAAAATGTCTAATTCACTATGGTTACGTGGTTCCAGCGAAACAGAGAAGGATGGCCAGCGCGGTATCCTAACTGTTAGCCCAAACTACAGTTTAACTAGCCTCTTGTATGCACTGCTACACACAAACAGAAATAGCTCCTGTACTAGTACTGCTATGTTTGCTTGTACACAGCCAACTATTCTAAGAGCACACACAAGCGTACTAGTAAGTCACTTGAGCCTTGGTTGTTTCTATTGCACTGGAATGGCCTGAACTACAACGATGGGATATAGCTCCTTTCACCACGAACATGCACATCACATTCCAAGGAAACTACTAGCTAGCTATGTAAACTTCTAGGAAATTACTAGGAACCTGCTGCTTCCTTTACAAGCCAAGGAAACTGATACTTCCTATCTAAACTTTGCTGCCCAACGTGGTGTGCCCGTAGAAAGGGTTTTAGCTCACACTAACAAGGCACATGCATGTGTTTAGTGTGTGTTGATGGCAAACATACAGAGACGGAAATGCACTCTGCCTTGAGAAAGAAGCTCCATAAGATTCGAAATATTGAGGACAAACACTAGATACATATATACTTGTCATGCTTGGAACATAACGTTGCAAAACACAAGCGTGCCAGGAGACTCCTGTAAGTGGCTGTACAAGATAAAGTGACAAAATTTCAAATATGAATTATCCAACCTACACATCGCCAAATTTGGATTTAGAAGGTGACTTTTCTGTTGCCAAACTTTAGGCCGTAGCACAGTAGCCTACAGCCGAAACGTACATCTTGATCACCAGAGTTGATGGCAAGATAGGCCAGTCAACAAGGCTTCAAAGTCTCCAGCTGCCAGATTTGACTGTCAAATGTGCCTGTAGCAACAAATAATATAGTATCAGGAACCAACTGAGAAAAAGCAAGAACACGAGTCCATTGGTAACCTGACATTGCACTACTAACATACATAGCTTTTAACTCACCGATTTTGTAACAAAAATACGGACTGCCCGCCAATATATAGCTAGAGTAAGCAAAATCGTAAATTCACATTCTACACTTTCAACGAACAACAGCTGTCCCTGCCTATGTTGGCAGCCGGATATGTACAACTCGAAAGAAAAGTCGAATGGTCCAAATCTCACAAAATGTGATCAGAAGATATTCTTACGTGTTGAAACATTTTAACACATTAGCAACTCAAAGCAGATTGTTATCCCAATGCATCGTGCAAGACTTCAACTCCATCACATCCACCAACATTGGTTATCCCTAGAAGCATAAGAATTCAATTAGTGAAAGTGTCAGGCAAAGACAAATGGATAATGGAAGGCACAAATAAGTCCGTTACACAGTTGAGCCGGCAAACATAACTTGACTAATATAACTCTAGTTGCAGATTTTTGAACCTTGAGGGTACACTCCGACCCTTCAACCAAATGAACAAAATTTTCCTTCATTTGTTTGAACTAAGGAGGGTACCCATAAGGTTCCAAATTTACATTCCTAAAAATAAACTCTTAATTTTTATAGATGAATTATACAGCCCAGCTTTGGTACTAGCAATATTTAAACAAAACAACATCTATTGTAAATGCAAGGAATGTCCCTGAGTTTACCTAGATACTTCACAATAGAAGTACTACATATATTGTGGATAAGGAATGTTCCTGAAAGCGGTACACTCAGCTACTTCATAATGATAGAATTTAGCCGATAAGAAGAACCACAACATGGTCTAGATTTATCTCATGTAAACTTGCATACCAAGCATACAAAATTAGGAAAACACACCAAACTAATAAACTTCAGCAACAAATTAGTAAGACTGAGCATGAGCAATTACCCGGGGAATAAAAAGCTGTGAAAGGATGGTAGTCAATGATATAGCTTGTTTGATGAAGTTTTTTGGATTGCATTGACATAAGATGAACCATGTAGACACTGCCGTTCACATATATAAAAATCACATCAGTATCCTCCGAATATCCCAGTATAGTTTTTGCCCCTCTCACCCCTTTCTCAATCTGAAGAGGGGGCCGAAGAATGTTGTCCATGCCAATGGTCTTCCACATCACCCACGTGGCAACACCGTGATCATTGATGTTCCTGTTCCACATATAGAAGCGTGGATAAGACAATATGGCAAAGCCAAGAGCGCCATCCTCACCCTGAATGATCTGACTATGGCTGGAGTGATCTGCAACCGGTGGACCACTGATCATAGCTAGACTCTCATCTTCCAAATCAAACTCAAGCATGCCATTTGTCGTAGTATCGAACCAATAGAGTGCATTACCAACAAGTGACCCGGGTCTATAAGCATCAATAACCACACATGGAACGGGCGTTGAGATGAGATTGCCCCATGTGTCGGTCTCAGAGGAATAAACACATGCAAGGGGTCGATGATTGTCCTCACTGTACATGATCACCAAGACGACCTTGAAAGGGCTGGAGTGACAGCCGCCATGCACGTGGCCCTGGTCACGGGCAGCACAGAGCACCGCACCATTAACGTAGTGTAAAACCTTTTTGAACTCAGGCAGAATGGCCACGCGGCGCTGCTCGTGAGTGACAGGGGTGCACACGACGATCTCCATGGATGCAGAGTCAATGATGAGGACATGACCGTGGCGACATCCGAGCACGTAGTTCTTGTGGGGGGTCCCGCCAAGTGCACCGTGGTTGTGGCTGCAGCTGTAGCGTCCAAGGTTGAAGCGCTTAGGAGGGATGCGGTCGGGAGCATCAAGGACGGGGGTGAACACGACGTTGTGGTAGTGCCCGAAGAAGCCAAGAAGGGGCGGCTTCCGGTGGTGCGCGTAGAAGCTGCGGAGGAAACTGGGATCGATGACGAGGCGCCGCCACTGCTTGCAGACAGCGGAGGCGCGCGGGAGAGATGACGGCTGCGGCGGGAGGCGGAGGAGGATCTCCCAAAGGAGATCGTCGTCGTCTGGCAGGGAGCTGCCGCGGTGATGGCAGGTCATGCCAGCGCCCTTGCTCTCGCTCATGGTGGTGGGACGTACGAGGGAACGGGAATCGAAGACGCTGGGGGCAAAGGCAAGGTTTGATTTCTAGTCTGGCCCGATCGATCCTAGTCCTAGTCCCTATCGGAGACTATGTATATATCTGTGTTGTATAATGATTATTATATTATCTCAAGCAAACAAACGTGGGCTTCTGGTTCAATCCAAGTAGATAGGAAGAGTTTGCCTCTTGTTTTTTTTTTGTTGGACCTAGTTAGTAATGTTATTTTCCCCTGACAATCAAGATTCTAGACTGCACATCGAACTACAACCGACGATCTCAACGATACATATGCTCGAGACAGATGTTTGGGAAAAAGGGGAGACCCTTCTAAGAGGCTTTACAACAACAATAACAACAACAACAAAGCCTTTAGTCCCAAACAAGTTGGGATAGGCTAGACGTGAAACCCATAAGATCTTGCAACCAACTCATGGCTCTGGCACATGGATAGCAAGCTTTCACGCATCCCTGTCCATAGCTAGCTCTTTGGTGATACTCTAATCCTTCAGGTCTCTCTTAACGGACTCCGCCTGAGGGAGTCCTGGATTAGGGGGTGTCCGGACAGCCGGACTATATCCTTTGGCCGGACTGTTGGACTATGAAGATACAAGATTGAAGACTCCGTCCCGTGTCCGGAAGGGACTTTCCTTGGCGATACGGATATACAGATCTCCTACCATTGTAACCGACTTTGTGTAACCCTAACCCTCTCCGGTGTCTATATAAACCGGAGGGTTTTAGTCCATAGGACAACAGAGACAACATACAATCATACCATAGGCTAGCTTCTAGGGTTTAGCCTCTCTGATCTCGTGGTAGACCTACTCTTGTACTACCCATATCATCAATATTAATCAAGCAGGACGTAGGGTTTTACCTCCATCGAGAGGGCCCGAACCTGGGTAAAACTTCATGTCCCTTGCCTCCTGTTACCATCCGGCCTAGACGCACAGTTCGGGACCCCCTACCCGAGATCAGCCGGTTTTGACACCGACATTGGTGCTTTCATTGAGAGTTCCTCTGTGTCGTCGTCATCAGGAAGGATGCCTCGCCCCGTCTTTAAAGACGGCACCATTGCTAAGGAAGCTTTGGCTGTCAGCCAAACCCTCCGACTAGGTGGTTTTCTTATGACCGCCCGTTCGGCTTCTGTGCCGACGATGACCTCTCGGGCCATCGAAAACAATCTTCATGTCAGCTCGGAACTCGCCGAGCAGTTAGATCCAATGGAGCTCTCCTCCATAAACGAGCTCTTGGATCGCTTCGCCGCCCTGGGAGTCACTACGGATTACGACCAGATTGAGCCTAAACCCGATCTGAGAGAGATTAACTCTCCCCAAGTCACCCATCGCGTTGCCGTGGTAGAGGGACAGTGCGGCGACCCTTCATCTATCTTAAGGACTCGTTACGTCCGGATTCCTGATCCCTCCAAGCCGGATACCCGTGGAGGGGAGGATATCACTCAAGACCTGAACTTAGAGTCAGGCGACGGACTGGATTCTTTGGACAACATCCAGAAATCCAAATTTTCGAACTCGGAAATTCCTCGGCTTCTGAGCCTCAGATGGGGTGAGGCTTCAGATTTAATTCCACCCACCCACCCGAACATTAGCGATCTATCCCAAATTAGGCAAGAGCCCGAAGAAACAGTACATCATTACTGGGCCAGATTCCTCCTGGTTATGAACATGATAAAGGACTGCCGCGAGGAAGACGCGATTTCATTCTTCTGCAATAATTGCATGGACAAGGGAATCCTCAACGCCATAAGTCGCCGCGATATTACACGCTTCGCTGACTTGGCGTCCATAGTACGAAAGTACTGTGCAATGGAAAGCGCCCGGAAAACCGAAATAAAATTTTGGGACAATCCGGCCCTGAATGCAAAACCAGTCCGAAATAAAAGGGTGCATCACCGCCAAACAACCGGGTCAAAAACCAAAAAGCAAAAACCCTCTACAGGGCATGGAACCGTATTGGAAGGATGGCTTAATGGACCCTGTAAAATTCACAGTACAGAGGACGCCACACCAACTCACAGCCTTAGAGCATGTTAGATACTCCGGCAGGTGGCCAAAATTGGCGAAAATCTCCTAATTCCGGAGGCCACAGAAGGCCACCCCAGAGACACCAATACGGTATTAACAGTCTTCGAGACCTTCGCATCAGATAATATGTGAAAAAGGACACTCCGCAGCCTTGCCGAAGTCTACCAAGTAGCAACAATAAATCCATGGAGTGACACGGCTATTACCTTTAACGCCAGTGATGAACCTAAATTCCGAACAGCCCGAGCACCAGCCACATTGGTCCTCAGTCCAATAGTGGACGACTTTCGTCTTACCAAGGTACTCATGGACGGCGGCAGCGGATTGAACCTCATTTATGAGGAAACTCTTCAACAAATGGAAATAGAATGGAACCGCATCGAGCGAAGCAGCACAACCTTTAGAGGAATAATCCCCAGTCGGGAAGCGCGCTGTACAGGAAAAATCACACTAGATGTGGTGTTCGGCACGCCGGATAATTACAGGTCCGAAGAGGTCACGTTCCATGTGGCCCCGTTCAGCAATGGTTATCACGCTCTGCTAGGGCGGGAAGCGTTTACAATCTTCCAAGCAATACCCCATTACGGGTACGTGAAGCTCAAGATGCCCGGGCCCAATGGGATCATCACTCTCGCTAGTGATCCGGACATAGCACTTCGCGCCGAAAACAAGACAGTCGCACTGGCCCTCGAGGCACTATCCGAAGCCCTAGCGGCTAAGGAACTGACTGCGCTGCGCTCTACGGTGAACAGGGACGATGTGGTACTCGACAAAAGATCCAAGTCCACCTCCTTTAAACCAGCGGATGAAATAGTCAAATTCCAAGTCCATCCAACGGACCCCAATAAAACAGCTTCCATCGGGGCACATTTTAACCCTGATGTAGATGCCGCACTGCGAGAGTTCCTACGAGAGAACTGGGACATTTTCGCCTGGCACCCTTCAGACATGCCAGGAATCCCACGCAGGCTGGCCGAGCACAGCTTAAATATCCAAACAGGATTCAAACTTGTCAAACATGCTCTTTGGCGTTTTTTTGAACCTAAGAGACAGGCCATGGGAGAGGAGCTAGCAAAGCTATTGGAGGCCGGATTCATTAGAGATATAAAACATCCGGACTGGCTAGCAAACCTGGTGATGGTACCAAAGAAGGACAAATCCTGGCGCCTGTGTGTTGATTTTAAAGACCTTAACAAGGCCTGCCCAAAGGATCCCTCCCCCCTCCCCCGCATTGATCAAATTATCGATGCTATCGCAGGACACGATTCGTTGTGTTTCCTCGACGCATATTCTGAAGGAAATATGCCCTAGAGGCAATAATAAAGTTATTATTTATTTCCTTATAATCATGATAAATGTTTATTATTCATGCTAGAATTGTATTAACCGGAAACATAATACATGTGTGAATACATAGACAAACAAAGTGTCACTAGTATGCCTCTACTTGACTAGCTCGTTAATCAAAGATGGTTATGTTTCCTAACCATGAACAATGAGTTGTTATTTGATTAACGAGATCACATCATTAGTTGAATGATCTGATTGACATGACCCATTCCATTAGCTTAGCACACGATCGTTTAGTATGTTGCTATTGCTTTCTTCATGACTTATACATGTTCCTATGACTATGAGATTATGCAACTCCCGTTTGCCGGAGGAACACTTTGGGTGCTACCAAACGTCACAACGTTACTGGGTGATTATAAAGGAGCATTACAGGTGTCTCCGAAGGTAGATGTTGGGTCCGATGAATATTGAGGCTCGTGGCGGATATCGTTATTTTCTCACCTTCACAGATGATTTAAGCAGATATGGGTATATTTACTTAATGAAACATAAATCTGAAACATTTGAAAGGTTCAAAGAATTTCAGAGTGAAGTTGAAAATCATCGTAACAAGAAAATAAAGTTTCTACGATCTGATCGTGGAGGAGAATATTTGAGTTACGAGTTTGGTGTACATTTGAAAAACTGTGGAATAGTTTCGCAACTCACGCCACCCGGAACACCACAACGTAATGGTGTGTCCGAACGTCGTAATCATACTTTACTAGATATGGTGCGATCTATGATGTCTCTTACTGATTTACCGCTATCATTTTGGGGTTATGCCCTAGAGACGGCCGCATTCACGTTAAATAGGGCACCATCAAAATCCGTTGAGATGACGCCTTATGAACTGTGGTTTGGCAAGAAACCAAAGTTGTCGTTTCTTAAAGTTTGGGGCTGCAATGCTTATGTGAAAAAGCTTCAACCTGATAAGCTCGAACCCAAATCGGAGAAATGTGTCTTCATAGGATATCCAAAGGAAACTATTGGATACACCTTCTATCACAGATCCGAAGGCAAGACTTTTGTTGCTAAATTCGGAAACTTTCTTGAGAAGGAGTTTCTCTCGAAAGAAGTGAGTGGGAGGAAAGTAGAACTTGACGAGGTAACTGTACCTACTCCCTTGTTGGAAAGTAGTACATCGCAGAAAATTGTTTCTGCGACACCTACACCAATAAGTGAGGAAGTTAATGATAATGATCATGAAACTTCAGAACAAGATACTACTGAACCTCGTAGATCAAGCAGAGTAAGATCCGCACGAGAGTGGTACGGTGATCCAGTTCTGGAAGTCATGCTACTAGATCATGATGAACCTACGAACTATGAAGAAGCGATGGTGAGCCCAGATTCCGCAAAGTGACTTGAAGCCATGAAATCTGAGATGGGATCCATGTATGAGAACAAAGTATGGACTTTGGTTGACTTGCCCGATGATCGGCAAGCAATTGAGAATAAATGGATCTTCAAGAAGAAGACTGACGCTGATGGTAATGTTACTGTCTACAAAGCTCGACTTGTCGCGAAAGGTTTTCGACAAGTTCAAGGGATTGACTACGATGAGACCTTCTCACCCGTAGCGATGCTTAAGTCCGTCCGAATCATGTTAGCGATTGCCGCATTTTATGATTATGAAATTTGGCAGATGGATGTAAAAACTGCATTCCTGAATGGATTTCTGGAAGAAGAGTTGTATATGATGCAACCGGAAGGTTTTGTCGATCCAAAGGGAGCTAACAAAGTGTGCAAGCTCCAGCGATCCATTTATGGACTGGTGCAAGCCTCTCGGAGTTGGAATAAACGTTTTGATAGTGTGATCAAAGCATTCGGTTTTATACAGACTTTCGGAGAAGCCTGTATTTACAAGAAAGTGAGTGGGAGCTCTGTAGCATTTCTGATATTATATGTGGATGACATATTGCTAATTGGAAATGATATAGAATTTCTGGATAGCATAAAGGGATACTTGAATAAAAGTTTTTCAATGAAAGACCTCGGTGAAGCTGCTTACATATTAGGCATTAAGATCTATAGAGATAGATCAAGAAGCTTAATTGGACTTTCACAAAGCACATACCTTGACAAAATTTTGAAGAAGTTAAAAATGGATCAAGTAAAGAAAGGGTTCTTGCCTATGTTACAAGGTGTGAAATTGAGTAAGACTCAATGCCCGACCACTGCAGAAGGTAGAGAGAATATGAAATATGTTCCCTATGCATCAGCCATAGGATCTATCATGTATGCAATGCTGTGTACCAGACCTGATGTGTGCCTTGCTATAAGTTTAGCAGGGAGGTACCAAAGTAATCCAGGAATGGATCACTGGACAGCGGTCAAGAACATCCTGAAATACCTGAAAAGGACTAAGGATATGTTTCTCGTATATGGAGGTGACAAAGAGCTCACCGTAAAAGGTTACGTTGATGCAAGCTTTGACACTGATCCGGACGATTCTAAATCGCAAACCGGATACGTGTTTACATTAAACGGTGGAGCTGTCAGTTGGTGCAGTTCTAAACAAAGCGTCGTAGCGGGATCTACATGTGAAGCGGAGTACATAGCTGCTTCGGAAGCAGCGAACGAAGGAGTCTGGATGAAGGAGTTCATATCCGATCTAGGTGTCATACCTAATGCATCGGGTCCAATGAAAATCTTTTGTGACAATACTGGTGCAATTGCCTTGGCAAAGGAATCCAGATTTCACAAAAGGACCAAACACATCAAGAGACGCTTCAACTCCATCCGGGATCTAGTCTAGGTGGGAGACATAGAGATTTGCAAGATACATACGGATCTGAATGTTGCAGACCCGTTGACTAAGCCTCTTCCACGAGCAAAACATGATCAACACCAAAGCTCCATGGGTGTTAGAATCATTACAGTGGAATCTAGATTATTGACTCTAGTGCAAGTGGGAGACTGAAGGAAATATGCCCTAGAGGCAATAATAAAGTTATTATTTATTTCCTTATAATCATGATAAATGTTTATTATTCATGCTAGAATTGTATTAACCGGAAACATAATACATGTGTGAATACATAGACAAACAAAGTGTCACTAGTATGCCTCTACTTGACTAGCTCGTTAATCAAAGATGGTTATGTTTCCTAACCATGAACAATGAGTTGTTATTTGATTAACGAGATCACATCATTAGTTGAATGATCTGATTGACATGACCCATTCCATTAGCTTAGCACACGATCGTTTAGTATGTTGCTATTGCTTTCTTCATGACTTATACATGTTCCTATGACTATGAGATTATGCAACTCCCGTTTGCCAGAGGAACACTTTGGGTGCTACCAAACGTCACAACGTTACTGGGTGATTATAAAGGAGCATTACAGGTGTCTCCGAAGGTAGATGTTGGGTTGGCGTATATCGAGATTAGGATTTGTCACTCCGATTGTCGGAGAGGTATCTCTGGGCCCTCTCGGTAATACACATCACATAAGCCTTGCAAGCATTACAACTAATATGTTAGTTGTAAGATGATGTATTACGGAACGAGTAAAGAGACTTGCCGATAACGAGATTGAACTAGGTATTGGATACCGACGATCGAATCTCGGGCAAGTAACATACCGATGACAAAGGGAACAACGTATATTGTTATGCGGTCTGACCGATAAAGATCTTCGTAGAATATGTAGGAGCCAATATGGGCATCCAGGTCCCGCTATTGGTTATTGACCGGAGACGTGTCTCGGTCATGTCTACATTGTTCTCGAACCCGTAGGGTCCGCACGCTTAAGGTTACGATGACAGTTACATTATGAGTTTATGCATTTTGATGTACCGAAGGTTGTTTGGAGTCCCGGATGTGATCATGGACATGACGAGGAGTCTCGAAATGGCCGAGACGTAAAGATTGATATATTGGAAGCCTATGTTTGGATATCGGATGTGTTCCGGGTGAAATCGGGATTTTACCGGAATACCGGGAGGGTTACCGGAACCCCCCGGGAGCTATATGGGCCATAGTGGGCCTTGGTGGAAAAGAGAAGAGGCTGCCCTAGATGGGCTGTGCGCCTCCCCCTTCCCCTAGTCCTATTAGGACTAGGAGAGGTGGCCGGCCCCCTCCTCCTCTTTTCCCCCTCCGCGAATCCTATTCCGACTAGGATTGGGGGGGGAATCCTACTCCTAGAGGGAGTAGGACTCTCCTACGCCCTCCTCCTTGGCCGGCCAGCCTCCCCCCTCTACTCCTTTATATACGGAGGCAGGGGGCACCTCTAGACACACAAGTTGATCCACGTGATCTATTCCTTAGCCGTGTGCGGTGCCCCCTGCCACCATATACCTCGATAATACTGTAGCGGAGTTTAGGCGAAGCCCTGCTGCTGTAGTACATCAAGATCGTCACCACGCCGTCGTGCTGACGGAACTCTTCCCCGGCACTTTGCTGGATCGGAGTCCGGGGATCGTCATCGAGCTGAACGTGTGCTCGAACTCAGAGGCGCCGTAGTTTCGGTGCTTGATCGGTTGGATCGTGAAGACGTACGACTACTTCCTCTACGTCGTGTCATCGCTTCCGCAGTCGGTCTGCGTTGGGTACGTAGACAACACTCTCCCCCTCGTTGCTATGCATCACATGATCTTGCGTGTGCGTAGGAAATTTTTTGAAATTACTACGAAACCCAACATTGGTATCAGAGCCTAGGTTATTTATGTTGATGTTATATGCACGAGTAGAACACAAGTGAGTTGTGGACGATACAAGTCATACTGCCTACCAGCATGTCATACTTTGGTTCGGCGGTATTGTTGGACGAGACGACCCGGACCAACCTTACGCGTACGCTTACGCGAGACCGGTTCCCTCGACGTGCTTTGCACAGAGATGGCTTACGGGCGACTGTCTCTCCAACTTTAGTTGACCAAGTATGGCTACGCCCGGTCCTTGCGAAGGCTAAAACGGAGTCTATTTGACAAACTATCGTTGTGGTTTTGATGCGTAGGTGAGATTGGTTCTTATTTAAGCCCGTAGCAGCCACGTAAAACATGCAACAACAAAGTAGAGGACGTCTAACTTGTTTTTGCAGGGCATGTTGTGATGTGATATGGTCAAGGCATGATGCTGAATTTTATTGTATGAGATGATCATGTTTTATAACCGAGTTATCGGCAACTGGCAGGAGCCATATGGTTGTCGCTTTATTGTATGCAATGCAATCGCGATGTAATGCTTTACTTTATTACTAAACGGTAGTGATAGTCGTGGAAGCATAAGATTGGCGAGATGACAACGATGCTACGATGGAGATCAAGGTGTCGCGCCGGTGACGATGGTGATCATGACGGTGCTTCGAAGATGGAGATCACAGGCACAAGATGATGATGGCCATATCATATCACTTATATTGATTGCATGTGATGTTTATCTTTTATGCATCTTATCTTGCTTTGATTGACGGTAGCATTATAAGATGATCTCTCACTAAATTATCAAGAAGTGTTCTCCCTGAGTATGCACCATTGCGAAAGTTCTTCGTGCTGAGACACCACGTGATGATCGGGTGTGATAGGCTCTACGTTCAAATACAACGGGTGCAAAACAGTTGCGCACGCAGAATACTCAGGTTATACTTGACGAGCCAAGCATATACAGATATGGCCTCGGAACACAGAGACCGAAAGGTCGAGCGTGAATCATATAGTAGATATGATCAACATAATGATGTTCACCGATGAAACTACTCCATCTCACGTGATGATCGGACATGGTTTAGTTGATTTGGATCACGTGATCACTTAGAGGATTAGAGGGATGTCTATCTAAGTGGGAGTTCTTAAGTAATATGATTAATTGAACTTAAATTTATCATGAACTTAGTACCTGATAGTATCTTGCTTGTTTATGTTGATTGTAGATAGATGGCTCGTGCTGTTGTTCCGTTGAATTTTAATGCGTTCCTTGAGAAAGCAAAGTTGAAAGATGATGGTAGCAATTACACGGACTGGGTCCGTAACTTGAGGATTATCCTCATTGCTGCACAGAAGAATTACGTCCTGGAAGCACCGCTGGGTGCCAGGCCTGCTGCTGGAGCAACGCCAGATGTTATGAACGTCTGGCAGAGCAAAGCTGATGACTACTCGATAGTTCAGTGTGCCATGCTTTACGGCTTAGAATCGGGACTTCAACGACGTTTTGAACGTCATGGAGCATATGAGATGTTCCAGGAGTTGAAGTTAATATTTCAAGCAAATGCCCAGATTGAGAGATATGAAGTCTCCAATAAATTCTATAGCTGCAAGATGGAGGAGAACAGTTCTGTCAGTGAGCATATACTCAAAATGTCTGGGTATAATAATCACTTGATTCAATTGGGAGTTAATCTTCCAGATGATTGCGTCATTGACAGAATTCTCCAATCACAGCCACCAAGCTACAAGAGCTTCGTGATGAACTATAATATGCAAGGGATGAACAAGACTATTCCCGAGCTCTTCGCGATGCTGAAAGCTGCGGAGGTAGAAATCAAGAAAGAGCATCAAGTGTTGATGGTCAACAAGACCACTAGTTTCAAGAAAAAGGGCAAAGGAAAGAAGAAGGGGAACTTCAAGAAGAACAGCAAGCCAGTTGCTGCTCAAGAGAAGAAACCCAAGTCTGGACCTAAGCCTGAAACTGAGTGCTTCTACTGCAAGCAGACTGGTCACTGGAAGCGGAACTGCCCCAAGTATTTGGCGGATAAGAAGGATGGCAAAGTGAACAAAGGTATATGTGATATACATGTTATTGATGTGTACCTTACTAATGCTCGCAGTAGCACCTGGGTATTTGATACTGGTTCTGTTGCTAATATTTGCAACTCGAAACAGGGGCTACGGATTAAGCGAAGATTGGCTAAGGACGAGGTGACGATGCGCGTGGGAAACGGTTCCAAAGTCGATGTGATCGCGGTCGGCACGCTACCTCTACATCTACCTTCGGGATTAATATTAGACCTAAATAATTGTTATTTGGTGCCAGCGTTGAGCATGAAACATTATATCTGGATCTTGTTTAATGCGAGACGGTTATTCATTTAAATCAGAGAATAATGGTTGTTCTATTTATATGAGTAATATCTTTTATGGTCATGCACCCTTGAAGAGTGGTCTATTCTTATTGAATCTCGATAGTAGTAATGCACATATTCATAATGTTGAAGCCAAAAGATGCAGAGTTGATAATGAAAGTGCAACTTATTTGTGGCACTATCGTTTAGGTCATATCGGTATAAAGCGCATGAAGAAACTCCATACTGATGGACTTTTGGAACCACTTGATTATGAATCACTTGGTACTTGCGAACCGTGCCTCATGGGCAAGATGACTAAAACACCGTTCTCCGGTACTATGGAGAGAGCAACAGATTTGTTGGAAATCATACATACCGATGTATCTGGTCCGATGAATATTGAGGCTCGTGGCGGATATCGTTATTTTCTCACCTTCACAGATGATTTAAGCAGATATGGGTATATTTACTTAATGAAACATAAATCTGAAACATTTGAAAGGTTCAAAGAATTTCAGAGTGAAGTTGAAAATCATCGTAACAAGAAAATAAAGTTTCTACGATCTGATCGTGGAGGAGAATATTTGAGTTACGAGTTTGGTGTACATTTGAAAAACTGTGGAATAGTTTCGCAACTCACGCCACCCGGAACACCACAACGTAATGGTGTGTCCGAACGTCGTAATCGTACTTTACTAGATATGGTGCGATCTATGATGTCTCTTACTGATTTACCGCTATCATTTTGGGGTTATGCTCTAGAGACGGCCGCATTCACGTTAAATAGGGCACCATCAAAATCCGTTGAGACGACGCCTTATGAACTGTGGTTTGGCAAGAAACCAAAGTTGTCGTTTCTTAAAGTTTGGGGCTGCGATGCTTATGTGAAAAAGCTTCAACCTGATAAGCTCGAACCCAAATCGGAGAAATGTGTCTTCATAGGATATCCAAAGGAAACTATTGGATACACCTTCTATCACAGATCCGAAGGCAAGACTTTTGTTGCTAAATTCGGAAACTTTCTTGAGAAGGAGTTTCTCTCGAAAGAAGTGAGTGGGAGGAAAGTAGAACTTGACGAGGTAACTGTACCTACTCCCTTGTTGGAAAGTAGTACATCGCAGAAAATTGTTTCTGCGACGGCTACACCAATAAGTGAGGAAGTTAATGATAATGATCATGAAACTTCAGAACAAGATACTACTGAACCTCGTAGATCAACCAGAGTAAGATCCGCACCAGAGTGGTACGGTGATCCAGTTCTGGAAGTCATGCTACTAGATCATGATGAACCTACGAACTATGAAGAAGCGATGGTGAGCCCAGATTCCACAAAGTGACTTGAAGCCATGAAATCTGAGATGGGATCCATGTATGAGAACAAAGTATGGACTTTGGTTGACTTGCTCGATGATCGGCAAGCAATTGAGAATAAATGGATCTTCAAGAAGAAGACTGACGCTGATGGTAATGTTACTGTCTACAAAGCTCGACTTGTCGCGAAAGGTTTTCGACAAGTTCAAGGGATTGACTACGATGAGACCTTCTCACCCGTAGCGATGCTTAAGTCCGTCCGAATCATGTTAGCGATTGCCGCATTTTATGATTATGAAATTTGGCAGATGGATGTAAAAACTGCATTCCTGAATGGATTTCTGGAAGAAGAGTTGTATATGATGCAACCGGAAGGTTTTGTCGATCCAAAGGGAGCTAACAAAGTGTGCAAGCTCCAGCGATCCATTTATGGACTGGTGCAAGCCTCTCGGAGTTGGAATAAACGTTTTGATAGTGTGATCAAAGCATTCGGTTTTATACAGACTTTCGGAGAAGCCTGTATTTACAAGAAAGTGAGTGGGAGCTCTGTAGCATTTCTGATATTATATGTGGATGACATATTGCTAATTGGAAATGATATAGAATTTCTGGATAGCATAAAGGGATACTTGAATAAAAGTTTTTCAATGAAAGACCTCGGTGAAGCTGCTTACATATTAGGCATTAAGATCTATAGAGATAGATCAAGAAGCTTAATTGGACTTTCACAAAGCACATACCTTGACAAAATTTTGAAGAAGTTAAAAATGGATCAAGTAAAGAAAGGGTTCTTGCCTGTGTTACAAGGTGTGAAATTGAGTAAGACTCAATGCCCGACCACTGCAGAAGGTAGAGAGAATATGAAAGATGTTCCCTATGCATCAGCCATAGGATCTATCATGTATGCAATGCTGTGTACCAGACCTGATGTGTGCCTTGCTATAAGTTTAGCAGGGAGGTACTAAAGTAATCCAGGAATGGATCACTGGACAGCGGTCAAGAACATCCTGAAATACCTGAAAAGGACTAAGGATATGTTTCTCGTATATGGAGGTGACAAAGAGCTCACCGTAAAAGGTTACGTTGATGCAAGCTTTGACACTGATCCGGACGATTCTAAATCGCAAACCGGATACGTGTTTACATTAAACGGTGGAGCTGTCAGTTGGTGCAGTTCTAAACAAAGCGTCGTAGCGGGATCTACATGTGAAGCGGAGTACATAGCTGCTTCGGAAGCAGCGAACGAAGGAGTCTGGATGAAGGAGTTCATATCCGATCTAGGTGTCATACCTAATGCATCGGGTCCAATGAAAATCTTTTGTGACAATACTGGTGCAATTGCCTTGGCAAAGGAATCCAGATTTCACAAAAGGACCAAACACATCAAGAGACGCTTCAACTCCATCCGGGATCTAGTCCAGGTGGGAGACATAGAGATTTGCAAGATACATACGGATCTGAATGTTGCAGACCCGTTGACTAAGCCTCTTCCACGAGCAAAACATGATCAACACCAAAGCTCCATGGGTGTTAGAATCATTACAGTGGAATCTAGATTATTGACTCTAGTGCAAGTGGGAGACTGAAGGAAATATGCCCTAGAGGCAATAATAAAGTTATTATTTATTTCCTTATAATCATGATAAATGTTTATTATTCATGCTAGAATTGTATTAACCGGAAACATAATACATGTGTGAATACATAGACAAACAAAGTGTCACTAGTATGCCTCTACTTGACTAGCTCGTTAATCAAAGATGGTTATGTTTCCTAACCATGAACAATGAGTTGTTATTTGATTAACGAGATCACATCATTAGTTGAATGATCTGATTGACATGACCCATTCCATTAGCTTAGCACACGATCGTTTAGTATGTTGCTATTGCTTTCTTCATGACTTATACATGTTCCTATGACTATGAGATTATGCAACTCCCGTTTGCCGGAGGAACACTTTGGGTGCTACCAAACGTCACAACGTTACTGGGTGATTATAAAGGAGCATTACAGGTGTCTCCAAAGGTAGATGTTGGGTTGGCGTATATCGAGATTAGGATTTGTCACTCCGATTGTCGGAGAGGTATCTCTGGGCCCTCTCGGTAATACACATCACATAAGCCTTGCAAGCATTACAACTAATATGTTAGTTGTAAGATGATGTATTACGGAACGAGTAAAGAGACTTGCCGATAACGAGATTGAACTAGGTATTGGATACCGACGATCGAATCTCGGGCAAGTAACATACCGATGACAAAGGGAACAACGTATATTGTTATGCGGTCTGACCGATAAAGATCTTCGTAGAATATGTAGGAGCCAATATGGGCATCCAGGTCCCGCTATTGGTTATTGACCGGAGACGTGTCTCGGTCATGTCTACATTGTTCTCGAACCCGTAGGGTCTGCGCGCTTAAGGTTACGATGACAGTTACATTATGAGTTTATGCATTTTGATGTACCGAAGGTTGTTTGGAGTCCCGGATGTGATCATGGACATGAAGAGGAGTCTCGAAATGGCCGAGACATAAAGATTGATATATTGGAAGCCTATGTTTGGATATCGGATGTGTTCCGGGTGAAATCGGGATTTTACCGGAATACCGGGAGGGTTACCGGAACCCCCCGGGAGCTATATGGGCCATAGTGGGCCTTGGTGGAAAAGAGAAGAGGCTGCCCTAGATGGGCTGTGCGCCTCCCCCTTCCCCTAGTCCTATTAGGACTAGGAGAGGTGGCCGGCCCCCTCCTCCTCTTTTCCCCCTCCGCAAATCCTATTCCGACTAGGATTGGGGGGTAATCCTACTCCTAGAGGGAGTAGGACTCTCCTGCGCCCTCCTCCTTGGCCGGCCAGCCTCCCCCCTCTACTCCTTTATATACGGAGGCAGGGGGCACCTCTAGACACACAAGTTGATCCACGTGATCTATTCCTTAGCCGTGTGCGGTGCCCCCTGCCACCATATACCTCGATAATACTGTAGCGGAGTTTAGGCGAAGCCCTGCTGCTGTAGTACATCAAGATCGTAACCACGCCATCGTGCTGACGGAACTCTTCCCCAACACTTTGCTGGATCGGAGTCCGGGGATCGTCATCGAGCTGAACGTGTGCTCGAACTCGGAGGCGCCGTAGTTTCGGTGCTTGATTGGTTGGATCGTGAAGACGTACGACTACTTCCTCTACGTCGTGTCATCGCTTCCGCAGTCGGTCTGCATTGGGTACGTAGACAACACTCTCCCCCTCATTGCTATGCATCACATG
The DNA here is from genome assembly GCF_056163025.1 of Triticum urartu. Classification (NCBI taxonomy): domain Eukaryota; kingdom Viridiplantae; phylum Streptophyta; class Magnoliopsida; order Poales; family Poaceae; genus Triticum; species Triticum urartu. Next base: position 38,730,463 of record NC_141875.1, read on the forward strand.
ATCTTGCGTGTGCGTAGGAAATTTTTTGAAATTACTACGAAACCCAATAGTGGTATCAGAGCCTAGGTTATTTATGTTGATGTTATATGCACGAGTAGAACACAAGTGAGTTGTGGACGATACAAGTCATACTGCCTACCAGCATGTCATACTTTGGTTCGGCGGTATTGTTGGACGAGACGACCCGGACCAACCTTACGCGTACGCTTACGCGAGACCGGTTCCCTCGACGTGCTTTGCACAGAGATGGCTTGCGGGCGACTGTCTCTCCAACTTTAGTTGAACCAAGTATGGCTACGCCCGGTCCTTCCGAAGGTGAAAACGGAGTCTATTTGACAAACTATCGTTGTGGTTTTGATGCGTAGGTGAGATTGGTTCTTATTTAAGCCCGTAGCAGCCACGTAAAACATGCAACAACAAAGTAGAGGACGTCTAACTTGTTTTTGCAGGGCATGTTGTGATGTGATATGGTCAAGGCATGATGCTGAATTTTATTGTATGAGATGATCATGTTTTATAACCGAGTTATCGGCAACTGGCAGGAGCCATATGGTTGTCGCTTTATTGTATGCAATGCAATCGCGATGTAATGCTTTACTTTATTACTAAACGGTAGTGATAGTCGTGGAAGCATAAGATTGGCGAGATGACAACGATGCTACGATGGAGATCAAGGTGTCGCGCCGGTGACGATGGTGATCATGACGGTGCTTCGAAGATGGAGATCACAGGCACAAGATGATGATGGCCATATCATATCACTTATATTGATTGCATGTGATGTTTATCTTTTATGCATCTTATCTTGCTTTGATTGACGGTAGCATTATAAGATGATCTCTCACTAAATTATCAAGAAGTGTTCTCCCTGAGTATGCACCGTTGCGAAAGTTCTTCGTGCTGAGACACCACGTGATGATCGGGTGTGATAGGCTCTACGTTCAAATACAACGGGTGCAAAACAGTTGCGCACGCAGAATACTCAGGTTATACTTGACGAGCCAAGCATATACAGATATGGCCTCGGAACACAGAGACCGAAAGGTCGAGCGTGAATCATATAGTAGATATGATCAACATAATGATGTTCACCGATGAAACTACTCCATCTCACGTGATGATCGGACATGGTTTAGTTGATTTGGATCACGTGATCACTTAGAGGATTAGAGGGATGTCTATCTAAGTGGGAGTTCTTAAGTAATACGATTAATTGAACTTAAATTTATCATGAACTTAGTACCTGATAGTATCTTGCTTGTTTATGTTGATTGTAGATAGATGGCTCGTGCTGTTGTTCCGTTGAATTTTAATGCGTTCCTTGAGAAAGCAAAGTTGAAAGATGATGGTAGAAATTACACGGACTGGGTCCGTAACTTGAGGATTATCCTCATTGCTGCACAGAAGAATTACGTCCTGGAAGCACCGCTGGGTGCCAGGCCTGCTGCTGGAGCAACGCCAGATGTTATGAACGTCTGGCAGAGCAAAGCTGATGACTACTTGATAGTTTAGTGTGCCATGCTTTACGGCTTAGAATCGGGACTTCAACGACGTTTTGAACGTCATGGAGCATATGAGATGTTCCAGGAGTTGAAGTTAATATTTCAAGCAAATGCCCGGATTGAGAGATATGAAGTCTCCAATAAATTCTATAGCTGCAAGATGGAGGAGAACAGTTCTGTCAGTGAGCATATACTCAAAATGTCTGGGTATAATAATCACTTGATTCAATTGGGAGTTAATCTTCCAGATGATTGCGTCATTGACAGAATTCTCCAATCACTGCCACCAAGCTACAAGGCGTTCGTGATGAACTATAATATGCAAGGGATGAACAAGACTATTCCCGAGCTCTTCACAATGCTGAAAGCTGCGGAGGTAGAAATCAAGAAAGAGCATCAAGTGTTGATGGTCAACAAGACCACTAGTTTCAAGAAAAAGGGCAAAGGAAAGAAGAAGGGGAACTTCAAGAAGAACAGCAAGCCAGTTGCTGCTCAAGAGAAGAAACCCAAGTCTGGACCTAAGCCTGAAACTGAGTGCTTCTACTGCAAGCAGACTGGTCACTGGAAGCGGAACTGCCCCAAGTATTTGGCGGATAAGAAGGATGGCAAAGTGAACAAAGGTATATGTGATATACATGTTATTGATGTGTACCTTACTAATGCTCGCAGTAGCACCTGGGTATTTGATACTGGTTCTGTTGCTAATATTTGCAACTCGAAACAGGGGCTACGGATTAAGCGAAGATTGGCTAAGGACGAGGTGATGATGCGCGTGGGAAACGGTTCCAAAGTCGATGTGATCGCGGTCGGCACGCTACCTCTACATCTACCTTCGGGATTAATATTAGACCTAAATAATTGTTATTTGGTGCCAGCGTTGAGCATGAAACATTATATCTGGATCTTGTTTAATGCGAGACGGTTATTCATTTAAATCAGAGAATAATGGTTGTTCTATTTATATGAGTAATATCTTTTATGGTCATGCACCCTTGAAGAGTGGTCTATTCTTATTGAATCTCGATAGTAGTAATGCACATATTCATAATGTTGAAGCCAAAAGATGCAGAGTTGATAATGAAAGTGCAACTTATTTGTGGCACTGTCGTTTAGGTCATATCGGTATAAAGCGCATGAAGAAACTCCATACTGATGGACTTTTGGAACCACTTGATTATGAATCACTTGGTACTTGCGAACCGTGCCTCATGGGCAAGATGACTAAAACACCGTTCTCCGGTACTATGGAGAGAGCAACAGATTTGTTGGAAATCATACATACCGATGTATGTGGTCCGATGAATATTGAGGCTCATGGCGGATATCGTTATTTTCTCACCTTCACAGATGATTTAAGCAGATATGGGTATATTTACTTAATGAAACATAAATCTGAAACATTTGAAAGGTTCAAAGAATTTCAGAGTGAAGTTGAAAATCATCGTAACAAGAAAATAAAGTTTCTACGATCTGATCGTGGAGGAGAATATTTGAGTTACGAGTTTGGTGTACATTTGAAAAACTGTGGAATAGTTTCGCAACTCACGCCACCCGGAACACCACAACGTAATGGTGTGTCCGAACGTCGTAATCGTACTTTACTAGATATGGTGCGATCTATGATGTCTCTTACTGATTTACCGCTATCATTTTGGGGTTATGCTCTAGAGACGGCCGCATTCACGTTAAATAGGGCACCATCAAAATTCGTTGAGACGACGCCTTATGAACCGTGGTTTGGGAAGAAACCAAAGTTGTCGTTTCTTAAAGTTTGGGGCTGCGATGCTTATGTGAAAAAGCTTCAACTTGATAAGCTCGAACCCAAATCGGAGAAATGTGTCTTCATAGGATATCCAAAGGAAACTATTGGATACACCTTCTATCACAGATCCGAAGGCAAGACTTCTGTTGCTAAATTCGGAAACTTTCTTGAGAAGGAGTTTCTCTCGAAAGAAGTGAGTGGGAGGAAAGTAGAACTTGACGAGGTAACTGTACCTACTCCCTTGTTGGAAAGTAGTACATCGCAGAAAATTGTTTCTGCGACACCTACACCAATAAGTGAGGAAGTTAATGATAATGATCATGAAACTTCAGAACAAGATACTACTGAACCTCGTAGATCAAGCAGAGTAAGATCCGCACGAGAGTGGTACGGTGATCCAGTTCTGGAAGTCATGCTACTAGATCATGATGAACCTACGAACTATGAAGAAGCGATGGTGAGCCCAGATTCCGCAAAGTGACTTGAAGCCATGAAATCTGAGATGGGATCCATGTATGAGAACAAAGTATGGACTTTGGTTGACTTGCCCGATGATCGGCAAGCAATTGAGAATAAATGGATCTTCAAGAAGAAGACTGACGCTGATGGTAATGTTACTGTCTACAAAGCTCGACTTGTCGCGAAAGGTTTTCGACAAGTTCAAGGGATTGACTACGATGAGACCTTCTCACCCGTAGCGATGCTTAAGTCCGTCCGAATCATGTTAGCGATTGCCGCATTTTATGATTATGAAATTTGGCAGATGGATGTAAAAACTGCATTCCTGAATGGATTTCTGGAAGAAGAGTTGTATATGATGCAACCGGAAGGTTTTGTCGATCCAAAGGGAGCTAACAAAGTGTGCAAGCTCCAGCGATCCATTTATGGACTGGTGCAAGCCTCTCGGAGTTGGAATAAACGTTTTGATAGTGTGATCAAAGCATTCGGTTTTATACAGACTTTCGGAGAAGCCTGTATTTACAAGAAAGTGAGTGGGAGCTCTGTAGCATTTCTGATATTATATGTGGATGACATATTGCTAATTGGAAATGATATAGAATTTCTGGATAGCATAAAGGGATACTTGAATAAAAGTTTTTCAATGAAAGACCTCGGTGAAGCTGCTTACATATTAGGCATTAAGATCTATAGAGATAGATCAAGAAGCTTAATTGGACTTTCACAAAGCACATACCTTGACAAAATTTTGAAGAAGTTAAAAATGGATCAAGTAAAGAAAGGGTTCTTGCCTGTGTTACAAGGTGTGAAATTGAGTAAGACTCAATGCCCGACCACTGCAGAAGGTAGAGAGAATATGAAATATGTTCCCTATGCATCAGCCATAGGATCTATCATGTATGCAATGCTGTGTACCAGACCTGATGTGTGCCTTGCTATAAGTTTAGCAGGGAGGTACCAAAGTAATCCAGGAATGGATCACTGGACAGCGGTCAAGAACATCCTGAAATACCTGAAAAGGACTAAGGATATGTTTCTCGTATATGGAGGTGACAAAGAGCTCACCGTAAAAGGTTACGTTGATGCAAGCTTTGACACTGATCCAGACGATTCTAAATCGCAAACCGGATACGTGTTTACATTAAACGGTGGAGCTGTCAGTTGGTGCAGTTCTAAACAAAGCGTCGTAGCGGGATCTACATGTGAAGCGGAGTACATAGCTGCTTCGGAAGCAGCGAACGAAGGAGTCTGGATGAAGGAGTTCATATCCGATCTAGGTGTCATACCTAATGCATCGGGTCCAATGAAAATCTTTTGTGACAATACTGGTGCAATTGCCTTGGCAAAGGAATCCAGATTTCACAAAAGGACCAAACACATCAAGAGACGCTTCAACTCCATCCGGGATCTAGTCCAGGTGGGAGACATAGAGATTTGCAAGATACATACGGATCTGAATGTTGCAGACCCGTTGACTAAGCCTCTTCCACGAGCAAAACATGATCAACACCAAAGCTCCATGGGTGTTAGAATCATTACAGTGGAATCTAGATTATTGACTCTAGTGCAAGTGGGAGACTGAAGGAAATATGCCCTAGAGGCAATAATAAAGTTATTATTTATTTCCTTATAATCATGATAAATGTTTATTATTCATGCTAGAATTGTATTAACCGGAAACATAATACATGTGTGAATACATAGACAAACAAAGTGTCACTAGTATGCCTCTACTTGACTAGCTCGTTAATCAAAGATGGTTATGTTTCCTAACCATGAACAATGAGTTGTTATTTGATTAACGAGATCACATCATTAGTTGAATGATCTGATTGACATGACCCATTCCATTAGCTTAGCACACGATCGTTTAGTATGTTGCTATTGCTTTCTTCATGACTTATACATGTTCCTATGACTATGAGATTATGCAACTCCCGTTTGCCAGAGGAACACTTTGGGTGCTACCAAACGTCACAACGTTACTGGGTGATTATAAAGGAGCATTACAGGTGTCTCCGAAGGTAGATGTTGGGTTGGCGTATATCGAGATTAGGATTTGTCACTCCGATTGTCGGAGAGGTATCTCTGGGCCCTCTCGGTAATACACATCACATAAGCCTTGCAAGCATTACAACTAATATGTTAGTTGTAAGATGATGTATTACGGAACGAGTAAAGAGACTTGCCGATAACGAGATTGAACTAGGTATTGGATACCGACGATCGAATCTCGGGCAAGTAACATACCGATGACAAAGGGAACAACGTATATTGTTATGCGGTCTGACCGATAAAGATCTTCGTAGAATATGTAGGAGCCAATATGGGCATCCAGGTCCCGCTATTGGTTATTGACCGGAGACGTGTCTCGGTCATGTCTACATTGTTCTCGAACCCGTAGGGTACGCGCGCTTAAGGTTACGATGACAGTTACATTATGAGTTTATGCATTTTGATGTACCGAAGGTTGTTTGGAGTCCCGGATGTGATCATCGACATGACGAGGAGTCTCGAAATGGCCGAGACATAAAGATTGATATATTGGAATCCTATGTTTGGATATCGGATGTGTTCCGGGTGAAATCGGGATTTTACCGGAATACCGGGAGGGTTACCGGAACCCCCCGGGAGCTATATGGGCCATAGTGGGCCTTGGTGGAAAAGAGAAGAGGCTTCCCTAGATGGGCTGTGCGCCTCCCCCTTCCCCTAGTCCTATTAGGACTAGGAGAGGTGGCCGGCCCCCTCCTCCTCTTTTCCCCCTCCGCGAATCCTATTCCGACTAGGATTGGGGGGTAATCCTACTCCTAGAGGGAGTAGGACTCTCCTGCGCCCTCCTCCTTGGCCGGCCAGCCTCCCCCCTCTACTCCTTTATATACGGAGGCAGGGGGCACCTCTAGACACACAAGTTGATCCACGTGATCTATTCCTTAGCCGTGTGCGGTGCCCCCTGCCACCATATACCTCGATAATACTGTAGCGGAGTTTAGGCGAAGCCCTGCTGCTGTAGTACATCAAGATCGTAACCACGCCATCGTGCTGACGGAACTCTTCCCCAACACTTTGCTGGATCGGAGTCCGGGGATCGTCATCGAGCTGAACGTGTGCTCGAACTCGGAGGCGCCGTAGTTTCGGTGCTTGATTGGTTGGATCGTGAAGACGTACGACTACTTCCTCTACGTCGTGTCATCGCTTCCGCAGTCGGTCTGCGTTGGGTACGTAGACAACACTCTCCCCCTCATTGCTATGCATCACATGATCTTGCGTGTGCGTAGGAAATTTTTTGAAATTACTACGAAACCCAATAGTGGTATCAGAGCCTAGGTTATTTATGTTGATGTTATATGCACGAGTAGAACACAAGTGAGTTGTGGACGATACAAGTCATACTGCCTACCAGCATGTCATACTTTGGTTCGGCGGTATTGTTGGACGAGACGACCCGGACCAACCTTACGCGTACGCTTACGCGAGACCGGTTCCCTCGACGTGCTTTGCACAGAGATGGCTTGCGGGCGACTGTCTCTCCAACTTTAGTTGAACCAAGTATGGCTACGCCCGGTCCTTCCGAAGGTGAAAACGGAGTCTATTTGACAAACTATCGTTGTGGTTTTGATGCGTAGGTGAGATTGGTTCTTATTTAAGCCCGTAGCAGCCACGTAAAACATGCAACAACAAAGTAGAGGACGTCTAACTTGTTTTTGCAGGGCATGTTGTGATGTGATATGGTCAAGGCATGATGCTGAATTTTATTGTATGAGATGATCATGTTTTATAACCGAGTTATCGGCAACTGGCAGGAGCCATATGGTTGTCGCTTTATTGTATGCAATGCAATCGCGATGTAATGCTTTACTTTATTACTAAACGGTAGTGATAGTCGTGGAAGCATAAGATTGGCGAGATGACAACGATGCTACGATGGAGATCAAGGTGTCGCGCCGGTGACGATGGTGATCATGACGGTGCTTCGAAGATGGAGATCACAGGCACAAGATGATGATGGCCATATCATATCACTTATATTGATTGCATGTGATGTTTATCTTTTATGCATCTTATCTTGCTTTGATTGACGGTAGCATTATAAGATGATCTCTCACTAAATTATCAAGAAGTGTTCTCCCTGAGTATGCACCGTTGCGAAAGTTCTTCGTGCTGAGACACCACGTGATGATCGGGTGTGATAGGCTCTACGTTCAAATACAACGGGTGCAAAACAGTTGCGCACGCAGAATACTCAGGTTATACTTGACGAGCCAAGCATATACAGATATGGCCTCGGAACACAGAGACCGAAAGGTCGAGCGTGAATCATATAGTAGATATGATCAACATAATGATGTTCACCGATGAAACTACTCCATCTCACGTGATGATCGGACATGGTTTAGTTGATTTGGATCACGTGATCACTTAGAGGATTAGAGGGATGTCTATCTAAGTGGGAGTTCTTAAGTAATACGATTAATTGAACTTAAATTTATCATGAACTTAGTACCTGATAGTATCTTGCTTGTTTATGTTGATTGTAGATAGATGGCTCGTGCTGTTGTTCCGTTGAATTTTAATGCGTTCCTTGAGAAAGCAAAGTTGAAAGATGATGGTAGAAATTACACGGACTGGGTCCGTAACTTGAGGATTATCCTCATTGCTGCACAGAAGAATTACGTCCTGGAAGCACCGCTGGGTGCCAGGCCTGCTGCTGGAGCAACGCCAGATGTTATGAACGTCTGGCAGAGCAAAGCTGATGACTACTTGATAGTTTAGTGTGCCATGCTTTACGGCTTAGAATCGGGACTTCAACGACGTTTTGAACGTCATGGAGCATATGAGATGTTCCAGGAGTTGAAGTTAATATTTCAAGAAAATGCCCGGATTGAGAGATATGAAGTCTCCAATAAATTCTATAGCTGCAAGATGGAGGAGAACAGTTCTGTCAGTGAGCATATACTCAAAATGTCTGGGTATAATAATCACTTGATTCAATTGGGAGTTAATCTTCCAGATGATTGCGTCATTGACAGAATTCTCCAATCACTGCCACCAAGCTACAAGGCGTTCGTGATGAACTATAATATGCAAGGGATGAACAAGACTATTCCCGAGCTCTTCACAATGCTGAAAGCTGCGGAGGTAGAAATCAAGAAAGAGCATCAAGTGTTGATGGTCAACAAGACCACTAGTTTCAAGAAAAAGGGCAAAGGAAAGAAGAAGGGGAACTTCAAGAAGAACAGCAAGCCAGTTGCTGCTCAAGAGAAGAAACCCAAGTCTGGACCTAAGCCTGAAACTGAGTGCTTCTACTGCAAGCAGACTGGTCACTGGAAGCGGAACTGCCCCAAGTATTTGGCGGATAAGAAGGATGGCAAAGTGAACAAAGGTATATGTGATATACATGTTATTGATGTGTACCTTACTAATGCTCGCAGTAGCACCTGGGTATTTGATACTGGTTCTGTTGCTAATATTTGCAACTCGAAACAGGGGCTACGGATTAAGCGAAGATTGGCTAAGGACGAGGTGACGATGCGCGTGGGAAACGGTTCCAAAGTCGATGTGATCGCGGTCGGCACGCTACCTCTACATCTACCTTCGGGATTAATATTAGACCTAAATAATTGTTATTTGGTGCCAGCGTTGAGCATGAAACATTATATCTGGATCTTGTTTAATGCGAGACGGTTATTCATTTAAATCAGAGAATAATGGTTGTTCTATTTATATGAGTAATATCTTTTATGGTCATGCACCCTTGAAGAGTGGTCTATTCTTATTGAATCTCGATAGTAGTAATGCACATATTCATAATGTTGAAGCCAAAAGATGCAGAGTTGATAATGAAAGTGCAACTTATTTGTGGCACTGTCGTTTAGGTCATATCGGTATAAAGCGCATGAAGAAACTCCATACTGATGGACTTTTGGAACCACTTGATTATGAATCACTTGGTACTTGCGAACCGTGCCTCATGGGCAAGATGACTAAAACACCGTTCTCCGGTACTATGGAGAGAGCAACAGATTTGTTGGAAATCATACATACCGATGTATGTGGTCCGATGAATATTGAGGCTCATGGCGGATATCGTTATTTTCTCACCTTCACAGATGATTTAAGCAGATATGGGTATATTTACTTAATGAAACATAAATCTGAAACATTTGAAAGGTTCAAAGAATTTCAGAGTGAAGTTGAAAATCATCGTAACAAGAAAATAAAGTTTCTACGATCTGATCGTGGAGGAGAATATTTGAGTTACGAGTTTGGTGTACATTTGAAAACTGTGGAATAGTTTCGCAACTCACGCCACCCGGAACACCACAACGTAATGGTGTGTCCGAACGTCGTAATCGTACTTTACTAGATATGGTGCGATCTATGATGTCTCTTACTGATTTACCGCTATCATTTTGGGGTTATGCTCTAGAGACGGCCGCATTCACGTTAAATAGGGCACCATCAAAATTCGTTGAGACGACGCCTTATGAACCGTGGTTTGGGAAGAAACCAAAGTTGTCGTTTCTTAAAGTTTGGGGCTGCGATGCTTATGTGAAAAAGCTTCAACTTGATAAGCTCGAACCCAAATCGGAGAAATGTGTCTTCATAGGATATCCAAAGGAAACTATTGGATACACCTTCTATCACAGATCCGAAGGCAAGACTTTTGTTGCTAAATTCGGAAACTTTCTTGAGACGGAGTTTCTCTCGAAAGAAGTGAGTGGGAGGAAAGTAGAACTTGACGAGGTAACTGTACCTACTCCCTTGTTGGAAAGTAGTACATCGCAGAAAATTGTTTCTGCGACACCTACACCAATAAGTGAGGAAGTTAATGATAATGATCATGAAACTTTAGAACAAGATACTACTGAACCTCGTAGATCAAGCAGAGTAAGATCCGCACGAGAGTGGTACGGTGATCCAGTTCTGGAAGTCATGCTACTAGATCATGATGAACCTACGAACTATGAAGAAGCGATGGTGAGCCCAGATTCCGCAAAGTGACTTGAAGCCATGAAATCTGAGATGGGATCCATGTATGAGAACAAAGTATGGACTTTGGTTGACTTGCCCGATGATCGGCAAGCAATTGAGAATAAATGGATCTTCAAGAAGAAGACTGACGCTGATGGTAATGTTACTGTCTACAAAGCTCGACTTGTCGCGAAAGGTTTTCGACAAGTTCAAGGGATTGACTACGATGAGACCTTCTCACCCGTAGTGATGCTTAAGTCCGTCCGAATCATGTTAGCGATTGCCGCATTTTATGATTATGAAATTTGGCAGATGGATGTAAAAACTGCATTCCTGAATGGATTTCTGGAAGAAGAGTTGTATATGATGCAACCGGAAGGTTTTGTCGATCCAAAGGGAGCTAACAAAGTGTGCAAGCTCCAGCGATCCATTTATGGACTGGTGCAAGCCTCTCGGAGTTGGAATAAACGTTTTGATAGTGTGATCAAAGCATTCGGTTTTATACAGACTTTCGGAGAAGCCTGTATTTACAAGAAAGTGAGTGGGAGCTCTGTAGCATTTCTGATATTATATGTGGATGACATATTGCTAATTGGAAATGATATAGAATTTCTGGATAGCATAAAGGGATACTTGAATAAAAGTTTTTCAATGAAAGACCTCGGTGAAGCTGCTTACATATTAGGCATTAAGATCTATAGAGATAGATCAAGACGCTTAATTGGACTTTCACAAAGCACATACCTTGACAAAATTTTGAAGAAGTTAAAAATGGATCAAGTAAAGAAAGGGTTCTTGCCTGTGTTACAAGGTGTGAAATTGAGTAAGACTCAATGCCCGACCACTGCAGAAGGTAGAGAGAATATGAAAGATGTTCCCTATGCATCAGCCATAGGATCTATCATGTATGCAATGCTGTGTACCAGAGCTGATGTGTGCCTTGCTATAAGTTTAGCAGGGAGGTACTAAAGTAATCCAGGAATGGATCACTGGACAGCGGTCAAGAACATCCTAAAATACCTGAAAAGGACTAAGGATATGTTTCTCGTATATGGAGGTGACAAAGAGCTCACCGTAAAAGGTTACGTTGATGCAAGCTTTGACACTGATCCGGACGATTCTAAATCGCAAACCGGATACGTGTTTACATTAAACGGTGGAGCTGTCAGTTGGTGCAGTTCTAAACAAAGCGTCGTAGCGGGATCTACATGTGAAGTGGAGTACATAGCTTCTTCGGAAGCAGCGAACGAAGGAGTCTGGATGAAGGAGTTCATATCCGATCTAGGTGTCATACCTAATCCATCGGGTCCAATGAAAATCTTTTGTGACAATACTGGTGCAATTGCCTTGGCAAAGGAATCCAGATTTCACAAAAGGACCAAACACATCAAGAGACGCTTGAACTCCATCCGGGATCTAGTCCAGGTGGGAGACATAGAGATTTGCAAGATACATACGGATCTGAATGTTGCAGACCCGTTGACTAAGCCTCTTCCACGAGCAAAACATGATCAACACCAAAGCTCCATGGGTGTTAGAATCATTACAGTGGAATCTAGATTATTGACTCTAGTGCAAGTGGGAGACTGAAGGAAATATGCCCTAGAGGCAATAATAAAGTTATTATTTATTTCCTTATAATCATGATAAATGTTTATTATTCATGCTAGAATTGTATTAACCGGAAACATAATACATGTGTGAATACATAGACAAACAAAGTGTCACTAGTATGCCTCTACTTGACTAGCTCGTTAATCAAAGATGGTTATGTTTCCTATACATGAACAATGAGTTGTTATTTGATTAATGAGATCACATCATTAGTTGAATGATCTGATTGACATGACCCATTCCATTAGCTTAGCACACGATCGTTTAGTATGTTGCTATTGCTTTCTTCATGACTTATACATGTTCCTATGACTATGAGATTATGCAACTCCCGTTTGCCGGAGGAACACTTTGGGTGCTACCAAACGTCACAACGTTACTGGGTGATTATAAAGGAGCATTACAGGTGTCTCCGAAGGTAGATGTTGGGTTGGCGTATATCGAGATTAGGATTTGTCACTCCGATTGTCGGAGAGGTATCTCTGGGCCCTCTCGGTAATACACATCACATAAGCCTTGCAAGCATTACAACTAATATGTTAGTTGTAAGATGATGTATTACGGAACGAGTAAAGAGACTTGCCGATAACGAGATTGAACTAGGTATTGGATACCGACGATCGAATCTCGGGCAAGTAACATACCGATGACAAAGGGAACAACGTATATTGTTATGCGGTCTGACCGATAAAGATCTTCGTAGAATATGTAGGAGCCAATATGGGCATCCAGGTCCCGCTATTGGTTATTGACCGGAGACGTGTCTCGGTCATGTCTACATTGTTCTCGAACCCGTAGGGTACGCGCGCTTAAGGTTACGATGACAGTTACATTATGAGTTTATGCATTTTGATGTACCGAAGGTTGTTTGGAGTCCCGGATGTGATCATCGACATGACGAGGAGTCTCGAAATGGCCGAGACATAAAGATTGATATATTGGAATCCTATGTTTGGATATCGGATGTGTTCCGGGTGAAATCGGGATTTTACCGGAATACCGGGAGGGTTACCGGAACCCCCCGGGAGCTATATGGGCCATAGTGGGCCTTGGTGGAAAAGAGAAGAGGCTTCCCTAGATGGGCTGTGCGCCTCCCCCTTCCCCTAGTCCTATTAGGACTAGGAGAGGTGGCCGGCCCCCTCCTCCTCTTTTCCCCCTCCGCGAATCCTATTCCGACTAGGATTGGGGGGGAATCCTACTCCTAGAGGGAGTAGGACTCTCCTGCGCCCTCCTCCTTGGCCGGCCAGCCTCCCCCCTCTACTCCTTTATATACGGAGGCAGAGGGCACCTCTAGACACACAAGTTGATCCACGTGATCTATTCCTTAGCCGTGTGCGGTGCCCCCTGCCACCATATACCTCGATAATACTGTAGCGGAGTTTAGGCGAAGCCCTGCTGCTGTAGTACATCAAGATCGTCACCACGCCGTCATGCTGACGGAACTCTTCCCCGACACTTTGCTGGATCGGAGTCCGGGGATCGTCATCGAGCTGAACGTGTGCTCGAACTCGGAGGCGCCGTAGTTTCGGTGCATGATTGGTTGGATCGTGAAGACGTACGACTACTTCCTCTACGTCGTGTCATCGCTTCCGCAGTCGGTCTGCGTTGGGTACGTAGACAACACTCTCCCCCTCGTTGCTATGCATCACATGATCTTGCGTGTGCGTAGGAAATTTTTTGAAATTACTACGAAACCCAACATTGGTATCAGAGCCTAGGTTATTTATGTTGATGTTATATGCACGAGTAGAACACAAGTGAGTTGTGGACGATACAAGTCATACTGCCTACCAGCATGTCATACTTTGGTTCGGCGGTATTGTTGGACGAGACGACCCGGACCAACCTTACGCGTACGCTTACGCGAGACCGGTTCCCTCGACGTGCTTTGCACAGAGATGGCTTACGGGCGACTGTCTCTCCAACTTTAGTTGACCAAGTATGGCTACGCCCGGTCCTTGCGAAGGCTAAAACGGAGTCTATTTGACAAACTATCGTTGTGGTTTTGATGCGTAGGTGAGATTGGTTCTTATTTAAGCCCGTAGCAACCACGTAAAACATGCAACAACAAAGTAGAGGACGTCTAACTTGTTTTTGCAGGGCATGTTGTGATGTGATATGGTCAAGGCATGATGCTGAATTTTATTGTATGAGATGATCATGTTTTATAACCGAGTTATCGGCAACTGGCAGGAGCCATATGGTTGTCGCTTTATTGTATGCAATGCA